>NC_035449.2:68639901-69839901 GCF_002127325.2 Helianthus annuus
CCGGAAAAACCATTTTGATTAAAACAAACTTAAGTGTTTTGAGATCATAATGGGAAAATAGTTTGTTGTAAGGAGGTGTATTGATTGAATACGCTGAAACCCTTACGCCTGAACAAACATGATTACATTCATCAGATTGAAAAACGGTTTTCAAACTGTAAAAATCAACGTGTTGTAAATCATGGCTGAGAACCCACTTGAGTTGAATAAACTCTGAAAACCATTAATAACCATTGATCATAGTTAATAGATGGCTGAGATTGATTTTGAGAATTTAGTTGCTTTTGTTTCCCTTTTTCTCTATTATTTATTTCACTTGATGTACGTTAAGGGTAATATAGGAAACATTAATACAATCTCTTACAAAGAGACAAAAGTCTGCATGGTGTAAGAACAATCACATCACTCTTCAATATTTTCAAAACTTCAAAAACAAAATATACATTCTCTCTCTTCCAAGTCTTCATCAACCCTTCTTCATCTAACCTAAATTACCGGACCTGTTCATGTATACCCAAAATCACCGGAGAAAAATCGCCTAATATATTCAAAATTGCTGGAGAAAATCAACGATCACTAGATACAGCAAAAGTCTCAGGGAAAAAATGTACAAAAATCTCAGGGAAAATGTACAAAAACTCAGGGAAAAAATGTAACATGGTAAAAACAAAACCAAAAAATCCATAACATAGAAAATTCTCAGATTCAACACAGCAAAAGTCTACAAAAATCTCAGGGAAAAAAACGTAACATGGTAAAAATAAAACCAAAATATCCATAACATAGAAAATTCTTAAATTCAACCAAACATCAACAAGTACATACTACCAAAAATGTCATTAACATACTAACAAAGATAATCCAACTAAGTACCACCTTTTTCTTAATCTCAACAAACAATGGCAAAAACCTCAACAAAAAATGCTAACTAGTGTGTTAGCGCTAGAAGAGTTGACCTTGAAGCTTGAGTTAGAGCCTTCACATCATGATTTCATCAGACAACACATTGGGATATCACAGAAGTAGGCAGGTACCCATTGGTCCCTAATTGAGTACATATCATTCAACCAATCGTGATCTTGTAACCCATATTCCTCCATCAAAAGTTGACAACGCGTCTCAAATGTAGATGGCTTCACGTGATCTTGTAAGACTCAGTGGTTTCATTGAATAGCAAGCCAGCACCGAATGTCACACATTGTTTATGATTATCAACCCTAGTGAAAGGAACAAAAATCATGTTGTACCTGCGCGACGAAGAAAATAAACAAAAGTTAATAATATGTTAAAGGGAAAAAAAGTGCCAGTTTGCAAAACCCCTTCCATCTCTTGGTTTGCCCCTTACGAATAGAAAACCCATAATACACAACATAGTCCTTGTACATACTGAAAACGTCCTTCCACGTTTCATATACACAACCAACAACAGGCTTTAAAACAATAGGAACATTAGGACACCACATTTTAGTGCCATTGGGTGTGTGGTGAACATAAAATTCCTCGTCCGCATGAATACCTACAAAAAAGGTATTGTTTAATAAATTTTAACACGTATAGGTTTAAAAAAAATTTACTTGTAACATGATAGCTAACAAACTAATGCATTTTACTGTATTCTCAATACAAGTTTAACACGTTTTCCTAAAATGCAAACAAAACGTGGTGGTACATTTTTTGATCTCACCAAAAAGTGTAGATGCTGGTGCATTTTTTTATGTAATCCAAAAATGTAATCTCGAATGTTTTCCCCTTCCAAAAAATATAAAAAATTAATACAAGTGTAACCACATGTTTTTATCTTCTACAAAATATAAAAGCTTGTTTCATAAAAATAAAAAATAAAAATGGTTACACTTGTTTTTACCTTCTACAAGTTTACCACATTTTCAACCAAACTAACCAACACATCATCAGTTTTTTTCCTCCTCTACCAACAAAAAAACAAAAAAAAATAATAATAACAAACTACAAACATTAAAACTAGGGGTGTTACAATAACCCTATAGAAAAAAATTCATGGTTTCACATAAACAATGACTTGTGGATAGCACCTATGTAAAAGTACAATTCTGAACACCATCCTCATCACCATTTGTGCCATTTTGATTCAAAACTGAGGCTACACATAAAAAAAAATACCAAAAAACAAAAAAAAAATCAAGAAGAATCCAATGAAAATCTAAACAAGAAAACCTTAATTTACACAACTACTCGTATGCATTTAAAGCTGTACATTTAATAAAACTGGAAAAAAAGTATCACTCACCTGGAAACTCCGAAGAAATAGGTTCAGGATCTTCAACAACTCTACTCTCACCCAATGCATCTTCATCTTCATTAAATGCAAAATTCGGTAAAAGATTATGTGGGACAACATTTAATGGTGAACCCGGATGATCATTGAGTGTCCCCATACCACCGGCAACAGTCCGAGGTTGTTGGTTGTTCAAATCAGCTATGTTAAATGCAAAAACTCTTCAATGGTGAGTATGGTTTCTTTCTTTCACTCCACTTCTCTGGTTGGGATAAATGAGATGTGAGATATGGAGCCTATGGATATGTAATAAAACAAAAGAGAAGATATGTGAGAGAGGTGAGAGATTATACAAGTACAAAGGTATTAAATGTGAGAAAGATGAAAAGAAGAAGAAAAGTCTACGTGTACAGACTTACACATTTCATACAATCAAAAGGTTAAAAGAAAATGACGAAAGTGCCCTTGTCTCCTATCAAACTAATATCAAACGTGGATCAATCCTAGCCACATGTGAGAGTTTCCTGGGTTTTCTCAACTGTAATGGGTTTTCTCATTATAATTAGCCTATATATATATATATATACATACATATATATATATATATACATATATATATATATATATATATGCAACATGAGAGTGTTCTAAAGCTGGTTAAGGATTAAAAATGGGTCCGAGTTCATCTTTGTGTTAAATCTGAGCTCATACAGTGAGTTATAGTGATCAATGTTTTGTTGTTTATGTGCTCTTAAGTGTAATAGATATTTAAGGGTTCAAACTTGGTAAGTATTTATCGATGATATGTATGATTGGTGAATAAATAACGTATGTTGTCCGTTTTTACCAAAAATCATATTTCACAATATTAGTTATTGTCACCAACTAGGAAACCACTGTGCGTTAAACATAATTCATTTGATTGCTTAAAAACAATGGGTTGTTTGGACATTAGGGTATTGCATAACCATACATACGCATACTTATATTTATTGTACTTTAGGTCGCGTGTGACAGACCTCACAGTTAATTAACACTAGCAGTATATTAAAAAACTCAGCAAACTAAGGTGAGTTCACTACGCTTTGGTTTAATTTCGATGTTAGTTAATAAACTCGAACTCTATCACTAAAGTTCTTACTTACATACCGAAATAGTTGCCTAGGAGGCAATGGGGTATTAATTGATAGCGCTATTAGGCTTGACAAACCTCACACTGTACCTAGGAGGACGGGCGTGAACTAATGACCTTTAACACTATAATAAATGATGATAGACATTGATGAGGGAACCAAAAACGAACAGTCAATCGGTACAGAGTTATTATTCATAACAAGTTGTTAAACCAAAACACTCACCTGGTTTTCGTAAACAAAACTGTGAACTCACCAGTTTTATGCTGATACACATTTTCTGCATGCTTGCAGGTAGTTAGGTGACTCTATGAAACAAGCTTGCAATCGGGTGAGTTGAGGATGTCATGGGTCAAGACGTTTGTGGATACGTTAATCTTATGCTATGTTTTATGAAAAAATGTGATTTCAAATACTTAAGACAATTTCCAATGGTTCCGTTGAATGTAAACTTGTGTAAAAAAGATGTTTGAATTGCACTTTTCATATTGAATCAGATTTTGTAATTACTATTTACTGTAGTTCAGTGTGATTAGTGGCTAGATTCTGGTACGTCACACGCCTCTCGGTGAAACCCGTGTGTGGTATTTTGGGGGTGTGACATGGCGTCTTTGTGATGCACCATATGGAAACATACAAAGGCACGACTCGGAAAAGTTGGGAATGCGGATTGTTGAACGAGTGTACAGATGCAGCTGACATTTCGTACAAACAGCGCAAGGACATTGATGATTTAAGGCATAAATATATTGCGAAAATGCTTCTATGTGACGCAAACACATTTAGAGCATTTGTTGAAGCTGACGTTGCACGTTATAAGAAGTTAACGGACGACCAAAAAGGAGGCTCGAAGTGGCAGCCTTTGACACAATCACTTCAAGATTGGACAACTGACCTAACATGGGGTGTCTTACAAAACTATATTAACATTTCGTTGGTTGTGTTTTTTGAATTCGGCGATATGGGTATCTTTTAGTTAACATGTCATCTAAAAAAATATGCTTATTTTGTATCTATTTAACATGGTGAATTTTATGGCGATATGGTTAGTTTGTTTGTATCTACCAAAATATGTGATAAAAAAACTTCACTTTATAACAAAAAAGGGATTATGGCTGTAAGAAAAAAATTACGGACACATGATAAAAAATATGTTGCACACAACAATGACTCAAAAAGGTTAAGATAAACACAAGCATGTCAGTTATCATTATCGGCCTCTATATTCATTTACATAAAAAGGGGTATTGTATAGTGTGTGATGATTAAAACACAGTACATCAGAATACAAACCCAACACCCAGACAAAGAATACAGTAATTAAAACACACAGAGCAGTTCAAGTCCAAACTTAACATTGAACACATCAATAATAGGAAAAACAAGAACCTAATAAAAAAACGATTAAACCATTCCAGTGAAAAATCCACAATAAAATCCAGTCCACCACATGGGAAAACTTAAAAAACAAAACTGAATGTTCAACAAAACAATTAATTTATTTTTAAAATAGGCAACTACTCTGACATGTCTTCGTCATCCACATCTGCATCCATTCCCGATGTGTAAAACACATCATCCGCATCTGATGGAGTCAGCGAAGATGATGAAGTTGGAATATATGTCTTTGTTCCCGAATTGGGAGAAACATGTTCCACGCCCCGTGGTTGGTATGTGAGAACATCTACAAACACAAAAAATACATACACATCATTAACGTAGAAATCAGGTTTACCACACACAAAAAGAACTAATTTATAACAAATGGTGAAGCTTAAAACATAGTTGACCAAAAGAAAAATAAAACATACACACCTTCTAAACCTCATTGATGTTCCAGTTTACAGCATGTGTTTTAAATTGTGGTTTAAGTTGGTTTCCACTTACAACATTTAGAGCATGTTTTAAGTTGGTATACAGTTTACAAATACCATGTACTAGCCAATTGTGTTTTAAGTTGGTATCCACTTTGACTTTAAACACAAGTTGTTTTTTAAACACTTAAACACAACTGATGTCATTCAAAAAGATAATAAAACACAAACATGTATACCAACATTACAACCCATTATATTATCTTAAAACAATGAGCTTAAAACACAACGTAATAAAACACAACAAATTCACATTGTTCAACATGCAAAATTAAAAAAAAAAAAAACCATACTAAAACACACATGATACCTAGATTTAGTTACTATACCCCATGCTGATCATGATAGCTGATTATGATGATCATGATAAGTATTCTGAACTTTCTAAAACACATCCCAAAACAAAATTAGAACACCTACATGCTAAAACATGACAACTAATAAACATTAACCTGAAACACAGTATAAAAAGTTGTAACACAACAAACAACATCTAAAAAAAAATACTATGTTACACTATAAAAACATCATTTATATGATGGGAGCCATAACGCATTGATTTTAACATCCTAACCGGTAAAACACATCATCAAGAACATGCTAGTGATTTCCAAAAAAAAAACTTAAAGATCGATACACACAACTGATAATAATAATAAACACAAAAAGAACTGCATTTACCATCTCCGCAATCAACAATTGCGTTTGAAGCAATCACTTTTTCTCACGTAAATATGATTTGCAATGAAGAAATTGATGAATACTGTGAAAAACGTATGTAATGTTGATTGAAATTTACGTGTACATACAGTTCGTAACCAAAATTCAGAAAATCATGGAGAAATACAGTATCCATAATCTTCTCAGCAGTTAGTTAATGAAAAATAAATTCCAAAAATAAAATAAATGTCAAATTACACAAATACCCTTTTTATTAAAAACCCTCCATGCCACATATCACCTCCCTATTGCTTCCTACACTTTGTAGGAAACATAGACTTTGTAGCCAACTCCCACTCTGTATCATTATATCAAGATGATTATATGTTAGCATATGTTTTGTTGAATGCATTTAGATCCTTATAGGATATTCTATTTGAAAATAGATTTTGAAGTTGAAAAAAATTACTAAGAAGACGTTTTTGGTAAGTTTATTTGTGGGAATTATTTGAATAAGAAGTACTTGAGCATATCGATTTTTGGTAAAAAAAAAAATGTAAGTAAACTGTTTCGATTCTATCTGGAGTTTTAAGCTAAAAAAGTTGTGTACAGAAGTTTTAAAGGTAAATATAGTTATAGTGATGAATGCAGGGACCCGTTTTCTTCTGTAGAATCAAGAAGAGAAGTAGAATAAGAAGGGTTTTCGGAGCTGTGTTTGGTGGTTGAATTACTTCTAGGATCCGAATTTGTTTGCAAGATATATTATATGCATGTGTGTCAGTGTGTGTATATATATATTAATTGTAGCTTTGTCCTTAAGATTTGTGGTGTTTCTTAATGATTCAATTGTTTAATTAATTTTGTGATACATTTGTAGGTTTTCGTCAGAACTAGACAATCCGTCGAGACCACTGATGAATTTACTGACAGAAACAGCTGGAAAAGGCTAGGGTTCCGACGAACATCCGATAAGTTCATTTTGTTCAATATTACACTTCATGAACTTTCCCTTACCGTTCGTCTTTATAACATTTTGCTCTGTATACAACAAAAATAATGGTGTAATATGGCCATCCTCACCAGACAGAGTCAAGATACCTTAGACACCATTCCACAATTCAAATACTCCACAACCATGAATGCCCCTAGCCAATGGTCCACCGGCCTTTATGAATGTGGCAAAGATTGCTCCAGTTGTAAGTCTTATTAACACCAAATACTCATCATTATGTTGCACTATATAACTATATGAAGAATTTTATGTCAAGATTTTTTCTATAGAATTCTTTGATTGGAGTTCATATTGTTTTTGGGAACTACATGTTGTTTGACATGTTGGTGCCGAGGCATCACGTTTGGATGAATTGGCCAGATCGTCGACAAGGGAACTACAAGTAAATGTCCTATCCGTCTTAGGCTCATTAATCGTGTGAATATAGGCTACTTTTGTATAATATATGATTATTCGTAAACTAAACAATAGCAATAGCTAAGTCAGGCAAACGTATGGGTTGGGTTAGGTAACTGATTTAAACCATTTTGGCTCACAAGTCACGAGTCAATTCAACAAAATATTAATTTGGTTCGGGCAAAATGGAATTTTAATGGCACAAATTTAGAAATTACTATGATAGTGAGATTAATTCGTTGAATAGTTACATATAATTTTTTTTATTTAAAACATCGTAGTGTGTACACTGGACGCTTTATTCGCTACTTCGTCTACTCATCGGATGCTAGCGCGTGTATTCGTTTTGGTTTCAGACTAAATTAAGGCAAAAATACATGTTGCATGGGCAACCTTGCAATGTCTGTCGTGTAAATGCTTAGGGAGAAACAAAAAATAGTGATTTGGCATTCTGTATTTTATGGGGTTATTGGATTTTATCACCCTCAACTATCGGCCTTTGGCCGTTGCCACCCGCAACTAACACTTTGACACCCGGCACCCTCAACTTGACTTTTTGTTTGTGCTGGCACCACTCAGTTAAATCTTCACTATCTGGGTTTGTTTTTTATCCGACGTGGCACAAGTATGATGAGTTGGAGCTGATTACGTGGCGATGACGTGTCTTTAACATTTAAAGTATGATGAGTTGGAGTTGTAAATTTGGCACAAGTATGAATCATCTCTCCATTTTCTTCTTCAACATTTAAAGTTGACTAAATTGAACTGTGTGAATCATCTCTCCACTTTCTTCTTCAACTGTGCATTCTTCTTCAACTGTGCATCATCCCTGTTTAACAGAGGTAAATTTACAATTCCAGAATTCTAAAGTCTGCAATCTTAACCGATTACTCTTCAACCCTGCAACCTCCAAAACTAAAAAAACAAACTCCAAACAACCTCACATTACTTATCACCTCACATGGATCAAACCTAGGGTTCGAGCATATCACACATTCAATTACGCATAAACCACAAACTAACCAAACCTATTCAAGAAATACAATGTGAAGTGGAATCACAATATAACCAAGCGAGCGGTAAAGAGTAACTGGACTAATAAGTCTAGTTAGTGGGACCGGTTAAGGTCATTTAAATAAATTTGGTTGCTTATAAGCGGAGGATTCGGTATAACTGAACCGAACAAATGAACTTGAAAACAAAAGAAATTGTAGTTAAAAGTGAAAGATTTCACTAAAGACCTTTAAACAGGTCAAGGTAACGGATTCACAAAGGGTTCGATAATATGGATATCGCTAAGTTAACTAAACTAGTAGAAATAATGAAATTACGTTATTTCAAGTTGCATTATGTCAAATAAGGCACGTAGATGTTTTGTAACCAAAACGGTATTACCATAATTATTCTGGTAATACTAACAATCGATTAAAATATGAGCAATGCTCAATTGATTATTGAGAGCATATGCATGGAGTTAAACTCTATAAATTATGAAGGAAAAGGTTTCGAGGACGAAACCTCTTTAAGGGGGTAGACTTGTAACACCCCGAAAACGAGTTTGGTAATCAAACCTCGTTAATAGTAAAAAGGGTAAAATACTGCTAGTGGTAAAATTAACCCGGTGAATATTAGGACTTAAATAAATAAATATAATATTTATTAAAAAGATGGGAAATACTTTGAGAAAGCAAAGTATATAAAAAAGGCCCGAGATTTAACGGGACTTAAAATAAAACGGGTTTTTGAACAAGAACTAATTAACTAGGAAAAATTATAACCTAGTTAGCTAATAGTCTAGAAATAACTTATAATAAGGTTAAAAAACAGCCAAACTATAAGTTATACAAAAGAGGAGGGGTTGTTGGTGCAGTTGTTTGTCGACTACATCTTAGTTCGAGTCTTAGATAGAGAGAGAAGCCCAGAGACTGATCAAGACTGAAGAAATGAAGACATGAAGTTGTCAAAGACTCGATAAACGACTCGTCAACATCTGAGGGGGAGTTTGTTGGTGCACTTCATCTGTCGACTTCGTCTTGTATCGAGTCTTAGTCTTAGATTGTTAGATCAGGGCACGTTTTACGAGAAAACAGGAGATTGTATGTATCCTAGGTAGAGGTTTCGCTCATATGGTCTTAAGCATGGGGTTTCGCCTATGTGGACAACATGGGGTTTCGCTTATGTGTACATTGGAGGTTTCGCTCATAAGGACATGTCCCTTGGAGCGAAACCCCAAGCCTATATATAGGGGACTTATGAGCGAAAGCACATAGCAGTTAGGTTGAGGTCTTGTATGGTACGACGAAGCCCTGCCGGTTTGTCTCCAAAGCTTGTAAATTGTCAGCAGATCAATAAAAGAGACATTTAATAGTGAAATCAAGCTAAACAAAGACTGAATCAATGAATTCCGCCGCTGATTCAGTCTGAGCACTCTTCTGATCGACTCGTTAGGTCGTTTCACGATCCTACAAGTGGTATCAGAGCTCAGGAGGAAGAGTTCTTACCGTTTAGCTCGTTTTCGCTCAAAAATTCTGATTTCTACACCTTCTTTCATCATTTCAGAGAGTTTTAACGGTCAAAATTGGATCAAAATTTCACAGACTGTGTGTTATTGGACATAGATAAACCCTTGAAAGTTTGAGACTGAAATTCGGATTAAAAATGGATTAAAATTGGATCCGAGTAGTTTTCGCTTTTACGTACAGTGTGTAGTTTCGCTGATTTGAACACCTAGTTTCGCTCTTGTGTCACAAATTTTGAGGGGTTTTGCTCTTGGAACATTAGGTTTCGCTCCAGTGGACATTATTGTTTAAGGTTCCGCTCATAAGGTTCCGCTCATTTGAAAAACAGGGGTTTCGCTCTTTTGAACTTACTGATTTCGCTTATAGTGACACTTAGGTTTCGCTCCAGTGACAATTAGGGTTTCGCTTATAAGACACTTGTTGATTTCTCTTTTGTGACATTCTAGAAAACGTGTCGGGATTGGTAGAAAAATGGCAATGGTCTTTGATGAACAAGAAAACTATTATTTTGAAAATTTTAGCAATTGGAATTGAGGATTTATAGATGAGAGTTATAGAAATGTGAAAAAGGATGTTTGGATCAAAAGGTTTAAATATTTTGTATGTTTGAAAAACGAAACATTGGAAGATCTAGAAAACCGATATGGAGTCTTACTTGGCTATTTAAAAAATCATGAGATATTTCTATCAGATGCCGAAAAGATAGAAAAGCTTGCAGATGCTTTACCTTTTGAATGGAGTGAATTTTTGAAAAATTTAAGAAAGGATTCAAATTTTTCAAAATTACATCTAAAAAGATTCATCAGCATACTTAAAACTCATGAATTTGAAAATGGAAAGAAAAGGAATGAAATGTTTAGGGTTTTAGAAAATAATTTGATGGATATGAGCTTAGATGTGATTGATGAGATGAACAAAAGGATTGTTGAATGTGTTAAGGCAAAATATGTGATGAAATACGATATCAAGAGAGGTTGTTATATTGATGAGAATGTAAATCCTCTTGATTTCGTTAAAATCTTTTGCGCAGGTACATTTAGGGCAAAGGAAGAAGAAGCTTCAAAGGTTAAAGAATCTGTAGAGATTGGATCTTCAAATTTTGAATTAGTATGCACCAAATGTGACAACTTTAAGACTGAAAATGACAAACTCTTGAAAGATGCGGAAAGTTTGAGATCGGAAGTCAAGAAGATGAAAGATGAGAAGCAAACTAATGAAAAACAGATTCTGAATTTACAGGGAAATTGTGAGAAGTTGAAATCTGAAAATGTTAAACTGTTAAGTGACTTGAACAGTTTAATATCAGAAAACAGAAGTGTGAAAGAAAAGGCAAAAGTTTTTGAAGAAAAGATTAAAAGTTTTGAAATTGAAAAATCAAGAATTGAAAAAGAATTTCAAAATCAAATAAAAATTCTTGAAGATGGGAGAAAAAGGGAGAATGCTCTAAGCAAAAACCTTTGAAGAAGAAAGTGGAACAGAAACAAAAAAATAAAAATTTGAAAAATGTTAAAAAAGAAAATAACAGCTCATCATATCGATCATTCAATCAAAATCAAAAATTACAAAAAGTAAAAAATGATAACTCAAAAATTGTTAGCAATAAGTGGTGCAAGTCGGACCACAGTGCTCAAAAGCCAAATCCAGTAAACATGAGGAAGGAATATCACCAAGCCAAACAATGCTATGATCTAAGCATCTGGTGTAAAAATGGTGATTGGTATGATAACAGAATGTGTTACCGATGCGGGTATCAAGGACACATTGCTGTTAACTGCTAGAATTGGAGCTTTGAGACGAGAAGATGTTATAATTGTCAAATTAATGGTCACATTGCCAGAGATTGCCCAAGGAGATCGAATGACAGATTGAGGGCTAAGTATCAGAAATTGGCAAAGATCCCAGTCAACGTCAAGCCCAAAGAACAGAAGGTTCAAGAACCTAAAGTTCAAGAAACGAAAGTAAAGCTTTCTCAAGGGCAGAAAGACAGACTGAGGAAGAAGAGGAAGAAGGCTAGAGAGTATCTCGAGAAGATATTGTCCTCGGGTTCACCGGATAGATCGAATAAGAGTTCTGATGAATCAACTCCCTCGACTGCAAAGTCAAGCAAGACGAATTCATCAGATACAAATCTGAGGACGAAAGAAGAAAAGAAGAAGAAGAAAATGGTCGGTGATGAATCTGACGTGTCAAAGTCAGACACGCCACCTTCTGGCGATGAATCTGACAGATCAAAGCCAGACAAGCCATGTGCAGGCAATGATACTGGTTCATTAAAACCAGAGGAGCCATTGGTTGAGGTAAAAAGGAGAATTCAGGTTTAACAATGGATGATGAAAATTTTCCACCATTGTTGAACAAGAATTCAAAATTACCCAAGGATCATCAGGCTTGGGTGAATCTGTTCAAATAGAAAAACCTGACTTGCCGGAGTTCCCAGGTTGGTAAGCGTGGAACATGAATCGGCACATTTCTTGAGAAATTTCACTCTGGTGATTTTTCGCCTTACATGTGGTAAATCAGGGACATTAAGTTGTACTTGATTTTCTACAAGTGATGTTTGAGATCTAAAACTGAATTTGTAAAATCTGTCATGTGAATAAAGAAAACAAGGTGATGAAGTGACCCCGAACCTACAAATGATTGGTAAACAAACTAATTTTTCGGAAAAACCATTTTGAATAAAACAAACTTAAGTGTTTTGAAATCATAATGGGAAAATAGTTTGTTGTCAGCGGGAGTTCTGATTATTTATGCCAGGTGGATGGAGAATTGAAGTGATTCTCATCAAGTTGTCAAGTTTGTACAGTTTGTTTCAAATTTTCCCAGAAAATCAAAATTGAAATATATTTTGATTTTAGGGGGAGAAAAATTTTAAAAAAATTAGAAAATTTTAAAATGTCAAAAACATCGAAAAAATCAAAAATGAGTTTTGTTGAGAAAAGAGGAAATGATAGTAAATCAGTGGACTATCATAGCATGCTAAAGAAATGAAATGTAAAATGTGATAAACGTTCTCACTAAAGATGTGACGATAGGCTCAGCTAGACTAGTAGATTTGCGATAACGATACAAACTTAAATGAAAAAGCCTAGTTCTAGTGGGAAACACAGTTGAAAGCATAGTACTTAGTTTTGTTCTTCTTGATTGTGTGCCTACTCAGTAATCGCTGAATGCCAAAAAGCATAAAAACTGGTTAAGTTTGTGAGCTTTCACAACTTGCTGAAAAGTCGCTGTGATTGTGTATTTCATTTTGCAAAGATTTAAACTTGTTTTATTTCTTTATTTTGTTTAAGCATTGGACATCCTCTGCGTATACGTGAGTATCGACCTGGATGTTATTGCCTAAACGTTCTGCTTTATTTTCTTTGGTGTTTCGTTTAAGCTTTGGACCTCCTCTGCGTATACGGAAGTATCGACCTGGTGGTTAAAGCCTAAACAATTTCAACTTATTTTATTTTTCTTATTTTGTTTTAACATTGGACTTTCTCTGCGTATACGGAAGTATCGACCTGATTGTTAATGTTTAAACATTCTGCTTTGTTTTCGCACAAATCACAGTTGATCAAAGTTTAAAGGCATTACTTGAGTCAGTGTATTGCATGATGAGGGGATATGCTGAGATTGTGGGGTCCATAAGAACTTAGTGCATAATTAATATACCCTAACGTATCGGTAAGCATGTCGAAAGTTTTTAGACTGAGTTTAAATGGACAATAATATCGTCAATCAACGTGAATCGTTTAGAACTTACAACGATTAAAAGCTTAACGGTGCTTGTGATGTGTCTATAAACTGATCTGATCCTCTTTCGCAAACTCACAAAAAAATATGTTTGTACATATTTCACTTCTTCAATTAATTTCTATTATTGCATTTGTGTTTCATATTTTGAAAAATCCAAAAAGATTTTCGACAACTGATGTTGAAAAACTGATATTCAAAATCTCAAAGGCTAAACATGATGAACAGGTGGTTTAGTTAATTGTTTTGAAATGTTGAATCAGAGTTTGAAATGTTTCAAATTTTGATAAATTTTAAATGTGAAAAATTCTCAAATGTTTAGTTGATTCATTAAGTTGAATCACAACTTTGTTGGTTTGTAATAGATTGTTTGAGATGTGTAGGTTTCTGATCCTGCTGCTACAGAAAGCCAGGAGATACATCAGAACCTGAGAAGAGCTTAAACTGAAAAAGCCAGGATTTGATTTCAAAGGTGATAACAAATTCCAGACAGCGATCCCAGCTCGATATAGGGGGAGTCTGACGAGAGTTAGAACTAGAGAAAGATCCGGGTATATGATTCCAGGAAGAAGTTCCTGAAGAAGACCGATCAAGATCGAAGAGTTATCATGTTGAAGACTCTCACTGAAGATTCCGTCAACATCCAAGGGGGAGTCTGTTGGTGCAGTTGTTTGTCGACTACATCTTAGTTCGAGTCTTAGATAGAGAGAGAGAAGCCCAGAGACTGATCAAGACTGAAGAAATGAAGACATGAAGTTGTCAAAGACTCGATAAACGACTCGTCAACATCTGAGGGGGAGTTTGTTGGTGCACTTCATTTGTCGACTTCGTCTTGTATCGAGTCTTAGCCTTAGATGGTTAGATCAGGGCACGTTTTACGAGAAAACAGGAGATTGTATGTATCCTAGGTAGCGGTTTCGCTCATATGGTCTTAAGCATGGGGTTTCGCCTATGTGGACAACATGGGGTTTCGCTTACGTGTACATTGGAGGTTTCGCTCATAAGGACATGTCCCTTGGAGCGAAACCCCAAGCCTATATATAGGGGACTTATGAGCGAAACCACATAGCAGTTAGGTTGAGGTCTTGTATGGTACGGCGAAGCCCTGCCGGTTTGTCTCCAGAGCTTGTAAATTGTCAGCAGATCAATAAAAGAGATATTTAATAGTGAAATCAAGCTAAACAAAGACTGAATCAATGAATTCCGCCTCTGATTCAGTCTGAGCACTCTTCTGATCGACTCGTTAGGTCGTTTCACGATCCTACAGGGGTTAATCTTGTAAAAAGTGAAACTAGAATTAATTAAAACAAAAACCAAACACACCATTTGGTGTCTGGTTCGATCAGAAGCAGGGAAGGGCGACCCCATCCTCCAAAACCCTAACATTCACAAAAGCCACAAATTGAAGGCTTAAATCATGTCCAAATCGATTTTCAAGCATAAATTAATGATCACCTAGTTGAAGGGATCATAAGGTATGTAAAATCTTGAAGTTTTGATTCATCTCAAGTTCTAGGTTAATTATGAAAGATCGAAATTTAGCTTGATTGTGTCATTCATGAATGTAATTAGAAGAGATATGGTGTCTAGGGATGAACCCTAGGTGAAATCTTGTTAAAAGATTTCATGATAATTATAGAGTTTATAACCACCATTGTAGGTGATTAATAAACTTGAAGAAAACTTGATAAGCCTTAGAATTGTGATCTTGTTCTAACACAAATCTGAAATTTAGAATAAATTTCAGAAATATTAATGTTAAGATATATGTAGGATTGACTAAGTAAAGTTAGTTTAGATGATAATTACAAGTCATGAACTTGGTTTTGTTTATATAAAAATCTGACCCGCTAGGTGTTTGATGGAACGCCTAAGTGAGGGTTAAAATGTTAAAAGTTGGGTAAAAACGCAGATTTGGTTATTGTAGCAAATTATGCGTTAAAGCTTGTGAAAGAGTTCTAAACTTATTGTGAATTGAACTCTTTAGGCAAGGAATCCGGAACGTCAAGCGGACAAGCCGGAGGTGATACACGCTTGAAAGGTGTGTTTAAAGGTACGTAACTACGGTTCCGTTACATTATGCTTGATTTCGTATTTTCGTTAGTAGACTTTAAATTAGCATAATACATGAAATTGGCATTTAGTGGAAGTGACGAAGATCACTAGGTAAATAAACGGGTCAAAAGGTGAAGTTATCACCCTTTGATAATATCGACTAATGGTTTGTCGAGTTACATGTTTATAGGAATAAATATCAAATGGATACGCACATCGCTATTTCTTAGCGGCTACTAAGTCAAGGTATTGAAACAGGTCAATATATTGATCCGAGCCAGGTATGTATAACGATTCAATTCATCATGTAGAACTTGAGGTTTTCTAAGAGTTAAACAAGGTCAAATTAGATATTTGGTTATCTTAAAGATAAACCGAATAATTTAAGTTATAATTGTAGTGTTTTAGAAACATAATGGCTTCTAAACAAGGTTATAGTTAAAAGATCGAATTTTTGGGTCAAACAAGTATCTGAAAGTCCTTTGTCGTAAAAGAAGGACCAAAATTGACCAAAATGCCCTTGTAGATTAAATTGAACAAACAACCCTTAAAGTTCGTTTGGAAATGAGTTTCATGATTAAATAAATAATTAGAATAAGTGTAGAAGTTGAAAGAGGTAATACGTTAGTCAAATAGCTCTATTTGAGTCTTGTCGTAAAATAACAATCCGAAGGTTAAAACTCGGAACATATAGATATACACAAAGAGTTGTAGTTGAAGATTACTTGATAAGAAATGTAGGAATAAGATGCTAGAAATGAATGAAAGCGATTTCAAGCTTTAAAGTGCTTAAATACCCTTAACGGGTCAAAAATAAGCATACGAGCGAAAACGGGTTTAAATTGTGTAATAAACCTATGATTAGAACCTAATATAGTAGGTAACATTAATTTGAAGAAGTGTATGAGATATAGGAATCAAATAAATACGTTTGTTTGATAGAATGCATAAACGGGTTAAAATTCGGTAAAAAGGTAACGAGTCGAAGGCTTAGAAGTCTCAAAATTTCTTATGTTGGATGCAGGATTTTAACTCCATAAGATGGAGGATTAAATTACGGACGCGTAGGAAAAAAGAATCGGGTAAAACAGATCAATAACGAAGAAGTTACGGTCGTTTCCGTGAAATCGGGTTGAGCTGGGAATGTACAGCAACAGCTGAAGGCAACAGGTTGTGAAAACAAGGGCTAGGCGTGACGCCTAGGCCCTTGGCGTCACGCGACGCCCCTTAACTCCGAAAATTTTTAAATTTTGTCATTTCTAACCCCTGTACTTGTTTGAACTTAATATTTAACTATCAAAACTAACTTTTAAGTTGGTTTTGATCATAGGTGAATGCCAAGAGTGCACGGATGAAGATCAAGCGACGAGCAAGAACCGAACACGATCACGAAATAAGCTTCCGCATTATGTATCGTTATTATGTTAAACGACGAACGTACACATGATATGTTGTATACTTTTAAATTGTAAAAAGTTTTAATAAACCCGTAATTCCCAATGCATATGTAATCTTAATTACATGATTGTTTTTCGTAAATGATACGTTAAACCTTAATTTATAAGAACGGGTGTTACACATAGTGATTTTGTAATAAAAATCGAGTTTTTATCACCTTAGCCACTTTAAAATATCATATTCCATACCCTTAGCCTAGCCCCATTACAACCCTTTAAAGCCCTTTTGATGTGTGCTTTGTATTCGCATTCGGTGGTGGAGAATGATTGAGTTGCAAGCAAATGCGGGTACGTGTTCTAATCGGTTTTGAGTGATCACTTAAAAAGTGCTAATTCATTATCTAATTAGCCAAATTTTAAACCTCGTGGAGAGAACAATGTGAGGGATGTGCATGGTTTATTAGTTTCAAGGGTGGGTTAATCTTACGTAACCATTTTATATGAGATTATTCACTTTACCGTTAAATATTTCGTAAATTGTAAAGAGTTTGAACTGGGTATGACTTTAGACCTTAACCTTAGTCTAAGGAATGGGACGTGTGTTTCTCGTTCGACCCACGTGAAGTGAAAAACAGATTTGCTTGAGGGCAAGCAAAAGACAAGTATGGGGATGTGATATGTGGTCAAAAACTAGTGTTTGTAATTGTTTAAATTGATGTGTTTACATGATTTTTTGTTTCGTTTACAAGATTCAAAGGTCATGGCTCGGTGTTCGTGCTCGTCGCCCGGTGATCGCGTCCATTCAACCATGAGCGGCTACTCTCCTCGGTTTCACCTCGGTGTAGATTGTTGTAAGATTTCAAGGGTTTGTACATTTGTTTTGATTTGATTTTGTGACAAGTTGTTTAGTATTTGAAACCTTTGAATTCGTAAATTGTCGAGTGATGATAAAATTTGACTTTGCGATATGGTTATGTGCAGTCATGCCTTATCTTAGGTTAGGATTTACATGTCCGAGGTAACAAAGTGCATTACGGTCCATTGTCTATGACGTTGATAGCAATTGGCACCTAAGCTTCGTGACAGAAATCGTTAATCACTATATGCAATTGAATCAAGTCAAAACATGTAGGAACCCTAGGTCTTACAATTATCGAACCAGGTGTGATCCGTATTCCCAATTATTGTTTTCAATTAAGTAGTTAGTTTTGCAATCTTAGTTAATAAATTATTGTCTTAGATAATAGGAAATTATCAGTTCACTCCGATTTCTTTTCAAACCAAACAAACAATTAAAATTAGCAAGCTTCATAATCACTTTATACATTTTTGTAAATAGTCTAACTAATCGAACAGGTCGTGCGATACTGAGCACATGCTCTTCGTGGATACGATACCCGAGTTACCCTAGCTACCTATGTTAATTGGGTTTTTGACTGATCGGGACAACACAGTCATGTCAGGGTTTAGTTTCTTTTTTGAGGTGGGTGTACACATGTGTATTCTGATGAATGTCATTGTTTTGGGGGAAAATTTTAATTTCTTAAATGCTAGTGATTTGGGTGAAAGTATAAGTATGTACACATGTGTATACCTATCATCTGTGTTCATGTACATACTAATAAAAATGTGGTTGTAGGTCTAGATTTTCGTATAATGCTCGTGAACTTTAAATCTTGATATCATTTGAAACAGATTGTGGTTTTCTTTCATATTTTATCACTTGAATGTAAGAAGTTGAATCTAGGACTTGAAGTTGAATTTTGGTACGATTTTTATCACAGATTGTGGGAAATTGGTATAATTAAATGGGTTATTAGGTTGTATGGTGAGTCTTAAAAACTATCCCGAATAATTAATCAAAATCATTAATTCCAAGGCCATGTCTATATGGTGTTATGAATCTGTTAACGGGTTTTTATGTTAAAACGAGCAATCGAGATTCTGGGTGGGGTTACTTCTTCTTAATCTAATAACTTTTTTCTTAGTTAATTAATTAGATAATCTAGGTAAACACTAACCACATATTCCCTGTGGAGACGACTTTACTTACCCGTACTAGTATAGGTATTTATGTCATAAAATAAATACTTTTGATTAGCCCACGACAGCTACATCACTTTCCGCCAAACTGGGTGTCTCGAACACCTACGCACCACCAACGCCACCGGCATATTCCGATCGAGGGCACTCGATAGGTGGACCGCCAAACGCAACGTGCGAGGCGACGATGTTTCTTACGCGCTAACCTGGACCGAGCTGAAGAAGCTTATGAAAGACGAGTTTTGTCCTCCTCACGAGCTCCAACAACTCGAAAATGAGTTTTGGAATCCTAAGAAAGAGGGGAGTGACAACATCTGCCTCGCTGCTAGGTTTAAGCAGCTTATTGCTCTTTGCCCTGGCCAAGTCGATTCTACCGACAAGGCCATTGCCAAGTACATTCGAGCCCTCCCTCCCTCCGTTTCAAACTTCATCCACTCAGCTCAACCTAAGACCCTCGAAGATACAATCCGACTAGCCGCCAAGTTCAACCATAACCAAATCTTGGATGGAACCTTCGACACAAAGGGTTCTACCAAGACCATTCACCAAGGCACCACCGAACCAACTGTTGAACCCACACCATCAAAACCACCCACCAAAAAAAACACCAACAGTAAGAAGCGGAAGGCTTCAAACCGAAATTTTGCGCGTATTACTTCGCAAAACCCTCAACCCCAACAATAACAACTCGCCCTCACCCAAAACCCTGAACCGGTGAAACAGGCATACACTGGGACTCATCCCATGTGTAACACTTGCTCTTACCATCCCCCGACCCACACATTGTGCCGCCTTTGCACCACGGGCAATAGGTTCTGGCATTTTAGCACCCAATGCCGAAGTGGCCAAAAGCCACAAGGTAACCAAACCCTTGCCCAAAACCTTAACCAGCCACAAGCAAACAATGGCCGCACCCGCTTCAAGTGTGACTGATGTGCATGTGGTGTTATATGTTTTTATATATATTTTTAGCCCTTTTTACACGTTAGCCAAGTTTTAAATTTATAAAATACGATATTTTACTAACACCAAACACACATATGGGCAAGTGCACCCATCATGAGCGTAGTACAGTGTTGGTAAGATACCGAGGTCGTCCAAGGACACAAGAGCTTTTAATACCGGTTTATCCTCAACGTCTAATCAAATCAAAAGTTTAGAAAAAGGTTTTAAACTAGAAAATAAAAACTAAAAATGCTGAAAATAAAAATAAAAGTAAAAACAGATAGACAAGATGAATCACTTGGATCCGACTCGTGTTTAGTGTAACTTTGGATTATTTCCGCACTTTTGCACTTTTTAAGAGATTATCTTAGTTATTGTAGTAGGCCCCTCTTTTGAAGGTGACGTTACCCTCAACCCAATAGTTTGAGTCAGTAAGGATACAATCCTAAAGGGTTGGATTATTGAAAGATAATTAATTAAGTTATTAATGCGTAATGTGGTAGGCCCCTCTTTTGAAGGTGACGTTACCCTCGGCTAAGTAGTCTGAGTCAGCAGGGATACAGTCCTAAGTAGCCGGGTTAATGTTTTAATAGTAGCTTACATATGAGGGGATCAAAGAGTTTGGACCCCCGCCATCCAATACTAGTGGGTATTGAAGGAGGTCCTACTAAATTTGACCCAGGTCCTTGCAGGATCTATACACTGAACAAGGCAAGGCTCTTACCAAGCCATTCCCTTAACCCCCGACCAGGTAGCCAACATATCTCCATATAGACCGTGGAGATATGAATGGTGAAAATCTTTTATTTTATATAGACAGTAAAATAACGCCAAGACACCACGGACAAATGATAAGGAAGATTCACCTTCAACATAAGAAACTAGTTATTAAAGTCATTAATACATAACCAAATAAAAAGTGCGAAAAAGTTAAAAATAAAAAGTATTACACTAGACACTTGTCTTCACCAAGTGATGTAAGAGACTTAGGCAAACATGGCCTTTGATTGTCAAGAACTCTTACGATCAATCTTGGATCCCGAGACTACTCACACACTCTATGATGGATGATGGATGATGGTGGTGGATGTGGGTTCTGATGGTGGTGGTGGTGGTGGGTGAAGTGTGAGAGAGGTGGTTTGCCAAGGGATGGTTTGCAAATGAGACAAGCACCCCTGTTTATAGCCTGCACAGAAGCCCGGACACGGCCCCGTGTCCACCCATCTTCTCTTTCTTCATTAATTGCAGTTGTTGGTGCACTACGTCTTACATCGAGTCTTAGTGTGTATAGATTAGATATGGCACGAAATCCTAGAAACATATGTTTGAATAGGATTCGCTTATGTGTCATTAGATTAGTTTCGCTTTTGTGACATGATAGTTCCGCTCTTTTGTCAGTGATATAGTTCCGCTTATACGTACATGTACGTATAAGCGAAACCTATGGGACTATATATAGGGGCTGTTTGAGCGAAACTAAGTGTGTGAGTTAGAGGTGTATTATTCCGGTTAGCCACGAAGTGATGCCGAAGTGCTGTCAGAGTCTGTAAACGTTATCAAGATCAATAAAACAGCAGTTAATAGTGAATCCGACTGAGATCGCACCAAATCATTAGTTTCCGCCTCTTGATTTGGATAGGAATTCTTCTGATCGACTCAAACAGGGCCGAATACGATCCTACAAGTGGTATCAGAGCTCAGGAGGAGGAGTTCTTGCCATTTTAGCTGGATTTCATCATCATTTCTTGTTTCTACATCTTCTTTCATCAATTCAGAAAATTTTATTGGTCGAAATTGTCTCAAAATTTCACAGAGTGTGCGCAATTGTATATTAACAAACCCTGGAAAGTTTCAGACCAAAATACGGACAAAAAATGGACGAAATGATCTTCGAACTTGGTTCCGCTTTTACGGACACTTGATAGTTTCGCTTATTTGGACAGTTAGATTCGCTTCAGTGTCACCTAAGTTGATAGTTCCGCTCCAAAATGCATCAGTAGTTCTGCTTTTGTGTTCATCACAGGTCCGCTTCAAAGACACTTATTTGTAGTTCCGCTCAAGAGATCCGCTTGAATAGACATCAAGAGATCCGCTTGAACAAACATTAGGTAGATCCGCTTGAACAGTTATCAGGTAGATCCGCTTGAACAGACAACTTGTAGTTCCGCTCGTGTGACAACTTTGTGGTTCGCTTATTTGGTTAAACTTGGTTTCGCTCATCTGTTCAAACAAAGGTTCCGCTCCAAGGAACAAACAGTAGATTCGCTTATAGTGACAGCTAATGTTTCGCTTAAAAGAACATATTGCCTAAACTTGGAAATTTTGTGAACTTTGAACCTTGACAAATGGACAACGAATTCTATAACGCCTTTGCTAGCCCGATCTCTATTACTCAGAATGCTTTGATTGATAATGAAACCGGAACGTCTCAGAAACCGCTTAAACTCATGGATATTGATGATTATTACGTGTGGTCTGAACGATTTGGAAATTGGGTCGAGGCTTATCACCTAGATGCGTGGGAACACACTGAGGAACCATATGTTAGACCCACAACAAATGGTGTGCAATTAACAATTCGAGAAATGAGTACGGAAGATAAAAACAAATATCGAGATGAAAAATTGATGGTGAGTCTGCTTCAGCAAGCGATAAAAGAAGATATCTTGATATTGCTTCAACATGATGGAACTGCTTACTCAATCTGGACAGAATTGGAAGCAAAATTCGTTGGAAGTGATGATATGCTCAAAAATAAAATGTCTCTCATGAAGAAAGAATTTGACTTATTCCGTGGTTTGAAATCTGAAAACACCAAGCAAATAATTGATAGATATTGTAACTTGGTGAGAAACATGTCAAAACTTGGAATTAAGAAAGATACTGATGAATTGATTGAAAAACTTGTAGATGCGCTACCACATGAAACATGGGGAACGTTTCTGATGATGCTGAGATCCAACAGAAAAGATTACAAGAATATGACATTGGGAGATTTTATCAAACACCTGGAAGCTCAAGAGATGGAGCAGAGGAAGATAGCCAGGATGAAGAATTACGATGGAGAACAAGACATCAGCTTATACTACAAGAGTGGTGTTCCTGGAACGACAAATCTTTCTCCAAAGATTGAAACTGCTTATAGTGTGAAAGATTCTTCTGAAAGGAAATCATCCCAGGGATCAAGCAGCACAAGATTTTCATCATTCGATCCAAACATTTCTGTAACAAAGAACGGAAAAAGACTTCAATGCAATATTGTATTAAATCTTGAAAGTGATCAAGATTATTCTGAAGAAGTAGCTAAAAATCAAATGTCTTTGTTGGGAATGGTGTTAGAATCTTATAGTAGTTTTGTAGCCGGAAAGATTGGTAATCCAATGCTTACGAAAGAGGATTACGATCAAATTGATGCTGAAGAAATGGAATTAATGGACATAAAATGGTGTATGGCAAGTGTGATGCGAAGAGCTGAAAAGTTTAAACAAATTACAGGCCGAGATGATTTTCGTGATGCAAACGTTTCAACTTTAGGCTTTGATAAATCTAAAGTTACGTGTTTTCGTTGCATGGAAAAGGGGCATTTCAAAAGGGAGTGCAAAAACCGTGAAGCTACTGGAGCCCAAAATCCTTTTGGAAACAACGATTATCACAAAAAGGCGATTTATCATCAAGTCACGTCACCGGCACAGCATCAGGCACAAACTGCTCACGGGAGAGATGTAATTGATAGTTCAAAAAGAGCATGTCTAAGCAAATATGAAAATTTTTCATGGGATAAATACATTCCAACAAACAGCAAAGTATGTTTGGCAGAGCAAGATGATGAAAAGTTGGCTGAAGGTTTCAGTTGGGACAATTTTTGCCCGGATCAAGAATTTATGGCCAAAGAGATGTCCAACAACCTTTTCAATGTTAATGCTTTCATTGCTAATGCTTATGATTTGAAATGTGCCGAAAGAACAAAAAAGTCATAGAAGCTGCTGAAGCAAGACGGAGAAAGCTTGAAGAAGAAGAAGAAGAAGAGAGATTGAAAGCTGAAGCTGCCGCTGAGAAAAAGAGAAGAGCAGAATTTTTACGGTCAAGCAAAACAATCAAAGAGGTTTCTGAATTTGAAGTTAAAGTTGATGCAGAATCTGTCAAAGTTCCTGAAAAGTGCATGAATTGTGATTCTTTAATCAAGCAGAACAATGAGTTGCTGCAT
The DNA here is from genome assembly GCF_002127325.2 of Helianthus annuus. Taxonomy (NCBI): domain Eukaryota; kingdom Viridiplantae; phylum Streptophyta; class Magnoliopsida; order Asterales; family Asteraceae; genus Helianthus; species Helianthus annuus. The sequence goes on from NC_035449.2 coordinate 68,664,135, forward strand.
AATATAAACAGATTGAAAGAATCCTATGATACAATGAACAGAGAAATCAACAAGTATACTGACTCAAGCGGTGAACAAGTTGTGGCATTGAATACACTGAAGATAGCGTACCTAAGACAGCTTGATGATGCCAATTTTCATATAAAGAAGTGTGCTGATCTGGAGTTGGAGTTAGCAACACAAAAGATAGAAACTGAGAAAGTTAAAAAGTTATTAGAAAGTTATTCATGTTCTACTTTTGTTGTTGACAGGATTTATCCGGTGGTGGAGAATTTAAAGATGTTTGAAGAAGAGAAGACGTCCAAAGAAAAGAAATCCGTGACAAAAGACGAAGAAAAAGTGAAGACTTCTGTTAAGAAATCAAGTGTGGTCTATAATAGATGTCTGCTCCCGGTCGAAAATGGATATTCACCTCGAAATCCAAATCCCGAGAGAGTCGAAAAAGCAATAAACTTAGAATGGGAGTCTGGGCCATCGGATAACTTGCCAGAAAATATTGATGTCACATACACGTCATCCGACACTGATCATGAGTCAAAGTTGATAAAAAGTGTGCTCGATCAAGTGTTAGATAAAGATGACAGTGAGGAGTCAAACATGGAGTCCAAACCCAAGTCAAAGTCTGAGTCCGATGCGTCAAAGCCTACTATCAAAAAGGACAAACGGGTTTATGACAAACAATTTTTGCTATCAAAATCTAATTTGAATGATGAATCATTCAAAGTGGCATATACTTTGAAAGATTCTGACAAATTATATTCTGATGATGCTTTTCCAATAAGAAGTGTCAGATTTGAAATGATTCAAAAGGTTTTCAAAATAACAGAAATTAATATTTCTGAAATAAATGATTTAAATCTTATCGGAAAACCTAAACAATACACTTCAAGAGATCAACAAAAAATTAACAAGAAAATGTTTACAATTGTGGTTATAGTTTCCAAAAGAAACCAAACCATAATCGTAATTTCAAAAGGAAAGGATTAGGTTTTGTACCACCGAAAAAATATAAAAATGAAAAAGTTTATAAACCAAAAACTATGTTTGTTTCAGGGAAAACGTCAGAGGCTGAAAAAGAACAATCATTCAGAAAGCAAACAAATCAGGAATTCCTTGCCAAGAAGCAAGAAGAGTTGAAGAAGAATATTGTTCAGGAGAAGATTGAAAAGAGAACCTGTTTTCAGTGTAAAACTGTTGGTCATGTTGCTAGGAATTGTCCGAAGACATTCAAGCCAAAACAGGAAGTCTCTAGTAAAATGAAAGAAAAGGTTGTTGAGAAAACTGAACTGTCAACCCAGAAGTTTACTGGCTTTGAAAATTCAATTTTTGAAAAAGGAGAATGTTCAAAGAGTGTTTTGAAAAGAAAAGAAAATGTAACAAATCAAAAATGGGTTGTGAAAAGTTCAGGTAACAAGTGTGGTGATGAATCTGATTCCACAAAATCAGAGGAGCCACGTATTGAGAAAAAGGTTGAAAGAAGAGTTCCAACTATGAACGATGAAAATTTTCCACCATTGCGTGCTGAAAATTTTATGAAGAAAGTTGGAAAAGTTGAAATTTCAAATCAATTTTATTTTGACAAAAAGAAATTTGATGTTGAAAAGACTTTCAACGGAAATGTGAAACATATTTTTGGCAAAATGGTCAATGGTAAGGCAAAAGGTGTTAAAGAATTTTATGCTGCCAAAAGAGGAATTCACAGGTCCATTAAAAGTGAAGAAGTAAAGGTGACACCCAAGGCTGGTCAGGATTGGGTGGACATATTTTTCGATGAATAGATACCTGACTTGCCGGAGATCCCAAGTTGGTAATTGTGGATCGAGGTTGTGATGGGGTGGGTGGTGGGAGGTCGGCATCATTCTTTATCATATTTGTATAATGTGTTTGAGAAGTTTTTGCAGGACTTGCCGGAGATCCCAAGTTGGTAATTGTGGATCAGGAATCGGCATCATTTTTTATCATATTTGTATAATGTGTTTGAGAAGTTTTTGCAGGACTTGCCGGAACTCCCAGGTTTACAACCGAGGAGTAGGAGTCGGCACCTTGAGAATTCAACCAACGGATGGTAATTGGTTGAAAGACAAGCTTGAAATGCTTAATTGCTATTTCTTCATGTTGTATGTATGATTGTTGTATTTTTACAAGTGGTTGAGATTGATCTTTCAAGTGGTTAATCAAGGTCATTAAATTGAACTTGAATTAACTATCATTCAAAAGATTGGTAAAACAATGTGATGATTTGATCCCCAATTTTACAAGTGGTAAAATCAACAAAACTTATTTTCCGGAAAAACCATTCTGATTAAAACAAACTTTGGTGTTTTGAAATCATTGTGGGAAAATAGTTTGTTGTGAGGGGGAGTTCTGATTGTTTATGCCAAACGGATGGAGAATTGAAGCGATTTGATATCAGTTGTCATGTTCTGTACAGTTTGTTTTCAATTTTCATTAGATGTATTTGAATTTTAGGGGGGGTAAGAAATTTCAGAAAATCCAAAAACATCAGAAAAATTGAAAAAGACAAAAACATGATAAAACTGAAAATTTGAGTTTTGATTGCATATAAGAGGAAATGATAGTACATCAGTGAACTATCACGACATGCTAAAGAAATGTAAAGTCAATATGTGATAAACAATCTTACTGTGGATGTGTCGGTAGATTTTCGCACATTTAGTAAACTGTAACGAGATATAAACCTAAAATCAAACTTGCTTATTTTGTGGGTTAACAAAACTGCTTGGATATATAGGTAACCCCTGAAATCTTGTTTGAAAGGTCCCTTATTCTGAGATACTAGGTCTTTATACTCAGTGATATCTGGGGTATTATCCAGGGACTTCTGCTGTATGGAAATACTGACCTAGTCCCCGGATAATACTTTCTGCAAAAGCTTGTATAAGCATCGCCCTCAGCATGCTGATGAAACAATAAAATTGATAGTCGCTGCTGTTGTAATTAAAAGATCCTCTAAAGGGGACACATCGAAAGTCGAAGCCGTCATCTCTCTGCGTATACGGAAGTATCGACCTGAGCTCTCACGGCCCTCGCACATAATCCCTTTACAGATATCATCTGTGGAATACTCACCTGTAAGACTGAATATTGGGATCTGGATACAGGAGTATATTCATGTAGTGGGACACACGGATAAGTTTAGGTATCTAAGACACTAATTGCGTATCTCGAAACAGTTGAAATCTGTGTGAAAATTTAAGAGGACAAACATACTGACAATCTAGGTAAATTGTTTAGAGCTTAAAATATAATCTAGCTTAACGGTGTTGGTGATATGTTTCTAAAACTGATATGATCCTCTTGCATACACTCACAAAAATATTGTTTGTAAATATTTCATTTCTACATTGTTACGTACAAGTGGTGTTAGTTATTTTCTTTCAGAAAATCCAAAAAGATTTTAGTGTGTTTTAGCATAAATTTTTGTAAAATCCAAAAAGATTTTCGACAACTGGTGTTGAAAAGCTGTTTTTCGAAATTCTAAGTGCTAAACTTGAAGAATAGGTCTGGGTAAGTGTTTGAGAAGAAGATAAGAGCTAGAAAAAGATCTTGAATGCAAAATCATTACTGTACTTTACCAACATAGTTTCTAAATTGTTGAAAAGATTTAATCTTTGAAGAAACTTATGTATGGGTAGAGATTGTACAGGTAAATATTTGCCAGGTCACTCTACAGTCTTTATCAGTCTTCAATCTTCCTCTGAAAAATTTGTCATTGCAAGAATCCTCGATTTCTAACTTCATCATCAACAAACTCCTCTCTCTCGGATGTTGTTAGAAATCGAAGACTCGACACTGAAGACTTCGTCAACATCCGAGGGGGAGTTTGTTGGTGCACTACGTCTGTCGACTACGTCTTACATCGAGTCTTAGTGTGTATAAATTAGATATGGCACGAAATCCTAGAAACATATGTTTGAATAGGATTTGCTTATGTGTCATTAGATTAGTTTCGCTTTTGTGACATGATAGTTCCACTCTTTTGTCAGTGATATAGTTCCGCTTATGCGTAAATGTACGTATAAGCGAAACCTATGGGACTATATATAGGGGCTGTTTGAGCGAAACTAAGTGTGTGAGTTAGAGGTGTATTCTTCCGGTTAGCCACGAAGTGCTGCCGAAGTGCTGTCAGAGTCTGTAAACGTTATCAAGATCAATAAAACAGCAGTTAATAGTGAATCCGACTGAAATCGCACCAAATCATTAGTTTCCGCCTCTTGATTTTGATAGGAATTCTTCTGATCGACTCAAACAGGGCCGAATACGATCCTACAGCAGTTTGTCTGCATTAGTTGGCCACGCCCCCGTGTCCGTTGGGCACGACCCCGTGTGCAGAAGCGTATCTGTACTATCAAGATTTTCCTAGATTTTGTGAATCTTATAGTTGACCACGGCCCCGTGTCCGCTGGACACGCCCCCGTGGTGGGTGATAGAAGCTTCTACAACTTTGTCTTTTCTGCAGACACTTGGGCATGCCCCCATGCTCATTGAGCACGGGGAGTGTTCAGCCTTCTGTTTTCTTGTTTTTGCTTGGGAAGATGCTGTCGGGGGGTCGGGCATGCCACGTTTGTTCCTTTTCTTGTATTTATGTTAGATTTAGCTGCCTTTTTGATTCTTTTGTTCATTTGATCTCATTTAATCCTGAAAATACAAAAGGAAGACAAAAACACACTTTTTCCAACATTAGTACTAAAAAAGGGTTAGTTTTATGCCACATTTGATGTAATTTATATGTTGCATTTTGCACACATCAAATACCCCCACACTTGAATCTTTGCTTTTCCTCAAGCAAAACTCTTTATAATGTGGCTTTACACTCCCAAATGGAACGGGTAGAAGAGAAGGTTTTTGGGCTTGTCATAGAGTGTCGGGATTTCCAAGATTCTTTATTATGTTTTATTTTTATTTATTTACAATCTTATTTGTCATGATTTATTTAAAACACCACATAAGATAAATTACTTATTAGGGCATAACATGCCTTTTTAAAATTCCATTTATATACAAGTTCACATAACTCACGGGGGATCACTCAACACTCGGCCGAAGGTGTATTTTAGTGAAACACTCGAGAGCGGCATGGAACTTACTTCTACCATAAGCTTGCCAAGCAATCAATCCTCCTCCTTTTTAACTATATACCTTTGTAAATATCAAGAGAACTTATGGGGGAAGGGTTAGGCTTGGGTTAAAGGTAGGTGGTTGGGTTAGTGGTTAGTAGAAAAGGGCGAAAGGCGTAAAAAGAGTCGGTTTTCGTAAGACTTTTTATTTCTGTAACTTTTTATTTAATGAAGCATTTCTTCAAACAAAGTTATTTTTGATAAACTTGTTTGTTTATTTCTTTTGGCTTCATCATCATTTTTTTATAAGAAGTCATAAGAAAAACCGAGCTTTGTTACTAAAATAAAGGGTTTAAAATGAAAAAGGGTTTTGGTGGGTAAAAGGGTGTTTGTTTTGGGTTAAGAAATGAAAAGGTTTAGGCTCAAAGGTGTTAACTAGGGGGATTTTGGGTAGGTGGTAAAAAAAAGAAAAAATAATGGTGTAGAAATAAAAGGGGTTAGTCCTAATGCCTCCATCATTTACTTACTCGGGTTTAAGTTGGTAAGGACCGGGAATGTATCGTCGTGGCAAGTTCTAGAGTTGTAAGAACCAAGCGGCTATTCACACAAGAAACGAAAATGAGCATTTAGTTTAAAGATGTATATTTATATGCTCAATAATGGCTCAAAACTCACTTTTTGTGGGAATGGGTTTTTATGTGATCAAGTATATATAATCAAATTTTAACCAGATTTGTCATGTCGTTTCATAATTTTCTTATGTTGGTTCTTTTTATCACGACGCCATACGTTGTAAATTTGTAAAAATATAACCTTTTTAGAACTTGAAATTCCCAAATTAAACCTAGACAAGTAAAAAAATGAAAAATTTTTGTAAAAATTTGGGGTGATTAGCGGTTCCAATAGAGTTTTGTGTAAGGCTTGTAATTAGGACTTGCAAGATTCAAGGTTTTAGCATCCCCCCACACTTAAATTACACATTTTTCTCAATGTGTCCCCAAAAGTAAGTCTTTAGGTTGATTGAATGTGTAAAAAGTTGTGAAAAAGCAAAAATTTATGTTACTGGGCGTCTGGACACGGCCCCGTGGTGTCCGGGCACGGCCCCGTGTTCAGATCGATAGTAACAGAAACTAGTAAAAAGAAACAGAAGCTTGGGCACGGGGGCGTGTTCAGCGAGCAGGCCCCGTGTCCAGTTACCTGAACTGGGCATTTTCCTGCAGATGGTTGAGCACGGGGCGTGTTGGTTGAGCACGGCCCCGTGCTGAACTTGCTGTAATGAAGAAAAATTGTCGGGTGGCCCTGTTTTTGTGCATGGGGTGCTGGTTCAAGTTTCCCTTGGTATCCTTCACCATCCCGAGTGTGTTTTAACCATTACAACATCATCCAAACACCAAATTAATTAAAATCATCATTTATTCAAATAGAGAAAGTTACATAATAATCCTAATAAGTTAAAATTTTAGATAAATAGGTTAAAAGAAACACAAGAAGTCTAAACCAAGAAGTTCTAGCCTAAAGTTTATTCTATTAGCAAAATTTCCAAAAAGATAATTCTCTCGGTTGGATGTGGCTTGACGAACTTCTTCCTCCGGACATGGGTCCCTCACACGTCGGCGAGCCATTCTTCTATCTTCCTTGGTAGAAGAAAGGCGGGCTCGTTGGCATCAGTTTGAGGGGGCGCAACCTCCACCGGGACTTCTTGCAATTCGTCAAGAGGGGGCTCCGCTGGAATGTCATCCCATCCGGTGGGATTGTTAACTCCAAGTGCTAGGTTCCAATCCTCTTGAGGGAGGATTGGCTCCATGGGAGGTGTCCCAAGAATGTTCAACCTCTGGTGCAAGAGGTTGATTTCTTGAAAACTGTTTTTCAACCCCACCGTAAGATAATTTATACGGTCTCTGAGGACCACCTCTACCGATGTCATCTCATCAAGAGCTTCACGTAATGCCATCACGTAGCGTACGAGAGTTGCTTCAATTGACGATCTCCGTTTTCTTCGACTGTTTCTGGAATGTGCTGACGAAGTTCCACTGTTTTGGCTCGACATTGTACGAAAATAAACTGAAAAAGTTCATTTAAAGAAACAGTAACCTCGGACACGGCCCCGGGCTCAATGAGCACAGCCCTGCGTTCACCTTTCTGCAGGTTTTGGAACAAGGAATCTTGGAGTTTCAAATTATTTTTCCAACTTAAAAAACGTTTTTGAGCAGAAATAACTTAAAACAATGTTGTAAAACTTATTTTTAACAAGATTCCTTGCACACAAACCTAGCAAACATCACAATAAAGCTTGGAATCATGGTGATCTCAAGCTCTAATGGAGGTGTTGAGGTAAAAAATAATGAAGAAGAAGGGAATAGACAAGAAAGGAAAGGACAAGATGGTTGTTGAGAACCTTGTTTTAGAAAATACCTAGGATGGTATGTGTGAAGATCTCACCAAATCTCTGTCCCTGGAATGGTCCAAATGTGCAGGATTCTTGGCTGCATTTATAGAAAACGACAGCACGCTGCACACGGCTCCGTGTCGGCTGGGCACGGCCCCATGTGCAGGCAAAATCCTGACACATTTTGTTCGTATTCTGACAAAAAGTCAGAAAGGAATCTTTTGGTGGACACGGGGGCGTGTTGACCTGGACACGGCCCCGTGTCTAGAGGGTATTTATGAAGTTTCTTCTATTTCTAAGGAATTTATCCGGATCAGGCGGTTCCTTACTGGATGGAACAACCCCAAAGTGCCTGAGATACCTTAATTGCTCTAGATTAAGACGAGAACGCAAGAGGTTGTCGGTGAGGGTGATTCCTATGCTAAATGTAGGTGGACAAGTCCAACCCTTTCCCGGGCTCTCATTAAAGAATGTGTATGCCGAATCGCTCAAGCGGGATTGCCCCGATCTTCACACATACCATCCTAGGTATTTTCTAAAAGAAGGTTCTCAACAACCATCTTGTCCTTTCCTCTCTTGTCTATTCCCTTCTTCTTCATTTTTTTTTACCTCAAGACCTCCATTAGAGCTTGAGATCACCATGACTCCAAGCTTTATTGTGATGTTTGCTAGGTTTGTGTGCAAGGAATCTTGTTAAAAATAAGTTTTACAACATTGTTTTAAGTTATTTCTACTCAAAAACGTTTTTTAAGTTGGAAAAATAATTTGAAACTCCAAGATTCCTTGTTCCAAAACCTGCAGAAAGGTGAATACGGGCCGTGCTCATTGAGCACGGGGCCGTGTCCGGGGTTACTGTTCCTTTAAATGAACTCTTTTCAGTTTATTTTCGTAGAACGTCGAGCCAAAACAGTGTAACTTCGTCAGCACATTCCAGAAACAATCGAAGAAAACGGAGATCGTCAATTGAAGCAACTCTCATACGCTACGTGATGGCATTATGTAGGGTATACCTCCTGCTTGTGCGGCTGCAAGTGCCGCAGCAACTTGTTCGTTAATCAGAGCCGTCAACTGGGCTTGAGTCATGTTAATGCGTCCAGCCATGATCTTCATATCAAAGGCAACATATGTGAGAGAGGTTCGCGAAAAATGCGATGACAGAAGAGAGTAAGCAAATAAGTGTTCTCAAGCAATAGTTATTACGTTTATCTAAGCATACCATGAGCAAAGTTCCATGTAATCTAGCAAGTAGGCAATGTAAACCTGAATAGTAGTACCTATAGTGTTGAGTCTTGCACGTGGAGCGAAGCGTCGTTGTGGATCGTTGAGCACTGTACAGGTTATAGTTTGGTTTTAACAAAAAACTTTTCCCCTTATTAAAACCAAGTTCACTATAACCAATGGCTCTGATACCAATCTGTCACACCCCCAAAATCCACACGCGGAGTATTACCGCATAGAGGCGTGACATGACCAGGATCAAGGCACCAATCATATTGAACATTATAAGTAATAAGTAAAAGTCATTCATCAATAGGAGAGGTGTTCAAAAACAAAAACATAATCAAGTGTGTAGCGGAAGCATAATTGTAAAAACCCAACATAAGTAATAAGTTTGAAATGTCATAATTGAATAACATGGCATCCACGATCCATGTGCCACAACGACTGCTCCTCCCTGTGCAAGCTCCATGAGTACCTAACGACCTGCAAGGCATGTAACAACGAGTCAACAACAAAGTTGAGCGAGTTCACAGATGGTTGTTAAGTTATAGTATTCGTTTCGTAAATCATTAGTTCGTTCTGTACCAGGTATCGTATTAATTCGTATCGCGGTCTCCCAGACATGTATGCGAAGGTTAGTGGGGATTTCCCATGTATCCTAGACTAGTTGTGTTTGTATTTTTATCGCGGTCTCCCAGACATGTTTGCGAAGATTAGTATTCGTATCGCGGCCTCCTAGGCATGTGTGCGAAGATTAGTGGGGGCTTCTCGTGTTTTACTAGTCTAGCTGTATCTATAGGTGTCCTACACCTAACGAGGTCAATGGTACGTATCTCAGTAGTGATGTAAGTACAAGTAATCGTTCAATCCCATTCCCAACCCCGGGAATCCCATGCCTTGGTAAGAGTGTGAACTCACCTTGTTTTGCCCGGTATGCTAAATTATGTGCTCGCAAATAATCAATCAAGTCCTATAGTATGCACGTATACTCAATCAGTTCAAGTTCGTAAAGTTTCATATGCAATCAATACCACATGGTATGTTTGGCAGTTGATATCATGCATCATACATCAGTTAATCACATTCATACAATCCATGTTTCTCATAAAGGCTTTCTCAGTTTAATCTAACAATATCATCCACTAACACAACTAATGGTGTTAATGGGTTTAACGAGGTTACCGCACTTAACTGGATTAAGACACTTTGCATAGTTCACATGCATAACAGAATTAATCAGAAACATATCACAGTTAACACACATAACATAATCACTGTGTCATAAGAGAGTTATCATGCATAATGAGCTTATCATACATAACATGGTTAACATAACCCAGTTAGCATGCATAACATACTTGGCATACTTAACACCGTCCATACATAACAAGGTTAACCGTTTAACAGAGTTAACATCCTTAACTTATTAGTGTTCACTGTACAAACAAATCAACGAAATCACTTAGTGGGCGAAAACACCATATGGTGAAATCCCTGTTCGGGCGAAAACCCTTGGGCCGAAATCCCCTTGGGCCGAAAACACTTTGGGCCGAAATCACATTGGGATTTCGTCGAGATGGTTTCAAGTGAGGTGGGGGTTTTCGTCGAGTTTGATGCATGGCGAAATCACACAAGTGTTTTTGTCTGAGCTTCTGTGTTTTTATGGGTTCGGGATTTCGTCAGTTACATCATCGTTAACAACTTCAGTTACGAACACAGAATCCAAATAATCATCTAACAGTTACACCAAAAATCCCAGAACTCATCACACAATCATTCAGTCTGAACAACTCATGGAAACACTCAATCATCTTATCATCATTCAGTTATTACTCAATCGACGAATCAAAATCAAAACCATCAATATCTAATCCACATAAACAACATTCATCACACAACAGATTTTTACATCGTATCATAAGCATTCTTATCATACGGATCAATACAAATCATACATTCACAATCATTACGTGCTAACTGCTCATTCATGATATCAAATAAACAAGTGATTCCAATCAGATAATCATAAGTAATCGATTACTAACCTAAGCAGAAAGGTGGTACTTCAATCGATGTATTGGACTCGGTTGTTCAAAACTACCGTAGGGTTTCACAAGATAGCGAGAGAGATTGTGAGAGGTGATTAGGGTTTGCCAATTATCGATTTCGTGCACGAAGTTAAAACAAATTCTTTTATTCAATCATTACTGGGCCAAAGCCCACCTTTGTTTTTGTTGGGCTCATTTGGACGAAAACACATGAAGTGTTTTCGTGAGGTGTGGGTTTTCGGCTAGGGGTGTTAGGCAAAGTCTCATGTTTTAAATAATTGAACAATTCAAATAAGTATAACATATACACACATATTATACATATCATAAATAACATTTATATAGCACTTTCAAATAATTATTAAACACGCTTAGCAAATACGTACGAAGTTAAATCGGATGGAGACCTTGAAAACTCGGGTTGTCACATTATCCCCAACTTGAAAGAAATTTCGTCCCAAAATTTAGCACGCGGTTACTGAGGAAGCTAGTTGTGTTGTGTTGTTTACTGGTTTTCCTGGGGTGTCACATCATCCCCCCGTTGATTTGGAATTTCGTCCCGAAATTCTGTAGTAGCTTCAACCTCAGTAGTTGTTGCGCTGTTTCCGAATAACTGGGGATACTTGAGTTTCATCTGATCTTCTCGTTCCTAGGTAAACTCTGGGCCACGACAGGAGTTCCAACGAACTCGAACAAGAGGTATTCTGGTGTGCTTGAGGACCTTAACATCCCGGTCCGTGATTTCAACTGGTTCCTTGACGAAATGTAACTGTTCGTCGATAGTGAGCTCCTTCCAAGGAACTATGAGGGTCTCATCTGACAGACACTTCTTCAGATTCGACACGTGGAAAACGTTGTGAACTCCCCCGAGTTCTGCTGGTAAGTTCAGTTTGTAGGCCACTTTGCCTATTCTTTCTATGATTTCGAACGGTCCGACATACCGCGGATTGAGCTTGCCTCGTTTGCCAAAACGAACTACACCCTTCCAGGGCGAGACTTTGAGTAGCATTCGATCCCCAACCTGGAACTCGAGTGGTTTTCGGCGCTTATCAACGTAGCTTTTCTGACAGTCGCGAGCTGCCGCCATTCGTTGTCGTATTTGTGCAATCCGTTCAGTAGCATCAACTACAAGTTCTGGACCTGTGATCCGACTATCGCCCACCTCTGCCCAACAGAGAGGTGATCGGCATTTACGCCCGTATAATGCCTCGAATGGAGCGGCTTGGATGCTGGTGTGGTAACTGTTGTTGTACGAAAACTCCACTAATGGGAGATGTTTTTCCCAGCCGTTGCCGAAATCAATAACACATGCCCGAAGCATGTCTTCTAGAGTCTGGATAGTGCGCTCAGACTGCCCATCCGTCTGAGGGTGGTAAGCTGTGCTCATGTCTAATCGAGAGCCAAAAGATTTGTGCATTGCTTGCCACAGTTCCGAAGTAAAACGTGCATCGCGATCTGAGATAATGGAGGTTGGCACCCCGTGCCTCGAAACCACTTCTTTTAAGTAGATGTCTGCTAAGGTAGAGAACTTGTCTGTTTCCTTAATAGCCAGGAAGTGTGCAGACTTCGTGAGTCGATCCACGATCACCCAAATAGTATCATTCCCACATTGAGATCTAGGCAGGCCAGTAACGAAATCCATGGAAATTTCCTCTCATTTCCATTGTGGTATCTTTGGTTGTTGGAGTAGGCCCGATGGTTTCTGGTATTCCGTTTTGACTCTCGCACAAGTCAAAAACTTGCTAACGTAAGTTGCTATGTGGGCTTTCATGCTAGGCCACCAATACGTAGTTCTGAGATCGTGGTACATTTTATCCGATCCTGGATGTACCGAGTAGCGAGACTTATGTGCTTCATCCATTACAAGCTCGCGTAAGTTGCCATAAAGTGGGACCCAGATGCGTCCTGTTACGTAGTAGGCGCCGTCTTCCTTTTGTTCTAACCGTTGCCTTGAGCCGCGTAGGGCTTTAGCCCTGACGTTTTCTGGTTTCAATGTTTCTACCTGAGCATCTCGTATCTGTGCAGGAAGATTAGACTGGATGGTAAGTTGTAATGCTCGTACGCGTCTAGGCGTAGTGTCTTTTTGACTGGGGGCGTCAGCCACAACATTGGCTTTGCCTGGAGGGTACTTGATGGCACATTCGTAATCGTTTAGTAGTTCAACCGATCGACGTTGACGCATGTTCAATTCCTTCTGCTTGAAGAGATGCTCGAGACTCCTGTGATCGGTGCAGACGGTGCACTTGGTACCGTACAGGTAATGTCTCCATATCTTAAGCGCGAAAACAACAGCTCCCAGCTCTAAATCGTGTGTAGTATAGTTCTGTTCTTGGATCTTAAGTTGGCACGAAGCATAGGCAATGACTTTATCCCGTTGCATCAATACACAACCAAAACCCTATATTGATGCGTCACAATAAACCACGAAATCGTCTGTGCCCTCTGGCAATGAGAGAATAGGTGCGCTGCAGAGTCTATCCTTTAAGTGCTGAAAAGTTGTTTCCTGTGTATTACCCCAACGATAAGTAACACCTTTCTGTGTCAGTAGTGTAAGCGGCTGTGCAATCTTTGAGAAGTCTTTGATGAACCTTCTGTAGTAACCCGCCAAACCCAAGAATTGGCGTATTTCCGTTGGTGTGCGCGGTTCAGGCCAGTTCTTAATCGAGTCTACCTTGGATGGATCAACATGAATCCCATCCTTGTTTACCACGTGGCCTAGAAAGTGGACTTCACGAAGCCAGAAGTCGCATTTCGAAAACTTGGCGTACAGCTGTTCTAATCGAAGGAGTTCCCAAATAAGTCGTAAATGTTGCTCGTGTTCCTCCTGACTCTTAGAATAGATCGGGATGTCGTCGATTAAAACAATGACAAACTTGTCTAGGTAAGGCTTGCACACTCTGTTCATAAGATCCATGAAGACTGCAGGTGCGTTTGTTAACCGGAATGGCATAACTAGAAACTCGTAGTGGCCGTAGCGAGTTCCGAATGCTGTTTTGGAGACGTCCTCATCCCGGACTCTCAGTTGATGGTAGACTGACCTTAGATCAATCTTCGAGTAGTAGCTCGACCCTTGCAACTGGTCGAACAAGTCATCAATACGTGGAAGAGGATAGCGATTCTTCATAGTCACCTTGTTTAGTTCGCGGTAATCTATACACATTCTGAAGGTACCGTCTTTCTTTTTCACAAATAACACTGGAGCTCCCTAGGGCGAAGAGCTAGAACGAATGAAACCCTTATCCAAGAGTTCTTGCAATTGCTTAGACAGTTCTTCCAGTTCAGTTGGAGCTAAGCGATATGGTGCACGAGCTATTGGTGGTGCTCCTTGAGCTAGCTCGATCTGGAATTCGACCTGGCGATGAGGCGGTAGCCCAAGTAAATCTCCGGGAAGCACTTGAGCAAAGTCGCGTACTATTGGAATATCCTCTAATCTCTTCTCTTTTGTTGATGCGTCAGTAACAAGTGCCAAAATGGTAGTGCGGCCCTTTTGCAAATACTTCTGGGCCTTCAGGAAGGAGATGATGCCAACCACGGCACCACTCTTGTCGCCTTGAACTTCGAGAGGTTCTTTACCAGAACGGGGAATACGAACAATCTTCTCCTTGCACAGGATCTCTGCTTGTTGTTGAGATAACCAATCCATACCAATGACGATGTCGAAACTATCCAGAGCTATGGGAATGAGATCGATAGAGAAAGTCTGACCAGCGAGGATAAGATTACAACCCTGAACTATGTGTGTGACCTCTAGACTTTTACCATTCTCTAACTCTATGACATGCTTAGTGTTCAAAAGTGTTGGTGTGCGCTTGAGCATTTGACTAAGTTTCAGAGACATATAACTGGTATCCGCACCCGAATCAAATAATACAGTAACATAAAAGTCGTCGAGAAGAAACTTACCCATTACCACGTTAGGATCATTCCTTGCATCACCCTGACCCAGCACAAATGCATGACCCCTGGCGCCATTATTTCCATCATTATTTCCCCCGTTGTTGTTCCCATTGCCCTGATTATTGTTGTTGTTATTCTGATTCTGGTTTAACTGGGGGCAGTCCCGCTTGAAGTGGCCTTCAGCACCACACTGAAAGCATCCCCTATTGCCTCGCTGCTGTTGTTGCTGCTGGTTTCGTGGAGCTGGTGGTTGTTGTTGCTGATTCTGATTCGCAGGTCGTGAGCTCCTGCAATCTTTAGCCTCATGACCCATCTTGAGACACCTCTGACAACGACCCTTGTTGCACTGGCCATTGTGGTGCCTGTTGCATGTGTTGCACCTTGGGAGGTTTCCTCGATATCCACCCTGTCTTTGACTACCAGAAAATTGCTGACCAGGGCTCTGGTAGTTATCAGTCTTTCGCTGTTGTGCCTGAGACTGAGCTGTAGCTGAACCCTTGCTGGAATCCCCATCCCATTTCCGCTTGTTGTCACTAGGAGTAGCGGAAGTAGTAGCATTGGTAGCACTGATACGTTTAGGCAGCTTATTCTGTTCCACTGCCTGATCTGTGAGGCGATGAGCAAGACGAGTAATATCCTGGATAGTAGCATGGTTGGCCAATGTCACATGACTTTGAATTTCTGGTACTAGCCCTTTGAGATACAACACCATACGCTTGATAGGAGAGTCCACCATAGTTGGACACAAGATGGCCAGCTCGTTTGACCTTTTAGTATACGCCTCAATCTCTAACCCCGTCATTTTCAAATTAAAGAACTCCACTTCCAGCTTGTGGATGTCATCACGAGTGCAGTATTCCCACTTGATAAGTTCCTTGAAATTGTTCCAAGGGGTGGCGTTAGCAGCTGCCAACCCGAACATTTGAACTTGCGCATTCCACCAAGTCTGCGCAATGCCTTCGAGAGTACCAGTGGTGTACTTCACGCTGCGAGCCTCTGGGCATTCACACATCTCAAATACGGACTCGAGCTTTTCAAACCAATGGAGCAGTCCAACTGCTCCTTCCGTGCCATCGAATGTGCTAGGACGACAGTCCATGAAAGTCTTGAAAGTGCAAACAGGTTGCTGAGCGTGCTGACCTGTTGTGTATAAGAATCAGGACAAGATTAAACACAAGAGTTGGTTTAGGAGTGTAGGATCTAAATATCATAGTGTGAGTTACGACTGCAGGGTATACCTCCTGCTTGTGCGGCTGCAAGTGCCGCAGCAACTTGTTCGTTAATCAGAGCCGTCAACTGAGAGAGCAAGCACACAAGTGTTCGCAAGCAATAGTTGTTACGTTTATCTAAGCATTCCATGAGCAAAGTTCTATGTAATCTAGCAAGTAGGCAACGCAAACATGAATAGTAGTACCTATTGTGTTGAGTCTTGCACGTGGAGCGAAGCATCGTTGTGGATCGTTGAGCACTGTACAGGTTATAGTCTGGTTTTAACAAAAACTTTTCCCCTTATTAAAACCAAGTTCACTATAACCAATGGCTCTGATACCAATCTGTCACACCCCCAAAATCCACACGCGGAGTATTACCGCATGGAGGCGGGTGACACGACCAGGATCAAGCCACCAATCATATTAAACATTATAAGTAATAAGTAAAAGTCATTCATCAATAGGAAAGGTGTTCAAAAACCAAAACATAATCAAGTGTGTAGCGGAAGAATAATTGTAAAAACCCAACATAAGTAATAAGTTTGAAATGTCATAATTGAATAACATGGCATCCACGATCCATGTCCCACAACGACTGCTCCTCCCTGTGCAAGCTCCATGAGTACCTAACGACCTGCAAGGCATGTAATAACGAGTCAACAACAAAGTTGAGCGAGTTCACAGTTGGTTATTTAGTTATAGTATCCGTTTCGTAAATCATTAGTTTGTTCTGTACCAGGTATCGTATTAATTCGTATCGTGGTCTCCCAGACATGTTTGCGAAGGTTAGTGGGGGTTTCCCATGTATCCTAGACTAGTTGTGTTTGTATTTGTATCGCGGTCTCCCAGACATGTTTGAGAAGATTAGTATTCGTATCGTGGCCTCCTAGGCATGTGTGCGAAGATTAATGTTTGTATCGCGGCCTCCTAGGCATGTGTGCGAAGATTAGTTGGGGCTTCCCGTGTTTTACTAGTCTAGCTGTATCTATAGGTGTCCTACACCTAACGAGGTCAATGGTACGTATCTCAGTAGTGATGTAAGTACAAGTAATCATTCAATCCCATTCCCAACCCCGGGAATCCCATGCCTTGGTAAGAGTGTGAACTCACCTTGGTTTGCTCGGTATGCTAAATTATGTGCTCGCAAATAATCAATCAAGTCCTATAGTATGCACGTATACTCAATCAGTTCAAGTTCATAAAGTTTCATATGCAATCAATACCACATGGTATGTTTGGCAGTTGATATCATGCATCATACATCAGTTAATCACATTCATACAATCCATGTTTCTCATAAAGGCTTTCTCAGTTTAATCTAACAATATCATCCACTAACATAACTAACGGTGTTAATGGGTTTAACGAGGTTACCGCACTTAACTGGATTAAGACACTTTGCATAGTTCACATGCATAACAGAATTAATCAGAAACATATCATAGTTAACACACATAACATAATCACTGTGTCATAACAGAGTTATCATGGATAATGAGCTTATCATACATAACATGGTTAACATAACCCAGTTAGCATGCATAACATACTTGGGATACTTAACACCGTCCATACATAACAAGGTTAACCGTTTAACAGAGTTAACATCCTTAACTTATTAGTGTTCACTGTACAAACAAATCAACGAAATCACTTAGTGGGCGAAAACACCATATGGCGAAATCCCTGTTCGGGCGAAAACCCTTGGGCCGGAATCACTTTGGGATTTCGTCGAGATGATTTCAAGTGAGGTGGGGGTTTTCGTCGAGTTTGATGCATGGCGAAATCACACAAGTGTTTTCGTCTGAGCTTCTGTGTTTTCGTGGGTTGGGGATTTCGTCAGTTACATCATCGTTAACGACCTCAGTTACGAACACAGAATCCAAATGATCATCTAACAGTTACACCAAAAATCCTAGAATTCATCACACAATCATTCAGTCCGAACAACTCATGGAAACACTCACTCATCATATCATCATACAATTATTACTCAATCGACGAATCAAAATCAAAACCATCAGTATCTAATCCACATAAACAGCATTCATCACACAACAGATTTTTACATCGGATCATAAGCATTCTTATCATACGGATCAATACAAATCATACATTGACAATCTTTATGTGCTAACTGTTCATTCATGATATCAAATAAACAAGTGATTCCAATCAGATAATCATAAGTAATCGATTACTAACCTAAGCAGAAAGGTGGTACTTCAATCGATGTATTGGACTCGGTTGTTCAAAACTGCTGTAGGGTTTCACAAGATAGCGAGCGAGATTGTGAGAGGTGATTAGGGTTTGCCAATTATCGATTTCATGCACAAAGTTAAAACAAATTCTTTTATTCAATCATTACTGGGCCAAAGCCCACCTTTGTTTTCCTTGGGCTCATGTGGACGAAAACACATGAAGTGTTTTCGTGAGGTGTGGGTTTTCGGCTAGAGGTGTTAGGTAAAGTATCATGTTTTAAATAATTGAACAATTCAGATATGTATAACATATACACACATATTATACATATCACAAATAACATTTATATAGCACTTTCAAATAATTATTAAACACGCTTAGCAAATACGTACGAAGTTAAATCGGATAGAGACCTTGAAAACTTGGGTTGTCACAAAAAACAATGGGTCTATATAATGGAGCTTATAATTTAGAAAATAACATTCTAAATCTTTATGGGGGCCACCACATATTTGACAGCACGTACCATAAGAGTGCCGAAAGTAAAAAATATCAGTATCACTCATGTTTGTGTCAGAAATTACCAACTGTCGAGATCTTACGCTTCTGTTTTCAGTATCTGATACTTGGGCACGGGGCGTGTTGAGTGGGCACGACCCCGTGTTCAGCTACTGCCTGACTTAAAACAGGATTGCCAGTACCAAAGATTGGGCACGGGGCGTGTTCAGCGGGCACGACCCGTGCTGAGCTCTGCAGAAGCTGAAAAATTTACAAAAAATCCTAAAAAAATAGAAAAATAAGAAAAACGATTAGGCCGTTGATTCCTAACTTTCTTAAAATCCTTGTGTCCCCGGCAATGGCGCCAAAAACTTGATGCGCGTGTGGTGTTATATGTTTTTATATATATTTTTAGCCCTTTTTACATGTTAGTCAACTTTTAAATTTATAAAACACGATATTTTACTAACACCAAACACACATATGGGCAAGTGCACCCATCGTGAGCGTAGTACAGTGTTGGTAAGATACCGAGGTCGTCCAAAGACATAAGAGCTTTTAATACCGGTTTATCCTCAACGTCTAATCAAATCAAAAGTTTAGAAAAAGGTTTTAAACTAGAAAATAAAAACTAAAAATGCTGAAAATAAAAATAAAAGTAAACACAGATAGACAAGATGAATCACTTGGATCCGACTCGTGTTTAGTGTAACCTTTGATTATTTCCTCACTTTTGCACTTTTTAAGAGATTATCTTAGTTATTGTGTGACACCTGTGCCTCTGCGACCATCAAACAAATACCAAACCAATGAAATATTGTATTTCATACTTGGTATTTGTACAAATATGTGTATCTTTTGCACATATCAATTCTTGTTCGATTTCAAGCTTTAAATCGCTTTCTGGAAGGTTATACGCGCACTGATGCGCAAATATAACTAGTTTAATGCAACGAACACTCCGGAATAGTGAAATAGGCTTAGAATACTTTAAATAACCTTTACATAACTTAGAAATAAGTTTTTGAGGGTTTGGTGTGGCGAAATCAAGTTTATTCGCTTACAGGGACTAATTTCGACAAACTGCGAAAGTATGCCGATTTGTACTGTAACGAACATTCCGGAACATGACCATAAGTTAAACATACCCTAAATATCCTTTACATAGCTTAGAACTAGGCTTTGAGGGGTTCGGTGTGCTAAAATAAACTTTTTGGTCATTCAGGGACTAAAAGCGTCAAAAAATGCATAAGTTTATATTTCGCGCATATCTTACGTTCTGAATACATCCGGACATCCAAAACATTATGTAATCATTAAAATATTTTATTTTAGTGATTGGCATGATAAAATTGCATTCATCGCCTAATTTGGATCGTTTTTCGCATTCGTTCGTGTTTCGTCGTAATTAACCGAACAACGCAACCGTACGACCAAACGAACCGACATCCAAGATATTTTTGAGCATTTTCATGTTCCCTATACTTTAACTTCATTTTAGAGCCTTGAAATGGGATTAACGGGGCTTAAACGTGTCAAAAATGCATCAAAAACCATGTTTTGCGCATTCAGGGACCAAAATTGACATTCTTCCTTAGTTATCTTAGGATGGGACCAAAATGAAAAATCTAAATTCCAGCTTGTTCCAGCTGTTCCCCTCATTTGCACATGATTTTAATGAAACTAGGGGCTCCCATGGTTTCACAAAACCATGGGCACATGTGTACGGATGAGATCGAAGCTCGTTTTACGATGAACGATCTTAACGGTTGTGCAAAAACTATATAAACCCCACCCCCTTTGCTCTCAAACTCACATTTGATCTGATTTTCATTCTCTAAGTTGAAGTCTTGCACTTCATACCTGAGAATAAATTAGATCAAACCTCCTTGGACCTTTTGTAAGTCCTCTTTCGTTCTTTTATGCATTTTTAGCGTGAAAGTCAAACTTTGTTTGACTTTCTGCATTGACCAGTTTATGGTCAATACGAAGTTCGTTTGAACTTCATAACGTGAGCGTAATCACGATGGTTTTAGTCTCTTATGACTATACCTACTGATTACGACGTTATCTAGGCATAGTGGCGAGTCGTAGTTTCGGCCAAAATGCGTATTCTTGCGTATTTTGTAACCAAACTACTTTTAGGTATCAAAACCGTTTGTTTTGATACCAAACCTGTTTTCTAACATCATTAAACATGTTTTAACCTGTTTACCTCGTCACTTTAGGTTTAATGCTTATGTAGAGTCGTAAGTCAAGCGGTCTAAACAACCGCTTAGACTTTCGAACTAGACCCGTTTGGTCGATCATTAGGATCCAACCTAACATGTTTAGTAACCATAGTTGTATAGGGAATAACCTTCCGAGGTTATACCTTATGGTCACTTCGTTTAGTTAGTGGTATGATATGTAATTTATATGCCTTAGGAAAATTACCAAAATGCCCTTTTGCGCATAAATTCATTTTAAGCATATGTAACCAAAATTTTGACATCTAAACTGATTAGGTAACATTATTAGACATGTTAAGGCATATAATACTTGTCATAGGACTAGTTAGGCATTCCGAACACGTTTTACGCGAACGACGCGTTAAAGTAGCGTAAGCTATCTTAACGAGTCATAATGGGTCGTAAGCACTTAGCATAGGTTTCATTTTAGTATGTAGGATTTGTTAAACCATATTGCATGAGTTCTTACACTCATTTGGTTTACGAACCCTCATGCTACCCGATCCCCCGATTAGGTCCGTTTATTAACATAGTTACCTATATTAGGTGCCGTTTGATTCTGTGGTCCCTCTAGCTTTGCTTGGTTGTTGTTTAAGACTTCTAAGCACCCTCAAGTGAGTACATAGTCCCCTCTTTTACTGTTTTTCAAACGTTTTGGGGTGAAACGCATGTGCCTACTTGCTACTTTCATGCTTTCCATGTTTTCATATCATATACTTGCTATGTTCATTAGTACACTATTAGTACATGATTTCATTATGTTTTGCTATGTATGTTCACTTAACATGCTAGCCCATTGTTTTACATTTTGAACTGTTCGAACCATTTGTAACCATTTGATGTATGTGAACCATTGGTAATCATTTGATATATGCGAACCATTTGTAACCATTTGATTGGTGTGAATCATTTGTAACCATTTGATTGTGTGAACCATTTGTAACTATTTGAACCGTTGGGTTAGGGAAGTGAATAGGTAACGGGGCGGGTGTAATGTGTTAAAAGTATGGTGGATACGCCGCTGGTACTTCCTATATATAAGTGCTTTTAACACATTATATATCATTGTGTTATCTAGATCACTTGGGTAAACGATTTTGATACGATGTCACACAATGATGTTTTCTGAATAATATAAACCATACGAGTTTTCTTAACGAGTTTCTACGATATGTTTTAAAATTTAATTTCATAAAACAAATGTTTTGGAGTTAAGAATCATGGCTACGAGATTTTATAAATCATATCCAACTTGATTTGAGTTGGTTAATTATGTCGCAATACTATACTTTTCAAAATAAGGTTTTTAAATAAGTATTGCAACATGTAAAATGAGCCATGAATCTGACACTCACATAAAACCTATGTACTCGCCGGTATTTTTATGCTAACGTATTTTCACATGTGTTTTAGGTACCATAGTTGATGATGTTTGATGATGATATTTGTGTATGCTCACATAGGAATGGACGAGGCCTTAGTGACTTAATAACAATGGAAGTCTATTTGTTCATGTTTTGTTTCTAATTCCAATGTAATGTAATACATTTAATTCAATAAAACAAAACTGTTTAATCCATGGTTATGAAACAATGATTCTGTTACAACACTCCCCGACGTTTCCGCCACGTTTTGTTGTTTTACGTGGTCGGGGTGTGACATATTGTAGTAGGCCCCTCTTTTGAATGTGACGTTACCTTCAACCCAGTAGTTTGAGTCAGCAAGGATACAATCCTAAAGGGTTGGGTTATTGAAATATAATTAATTAAGTTATTATGCCTAATGTGGTAGGCCCCTCTTTTGAAGGTGACGTTACCCTCAGCTAAGTAGTCTGAGTCAGCAGGGATACAGTCCTAAGTAGCCGGGTTAATGTTTTAATAGTAGCTTACATATGAGGGGATCAAAGAGTTTGGACCCCCGCCATCCAATTCCAGTGGGTATTGAAGGAGGTCCTACTAAATTTGACCCAGGTCCTTGCAGGATCTATACACTGAACAAGGCAAGACTCTTACCAAACCATTCCCTTAACCCCCGACCAGGTAGCCAACATATCTCCATATAGACCGTGGAGATATGAATGGTGAAAATCTTTTATTTTATATAGACAGTAAAATAACGCTAAGACACCACGGACAAATGATAAGAAAGATTCACATTCAACATAAGAAACTAGTTATTAAAGTCATTAATGCATAACCAAATAAAAAGTGCGAAAAGATTAAAAATAAAAAGTATTACACTTGACACTTGTCTTCACCAAGTGATGTAAGAGACTTAGGCAAACATGGCCTTTGATTGTCAAGAACTCTTACGATCAATCTTGGATCCCGAGACTACTCACACACTCTATGATGGATGATGGATGATGGTGGTGGATGTGGGTTGTGATGGTGGTGGTGGGTTGGTGAAGTGTGAGAGAGGTGGTTTGCCAAGGGATGGTTTGCAAATGAGCCAAGCACCCCTATTTATAGCCTGCACAGAAGCCCGGACATGGCCCCGTGTCCATTGGGCAGGGCCTCGTGTCCACCCATCTTCTCTTTCTTCATTAATTGCAATTTGTCTACATTAGTTGACCACGCCCTCGTGTCCGCTGGGCACGACCCCGTGTGCAGAAGCGTATCTGTACTATCAAGATTTTCCTAGATTCTGCGAATCTTTGAGTTGACCACGCCCCGTGTCCGCTGGATACGCCCCCGTGTTGGGTGATAGAAGCTTCTACAACTTTGTCTTTTCTGCAGACACTTGGGCACGCCCCCGTGCTCATTGAGCACTGGGCGTGTTCAGCCTTCTGGTTTCTTGTTTTTGCTTGAGAAGATGCTGTCAGGGGATCGGGCATGCCACGTTTGTTCCTTTTCTTGTATTTATGTTAGATTTAACTACCTTTTTGCTTCTTTTGTTCATTTGAGCTCATTTAATCCTGAAAGTTCAAAAGGAAGACAAAAACACACTTTTTCCAACATTAGTACTAAAAAAGGGGTTAGTTTTATGCCACATTTGATGTTATTTATATGTTGCATTTTGCACACATCAGTGACGACCTGAACCATCTCAACAACGTGTGTCCGCAATGCAACAACAATCAATAGCAAGCTCCTCGCGAACAAGCCTTCATGATCACTGCCGCTCAGGCCTAGAACAACAACAACGTCATCAACGGTACGTTTCTTGTAAACCATGTTTATGCTTCTTGTCTTTTTAATACTGGCGCGGATAATAGTTTTGTATCCGTTGAATTTGAACAATTGCTTAAGTGTAGATGCTCTAAGTTGCCAAAATCTTTCGTTGTCGAAGTCGCTAATAGTAAATCGGTAACTCTCGATTCTGTTCTCCTTAGTTATTCTCTGAATCTCAACAATCATAAGTTTTCGATTGACCTCATACCCATGCAATTGGGTAGTTTCGATATCATAGTAGGCATTGATTGGCTTAGGCGAGTCCGTGCTGAAGTTTTTTGCTCCGAAAAGTTTATTTGTCTTCCTCTTCCTTCTGGTGACTTGTTACATGTCTATAGTGAGAAACCTTCAAACGATCTCAAACTTATATCATGTAAAACATATAGATGCACATGTGCATTTTTAATATTGCTAATGTAAAAGTATTGTATTACAGATGGTAATGTAAATGAAAGTGGAATTGTATAATACTGGTAATGTATTACGGAATTTGTCATAGAACTGATACATATGCACATATGCATCGATAATTGTTACTCGAATTTTTTTAGGGACAAAATATAGCGATTTTTTTTTAAAATATTTAAAAAATGGGTGTTTTTTAGGTATTTTTTGTGTTCACATTGGTTCTTATGGTTCTCGCAATAAGAGTGGTTCTCAAATGAACCCTACCTTATACACACACACACACTAGCAGGGTGCCCGCACAATAAAGTAGGAAATACAAACACTGTCAATGCATGGCTCACTCGGTTCGGTTATGATCCTCAACCTAAGTCATTGGTTAGTTTATTTATAATCCAATTAGTTCGGTTTTTCGGTTTAACTTACGGTTTTTGGTTCAGTTCGTTTAATTTTGGTTAATAGCCAAAACCAAAGTAGGGCTATAACCTTTGCTTAGAAAATGGATGTATAACATATTAAGTACATGAATTGGAGGTATAAAAGTTTTTGAAACATTCGAAAATGTAAATGGTTCAATTATGGTGTAATTTTTTTCAAAATTATTAACGTACGAAAAAGTTATGACCGTTTGAAAATCAAGAGTATAGTTTGTTTTTTTGAAGGGAGAAAGTGTAATTAATAACTAATTATCTATAATTTTGTAAAAAAATGTGGGGGATTTAAGTGTAATTAAGACAATGGGTTAAAGTGTAATTAGTGTTTAAATACCATTTTACCCATATTTTAAGTTGTAGCTTATGCATTCAATAAAAAAAGGTCTTAACGTTTTATTATCTTAAAATGTCCTTACCTTATGCATTATATATAGTATAAAAATGATTAACGAGGGACAATTTGTCTGGAGACTATTCTCATATACAAACCACTAAAAAATATGAGCGAAAACTTTATCCAAAATATTATTATTATTATTGTTGTTGTTGTTGTTGTTGTTGTTGTTGTTGTTGTTGTTGTTGTTGTTGTTGTTGTTGTTGTTGTTGTTGTTACGAGGGATGGTCAGCAAAAGGTATCCATAGACAGCAAGCAAACACTTATTAGTGCCGGTGGTTGCTCGTTAATCCGTCGGTGAAGTCTTTATTTACTAGGTTAGACCATACATCACCAAGCAGGGGCGGAACCATAGTGCTAGGAGCTATAGCACGGGCTACAGCTTAACCACGTATTCGTAGTGTTTTTTTTTCTAGTTTTGTACAAAGGATACCCCTAAAAAATATTGGGATACCGCTAACCAAAAAAATAGGATACTTGATATTACTAAAATCCTTTTTTTTATAAGCCAAACGTTTTACAACTCGAAAACTTGTAGAATAATTAAGCCCAAATAATAAAATAAGTCCAAATTAACAATAATACAATTGAAAGGAGACCCTAAATATAATTGATAAAGTTAGCCCAAGACCCAAAACAATATTATAAATGAATAAGTGATCTTGCTCGTTTTATAGTGGAAACCAGAACACATAGTTCTTGTCCTTTGATTTATCGGGTAGTGAGGCTAGCTTTGGTTTTATCGGTTGCAACCACAACTGTTAAAAGATGTTTTTCTAAGTTGAAGCTTGTCAAGACGGATTTACCAATTGAATGGGCCCAAAATATTTGAACAATGTTAAGGTTTGTGCTGTTGAAAAAGAAGCTTTTGATAAAGGAAAAGACGGCGGTGTGATGAAACGATTTCAAGCTATGAAAAAAAGAAGAGGACAAATTTATTATGAATTTGTTTTACCTTATTTATTATCGTTTTTTTATTATTGTATGATTGCACGGTAAAAAAAAATTCAGGAAACCCCTAAATTAATAGGTTAGCTTCGTCATTATCACCAACAGGGGCGCAACTTTCAAGGGGCCGGGGGAACCCGAACCTCTGAACGTTTCGGTCAGGAGTGTTATGTATGTACGTTTCGTATAATTTTTTTTAGTTATATACGTTTTTGACCCCCCGATTTATGATTTTTAAGGTATAATTTTAGGTCTGGTGACTTCCGACCCACCGGTCGGAAATCTCAAGCTTCGCCACTGATCAACAAGAATTATTGACGAGGATATTTTATTTTATAGTGTAATCTTTTGACGATTACACTATAAAATATTCATTTTTTCATAACTTTAAACTCAGGTACTACATCATATATACAATAGTATAATTTGTAATATTAGGATTGTATTTAACTCATTTTGTTTCATTATTGTTGAAAGAAAAAACAAATTTCAAAAGTTTTTCCTGCATGGATGTACGTACATGCCAATTTGTTGTCACCGTTGCGTGCATTTATATTAGTTTTCTAGGTTAGTAACCCGTGTATTACAAGGATTGATCTATAAAAATCATAAAATTCATAAAATTGTAACATAAATGTTTACTACTCGGTATTATTTTAATTTTTTTTAAATAATATGTGGCAAAGATTATAAAATAAAAATGTAGTAGGAATAGAAGAGTGGTTACAAGTTTGGAAAACATGTAATAAAACCTAATGATCATACCAATAACTAATACAATTCAAAACCATTCGTATCAATAAGAAATATAAATTCATAATTACCAAAAGTCATACCAATAACCAATAACAAACACAAATTGAATTGCAAATTAGAAAACTAAAGCTGATCAAAGAAATGAAGCACCATCCATTTGCAAATCAACCTTAAGTTAAAGTTCACCTTATTTCTTATATTCATTATATCATGCCAAGCAGCATGTTACCAATTTTGTATTGTCACAAGAAGACTTGCACCTAATGCAAGTCTTACGTCACTCGTAATGAATGGACATTGGTATACAAATCACTATCACCACCATACCTATAAATTTTAACAATTGTTCCCTGTAATAAATAGTACAAGTCACTAACACAACTTTGATTATAACTTATAATAAAAACATATTAAATAATATACGGGTATGCAACATAAATTTGAATTACAAATTGACGAATTCATGTCACCTTTGGTAATCGTCCAGTTCCATGAGCAAGATCAAGTTTTAACAAACCAGTGATTAAATTATCCATTTTCTTATATTCTACATCTTGGGCACCAACTCGAATTTCTCTCGAATCAGGCAGAGTCAGAATTGAAATTATAACATATTTGTAATCAAAGTAACACATCAATCGTTTACACACCACATGCTAAAAAATCACATACAAAATCTACACGAGATGAACAAAAACTATCACAAAATTGTTAATAGGTATCATTAGAATTTGTAATGTCATTCAATCAACTGAATTACTTCAGTTTATTATGCTTATGCTATGCTTATGCTGAAACTTCACAGTCAAGAACAATAAGCAGATAACCATAAGCGAATTAATTTAACTTAAAAGTACCCATCAATTGTTGGGTCGTATAACATGATTCTTACCTGTTTTGAACCGATAATCTTAATTGGGCACAACAGTAGGTAGTTGATAGTTAAAATATTGTATCCATCACTTATATAACTCCATTAGGCGAGATTGAAATAAGAGATAGATTAATTTGAATTTGAAATCTGAACTACATTACTAACCAGAAAAGCTTCCTAATCGGGATGAATGAGTTGTTTTCCGAATGGGATTTGATATGAAATTCAGAAAAAAGAATGGAAACGAACGCCATATTAGGAAGCGAATATGACTATACGAGCTATATGCGGGATTCTGTTTGATACTTAGGGTTCCGATTGGGTATGTAAATTATAGCATAAAAATTTGAAAGATATTTTATGTTTATAAAATGATTGCGGTTACAACTTTATAATGTGTTGTATATTAAAAGACAACAATTGAAAGTTAGTTATAAAGAACTATATTTATATGATATTGTTTTATAGGAATACAAATATAACACTATAACACTATATAACTCTAAAGTAACACTATATAACACTATATTGTTTTCATCAAACTTCGGTCCATCATCAAACTTAGACTCATCTTGTGACTCGACCTCAGGATAAGTTAGCTCATAGAACAGGGGATGGGGACAGTCGAAAGGATGCTCCTCTTCCTCGTTAACATCGTCCCGGACGATGCTTTCTGATTCAGTTTCCTTTACGTGCATCTCCCATTGTAATTCAGGATCTCGGACTCGTTGACATAGTCGTCTGATCTCTTCAAGATCCCGGACTCGTTGTTGAAGCTGTTTGATCTCTTTAAGATCACGGAATCGTTGGTGAAGCCGTTTGATCTTAAGATCTCGTGGGTCTAGATAGATTCCATCGCTGCCTCTGTTGGCGACTCAGTGAGTAGGGTGTCGATCTTCTCCATGAGAACGTGAAACGAACTTACTTCTATTGTTGCCTCTGTTGGCGTATCTACGATCGAGCAAGCACCTTCCTCCACATCGAGCCATTTGAAAACTAAAGCTCTGATATCAACTGATGCATTAGTTAATCAAAGGCGATAAAAGAACCAAAAGGTTCAAGAACATAGTTCTTTCTATTCAATAATAAACCAAAAACTTTAGTAGACAATAAACCTAGCCATAATTTATAACCATGAATAAGATAAAATAGGAAATTAAAATTTTAAATAAATATAAGATATGCCCTGCATCAAATATGGTGGTTAAGAGATTATCGAGACGGTGTATTATATTATGGATTTCGATGAGTATTTATTAAATAAAGGAAACCAAAGAGAAAGGTGCAAGGCATACAATGATTTACTTCAACTCCTAATATGATTTTATAACTCTTAATATAATTTATGTGATTACTAATGTATATAAAATCACTATATACAAATTTCTCTTACATGATTCTTCAATATCATTTCATATCATACTAAATTCTATTAATTTAGTAGTTTATATACTATCTGGAACTTATATAACTGTTTTGGTCAAAAATCAAGCAATGATAATGCAACCAAACTCTCTGTTACGGGGAATGATGCTTGAATTATTGAACGATATAAAGGA
This sequence comes from Helianthus annuus, assembly GCF_002127325.2. Lineage (NCBI taxonomy): Eukaryota > Viridiplantae > Streptophyta > Magnoliopsida > Asterales > Asteraceae > Helianthus > Helianthus annuus. Next base: position 68,693,450 of record NC_035449.2, read on the forward strand.
TCACTCTGAAATGCAATGAACAAATGACACAGAGATTTATACGAGGAAAAAGCCCTTGATCAATGAATGATCTCCGGCATAAAAAACCTCGGGTGATGGAAACTACCGATCACCAACTCAAATTGAACAAGAAATGTATTACAACTTTGGATGATTGCGAGCTAGTTACAAGGATCACTATAGTGTAACGTGTATAAAAGTGTGTAATCGCCAAGTGAACGGTTACGAGCTGGTGAGAGCAGTTACTAGTGTGTGTTTAGCCAAAATTAGCCAAGTGTTTCTATCTTAGCTCGCTATCCCATTTAAAAATAGAAAATATCTAAGCTAACAAACATTCCTGCAATGAATTATCCCGAAAACTATCCGTTACAAGCGGACTAGCCGTTGAGATCCTGACGTCATTGAGGTGACTATCCTGCAAAATCATCATTATAAATTGAAGTTAGAGATAAGGGTTAGAGAGCATTTAAATCCGAGCGTTTCTTCTTTAAATCCTCATTCGAAGACTTCAAGCAGGTACTTCTCTTTCTTTTCTCTCTTCATCTTCTTACTCTGTTTCTCCTCCTTCACCATCAACACAATAAAAATGATGCTCCGATCCTCACCGGCTAAGGATCACAAGAAGGACAGTCCCCTGAAAAGCCAAGGAATCATAAAAGATTCCGCAAAAGAACGCTGCTGCTTCTCCGACCCGCAGATTGACAGAATTCGCCATTGCTTCCCGGCAAATACCGTTTTCAAATCGTTTGATCCCACCGTTCTAAGCGATTATGCTTCTGAAACCTGGATAGCTTTTCTAGTCACCCCATTCACCATAGGATACACCTACCCTTTTCCAGATTTCACCCAATCCTTCTTTTCTCTAACTGGCATCTCTTTCATCCAAGCGATGCCTATGGTCTAGAGGGTTTTGATCACCCTTGAAAGGATCGTAGAGCAGCAGGGTATCGATCTGGGAATGTCGGAGCTTTCCGAGATGTATGACCTTGTTAGCCACGGGTCCCACTGGTATCTACTCAAGCATAAGCCTGGTGAAGAACATCCCATCTTCAAAGCCACTAAAAACGACACCAACTGGAAACGGCGATTCTTCTTCGTCAGAGGGGATTCCATCCCTGATGGAAAGGATCTGCCTAGGAAGTGGACCACTCATGGTAGGATAGAGGATCCTTAGAAGGATCACCAGATGAGTTTGCTTCTGACCAGGATCACTAACATATTTCCATTTCTTTTGTGCAGCTATTTCTGTCTCACATCTCTTTAAATCACTTGCAACAAGAGAAAGGCTTCTTGCTTTCCATAGACTTGACCCTGCGATAAGATCATTCAAAGCAAACACCCAGGATTCTCAAGAGGTATCCTCAGGTTCTATTACCATGTCAAGTAAGTATCCGTGTTTATATGTGATTAAATGATTGAATAAAAATAAAATAAGGATACTTGTCTGTTTTGAACGTGTAGGTGCCGAAAAATCTTCAAAATCTGCCTCCAAATTCAGTGTCACTAACCTTGACACTGTGCGATCCTCCAACAAGAAGCCTACTGCAAGCCCAACTGTCTCGATCCCCAAGGCACCCACTAAAGGCAGGAGTGGCAAGAAAAGGAAGACCTCTGAAGCTGAGAATCTACAAGGCTTGCCTCTGCTCCATCACCAGTTCCTTGAGTACTTCAAGGAGGTAAGGATCACTGGCTTAGCTTAAGTATCCTACTCACTTGAGGATCACGTGATCCTAATCTTTGCACTATCTTCTTTGCAGAAATTTGCTGAGATTGAAGACTACGTTGGAAACGTTGAAGAAATTTAACAAAAGTATTCGGACCTCCAACAAGTAGCGGTGCTCAAGGATCATAAGATTGCTGCTCTTGAGAAAGACCTCCAAAATGCCAAGACCCAGACGGCTAAAGTTCTGATCAATGCTGACTATGAGAAGCACGAGCTCGTGGAGGGTGCTAAGGTCTCTGCTGCCATTGCTATGTATAAGACTAAGCTGAAGATGGCCCAGGAAGCTCAGGATCCTGACTTTGATAGGAGCAACTGGGACGTTGATGGCTAGAAGGCTAGGCTGGCTGAGCTGGACGACGAAGATGAGGCTGAGGAGATTCTAACAATCTAGGCTGGAGGCAGTGGCAAGGATCAAGGCGGAGAGGCAAGTGGAGCTGGAGATGGTGATGCAGCGAAGGTGTAGGCTGCAGCAATGGGTGATGATGGACACTTCTAGACATAGCCGGAGCCCATTTTTTAAGTTTGATAGTGGTTTTTTGGTTATGTTGTTTTGATTTCAAACAATGATGGCCTGTAATAACTTTAGACAATAGCTATTAGGGTTGAGGATCACGGATCCTTTGAACAATAGGCAGGATAATGGGTGGTGGATGGATCTTCTGTTTGGGGGATGAAGCCACTCGTTATCCTTCCATCTTTTAATTCCTGCACTGCAAAGACCAGTAAACAATGGACACCCTTTGCCAACCCATGTGGACGGGCCACGTTTTGCTGGTAGAAACATGGGTTGGCAATTTTGCAACCTTAAGGGGTTGAACGTTTTGTGAATAAAATAACTTTAAACTTTTTGGCTATTTCCCGTGTTGTTATCCTTGTATATCCTTTAGTTTTTAATTGTTTTGATATACACTTGTTTGAATAAGAGAAGTTAAACAAATTAAGTTTAAGAGTTTTAGGATATGATCCAGGATCAAATATCCTATATTCGAAAAGTTTCGAAAAGTAGTATATTTTAAGGATCAAAAGTTCAGTTGTCAAAGTATAAGGGTTATTCAAATGAATAAAGGATAAAATCAAAATAGTTAAGGATCATGTTTTGGTCAAAAATCACACAAGGATTATGCAACCAAACTCTTTGTAAACGGGGAATGATGCTTGGTATGATGAACAAAGATAAGGATCACTTAAATGAAAATTGCACAAATGACACAAGGATTTATACGAGGAAAAAGCCCTTGATCAATGAATGATCTCCGGCATAAAAAACCTCGGGTGATGGAAACTACCGATCACCAAACTTCAATATAACAAACAATGTTTACAACTTTGGATGGTAACGAGCTAAGTACAAGGATCACTATAGTATCGTATGCTAGAGCGTGTGAGTAATGTGTTGTGTCCTCCAAATGCTGAAGAATGCCCTTTATATAAGTGTGTGTGGTCGTATTTTAGGCAAATCACCTAACTACTAGCTCGTTACCCCTTTAGGAATAGAAGTAAATTTAGCCTAACTAATTGCCCGTAAATTGTGCTAAGTTTCCATATTCTTCATAACGTCTATTCTTGGTTATGCATGTGCGAAATCAGCGTGACAGATTCCTTGATAACGTTGCTAAGACCAGATCCAACTCGTAATTCCTGCAAAACAATATTAAATTCAAAGAGAGTAATCGTTAGTATGAGGATCCTTAGGATGATCCATGATCCTGATCCTGAAGCTCTTCTGAGGATCACTATCTGCCAAAGAAACAAGGATCACTTGTTAGGATATTATGTAAGGATCACAGGTCATTAAAATCCTGCCCTAACAATTGCCCCCAAAATATAAGGAGTAGTTATGTAATATTAATGAGTTATATTTTGCCGGATCTTATCTATAACTAACTCAACGGATATATAGCCGTTAAGAACGAACTATCCGTTGCGATCTGACGTCATGGAGGTGACAGCCCTGCACAAATCATCATTATAAATAGAAATAGGGATAGGATCGTTTGCATTTAAATTCAAGAATTCTTCCCTTTATAATCGCGACCAGAGGATTGAACAGGTATTCCCCTTCACCTTCTCTCTTGCTTGCCTTGTTTTTCTTATTTCGTTCAATATGTTGCTCCGGAACTCTCCCAGCAAGGATCCTAAGAATAACAGCCCCTTGAAGGGTCAAGGGATCATCAAGGATTCCCCCACCGAGAGGTGTTGTTTTACTGATTCTCAAATTGACAAAATCCTTCATTGTTTTCCGGCGAACACCCACTTTAAATCTTTTAGCCCTACCGCTCTGAGCGATTATATCTCTGAGACTTGGGAAGCTTTCCCGGTTACTCCTTTCATGATAGGATACTCGTATCTTTCCCTCAGTTCACCGAGTCCTTTTTCTCTCTTACCGGCATCTGCTATATCCAGGCTATGCCGATGATTTGGAGGGTTTTATACACCCTTGAAAGGATCATCGAACAAGAAGGAATTGATCTGGGTATGGCGGAGCTGGCTGAGATGTATGATCTCACAACTTTTGGATCCCACCGATACTTGTTCAAACGAAAGGCTGGAGAAGAGCACCCTGTTCTCAAAGTTACCAAAAATGACATGAACCGGAAGCGGCAGTTCTTTTTTGTAAGGAGAGATACCATCCCTGATGGGAAGGATTTGCCCAAGAAGTGGGCTACCCATGGTAGGATAGAGGATCCTGGAAGGATCACCATAGAACTTATTCCTTAGTATAAGGATCACTGATATTCTTTTGTTTCCTTATTGTGCAGCTATATCCGTTTCTCATCTTAAGTTGACTCCTGCTGCAAAAGAGAGACTCTTGGCCTTTAGAAAGCTTGATCCTGAAATAAGAACTTTCCAGGTCATCACCCAGGATTCTCAGGAAGTATCCTCTGCTTCTGTCACAATGTCAAGTAAGTATCCTTTTTTAAGGAGTATTTATATAATGAGAATCAAATAAGATTAAGATACTTATCTTGTTTTGGTTGTGCAGGCGCTGGAAAATCCTCTAAGTCTGCTTCGAAGTTTGGCATCGATGATCTTACTACTGTCAAATCCTCAAGGAAGAAGACTCTTGCTGCTAGCCCAACTGCTTCGGCCCCTAAAGCACCTATCAGGGGAAAAGGAAGCAAGAAGAGAAAGGCCTCTGAGGATTTGCAAGGTCTGCCCCTGCTCCGCCAACAATGTCTGGATTAGATCAATGAGGTAAAGATCACTGTCCTGTTTGTGTATCCTGCTAGTCTAAGGATCACTTGATTTCTGAGGTCATTCCTTGTCTTCGTTGCAGAAATTTGCTGAGGTAGAGACATATGTTGGCCACGTTGAGGATCAGGATCGCCAGATTGCCGACCTTCAACAGGTTGCTGTGTTGAAGGATCTCAAGATAGCTGATCTTGAGAAGGAGCTCCGAGCCACCAAGGATGATGCTGCCAGGATGCTGATCAACTTTGACTATGAGAAGCATGAGATCACCCAAGATGCCAAGGTCTCTGCTGCAATAGCTATGTACAAGATCCAGCTGCAAATGGCTATGGAGGCTCAGGATCCTGCTTTCGACAGGAGCACATGGGACGTGGAGGGCTGGAAGGCGAGGCTGGCAGAGCTGGAGGATGATGAAGAGGCTGAGGAAATCCCGCTGCTTGAGGGTGGAGGCGCTGGCAAGGATCATGGTGGAGAGGCAAGTGGAGCCGGTGGTGATGGTGCAGCGAAGGATTGAGCTGCAGGATTGGGCAATGATGGAAATTTCGAGACTTAGCCGGAGCCCAATTTTTTATTTTTTTTTTGTTTGGTGGTTGTGATGTTTTAAAACAATTATGGTTTGTATTTGAACAATAGGTTTAGGGTTGAGGATCTAGGATCCTGTGAACAATAGGTAGGATTACATATGGTGGAGGGATCCTCTGTTTGGGGGATGAAGCCATTGTGATCCTGCCGCCTTTAATTTCCTGCACTTGCTATGACCGCATGAACAATGGACACCCTTTGCCAACCCATGTGGACGGGCCACGTTTTGCTGGTAGAAACGTGGGTTGGCAATTTTGACAACTTTGAAGGGTTTAAACTTTTGTTAATAAAATAACTCTAATCTTTTTGGCTTATCTTGTGTTGTTATCCTTGTTTATCCTTTTAATTTCCAATTGTTTTGATATATATTTGTAAGAAAAGTTAAGCAAATTATGTTTGAGAAATTTAGGATACGATCCAGGATCAGGTATCCTATAGTTGAAAACTTTCAAAAAGTAGTTCATTTTAAGGATCATAGGTTCAGTTGTCAAAGTATATGGGTTATTCAAATAAATAATGAATAGAATCAAAACAGTTAAGGATTCATACCTGAGAATCCAAGTTAGGATCCTAACCCTTAATACTGTAATCAGGATAACCGTAAGAACAACTTTAATGGATAATAAGGATTGAGGATCCTTAATTGTTTACTTTCGAGAACCTGAAAGTAGAATATAACTTGGGACTAAGCCAATATAAAAGATAAGTTAGTAACTGGGGACAAGCCCAAAGGATAACTGGGGACAAGCCCAAGGATAACTGGGGACAAGCCCAAGGATCGTATGTAAACTGGAGTATGGCCCTTACTGGCGACTATCCAAACTTAGTGACATGAAAATGCCAAAACCTTAGCTAACGTGAAAACGTTAGAAACCTTAGGAACGGATGTATGGTACGTCTACCATTATACGTAGGATCTTAGGTATAGCCAGTACGATGGAATTATCAGCCCCTAAAGCGAGTACTGGTCCCAAAGACGTGAACTATACCAGGATCATCGTGCGCTACAGGCGAAAACTGGGGACAAGCCCAAGGATAACTGGGGACAAGCCCAAATAACTGGGGTTGAACCCAAGGATCTGAGTTGCTTCTGAAGATTGTCGACAATATGCTAAGGATACCTGGACTATCAGAACTCAAAATCTCGTGAGAGAAGGATGAAGGATACATGATCCTTATCCTTAAATAAGAAAATATGTAAATAAGAGTTCGAGCTTAGGAAATTACCAGAGTAAGGATTATTGATGCTTCAGAGATCCTTGAAGGATACTTCCAATGTATATATGCCAGAAGGATCCTGCTCACATGAAATATTTCTTCAAGTGGACAGCATTCCAGGCTCTTGGTAACAGATTACCTTCCATGGTAAGCAATCTATATGCCCCCTTTCCTGCTTCGGCTTCGATCAAATAAGGGCCTTCCCATTTTGGTGCCAATTTCCCATCAGCAGGATTGGTGGTATTTTGGAATGCTTTTCTCAATACCATATCCCCAACTTGGAATTTCCTTATCCTGACATTTTTGTTGTAAGCACCAGCCATTCTTTGTTGGTAGCTAGCCATCCTTATCCTAGCCAGATCCCTGATTTCCTCAATAGTATCCAAGTCTTGAACCAAATTCTGATCGTTTTCCTCAGGATCACGGATAGTTGTTCTAGCAGTTGGAACCACCATTTCTGTTGGGATCACTGATTCTGCCCCAAACACCAAAGAGAAGGGTGTTTGACCAGTAGCATTCTTGGGTGTTGTCCTATCAGCCCAAAGCACATAAGGCAATTCCTCTGCCCATTTCCCGTTCTTGGATCCAAGTTTCTTCTTCAGATTGTTGATGATGATCTTGTTGGATGATTCTGCTTGACCATTGGCCTGTGGGTGGACTGGTGTTGATGTTATCATCTTAATCCCCCAACTGTCACAAAAGTTAGTAGTCCTGCTCCCAATAAACTGGGAACCATTATCACATACAATTTCAGAAGGAATGCCAAATCTAGTTATAATATTTCTCTTAATAAAGGATATAACTTCCGTTTCTCTGACTTGGGCAAAAGCTTCAGCTTCTATCCACTTGGAGAAGTAGTCAGTCATAGCGAGCATGAACACTTTTCCACCAGGTGCCTTAGGGAGCTTGCCAACTATATCCATCCCCCATCTCATAAATGGCCAAGAGGATGGTATAGGATGTAGAAATTCAGCCGGCTGATGAAGGATATTGCTGTGTCTTTGACAAGGATCACACTTCTTAGCATATTCCACAGCATCCCTTTTCATAGTTGGCCAGTAGTATCCTGTCCTTAAGATCCTTGAGAATAATGCTCTGCCCCCAGTGTGGTTTCCACAATCTCCTTCATGGAAATCTTTTAACACTTCTTGAACTTCAGGATCCTCGATACATCTTAAATATGGTCCTGCAAGAGATCGCTTATACAGCATGTTATTTAAGATTGTGAATTGAGATACCTTAATTCTGAAAGCCCTAGGATTTTCTCCCATAGGAATCTCTCCGTGTTATAAATATCTCATGATTGGTGAGATCCATGATCCTGAACAAGATTGAGTGTCCTCACTAGGGATCATTGTAGAATCCTCTTCTATTTCCATGGCCACCTGATTTTCAATAGCGGGAGCCAGGATATGGATGATGGGGATACTTATATCCTCTGGGATCTTCAAAGATGATCCTAGATTGGCCAATGCATCAGCTTCTGTATTTTCTTCCCTTGGTACCTGTGTCAAACTGAAGGAAACAAAGGAGAGTGCCAATTCTTTGACTATCTTTAAATATTTGGTTAGGTTTTCACCTTTAACAACATAGGATCCATTAAAGTGATTAGTGATTAACAATGAATCCACGTATACCTCAAGATACCTGATCCCCATATGCTTAGCAATTTGCAAACCAGCGATTAAGGCTTCATATTCAGCCTCATTATTAGTGGCTTGGAACTCACAAGCTATGGAGTGGGGTATTATGTCCCCCTGTGGCGATTTTAGTAGTATACCAAGCCCCGTGCCTTTAATATTTGAGGATCCGTCAGTATGTAGTATCCAAGGATCCTTGGTTTCATCCAGCTGCTGGACTTCCAATTCGGCTTCCTTTTGTAAATCACTACTGAAATCAGCCACAAAGTCTGCTAATGCTTGGGATTTGATGGCTGTTCTAGGCTCATATCTTATATCATGGGCACTAAGCTTTACTGCCCACTTAGCCATCCTTCCGGACATCTCTGGTTTCCTGAGGACATTCTTAATTGGAAAATTAGTTCTAACAACAATAACATGGGTTTCAAAATAATGTCTTAGTTTAGTAGATGCCATAATTAGTGCAAGAATAAGTTTTTCAAGGTGTGAATACCTGGATTCAGCATCAAGTAAGCTTTTACTTACATAATAGACAGAATATTGTGTACCTTCATGATCCTTAACAAGGACTACACTTACTGCTTTTGAGGATACCACAAGGTATAAGGATAACACATCTCCTTTTTCTGGTTTCATCAATGCTGGAGCTGAGGACATGTATTCTTTTAGGGCTTGTAAAGCATTCTCATGCTTTTCAGTCCATTCGAATTTCTTGTTCTTTCTTAGGATATCATAGAATTCTTTACACTTTTCTGAGGATTTGGATATAAATCTGTTTAGAGCTGCTATCCTGCCTGTTAGCCTTTGCACATCCTTAGCGTTGGCAGGGGATTTAATATTCATCAATGCTTTGATTTGTTCCGGGCTTGCTTCAATGCCCCCCTGGGTTACCATATATCCTAAGAATTTACCTGCTTTAACACCAAAGTGACATTTTGAAGGATTAAGCTTCATGTTATAATTATCAAGGATATCAAATGCTTCCTCCAAGTCTCTTAGGTGATCCTCAGCTTTTTTGGATTTCACCACCATATCGTCTATGTACACTTCCATAGTTTGTCCAATTTGATCTTTGAACATCATATTCACCAGCCTTTGATATGTTGCACCTGCATTTCTTAACCCAAATGGCATAGCAATATAACAATATAAACCGGTTGGGGTCATAAAAGCCGTATCCTCTTGGTCAGATGGTTCCATCTGAATTTGTTGGAATCCAGATGATGCATCCATAAAGGTTAACAGTTCATGACCCGCCGTTGCATCCACCATGGAGTCAATGTGGGGTAATGGGAAAGGATCCTTGGGACATGCCTTATTCAAATCAGTGAAATCGACACATACCCTCCACTTTCCATTTTTCTTTTGAACAACAACCACATTGGCCAGCCATTTTGGATACTTCACTTCTCTAATCATACCTGCTCGTAGTAATCTTTCTACCTCTTCCTGGTGTTTTGGTCAAAAATCACTTAAAGATAATGCAACCAAACTTTATGTAAACGGGGAATGATGCTTGGTATGATGAACTGTCACACCCCAACCAATGGCGGAAACATCGGGATGAGACGAAGTGTGAAGATTGCTAGAGACATCATAACGCTATTTGTGACAATATTTAGAAAATCCAAATTTCATTTCATTTCATAACTTCAAATAGTCAACATTACAAGAAATTCAAATACGACAAGTTTAACAAAACAACATGATAACATAACAAAATTTTGATACAACATTTTAAACCCTAACGTCTATATGTGTATCTAGGCATCAACGCTATCTCTTTTCTTAGCATCGTCCTCATCAACCTGTAACATGTTTAAAATAATTCAATGCAAAAGCAAAGGCGAGTATACAAGTTTGGTACATACATAGCATAAGATAAAAGTGTGAACAATTCATCATAGCAAGCATGCAATTCAAGATAAACATTAAATATGGCATGTGTCTAACATATCAAACCAAGAAAACGCAACTTGCTCATGACATAACCAAAGTTTCAGTAGAGGCGGGTCGTTAATCCTATAGCGCTACATATGTCACGGTTTGGCTCGTACGAAGTTAATGATAAGTTCAACACATAAGAATCACCCAAATTTAAAGTATCAAGCCATCACATATACAAGCATGTTATAGGAATGTTCATGTGTTTAGACAAAAGTTCATGTGTAAGTTTCAATAGGTAAACATGTTACACCCCAAAAGTGGTAAAAGTAAAAAGGGGAAAAAAATGCGAGTATACTCACATTGGTTGCGTATGAGAATTTCTTGAAATAATGCACGAGTAAAGATTTGAGAATTCCAAAAGAACGAATACGATTTCCCTAAACATTAAAATACCATATAACAATCTCGTTATTATTTATTGGCTAAACAAAATCCCTATTATTTGTGATTTATAAGTTAATTATTTAAAATTATAATTTAGACTTAATATTTTAGGTTATATAATTAATATAAATTAATTTGGGTTTATTTTGAATCGTAACAGTAAAGCCGGTTATATAATGAGTTAATATTTTCAATCTTAATCTAAAACAGATCTCAAAAAGTATAACAGGATATCTATATATATATTTAAAAATAACAGTTTACCAAACCGTTGCATGTTTAACATATTATTATTCATATTCATTTGTAAATATCAAGAGTTGTAAATTACTAATTCTCCACTAGCTTGGCAATAAAAATTGTATATCATTTTTGGAAATAAAATAAAATAAACAAGTATACCTTGCTTTAGTGATTTTAACGAATGTGGATTTATTTCAATATATTTGCCATATTTTTAAAGTAAAAGAAAAGAATCTATTTATGTACTCATTATTAAAAAAAAATGCTCGTCCTCTTAAATAAATAAAACACCGTTGCAGAAGATAAAAAAATAGGGGCTGTTATTTGATTCATACACTCACTGATTGTCCTCATCTTATTCTCGATAATATGAAATCGATACAAACCAAACAATTTAGTTTTCTTTTTATTCAATTTAGGAAGTTACCCGTATAAAAACTAAATCGAAAAAAAAAGGAAAGGAAAAAAAAATAGGAGAAAAAGAATACCGAAACAGTGAGTGAATTCCCGTTTGCGACTTCGGACGTCTCCGGCGTGAGCACGGGTCTTCGGGAAAATCCCCGGTGGTGCTTGATCGGAGAGAAGGAGGGGGTCGCCGGAGCTCGCCGGACTTCGGCTCCGGTTGCCGGAGTGTAGAGAGATGTAGAGATTTGAGTGAAGGGTAGAAGGGGGCTAGGGTTACTTGTGTGGAAGATGAGATGCATTTATAGTTTTAGGGTTTCAAGTGGATTAGACCTAAAGATTTGGCCAAATACTGTTGGATATCCTTTATTTAATTGACCATTGAAATCCCCATGTTTTATATTATCGTAAAGCAAGTTATTATAATTAGTGAAATAAGAAATAAAATAAAGATGGGCCAAAGTGAACCTAATGTGTGTTGATTATGGGCTGGGCATGGACTGCCCATTTGGTGCGCCTAATGCTGGCCGAGACTAGCCAAAAGCATTCATCTCTTGTCCATTTTTTTTTATTCCTTATTTTAATTTAGCATAAAAAATCTCTATTTTTTTTCTCTTAACATAATAATAGTGGAATAATAACTAAAAAAAAAAGGTTAATCCAGCCATGTTGGCTGTGATGTGATCGGCCGAAATGGCCAGTTAACATTCTTTCATATTTTGACAATTTATGTTTGCTTTTTATTCATTATAATATATATTATGGTATATTAATATAATTAACTAATTTATTAACCATATTTATAAGGAATTAAGATAAAGATAAAAGATTTCCGACGATATAATGGATTATAATTTTTTTTTTGAAAGAGGCAAACTTCTAAAAATAGATTTTTAAGTCTCAATTTCTAAATTAGGAAAGTTACGGAAACGCGGAGCGTTACAGTCTCCCCTCCTTTAGGAAATTTCGTCCCGAAATTTATTTAAGAGAAAGACCCGAAAGGGTTTTTTTTATTTATTTTTTTTTGGCAAATCGAAGAGGACTGTTTAAAATTGAGGCTCTGGAGTTTGAGACAACAGAGAATAATTGAGGTATAAGGGTGAACGATTGATCTAATAACGATTACGAGTGTAAGAATAGCATAAGTATCGTATAGACGAAAGTAGCGTGTTAAAGATGACGTCTTGTCGTGGATAATCGGATGTAATGTGTTTGTGAGTTGTTTAAAGTTTGTATTAGGTCTAAGTAGGTCTGCTAAACACTGAATTTCTCATGGCACGTTTTACGAAAGTTTGGTAACATGGTGGAAACACTTATATATAGGAAGTACCAGCGGCGTATCCACCATGTTTTGGCCATGTTACATCCGTTTCGTTATTCGTGTCATGTTACGTTCCGTGTTTTACCATACACAATAGTACACTCTAGGGTTCTCATACGCCTATCACTATAATCCCGTGTGCACCCGTGATTATATTGATCGTCGCATGATCCGCATAGCTTGTACTAGTTGCGTACGAATCAGGGTATACATAATTTGGAAAGTGAGAACGTGTATGTATAAGAATGTAGTATGTAAGCAAGTCCATGCTTAAGTATGTAGGGGACCCACGTACGCAAATCACTTGGATTACGCTCGCGTACTGGTACGAATGTATGAATCATGAGTTTAAGTATGAATATGCATGTATGTATGAGCATAAACATAAACCGTGTAGGTAGTATGTGGATAAGTATAATTATAAAACGTATGGAAAGAAATGAGTATAAATGCGAGTACAACATGAGTATAAGCGTAAACACAAGGCGTATGAGTATAAATACAAGTATCAATGTGAACATAAGATGTATGAGCATATATATGAATATGAGTATAGGTGTAAAACATGAAGGTTAAGTATGAATAAAATATGCGTGTATGAATATAAGTGTGACAAAGTTGTGTAAGTGCAAATGGAAACATTAAGCGTATGAATATGAATATGAATACAAATGTAGTATAGACATGAATGTAAGGACAACGTAAGTGCATAATTGTGAGTGTATTTGTTAACGTAAAACGTACGAATTTTGAATCGGGAGTATAACATAAATGTGTAAGTGTGAACATAAGTGAAGGCGTAAAATGTATAAGCATGCATGTAGAAAATAATGATTTCGGTTTATAGTATAAATCGAAATACACGAGTTTATGTGCGTAAAAGATCAAAAGTTTTGAGTATGAAAGAAAAAGTGAACGAGTGACACGCGTGAGATTGTTGTGAGATATTGACTAAAACGTATGAAATGGTATGCATATGTAGTTGTTTGCGTAAAACGTGAAGTTAAATAGATTGAGTTGTCATGAAATGCAGAATCTAGTTTGTGAATGTAAGGGAATATAAAACAGCTATTGGTTACGTGAAACGTGCCTTGTAAAAAGAATGGAAATGCTACTACGGTTTTAAAAGAGGTTACATAACTTGAAAATTTGTTGGTCCTTATGAAGTTTCCTTGTCCACGTGTTTTGAAGTTAGTTGATGTATCGAGTGAGGTTTTGAAAAGTTCTAGAGATTAATAAGTTTATGCCGTTTTAAGTATCTTTGTATTAGAAAGTTTCGAAGTTTACGGATTTCGTGAAAAGTTGATCCTTTAGAAAAAGGAATTTGGTATAGGGACTTAGTGTTTGCTGAAAAAGCGTCTTTTAATAAAATGTTTTATTGCTTTTGAAGAAGTTTTAGTAAATGTTGAATAATATTTGTAATATTTTATAAGTGTTTCAATAGTTATGTTGAATGCAAAATTTTGTGAGCAATGGTTTTGTTGGACCGATTAAGTTGATGAGTAGCATTTCGTGAAATTGAATGTCGGGGAATAAGTGTTTATGGTAAAAGATAAGAATTTTGTGTGTGCGAGTGATGTGAAAATAAATTATAGAATAAGAGGTACGTTTAAATAAATGAAGCATTTTGAAATACATTATAAATGATTTAGGTATAAACATGATTGTGTTTACATAATATAGCCTATTAGAAGAAAGCATTGGTAACGATCACCTAGGTGAGGGAACCACCCCTAACTCGTTGGCGAGGTCGTTGTAAGGTGAGAAATAAAGCGGAGTTAATCGTCAAGGTAAAGAAATCACTCCTATCTCGATGATATGTCTCCACTCGTTACAAAAGTGTAAATAAAATTACGTGAAAATATGCATGCAAATAATGTAAAATCGTATGAAAAGTAATAGCATGACGCATGCGCAAAAGTGAAATCTCAAAATGGTTCAAAATTGACAAAAGATTGAAAATAATAAAGCGTGAGTTTGATAAAAGGATACTCGGATGGTTCCAAAACGGAACGTTGACTAACCAAAGTGGTCGAAAAATCTTTCGAGTTTGGGGAGCATGCTTTGGCCTAATAGGTGGAATACTCTCGTCGACAAGTCGGTTAACGGTATTTACCCTTCCGGTTACTACATGTCCCAAATCAATCGAAATTTCGAGACTTGGCGGGATTTAAAAAAAATATCAAGGAGTGGAACTAGTCGACAAGGTGCGGGTTTCACCCCTAACTTGGCGATTTCGTATCCTAAGTGTGGTTGGTACTCGTCGGGTCAAAATTTAATTTCAACACTTTGACGAGGGTCCACTAGAATTTGAGATTTGAAATTTCCGTTAAGATGTGGATTTCACTCCTAACTTAATGGTGAATTTCGTGCGAAAAAATAGAATCAAGCGGGGTGAGAGTCGTTAACCAAATTGTGGGTTTCACGCCTATTTTGGTAAATTCGTCTCGTTCGTATAATATGAGTGTTTTCGAGTTTAAGAAAAAGATCGAGTAAAATGCCTTGTAATAAGGCGTATGTTAAAGGAAATAACGAACAAGTATAAGCACATAAAAGGCATGTTGAGAATAACACACAAAGAATAGATCAATAAATCAAAGTATCGACACATAGTAAACGAGTGTTGACACATAAGAATAGCAATTCAAGTATTAACACACAAGCGACTTATATGTTTAAAAGTCAAGGCGAATAAATGAGAAGCGAGTAAAGTAGCATGCAAGTAGTTTCAAGTAAAACATACGAATAAGGCTCTAAAACTATAGACTAGGTTAAAGCATTCCTACTTTTCCTAATTCCCTATAGTTATGACTCTGATACAAATCTGTCACACCCCAACCAATGGCGGAAACATCGGGATGAGACGAAGTGTGAAGATTGCTAGAGACATCATAACGCTATTTGTGACAATATTTAGAAAATCCAAATTTCATTTCATTTCATAACTTCAAATAGTCAACATTACAAGAAATTCAAATACGACAAGTTTAACAAAACAACATGATAACATAACAAAATTTTGATACAACATTTTAAACCCTAACGTCTATATGTGTATCTAGGCATCAACGCTATCTCTTTTCTTAGCATCGTCCTCATCAACCTGTAACATGTTTAAAATAATTCAATGCAAACGCAAAGGCGAGTATACAAGTTTGGTACATACATAGCATAAGATAAAAGTGTGAACAATTCCTCATAGCAAGCATGCGATTCAAGATAAACATTAAATATGGCATGTGTCTAACATATCAAACCAAGAAAACGCAACTTGCTCATGACATAACCAAAGTTTCAGTAGAGGCGGGTCGTTAATCCTATAGCGCTACATATGTCACGGTTTGGCTCGTACGAAGTTAATGATAAGTTCAACACATAAGAATCACCCAAATTTAAAGTATCAAGCCATCACATATACAAGCATGTTATAGGAATGTTCATGTGTTTAGACAAAAGTTCATGTGTAAGTTTCAATAGGTAAACATGTTACACCCCAAAAGTAGTAAAAGTAAAAAGGGGAAAAAATGCGAGTATACTCACATTGGTTGCGTATGTGAATTTCTTGAAATAATGCACGAGTAAAGATTTGAGAATTCCAAAAGAACGAATACGATTTCCCTAAACATTAAAATACCATATAACAATCTCGTTATTATTTATTGGCTAAACAAAATCCCTATTATTTGTGATTTATAAGTTAATTATTTAAAATTATAATTTAGACTTAATATTTTAGGTTATATAATTAATATAAATTAATTTGGGTTTATTTTGAATCGTAACAGTAAAGCCGGTTATATAATGAGTTAATATTTTCAATCTTAATCTAAAACAGATCTCAAAAAGTATAACAGGATATCTATATATATATTTAAAAATAACAGTTTACCAAACCGTTGCATGTTTAACATATTATTATTCATATTCATTTGTAAATATCAAGAGTTGTAAATTACTAATTCTCCACTAGCTTGGCAATAAAAATTGTATATCATTTTTGGAAATAAAATAAAATAAACAAGTATACCTTGCTTTAGTGATTTTAACGAATGTGGATTTATTTCAATATATTTGCCATATTTTTAAAGTAAAAGAAAAGAATCTATTTATGTACTCATTATTAAAAAAAAATGCTCGTCCTCTTAAATAAATAAAACACCGTTGCAGAAGATAAAAAAATAGGGGCTGTTATTTGATTCATACACTCACTGATTGTCCTCATCTTATTCTCGATAATATGAAATCGATACAAACCAAACATTTTAGTTTTCTTTTTATTCAATTTAGGAAGTTACCCGTATAAAAACTAAATCGAAAAAAAAGGAAACGAAAAAAAAATAGGAGAAAAAGAATACCGAAACGGTGAGTAAATTCCCGTTTGCGACTTCGGACGTCTCCGGCGTGAGCACGGGTCTTCGGGCAAATCCCCGGTGGTGCTTGATCGGAGAGAAGGAGGGGGTCGCCGGAGCTCGCCGGACTTCGGCTCCGGTTGCCGGAGTGTAGAGAGATGTAGAGATTTGAGTGAAGGGTAGAAGGGGGCTAGGGTTACTTGTGTGGAAGATGAGATGCATTTATAGTTTTAGGGTTTCAAGTGGATTAGACCTAAAGATTTGGCCAAATACTGTTGGATATCCTTTATTTAATTGACCATTGAAATCCCCATGTTTTATATTATCGTAAAGCAAGTTATTATAATTAGTGAAATAAGAAATAAAATAAAGATGGGCCAAAGTGAACCTAATGTGTGTTGATTATGGGCTGGGCATGGACTGCCCATTTGGTGCGCCTAATGCTGGCCGAGACTAGCCAAAAGCATTCATCTCTTGTCCATTTTTTTTTATTCCTTATTTTAATTTAGCATAAAAAATCTCTATTTTTTTTCTCTTAACATAATAATAGTGGAATAATAACTAAAAAAAAAGGTTAATCCAGCCATGTTGGCTGTGATGTGATCGGCCGAAATGGCCAGTTAACATTCTTTCATATTTTGACAATTTATGTTTGCTTTTTATTCATTATAATATATATTATGGTATATTAATATAATTAACTAATTTATTAACCATATTTATAAGGAATTAAGATAAAGATAAAAGATTTCCGACGATATAAGGGTGTCCGGGGCGTACGCGGTAAGCCCCTTCGGTGAGCCCCTTCCCCGATCGGGAACACCGCCGCCATCAAAGCGGGGTCCCGATTCGGGGTGCATTTTGTGTGTGTGTTCACCGATGACATTTCGCGAGGATCGAGGAAATTAGACCGTTGACAACGGTCGGATTATTAAAAAAAAAAATCAAGTTTTTTTTAAACTAATATAAATACCAAACCACAACCATTATTTTTTATACTCTCCAACCAATCTCATTCTCTATATTTTTTTAAACTCTCCAACCACAACCATTATTTTTTATACTCTCCAACCAAACCCCATCCACTTTTTATTTTTTATACACCGAGCAATGGAGAACCGACCCCGCGAGGCCAAGAAAAAAAATAAGGGGCGGGTATCGAAACCGTCTCGAGATGGTTCGAGCGGTGCAAATGCTCAACCACAACCCCCTTACGGATACACTTCACAACCCCCGTTTTATTTCCAACAACCTCCACACCCCTCGTTTTACAACACCCAACAACCCAACTTCGGCTATTTTCAAAATTTGCTATCAATGGACGCTCCTCCTCAATCCCCCGCCTTCGACCCATACGCTTATCGTTCTCCACAAGTTCCTTGTACACGAGGAAATGTCGAACGTCCTCTACCGGTTTACGACGACGAGGACGATGAGGTAGTGCCCGAAACTCAAAATTTGGGCGACGACGACGAGGAAGATGAATATAATGTGGACGAAGAAGCGGGCAACGAAGAAGACGCGGCTCGAGAAAAAAAAGGGAAAACGGTGAGCGAAAAATGGACAAAAGAACAAGAAGAGGCGTTGGCGAAGGCGTGGGTACATTGTTCTACCAACAAAAAAAAGGGCAATCAACAAAGTCGCGAAAGCTTTTGGGGTAAAATTTTAGAGCACTTTAACAAAAGTGTCGGTGGAAGTAACCGGACCGTTCATCAAGTACGGTCTAAATGGAACCCGATGCATTCGAAAATAAACTTTTTCAACGGCCTATACCAACAAGCGGTAAAAATTATATTTTTTTTAACGTTGCATATTTTTTATTTTTTTCCTAAGTTCATAGTTTTTTAACACTTTATAATTTTTTTTACTTTATAACATGTAGGATCGCACACGAGCAAGCGGATGTCAAGATCTCGACGTGATGAAAATCGCGTTAAAAGAATTTAAAGAGAGATTTCCAAGCGGTTTTCAACACATCGAGGCGTGGGAGGTCGTTCGAAAACACGAGAAATGGGCACAAGTCCCATTGATGGGCGAGGAAGGTGAAGGTTCGGCACATAAAAGAAAGCCCGTTGACGTAGACTTTTCAATACCGGATATGAACGAAGATCCCTCGCCACAAAGACCACAACGGCGAGACAAGCGTCAAGCTACATCGTCCGAGGGAAGCTCGGCCGAGTTGGCGGCACAATTCAAAGTGTACACCGCCATGAAAGAAGCGAAGCAAGCGGTAGAATTGGAGGCGATCGAATTGAGGAAAAAAAGAGAGTCGGAGGCTCGCGAGCTCATATCGGCACAACTCGAGACGATGAAAAACTACAATTTCGATCGAGATATGAAAACCTTCCTTAAGCCGCACGACGATGTTCCGCCAAGTATGTTGCCGGTCATCCTCGCCCGAAAGCGAGAAATCGCTAACAAGTACGGGTGGCCATGCGATTTCTAGTTTGAATGTATTTTTTTTTCTAGTTTGAATGTATTTTTTTTTTCTAGTTTGAATGTGTTTTTTTTTCTAGTTTGAATCTGTTTTTTTTTTTCTAGTTTGAATGTATTTTTTTTTAAATTTAATGAAATGTCTTTTATATAAATTTTTAAACATCCATAATTTTAACAAAAAAAAAATAATAATTTTGAACTCACCTAATAGGTGAGTGCCGCCATCAAAAACGGGAATTAGGGGAGTGTATTAGGGGAGTTAACGTGGCACCATGTGATTGGTTAGGTGTAAGATGGGGGACTCACCTATTAGGTGAGCACCCCTTACACCCTAATGGATTATAATTTTTTTTTTTTTGAAAGAGGCAAACTTCTAAAAATAGATTTTTAAGTCTCAATTTCTAAATTAGGAAAGTTACGGAAACGCGGAGCGTTACAGTCTCCCCTCCTTTAAGAAATTTCGTCCCGAAATTTATTTAAGAGAAAGACCCGAAAGGGTTTTTTTTATTTATTTTTTTTTTTGGCAAATCGAAGAGGACTGTTTAAAATTGAGGCTCTGGAGTTTGAGACAACAGAGAATAATTGAGGTATAAGGGTGAACGATTGATCTAATAACGATTACGAGTGTAAGAATAGCATAAGTATCGTATAGACGAAAGTAGCGTGTTAAAGATGACGTCTTGTCGTGGATAATCGGATGTAATGTGTTTGTGAGTTGTTTAAAGTTTGTATTAGGTCTAAGTAGGTCTGCTAAACACTGAATTTCTCATGGCACGTTTTACGAAAGTTTGGTAACATGGTGGAAACACTTATATATAGGAAGTACCAGCGGCGTATCCACCATGTTTTGGCCATGTTACGTCCGTTTCGTTATTCGTGTCATGTTACGTTCCGTGTTTTACCATACACAATAGTACACTCTAGGGTTCTCATACGCCTATCACTATAATCCCGTGTGCACCCGTGATTATATTGATCGTCGCATGATCCGCATAGCTTGTACTAGTTGCGTACGAATCAGGGTATACATAATTTGGAAAGTGAGAACGTGTATGTATAAGAATGTAGTATGTAAGCAAGTCCATGCTTAAGTATGTAGGGGACCCACGTACGCAAATCACTTGGATTACGCTCGCGTACTGGTACGAATGTATGAATCATGAGTTTAAGTATGAATATGCATGTATGTATGAGCATAAACATAAACCGTGTAGGTAGTATGTGGATAAGTATAATTATAAAACGTATGGAAAGAAATGAGTATAAATGCGAGTTCAACATGAGTATAAGCGTAAACACAAGGCGTATGAGTATAAATACAAGTATCAATGTGAACATAAGATGTATGAGCATATATATGAATATGAGTATAGGTGTAAAACATGAAGGTTAAGTATGAATAAAATATGCGTGTATGAATATAAGTGTGACAAAGTTGTGTAAGTGCAAATGGAAACATTAAGCGTATGAATATGAATATGAATACAAATGTAGTATAGACATGAATGTAAGGACAACGTAAGTGCATAATTGTGAGTGTATTTGTTAACGTAAAACGTACGAATTTTGAATCGGGAGTATAACATAAATGTGTAAGTGTGAACATAAGTGAAGGCGTAAAATGTATAAGCATGCATGTAGAAAATAATGATTTCGGTTTATAGTATAAATCGAAATACACGAGTTTATGTGCGTAAAAGATCAAAAGTTTTGAGTATGAAAGAAAAAGTGAACGAGTGACACGCGTGAGATTGTTGTGAGATATTGACTAAAACGTATGAAATGGTATGCATATGTAGTTGTTTGCGTAAAACGTGAAGTTAAATAGATTGAGTTGTCATGAAATGCAGAATCTAGTTTGTGAATGTAAGGGAATATAAAACAGCTATTGGTTACGTGAAACGTGCCTTGTAAAAAGAATGGAAATGCTACTACGGTTTTAAAAGAGGTTACATAACTTGAAAATTTGTTGGTCCTTATGAAGTTTCCTTGTCCACGTGTTTTGAAGTTAGTTGACGTATCGAGTGAGGTTTTGAAAAGTTCTAGAGATTAATAAGTTTATGCCGTTTTAAGTATCTTTGTATTAGAAAGTTTCGAAGTTTACGGATTTCGTGAAAAGTTGATCCTTTAGAAAAAGGAATTTGGTATAGGGACTTAGTGTTTGCTGAAAAAGCGTCTTTTAATAAAATGTTTTATTGCTTTTGAAGAAGTTTTAGTAAATGTTGAATAATATTTGTAATATTTTATAAGTGTTTCAATAGTTATGTTGAATGCAAAATTTTGTGAGCAATGGTTTTGTTGGACCGATTAAGTTGATGAGTAGCATTTCGTGAAATGCGCATATTTTTAAAGATGTAATTTTTTTTTATTATTTGGTATATAAAATTACATTTAGTCAACCCATGTAATAAATAAGGTTTTTTAAAGATGTATTATTTTATTATTTGGTAAACAATATTACATTTATTCAACGCGTGTAATACACGTCGTTTTAAAAATATAATTTTTTTATTTGATATATAAAATTAAATTTATTCAACCCGTACAATATGGTTATTATATATATAACCTTTTTTATTTAATATACAAAATTATATTTATTCAACCCGTATAATAAATGAGATTTTTAAAGATATATTGTTTTATTATTTAGTATATAAAATTTATTTATTCAACCCCGTGTAATACACGGGGTTATAACCTAGTTTTTAAAGTAAAAGAAAAGAATCTATTTATGTACTCATTATTAAAAAAAAATGCTCGTCCTCTTAAATAAATAAAACACCGTTGCAGAAGATAAAAAAATAGGGGCTGTTATTTGATTCATACACTCACTGATTGTCCTCATCTTATTCTCAATAATATGAAATCGATACAAACCAAACATTTTAGTTTTCTTTTTATTCAATTTAGGAAGTTACCCGTATAAAAACTAAATCGAAAAAAAAAGGAAAGGAAAAAAAATAGGAGAAAAAGAATACCGAAACGGTGAGTGAATTCCCGTTTGCGACTTCGGACGTCTCCGGCGTGAGCACGGGTCTTCGGGCAAATCCCCGGTGGTGCTTGATCGGAGAGAAGGAGGGGGTCGCCGGAGCTCGCCGGACTTCGGCTCCGGCTGCCGGAGTGTAGAGAGATGTAGAGATTTGAGTGAAGGGTAGAAGGGGGCTAGGGTTACTTGTGTGGAAGATGAGATGCATTTATAGTTTTAGGGTTTCAAGTGGATTAGACCTAAAGATTTGGCCAAATACTGTTGGATATCCTTTATTTAATTGACCATTGAAATCCCCATGTTTTATATTATCGTAAAGCAAGTTATTATAATTAGTGAAATAAGAAATAAAATAAAGATGGGCCAAAGTGAACCTAATGTGTGTTGATTATGGGCTGGGCATGGACTGCCCATTTGGTGCGCCTAATGCTGGCCGAGACTAGCCAAAAGCATTCATCTCTTGTCCATTTTTTTTTATTCCTTATTTTAATTTAGCATAAAAAATCTCTATTTTTTTTTCTCTTAACATAATAATAGTGGAATAATAACTAAAAAAAAGGTTAATCCAGCCATGTTGGCTGTGATGTGATCGGCCGAAATGGCCAGTTAACATTCTTTCATATTTTGACAATTTATGTTTGCTTTTTATTCATTATAATATATATTATGGTATATTAATATAATTAACTAATTTATTAACCATATTTATAAGGAATTAAGATAAAGATAAAAGATTTCCGACGATATAATGGATTATAATTTTTTTTTTTTTTTTTTGAAAGAGGCAAACTTCTAAAAATAGATTTTTAAGTCTCAATTTCTAAATTAGGAAAGTTACGGAAACACGGAGCGTTACATGAACAAAGTGAAGGATCACTCAAATGTAAAATGCACAAGTGACACAAGGATTTATATGAGGAAAAAGCCCTTGATCAATGATCTCCGGCATAAAAAACCTCGGGTGATGGAAACTACCGATCACCAAACTTCAATATAACAAATAATGGTTACAACTTCGGATGGTAACGAGCTAGGTACAAGGATCACTATAGTATCGTGTGCTAAGGTGTGTGAGAAATGTGTTGTGTCTTCCGAATGTTCAAGAGTGCCTTTTATACAAGTGTGTGTGGTTCTATTTTAGGCAAATCACCTAACTACTAGCTCGTTACCCATTTAGAAATAGAAGTAAATTTAGCCTAAATAATCGCCCTTGAATTGTGCTGAGTTTCCATATTCT
The DNA here is from genome assembly GCF_002127325.2 of Helianthus annuus. Taxonomy (NCBI): domain Eukaryota; kingdom Viridiplantae; phylum Streptophyta; class Magnoliopsida; order Asterales; family Asteraceae; genus Helianthus; species Helianthus annuus. The sequence continues at coordinate 68,717,113 of NC_035449.2, forward strand.
TCATAACGTCCATCTTTGATTATGCATGTGCAAAAATAGCGTGATAGATTCCTTGTTTACGTTGCTAAGACCAAGTCCAACTCGTAATTCCTGCAAAACAACATTTAATCCAAAGAGAACAATCGTTAGTGTGAGGATCCTTAGGATGATCCGTGATCCTGATCCTGGGGCTCCTCTGAGGATCACTATCTGCCAAAGAAGTAAGGATCATTTGTTAGGATCACATGTAAGGATCATAGGTCATAAAAATCCAGCCCTAACAATTGCCCCCAAAATATAAGGAGTATTTATGTAATATTAACGAGTTATATTTTGCCGAATCTTATCTATAACTAACTCAACGGATATATAGCCGTTAAGAATGAACTATCCGTTGCGATCTGACGTCATGGAGATGACAGCCCTGCACAAATCATCATTATAAATAGAAATAGGGATAGGATCGTTTGCATTTAAATTCGAGAACTCTTCCCTTTATAACCGCGATCAGAGGGTTGAACAGGTATTCCCCTTCTCCTTCTATCTTGCTTGCTCTGTTTTTCTTTTTCTTTCCGTCGTCTTGAAAAAATGTTGCTCCGGAACTCCCCGCACAAGGATCCTAAGAAGAACAGTCCCTTGAAGAGTCAAGGGATCATCAAGGATTCTCCCACTGAGAGGTGTTGTTTTACTGATCCTTACATTGACAAAATCCGTCATTGTTTTCCGGCGAACACCCTCTTTAAATCTTTTGACCCTACCGCTCTGAGCGATTATATTTCTGAGACTTGGGTAGCTTTCCCGGTCACTCCTTTCTTGATAGGATATTCGTATCCTTTTCCCCAATTCACCCAATCTTTCTTCTCCCTTACCGGCATCAGCTATATCCAGGCTATGCCGATGATCTGGAGGGTGTTATACACCCTTGAAAGGATCATTGGGCAAGAGGATATTGACCTTGGCATGGCGGAGTTGGCTGAGATGTATGATCTTACCACTTTCGAATCCCACCGATACTTGTTTAAGCGAAAAGCTGGAGAGGATCATCCTGTCTTCAAAGTTACCAAGAACGACACGAACTGGAAGCGACGGTTCTTTTTTGTTAGGAGAGATACCATCCCTGATGGGAAGGATTTGCCCAAGGAGTGGGCTACTCATGGTAGGATAGAGGATCCTGGAAGGATCACCGTAGGACCTATCTTTTAGCATAAGGATTACTGATGTTCTGTTATTTTCTGTGCAGCTATCTCCATCTCTCATCTGAAGTTGACACCTGCTGCAAAAGAGAGACTTTTGGCCTTTAAGAAGCTTGATCCGGAGACAAGAACTTTCCAGGTTGCTACCCAGGATTCCCAAGAAGTATCCTCTGCCTCTGTCACAATGTCAAGTAAGTATCCTCATTTAAAAAGTAATTCTATGTAGGATTTTCAAGTTTAATTAGAATACTTATCTTATTTTGGTTGTGTAGGTGCTGGAAAATCCTCTAAGTCTGCTTCAAAGTTCGGTATTGATGATCTTGCTAATGTCAAATCTGCAAGGAAGAAGACTCCTGCTGCTAGCCCAACTGCTTCAGCCCCTAAAGCACCTATTAGGGGTAAAGGAAAGAAGAAAAAGGCCTATGAGGATTTACAAGGTCTGCCCCTGCTCCGCCAACAGTTTTTGGACTACTTCAACGAGGTAAGGATCACTGCCCCTGTTTGTTATCCTGACAGTTTTGAGGATCACTTGTTTCTGACGTTATGCCTTGTTTTCCTTGCAGAAATTTGCTGAGATAGAGACTTATGTTGGCCACGTCGAGGATCAAGACCGCCAAATTGCTGACCTCCAACAGATGGGTGTGCTGAAGGATCTTAAGATATCTGATCTTGAGAAGGAGCTCCGGGCCACCAAGGATAAAGCTGCCAGGATGCTGATCAATTTTGATTATGAGAAGCATGAGATCACCCAGGATGCCAAGGTCTCTGCTGCGATAACCATGTATAAGATCCAGCTGCAGATGGCTGCGGAGGCTCAGGATCCTGCCTTTGACAAGAGCACATGGGACGTTGAGGGCTGGAAGGCGAGGCTGGCAGAGTTGGAGGATGATGAAGAGGCTGAGGAGGTCCCGATGCTTGAGGGTGGTGATGTTGGCAAGGATCAGGGTGGAGAGGCAAGTGGAGCTGGTGGTGATGGTGCAGCGAAGGCTTGAGCTGCAGGATTGGGCGATGAAGGAAACTTCTAGACATAGCCGGAGCCCAATTGTTTTTGTGTTTGTTGATGTTTTTAAACAATTATCGTCTGTAACTTCGAACAATAGGCTTAGGGTTGAGGATCCAGGATCCTTCAGACAATAGGTAGGATTACACATGGTGGAGGGATCCTCTGTTTGGGGGATGAAGCCATTGTGATCCTGCCGCCTTTTAATTTCCTGCATGCTATGACCGCACAAACAATGGACACCCTTTGCCAACCCATGTGGACGGGCCACGTTTTGCTGGTAGAAACGTGGGTTGGCAATTTTGACAACTTATGAAGGGTTTTAAACCTTTGTTAATAAAATAACTCTGATCTTTTTGGCTTATCTTGTGTTGTTATCCTTTTAACTTCCAATTGTTTTGATATATATTTGCCTGAGTGAGAAAGGTTAAGCAAATTATGTTTAAGAAATTTAGGATATGAACCTGGATCAAATATCCTATAATCGAAAATTTTCAAAGTAGTTTATTTTAAGGATCATAGGTTCAGTTGTCAAAGTCTAAGGGTTATTCAAACAATTAATGAATGAAATTGAAAATAGTTGAGGATCATATCTGAGGATCCAAGTTAGGATCCTAACCTTTAATCAGGATAACCATAAGTGAAACTTTAATGGACAATAAGGATTAAGAATCCTTAATTGTTTAACTTTGAAAACCTGAAAAGTAGAACATAACTTGGGACTAAGCCAATATAAAAGATAAGTTAGTAACTGGGGACAAGCCCAAAGGATCACTGGGGACAAGCCCGAAGGATAACTGGGGACAAGCCCAAGGATCGTATGTAAACTGGAGTATGGCCCTCACTGGCGACTATCCAAACTTAGTGACATGAAAATGCCAAAACCTTAGCTAACGTGAAAACGTTAGAAACCTTAGGAACAGATGTATGGTACGTCTACCATTATACGTAGGATCCTAGGTATAGCCAGTACGATGAGGTTATCAGCCCCTAAAGCGAGTACTGGTCCCAAAGACGTGAACTATACCAGGATCATCGTGCGCTACAGGCGAGAACTGGGGACAAGCCCAAGGATAACTGGGGACAAGCCCAAGGATCTGAGTTGCTTCTGAAGATTGTTGACATTATGCTAAGGATACCTGGACTTATCAGAACTCAAAATCTCGTGAGAGAAGGATGAAGGATACATGATCCTTATCCTTAAATAAGAAGATATGTAAATAAGAGTTCGAGCTTAGGACATTACCAGAGTAAGGATCATTGATGCTTCAGGGATCCTTGAAGGATACTTCCAATGTAAGGATCAATCATGCCAGAAGGATCCTGCTTCACATGAAATATTTCTTTAAGTGAACAGCATTCCAGGCTCTTGGTAACAAATTTCCTTCCATGGTTAGCAATCTATATGCCCCCTTTCCTGCTTCGGCTTCAATCAAGTAAGGGCCTTCCCACTTTGGTGCCAATTTCCCATCAGCAGAATTGATGGTATTTTGGAATGCTTTTCTCAATACCATATCCCCAACTTGGAATTTCCTTTAACTGACATTTTTGTTGTAAGCACCAGCCATTCTTTGTTGGTAGCTAGCCATCCTTATCCTAGCCAGATCCCTGATTTCTTCAATAGTATCCAAGTCTTGAGCCAGGTTTGCATCATTTTCCTCAGGATCACGGGTACTTGTTCTAGCAGTTGGAACCACCATTTCTGTTGGGATTACTGATTCTGCCCCAAACACCAAAGAGAAGGGTGTTTGACCAGTAGCATTCTTGGGGGTTGTCCTATCAGCCCAGAGCACATAAGGCAATTCCTCTGCCCATTTCCCCTTCTTGGATCCAAGTTTCTTCTTCAGATTGTTGATGATGATATTGTTGGATGATTCTGCTTGGCCATTGGCTTGTGGGTGGACTGGTGTTGATGTTATCATCTTAATCCCCCAATTGTCACAAAAGTTAGTAGTCCTGCTCCCAATAAATTGGGAACCATTATCACATACAATTTCAGAAGGAATGCCAAATCTAGTTATAATGTTTCTCTTAATAAAGGATATAACTTCCTTTTCTCTGATTTGGGCAAAAGCTTCAGCCTCTATCCACTTGGAGAAGTAGTCAGTCATGGCAAGCATGAATACCTTTCCACCAGGTGCCTTAGGGAGCTTACCAACTATATCCATCCCCCATCTCATAAATGGCCAAGAGGATGGAATAAGATGTAGAAATTCAGCCGGCGGATGAAGGATATTGCTGTGTCTTTGACAAGGATCACACTTCTTAGCATACTCCACAGCATCCCTTTTCATAGTTGGCCAGTAGTATCCAGTCCTTAAGATTCTTGAGAACAATGCCCTGCCCCCAGTGTGGTTTCCACAATCTCCTTCATGGAAGTCTTTTAACACTTCTTGAACTTCAGGATCCTCGATACATCTTAAATATGGTCCTGCAAGAGATCGCTTATATAGCACATTATTCAAGATTGTGAATTGAGATATCTTAATCCTGAAAGCCCTAGGATTTTCTCCCATAGGAATCTCCCCGTGTTGTAAATATCTCATGATTGGTGAGATCCATGATTCTGAATAAGATTGAGTATCCTCACTAGGGATCATTGCAGTATCCTCTTCTATTTCCATGGCCACATGTTTTTCAATAGCAGGAGCCAGGATATGGATGATGGGGATACTTATATCCTCTGGGATCTTTAAAGATGATCCTAGATTGGCCAATGCATCAGCTTCTGTATTTTCCTCCCTTGGTACCTGTGTTAAACTGAAAGAAACAAAGGAGAGTGCCAATTCTTTGACTATCTCTAAATATTTGGTTAGTTTTTTACCTTTAACAGCATAGGATCCATTAAAGTGATTGGTGATTAACAATGAATCCACGTATACCTCAAGATACCTGATCCTCATATGTTTAGCGATTTGTAAACCAGCGATTAAGGCTTCATATTCAGCCTCATTATTAGTGGCTTGGAACTCACAAGCTATGGAATAGGGTATTATGTCCCCCTGTGGCGATTTTAGTAGTATACCAAGCCCCGTGCCTTTGACATTTGAGGATCCGTCAGTATGTAGTATCCAAGGATCCTTAGTTTCATCCAGCTGTTGGACTTCCAATTCGGCTTCCTTTTGTAAATCACTACTGAAATCAGCCACAAAGTCTGCTAATGCTTGGGATTTGATGGCTGTTCTGGGTTCATATCTTATATCATGGGCACTAAGCTTTACTGCCCACTTAGCCATTCTTCCGGACATCTCTGGTTTCCTGAGGACATTCTTAATTGGGAAATTAGTTCTAACAACAATAACATGTGTTTCAAAATAATGTCTTAGTTTAGTAGATGCCATAATCAGTGCAAGAATAAGTTTTTCAAGGTGTGAATACCTGGATTCAGCGTCAAGTAAACTCTTACTTACATAATAGACAGAATATTGTGTACCTTCATGATCCTTAACAAGGACTGCACTTACTGCTTTTGAGGATACCGCAAGGTATAAGGATAACACATCTCCTTTTTCTGGTTTCATCAATGCTGGGGCTGAGGACATGTATTCTTTTAGGGCTTGTAAAGCATTCTCACGCTTTTCAGTCCATTCGAATTTCTTATTCTTTCTTAGGATATCATAGAATTCTTTACACTTTTCTGAGGATTTGGATATGAATCTGTTTAGAGCTGCTATCCTGCCTGTTAGCCTTTGCACATCCTTAGCGTTGGCAGGGGATTTGATATTTACCAATGCTTTGATTTGTTCCGGGCTTGCTTCAATGCCCCTCTGGGTTACCATATATCCTAAGAATTTTCCTGCTTTAACACCAAAGTGACATTTTGAAGGATTAAGCTTCATATTATAGTTATCAAGGATATCAAATGCTTCCTCCAAGTCCCTTAGGTGATCCTCAGCTTTTTTGGATTTCACCACCATATCGTCTATGTACACTTCCATAGTTTGTCCAATTTGATCTTTGAACATCATATTCACCAGCCTTTGATATGTTGCACCTGCATTTCTTAATCCAAAAGGCATAGCAATATAACAATATAAACCGGTTGGGGTCATAAAAGCCGTATCCTCTTGGTCAGATGGTTCCATCTGAATTTGTTGGAATCCAGATGATGCATCCATAAAGGTTAACAGTTCATGACCCGCCGTTGCATCCACCATGGAGTCAATGTGGGGTAATGGGAAAGGATCCTTGGGACATGCCTTATTCAAATCAGTGAAATCGACACATACCCTCCACTTTCCATTTTTCTTTTGAACGACAACCACATTGGCCAGCCATTTTGGATACTTCACTTCTCTGATCATACCTGCTCGTAGTAATCTTTCTACCTCTTCCTGGATAATGGCATTTCTTTCTGGTGCAAACTTCCTCCTTTTTTGATGGATCGGTTTAACTGACCTGTCAATGCCAAGTTTATGAGTGATAATATCCTTAGATATACCTGTCATATCCTCATGTTTCCATGCAAAGGTAGATTTTCTTCTTTTGAGGAAGGATACTATGTCTTCTTTCATTTTATCAAGGATCCCTGATCCGATGTAGATCTTGGATTCAGGATCATCAGGATCCAAGAGGATTTCATCCACATCCTGCTCTCTTGCCTCCAAGACACCCCTTGGAGGATACTTTAATTGCTATTGCTCCCTTGGTTTCGAGGCTGGTTTCATTGATGAGGTATAACAATCCTTAGCCTCCTGTTGATCACTATCGATCTTGATTATTCCCCATGGGCTAGGGAGCTTCACACATTGATGGTAGGTGGACGGGACTGCCTTCATATCGTGTATCCAAGGCCTGCCAAGGATAACATTACAACAAGACAAACAGTCAATAACACAAAATTTCTGATAATTATGTAATCCTTCCACGTAAATTGGGAGTTTGATGTCCCCCAGGGTTTTCTTAGTTTCGCCACTAAATCCTACAAGCACGGAGGATCTTGGTGTGATATCTGATTCAGGGATACCCATTTTCTTCAGAACATCAAGCTGGATAATGTTTACTGAGCTTCCTCCGTCAATAAGGATCCTGCGGACAAAGTGGTTAGAAATAAAGAGAGTAATAACTAAACTATCATGATGAGGATCCTGGATGTCAACTCGATCATGCTCATCAAAGGTTATCACTTCTCCTTCCGAGACACTTGATGTTCGAATAGGTCTTTTTCCGTTATCCGTTTTAGCTTCCTTTGCATGCCTTTTAGCTGCTGAGAAGGATGTACCACAGATGTCTGATCCTCCAGAAATAAAGTTGATTACTTGTGCATCTGCCGGAGGAGCCGGAGCTTTCTCAGGGATCCTCTCAGGATCCTGAGTCCTTTGCTTTTTTCTTCCCAACAACTCTTTTAGATGCCCCTTGCTTAGCAGATATCCAATTTCCTTTCTTAATGCGATGCATTCTTCGGTTAAATGCCCAAAATCCTCGTGGTATGCACACCACTTCGATTTATCTTTAGTTCCGGCTGGTTTGTCATTCTTTCTAGGCCATCTGGCTTTTTCTCCTAGATTCTGCATTGCAAGGATTAGTTCATGGTTATCAATGGAAAAACATTATTCAGAAATTGGAGGATAATTTTCATCATCCTCTTCTTGGTCAACAGCATGCACGTTCTGGTTGTCAGTTCTGTTATAGGATTTGAATCTGTTGCTTTTGAAAGAGGATCCTTGCTTTTCTTGTTTTGAGGATCCTACTTGTCTCTCCTGGATCCTCTTGTCATCCTCTAACCGGATGAACCTGAGTGCCCGAGTTCTTACTTCGTCTAGGTTCCTGCATGGTGTCATAACAAGATCATCATAGAACAATGAATCCTTAAGTAATCCCATCTTGAAGGCCTCAACAGCTGTGGCCACATCCAAGTTAGGAATATCCAAGGATTCTTTACTAAATTTAGTTATATAATCCCTCAATGATTCATTATGACCCTGAGTTATCCTATATAAATCGCTAGTCAATCGTTCAAATTTTCTACTACAAGAAAATTGATTATTGAATAAGTTAACTAAATTAGCGAATGAAGTAATAGAGTAAGGGGGAAGACTTAGCAGCCATTTAAGAGCTGATCCAGTAAGAGTGGATCCAAATCCCTTGCACAGGCATGCTTCCTTTAACCTTTCTGGAATAGGATTGATCTCCATCCTCTCCCTGTATTGTGCTATGTGTTCCTCAGGATCCGTTGTACCATCATACAGCTTCATAGTAGGGATATGGAATCTTTTGGGTATCTCAGCATCACAGATTGGTGGTGCAAAACGAGATACCTTATGGCTTCCATCTGCAATCTCCGGGATAGGTTTGACTACCCCTGGAACACTTGATATCATATCCATCAGTTTTTGCAGTTCTCTGGCCATAGCATGATTGATACCTGTATCCTGCATGAATCCATGGTTAGTGGTATAAGAATTATTAAAAGTGTTACCTCCCATCGGGTTCAAGTTAGGAACATTGGATGTGAATCCATGTTACTGGGATTCTAGGATGATGGAGGGACCAGTGGAAGCAATGGTTTGCATTGGAATAAAATCTCCTTGATGGACATCTGGACTTCCTGTTTGCAAATTCTTCAAGGATCCTGGTATCTGAAGGGATCCTTGAACCTGGGATGATCCTGGAACAAAGGAGGATCCTTGAACCTGGGACGATCCTGGAACAAAGGAGGATCCTAAGCTCATGAAGGATCCCGTATGCTGAGTGTAGGATCCTGCCGGTTGGAAATATGATCCTGATGCCTGAGTCATTGCTGCTGGGCCGAAATGCACTCCTCTTAATCCATCAGTATGTCGAACGTTTGGGACCTCTGATGGCTGAGAAGTAATCATCGGAGTATCAAAATTCAAAGATTTGGGCATTAGTGGGGAATGATCCTCTGCCGTTTTCTTTTGCCTTTTGAGATCTCCGATTTCCTTGACGATCCTGTCATTAGTTTCATCCTGCTGCTGCATACGATCCCTCATCTGCAAAATCAAAGTAAATATATCACTAGTACTAGGAACAGAAGAAGTTAGAGCAGAAGATGATGGTTTAGAGGAGATAGGAGTTGGTCTCTTCTCAGCATTTTTCTGAGATCCAGCTGGTGGTGGAGGCAAAGGTGGAATGCCGTTAGATGAATTGACTGCAGACATCGCTGTGGAAGTATTCTTCAACGATGAAGCCATGCTACACTTCCAGAATGATCACCAACAGAAAAATTTTCTTATGAATGAAGCACCAATTGCCCCACGGTGGGCGCCAAACTGTTTTGGTCAAAAATCACTTAAAGATAATGCAACCAAACTTTATGTAAACGGGGAATGATGCTTGGTATGATGAACAAAGTGAAGGATCACTCAAATGTAAAATGCACAAGTGACACAAGGATTTATACGAGGAAAAAGCCCTTGATCAATGATCTCCGGCATAAAAAACCTCGGGTGATGGAAACTACCGATCACCAAACTTCAATATAACAAATAATGGTTACAACTTCGGATGGTAACGAGCTAGGTACAAGGATCACTATAGTATCGTATGCTAAGGTGTGTGAGAAATGTGTTATGTCTTCCGAATGTTCAAGAGTGCCTTTTATACAAGTGTGTGTGGTTCTATTTTAGGCAAATCACCTAACTACTAGCTCGTTACCCCTTTAGAAATAGAAGTAAATTTAGCCTAAATAATCGCCCTTGAATTGTGCTGAGTTTCCATATTCTTCATAACGTCCATCTTTCATTATGCATGTGCAAAATTAGCGTGATAGATTCCTTTTTTACGTTGCTAAGACCAAGTCCAACTCATAATTCCTGCAAAACAACATTTAATCCAAAGAGAACAATCGTTAGCGTGAGGATCCTTAGGATGATCCGTGATCCTGATCCTGGGGCTCCTCTGAGGATCACTATCTGCCAAAGAAGTAAGGATCACTTGTTAGGATCACATGTAAGGATCATAGGTCATAAAAATCCAGCCCTAACACCTGGATAATGGCGTTTCTTTCTAGTGCAAACTTCCTCCTTTTTTGATGGATTGGTTTAACTGACCTGTCAATGCCAAGTTTATGAGTGATAATATCCTTAGATATACCTGTCATATCCTCATGTTTCCATGCAAAGGTAGATTTTCTTCTTTTGAGGAAGGATACAATGTCTTCTTTCATTTGTCCAAGGATCCCTGATCCGATATAGATTTTGGATTCAAGATCATCAGGATCCAGGAGGATTTCGTCCACATCCTGCTCTCTTGCCTCCAAGACATCCCTTGGAGGATACTTTAATTGCTATTGCTCCCTTGATTTCGAGGCTGGTTTCATTGATGAGGTGTAACAATCCTTAGCCTCCTGCTGATCACTATCGATCTTGATTATCCCCCAAGGGCTAGGGAGCTTCACACATTGATGGTAGGTGGATGGGACTGGCTTCATATCGTGTATCCAGGGCCTGCCAAGGATAACATTACAACAAGACAAATAGTTAATAACACAAAATTTTTGATAATTATGTAATCCTTCCACGTAAATTGGGAGCTTGATGTCCCCCAGGGTTTTCTTAGTTTCGCCACTAAATCCCACAAGCACGGATGATCTTGGTGTGATGTCTGATTCAGGAATACCCATTTTCTTCAGAACATCAAGCTGGATAATGTTTACTGAACTTCCTCCGTCAATTAGGATCCTGCGAACAAAATGGTTAGAAATAAAGAGAGTAATAACTAAGCTATCATGATGAGGATCCTGGATGTCTACGTGATCATCCTCATCAAAGGTTATCATTTTTCCTTCTGAGACACTTGATGTTCGAATAGGTCTTTCTCCGTTATCCATTTTAGCTTCCTTTGCATGCCTTTTAGCTGCTGAAAAGGATGTACCACAAATGTCTGATCCTCCGGAAATAAAGTTTATCACTTGTGCATCTGCCGGAGGGGCTGGAGCTTTTTCAGGGATCCTTTCAGGATCCTGAGTCCTTTGCTTTTTTCTTCCCAACAATTCTTTCAAATGCCCCTTGCTCAGCAGATATCCAATTTCCTTTCTTAATGCGATGCATTCCTCTGTCAAATGCCCAAAATCCTCATGGTATGCACACCACTTTGATTTATCTTTAGCTGCGGCTGGTTTTTCTGGGCCATCTGGCTTTTTCTCCTAGATTCTGCATCGCAAGGATTAGTTCATGGTTATCAACGGAAAAACAGTATTCAGAAATCAGAGGATAATCCTCATCATCCTCTTCCTGGTCAACAGCATGCACATTCTGGTTGTCAGCTCTGTTATAGGATTTGAATTTGTTGCTTCTGAAAGAGGATCCTTGTCTCTCTTGTTTTGAGGATCCTACTTGTCTCTCCTTGATCCTCTTGTCATCCTCTAGCCGGATGAACCTGAGTGCCCGAGTCCTTACTTCGTCTAGGTTCCTGCATGGTGTCATAACAAGATCATCATAGAACAATGAATCCTTAAGCAATCCCATTTTGAAGGCCTCAACAGCTGTGGCCACATCCAAGTTGGGAATGTCCAAGGATTCTTTACTAAATTTGGTTATATAATCCCTTAATGATTCATTATGACCCTGAGTTATCCTATATAAATCACTAGTCAATCGTTCAAATTTTCTGCTACAGGAAAATTGATTATTGAATAAGTTAACTAAATTAGCAAACGAAGTAATAGAGTAAGGGGGAAGACTTAGCAGCCATTTAAGAGCTGATCCAGTAAGAGTGGATCCAAATCCCTTGCACAGGCATGCTTCCTTTAACCTTTCTGGAATTGGATTGATCTCTATCCCCTCCCTGTATTGTGCTATGTGTTCCTCAGGATCCGTTGTACCATCATACAGCTTCATAGTAGGGATATGGAATCTTTTGGGTATCTTAGCATCACAAATTGGTGGTGCAAAACGAGATACCTTATGGCTTCCATCTACAATCTCCGGGATAGGCTTGACTACCCCTGGAACACTTGATATCATATCCTTCAGTTTCTGTAGTTCTCTGGCCATAGCATGGTTGATACCTGTATCCTGCATGAATCCATGGTTAGTGGTAAGAGAATTATTAAAAGTGTTACCTCCCATCGGGTTCAAGTTAGGAACATTGGATGTGAATCCATATGGCTGGGATTCTGGGATGATGGAGGGACCAGTGGAAGCAATGGTCTGCATTGGAATAAAATCTCCTTGATGGACATCTGAACTTCCTATCTGCAAACTTTTCGAGGATCCTGGTATCTGGAGGGATCCTTGAAACTGGGATGATCCTGGGATGAGAAAGGATCCTTGAACCTGGGATGATCCTGGAACAAAGGCTGATCCTTGAACCTGGGATGATCCTGGAACGAAGGAGGATCCTTGAACCTGGGATGATCCTGGAACGAAGGAGGATACTAGAATTTGTTGTGCTCTTGAGTAGGCTTCTGAATTCATGAAGGATCCCATATGCTGAGTATAGGATCCTGCCGGCTGGAAATATGATCCTGACGCCTGAGTCACTGTTGCTGAGCCAAAGTGTACTCCTTTTGATCCACCCATATGTTGAATGTTTGGGACCTCTGATGGCTGAGAAGTAATCATCGGAGTATCAAAATTCAAAGATTTGGGCATCAGTGGGGAATGATCCTCTGCCGTTTTCTTTTGCCTTTTGAGTTCTCCGATTTCCTTGAGGATCCTGTCATTAGTTTCATCTTGTTGCTGCATACGATCCCTCATCTGCAAAATCAAAGTAAATATATCACTAGTACTGGGAGCAGAAGAAGTTAGAGCAGAAGAAGATGAAGGTTTAGAGAAGATAGGAGTTGGTCTCTTCTCAACATTTTTCTGAGATCCAGCTGGTGGTGGAGGCAAAGGTGGAATGCCATTAGATGAATTGACTGCAGACATCGCTGTGGAGGTATTCTTCAACGATGAAGCCATGCAATACTCCGGAATGATCACCAACAGAAAAACTTTCTTATGAATGAAGCACCAATTGCCCCACGGTGGGCGCCAAACTGTTTTGGTCAAAAATCACACAAGGATTATGCAACCAAACTCTTTGTAAACGGGGAATGATGCTTGGTATGATGAACAAAGATAAGGATCACTTAAATGAAAATTGCACAAATGACACAAGGATTTATACGAGGAAAAAGCCCTTGATCAATGAATGATCTCCGGCATAAAAAACCTCGGGTGATGGAAACTACCGATCACCAAACTTCAATATAACAAACAATGTTTACAACTTTGGATGGTAACGAGCTAGGTACAAGGATCACTATAGTATCGTATGCTAGAGCGTGTGAGTAATGTGTTGTGTCCTCCAAATGCTGAAGAATGCCCTTTATATAAGTGTGTGTGGTCGTATTTTAGGCAAATCACCTAACTACTAGCTCGTTACCCCTTTAGGAATAGAAGTAAATTTAGCCTAACTAATTGCCCGTAAATTGTGCTAAGTTTCCATATTCTTCATAACGTCTATTCTTGGTTATGCATGTGCGAAATCAGCGTGACAGATTCCTTGATAATGTTGCTAAGACCAGATCCAACTCGTAATTCCTGCAAAACAATATTAAATTCAAAGAGAGTAATCGTTAGTATGAGGATCCTTAGGATGATCCATGATCCTGATCCTGAAGCTCTTCTGAGGATCACTATCTGCCAAAGAAACAAGGATCACTTGTTAGGATATTATGTAAGGATCACAGGTCATTAAAATCCTGCCCTAACAGATCATACCTGAGAATCCAAGTTAGGATCCTAACCTTTAACACTATAATCAGGATAACCATAAGACAAACCTTAGTAGAAGGTAAGGATCAAGGATCCTTAATTATTTAACTTCGAAAACCTGAAATAGAATATAACTTGGGACTAAGCCAACAAATAAGACAAGTTAGTAACTGGGGACAAGCCCAACAATTCTGGGGACAAGCCCAATATACTGGGGACAAGCCCAAAGGATAACTGCGGACAAGCCCAAAGGATCGTGTGTAAACTGGAGTATGGCCCTTACTGGCGACTATCTAAACTTAGTGACATGAAAATGCCAAAATCTTAGCTAACGTGAAAACGTTAGAAACCTTAGGAACGGATGTATGGTACGTCTACCATTATACGTAGAATCCTGAGTACAGCCAGTACAATGAAATTGTCAGCCCCTAAAGCGAGTACTGGTCCCATTGCCATGAACTATACCAGGATCATCGTGCGCTACTAGCGATACTAGGGACAGGCCCAAACTGGGGACTAGCCCAAAAACTGGGGTCAAGCCCAAATAATTGGATACTTCTGTGGATAATCAATCCTTTGTCAAGGATACCTGAACCTTCAAAACTCAGAATAAAGTGAAAGGAGGATAAAGGATGAAGGATCCTTATCCTTATATAAGAGAATAAAATAATGAAATAGTTTGAGATTAGAATAGTACCAAGATGAGGATCATCTGTTCTGCAAGGTTCCCTCAAGGATACTTGTCATGTGAGGATCACGGATCCTTGTCACATGAAGTATTTCTTCAAATGGACAGCATTCCAGGCTCTTGGTAGCAAATCACCTTCCATTGTCAGCAACCGATATGCCCCCTTTCCTGCCTCAGCTTCAATCAAGTAAGGACCTTCCCACTTTGGTGCCAGCTTTCCATCAGCAGGATTGGTGGTATTCTGAAATGCTTTCCTTAGTACCATATCACCAACTTGGAATTTCCTGATCCTGACATTTTTGTTATAAGCTCCAGCCATCCTTTGTTGATAACTGGCCATCCTTATCCTTGCCAAATCCCTGAGTTCTTCTATAGTATCCAGGTCTTGAACCAAGTTTTCAGCATTTCCTTCAGGATCATCACGGATACTTGTTCTTGCAGTTGGAACCACCATCTCTGTAGGGATCACTAATTCAGCTCCAAATACCAAAGAGAATGGAGTTTGACCAGTAGCATTCTTGGGAGTTGTCCTGTCAGCCCACAATACATAAGGTAGCTCTTCTGCCCATTTTCCATTCTTGGATCCAAGCTTCTTTTTCAAGTTGTTGATGATGATCTTGTTGGATGATTCTGCCTGACCATTAGCTTGTGGGTGGACTGGTGTTGATGTTATCATCTAATCCCCCAGCTGTCACAAAAGTTAGTAGTTCTACTCCCAATAAATTGGGAACCATTATCACATATAATTTCAGAAGGAATACAAAATCTAGTAATAATGTTTCTTTTAATGAAGGATATAACTTCCTTTTCTCTGACTTGGGCAAATGCTTCAGCCTCTATCCACTTGGAGAAGTAATCAGTCATAGCAAGCATGAACACTTTTCCACCAGGTGCCTTAGGAAGCTTACCAACTATATCCATTCCCCATCTCATAAATGGCTAAGAGGAGGGTATAGGATGCAAAAGTTCAGCCGGTTGATGAAGGATATTACTATGTCTCTGACACACTTCTTGGCATACTCCACAACATCCCTCTTCATAGTTGGCCAATAGTACCCTGTCCTCAGGATCCTTGAGAATAATGCCCTGCCCCCAGTGTGATTTCGACAATCTCCTTCATGAAAATCCTTTAAGACTTCTTGGATTTCAGGATCCTCAATGCATCTTAGATATGGACCTGCAAGAGATCGCTTATACAACATATTATTCAATATTGTAAATTGAGATACCGTAATTCTGAAAGCCCTAGTGTTTTCCCCTGTAGGAATCTCTCCATGTTGTATGTATCTCATGATTGGGAGGATCCATGATCCTGAATGAGATTGAGTATCATCAGTAGGGGTGATTGTAGAATCCTCTCCTATCTCCATAGCCACGTGATCCTTGATAGCAGGGGTCAGGATATGGATAATAGGAATACTTATATCCTCCGGGATCTTCAAAGATGATCCTAGATTAGCCAATGCATCAGCTTCTGCATTTTCTTCCCTTGGTACCTGTGTCAAACTAAAGGAAACAAAAGAGAGTGCCAATTCTTTGACTATCTCCAAATATTTAGTTAGCTTTTCACCTTTAACCACATAGGATCCATTAAAGTGATTAGTGATTAATAATGAATCTACATGTACCTCAAGATACCTGATCCTCATATGCTTAGCAATTTGCAAACTTGGTATCAAGGCTTCATATTCAACCTCATTGTTAGTAGTTTGGAACTCATAAGCTATAGAGTGGGGTATTATGTCCCCCTGTGGCGATTTTAGTAGTATTCCTAGCCCTGTTCCTTTGACATTAGAGGATCCATCACTGTAGAGTATCCAAGGATCCTTAGTTTCCTCTAACTGTTGGACTTCTAGTTCAGCTTCTCTTTGCAAGTCACTACTGAAATCTGCCACAAAGTCAGCTAAGGCTTGGGATTTAATGGCTGTTCTAGGCTCATATCTTATATCATAAGCACTGAGCTTCACTGCCCACTTAGCCATCCTTCCTGACATTTCAAGTTTCCTGAGAACATTCTTAATTGGAAAATTAGTCTTAACAATAATGGCATGAGTTTCAAAATAATGTCTTAATTTAGTGGATGCCATGATTAAAGCAAGAATAAGTTTTTCCAAATGTGAATACCTGGACTCAACATCAAGCAAACTCTTACTTACATAGTAAACAGGATGTTGTCTACCTTCGTGATCCTTAACAAGGACGACACTTACTGCTTTTGAGGATACCGCGAGATATAAGGATAACACATCTCCTTTTTCTGGTTTCATCAAGGCAGGAGCCGAGGACAGGTAATCCTTAAGAGCTTTAAGGGCACTTTCATGCTTCTCAGTCCATTCAAATTTCTTGTTTTTCCTCAGGATGTCATAGAATTCCTTGCACTTTTCCGAGGATTTGGATATGAATCTGTTCAAGGCTGCGATCCTGCCTGTCAATCTTTGAACATCCTTAGCATTGGCAGGAGATTTGATATTCACAATAGCCTTGATTTGTTCTAGACTTGCTTCAATGCCCCTCTTAGTCACCATATAGCCTAGGAATTTACCTGCTTTAACACCAAAATGACACTTGGAAGGATTTAGTTTCATATTAAATTTATCAAGGATATTGAATGCTTCCTCCAAGTCTTTAAGGTGATCATCAGCTTTCTTGGATTTAACCACCATGTCGTCTGTTTTGGTCAAAAATCACACAAGGATAATGTAACCAAACTTTATGAAAACGGGGTATGATGCTTGGTTAATTATGAAAGTAAAGGATCACGTCTGTGATAAAGATGCAAAGACACAATGATTTATACGAGGAAAAAGCCCTTGATCAATGAATGATCTCCGGCATAAAAAACCTCGGGTGATGGCAACTACCGATCACCAACTTCAATATAACAAAAATATGATTACAACTTTGGATGATAATGAGCTGAGTACAAGGATCACTATTGCTTTTGGTGTCTAAGTGTGTGAGAGTTGCGTTGTATGTCGTGTGTGTTCTTCCGAATGAGGAAGAGCGGTATTTATACATGTGTTGGTGACCTATTTTAGGTAGCTAAACTAATATTCAGCTCATTACCCCTTTAGAAATGAGATACAATCTAGCCTAAATAGCCGCCCATAAATCAAGCCAAGTTTCCATATCCTGTGCAACGTCTATCTTCAATTAAGCTCTTGCCATAATTGTGAAGACACGTCCCTGGATCATGATGCCTAGAGCGTATCCTGCTAGATGTTCCTGCAAAACAATATTGTATTAAGCGGAAGTGGCCGTTAGTATGAGGATCACCATAATGTCCCATGATCCTGATCCTGAAGTCCTGCTGAGGATCACTGTCTGCCAAAGAAACAAGGATCACTGATTAGGATCATGTGTAAGGATCACCTATAATAAAAATCCAGCCCTAACATCGTCTATATAGACTTCCATAGTGTGTCCAATTTGTGCCTTGAACATCATGTTGACCAGCCTTTGGTAAGTAGCACCTGCATTTCTTAGTCCAAATGGCAAAGAAATATAACAATATATACCAGTTGGGGTCATAAAGGCTGTATCCTCTTGATCAGATGGTTCCATCTGAATTTGCTGAAATCCAGATGAAGCATCCATAAAAGTTAACAGTTCATGACCCGCGGTAGCATCCACCATGGAATCAATGTGGGGTAATGGGAAAGGATCCTTGGGACATGCCTTGTTTAAATCAGTAAAGTCGACACATACCCTCCACTTTCCGTTTTTCTTTTGAACAACAACCACATTGGCTAACCATCTTGGATACTTAACCTCCCTTATCCTACATGCTCGGAGTAGTTTATCTACCTCTTCCTGGATAATAGCATTCCTTTCAGGTGCAAACTTCCTCCTTTTTTGATGAACTGGCTTGAATGACCTATCAATGCCAAGTTTATGAGTTATTATATACCTGTCATATCCTCATGTTTCCAGGAAAAGGTGGTCTTTCTTCTTTTAAGGAAGGATATCAGCTCTTGTTCAATGTCACTAAGGATCCCTGATCCTATGAAGATCTTGGATTCAGGATCATCAGGATCCATGAGGATTTCTTTCAAATCCCGCTCTCTTGCCTCCAAGACATCTCTTGAAGGATACTTTAATTGCTATTGCTCACTTGGTCTTGAGGCTGGCTTCATTGATGATGTGTAGCAGTTCTTAGCCTCTTGCTGATCACTCTCAATTTTTACCACCCCCCATGGACTAGGAAGTTTTACACACTGATGATAGGTAGATGGGACTGCCTTCATATCATGTATCCATGGCCTGCCTAGGATAACATTACAACAAGATAAGAAATCTATAACACAAAATTTTTGGTAAGAATGTAGTCCTTCAATATAGATTGGGAGTTTGATGTCCCCCGGAGTATTCTTGGTCTCCCCACTGAATCCCACAAGTACTGAGGATCTTGGTATGATATCGGATTCAGAAATATTCATCTTCTTAAGGACATCCAACTGGATAATGTTCACAGAGCTTCCTCCATCTATAAGGAACCTGCGAACAAAATGGTTAGAAATAAAAAGAGTAATAACAAGACTGTCATGATGAGGATCCTGGATGTCAACACGATCATCCTCATCAAAAGTTATGATTTTATCCTTGGTAACACTGGATGTTCGAATGGGTCTGTCTCCATTATCCATCTTGGTCTCCTTGGCATGTCTTTTAGCTGCCGAAAAGGAAGTTCCACAAATGTCTGATCCTCCAGATATAAAGTTTATAACTTGTGCGTCTGCTGGAGGGGCTGGAGCTTTCTCTGGGATCCTTTCAGGATCCTGAGTTCTTGACTTTTTTCTTCCCAATAATTCTTTCAAGTGCCCCTTGCTCATCAAGTATCCAATTTCTTTTCTTAATGCGATGCATTCTTCTGTGAGATGCCCAAAATCTTCATGATATGCACACCATTTTGATTTGTCTTTAGTGGCAGCTGGTTTGTCACTGTTTCTCGGCCATCTGGCTTTATCACCTAGATTCTGCATCGCAAGAATTAGCTCATTGTTATCAACAGAAAAACAGTATTCAGAAATTTGAGGATAATCCTCATCATCCTCTTCTTGTTCTACTGCATGCACATTCTGGTTATCAGACTTGTTGTAGGACTTGAACTTGTTGCTTTTGAAATAGGATCCCTGCTTTTCCTGTTTCGAGGATCCTGCTAACCTCTCCTGGATCTTCTTGTCATCCTCTAACCGGATAAACCTAAGGGCCCTGGTTCTTACCTCATCTAGATTCCTGCAAGGTGTCATAACAAGATCATCATAGAATAATGAATCCCTAAGCAATCCCATTCTAAAGGCTTCTACAGCCGTTGCTATATCCAGGTTAGGGATATCCAAGGATTCTTTACTAAACTTAGTGATATAATCTCTCAATGATTCATTATGACCTTGGGTTATCCTATATAAATCACTAGTTAAACGCTCAAATTTTCTACTACAAGAAAATTGGTTATTAAACAGGTTAACTAGATTAGCAAATGAGGTAATAGAGTAAGGGGGAAGACTTAGCAGCCATTTAAGAGCCAATCTAGTAAGTGTGGATCCATATCCCTTGCATAGACATTCTTCCTTTAACCTTTCCGGGATGGGATTGGTCTCCATCCTTTCTCTATATTGTGCTATATGTTCTTCAGGATCTGTGGAGCCATCATACAACTTCATGGTTGGTATCTGAAACCTCTTGGGTATCTCAGCATCACAAACAGGTCGGGCAAAACGAGATATCTTATGGCTCCCATCTGCAATTTCAGGGATAGGCTTGACTACTCCTGGAACACTTGATATCATATCCTTTAGCTTTTGAAATTCTCTAGCCATAGCATGATTGATACATGTATCCTGCATAAGGCCATGGTTAGTGGTATAAGAATTATTGAAAGTGTTACCTCCCATTGGATTCAAATTCGGAACGCCGGATGTGAATCCATATTGTTGAGATTCTGGAATAATTGAAGGACCAGTAGAAGCAATGGTATGCATCGGAATGAAATCTCTTTAATGGATATCTGAACTCCCTGGTTGCAAACTCCTTAAGGATCCAGGAACCAGAAAGGATCCTTGAAACTGAGAGGATCCTTGGACCTGCGAGGATCCTTGAACCTGAGAGGATCCTTGAATCTGCTGCATCTCCAAGTATCCCCCTAAGCTAGCGGAGGATCCTATATGCTGAGGGAGAGATCCTGTTGGTTGAAAGTATGATCCTGAGGCCTGAGTCTTTGCTAATGATCTGTAGTGCATTCCTCTTGGTCCTCCCATGTATTGAGCATCTGGAGCTGCCGAATGTTGAGAGGTTATTACCGGAGTATCGAAATTCAAAGATCTGGGCATCAATGGGGAATGATCCTCTGCCGATCTCTTGTGTTTCTTGATGTCTCTGATTTCTCTGAGAATCCCTTCATTGGTCTTATCCTGCTGCTGTATGTGCTCCTTCATCTGCAAAATTAAAGTAAAAAGGTCACTAGTAGTAGGAGTATAAGAAGCAGAAGAAGTTGGAGGTTTTGAGAAAATGGGAGTCGGCTTCTTTTCAGCATTTTTCTGAGATCCAGAAGGTGGTGGAGGCAAAGGTGGAATGCCCTTAGATGAATTGACTGCAGACATCGCACTTGAAATATTCTTTGATGAGGAAGCCATCTGCTTGGATGCAACGAACCAAAATGATCACAAAAACAAGAATTCCTTAGGAATGAAGCACACGGTGGGCGCCAAACTGTTTTGGTCAAAAATCAAGCAATGATAATGCAGCCAAACTCTCTGTTACGGGGAATGATGCTTGAATTATTGAACGATATAAAGGATCACTCTGAAATGCAATGAACAAATGACACAAAGATTTATACGAGGAAAAAGCCCTTGATCAATGAATGATCTCCGGCATAAAAAACCTTGGGTGATGGAAACTACCGATCACCAACTCAAATTAAACAAGAAATGTATTACAACTTTGGATGATAGCGAGCTAGTTACAAGGATCACTATAGTGTAACGTGTATAAAAGCGTGTAATCGCCAAGTGAACGGTTACGAGCTGGTGAGTGCAGTTACTAGTGTGTGTTTAGCCAAAATTAACCAAGTGTTTCTATCTTAGCTCGCTATCCCATTTAAAAATAGAAAATATCTAAGCTAACAAACATTCCGCAAATGGTGCAAGTCCTCCACGATCTCCATAACGTCTATTTCAGTCATGCACGTGCGGAATAAACATGGAATATGCTCCAGGAATATCGCCAAGACCAAGTCCAAGTTCGTACTCCTGCAAAACAACATCATATTCAAAGCAGACAATCGTTAGTATAAGGATCCTTACTATGATCCATGATCCTGGTCCTTCAACACTTCTGAGGATCATTAGCTGAAACAGAAGCAAGGATCACTAAACCCAACAGTAATTGAGGATCACTGATCATTGGTAAATCCACCCCTAACAATAACCAATATCAATTGATGCTTAAAAAATCGTTATGTTACATTCATGTGATTCGTGTTTGCTGAATCTATAAATCTAGGTGTTGATGAAATTTTGAGTAAAATTAGTTACCCTTGCACGACGCCACAGCCCTCCCCGGCGTCCACAGCCTCGCGCACCACAAGGTAATCTTTACAAATTCGTCTCTTATTACCAAAATTAGAATGTCAAGTAAAAAAGGGCAGTTTATTGGGATATTGTTGTCAAGTTTATTGAATTACAAAATGTCGAATTTCTTGAGTCAGAAAGTCTTAAGTTGGGCTCTTATTGTGACACTTCGGGTTTCCCCAAACAGCTCTATTGTATAATACCGTTATATGAAACCATTAAATGAAAGTCCGTGATTTGGTTTTGTGTACTTTGTGATTTTCTTATTATGTTATGTGTATTATGTGTAATTACTATGTGCAGTGGGTGTGTGTGTGTGTGTATATATATATATATATATATATATATATATATATATATATATATATATATGTAGGGGCCACTAAAATGAAAACCACCTCTAGTTGTAAGAACCATGAGAACTTTTTGATCCGGGGCAAGTTGGACCAAAATTTTTTTTCATAAACGTAGATGCGTTTATTATAAACAAATTTGTAAAAAAAAATTCAAAAAAAAATGTCGTGTGTGTAGTTTTGAGCACCACAAGCTTGTGTTTACGGTACCGTAAACACAAGTTTGTGGTGCTCAAAACTACACACACGACATTTTTTTTGAATTTGTTTTACAAATGTGTTTATAATACACGCATCTACGTTTATGAAAAAAAAATTTTGCCCAACTCGCCCCGTACGGTGTAGTTCTCGTGGTTCTTACAACTGGAGGTGGTTTTCATTTTAGCGGTCCCCTATATATATATATATATATATATATATAGAGAGAGAGAGAGAGAGAGAGAAAGAGAGAGAGAGAGAAACGGGATCAGGAGAAAACGCTCAAAAGTGTGAGAACGGTGAAAACGCTTCCTGGCCCAACACGTGTCACGCCGCTTAGAGAAGGGCGGAGGGGCTTTTTTGTCCTTTCATTTTTCTTTTTTTTTTAACGCGTGTCACTTCATCTTTCCATTTTTTAGCGTTTAATAAATACGCGGCGTTTTTATTGCTTTTTAGATCAGAATCATAGTAAATAGTTTGGCGTTTTTATTATTTTTTAGATCAGGATGCCGGCGTTTAATGTAAAAAACATCAGTAATTTTCTTGATTTTATTATATCAAGTGTTTTGCCATTTAGGATACAGGCCTATAATGTGACAGTCAATTATGGCGTTTTGAAAAGATAAATAAATTTCAATTTTCCATGTAGTGGCATTAATATAACTATAATGTTTGGCAATAATGATACCGTCTCTTTATTTACTGTTTCTTTCAATTTTCATAGTGTTGATTTTCCCAGTAATTCTTTGTTTTGCATTTTTGGCATTTTATATAGCAACCTCGTATTTTGCTACCATTCGTTCTCACAGTTTTTCAAACTATCAGGCATTTTGGTGTTTGTAGTTTTTTGCGTTTTATACTCAATTTTTTAAAAATAGCAGAGAATTAGATGATAAACAACAGAGAATTACATAACAAATAATAGAAAATGAAAAAAAAAATATAATCTAATTTCTCATTCAAATCTTCACTGTCATCAGCCTCTTCTACTTTAACCTTTCTGGCGTTTTGAACCTGTTTTTGAATGCCTTATGTAGATCCTTATTTTCCTTCATAACGGCCGTCTTTAGAAGATGCTTATTTTTTGTGGCATCCTTTATGGTGGGTGGATATATACTTGTTTGATGACTTGTTGAATACCAACGTCTGCTCTAATGTATTGATCCCTTTATGCTATCAATATATCCATCAAGAACAAAGTGACATGATGTCATATCAGTGTCATCAGTATCTTTATCTTGAATATTTGTCCATCTTATTCGGCAAAAGATTATAGAGATACCCAACTCAAAGAAGAATCCATTCAGTGAAACTTCATTCAGATCAATACTCAATATAGCAGAATCGAGTTTCTACATCTGTGGCTTTTTTAACTATTATTTTTGGCGTTTTTAAAGTCAATGGTTTCTAGAAAATATGGCGTTTGTTTCTGGTTTTTGTGATCAGTTAATTGTGCAGAGAAGTCTCTCTTTATAGGATGTTTTTGGCGCGTAGTTTAGGCGAGATTTTATTTATAACAAATGATATTAATAAAGTAGCCGTCTTTTCTGTTACTGTGTATTTTTACTGTTTTTATTCAGCTTTTTATGAGTTTTTAGGGTCATAGACTTTCCATCTCCCAAGTTTGGCATTTTTGAATGGGTTTAAGTAGTTTTTGGCGTTTTTTTTTCATTTTTAACTTTTATTAATTAATAATTCTGCAAATTACTTTCATTATAGTTTGGGAGTTTTTAGCGTTTTTACTCCATTTATGGCGTTTCATATGCATTATGACTGTTTGGCGTTTTATTAATATAATGTATTTTTTTATTCTAAGTTGAAAAATACATAGCAAACAACAGAAAAAGAAAATTAAAAAATAAAAATAAAAACAATTCATCTTCTAAATATTCACTGTCATCAGTCTCTTTCTTCTTTGAATCATGTTCGCTGGAGGTTTGGCTTAGCCATGCTTGTGTTTTTGTGGCCGTTTGGAAAGACAAAATGACATGAGTTTTTTTTTTTTTTTTTTGAATATGTATCTTCAAACAACTCATTAGTGTCATTCGTCTTTTCATGCCATTAAAATATTCATCCAGAACAAAACACAGAAAATGACATAAGTCTGACCCTAGCATCTTTTTGTTTATAATTTGTCCATCTCATGCAGCAAAATTTTATTTGAATCACAGCACCTCGGGGAAAAATGCATTATCTGAAACTTTGGGTAGAACAATCTATTATATATAATAAATAAAAAAAATTTGAGCCACGTGTGAGCTTTATATTGCATCTCAAATTGCTTTGGGCGGGAAAACTTTGGGTCAATTTTTTTTTGTATATGGGTTAACACGCGGTGCTCCATATTGTGTTATAACCCAACTGTATTTGAGTTGTACACAACATCCTTTCTATTTCAAAACCCTAGAGAGCCTTCATCTCCATTTTCCTTTGTCTTCATCTCCATTATCCATCTTCATTCTGGTCCAGAGCATTTGCATTTGAACGTTTCAAGCATCAGGTATGCTTAATATTCCTAATAGCAAATCTTCATTCATTTCTATTCATTCTTCCCATCGGCTTCTTCTCTATGGAAACCCTAAAATTCATCTCCATTTTATTCTTGATTCGATCTCAACATTTATGTTCAATCTTTCTACGGGCTTGGGTGCATTCGGTCCAGAATTTAGGGTTTATTTTTTCCCTTTTTTTATCATTTCAATATGTTGATCTGATTATCGTTTATTTTGATTATGTGGAAGCGTGTCTTTCATTCTATGATCGTCACTGATGGGGTGAAGGGTTTGTGACTCCAGGAACCCAATTTTTTCGTGAATGAATTTTTTTTGTAAGTATTTCTTAATCTTGGTTGCTAAAAAGTCATTGATTTATCTATACGATCCATATAGAGGCCAGTCAATTTTTCTACATTCTTTAATCTAATTTCTACTTGAAGTTTGCAATCAGTCAAAATATCATTGGATTTATTACGATTACTGTGAAAGCAAGGGATCTGTAAGCTTTTATGTTTTTTTTTTCCGTTTCTTGCATATAAACAAACCCAAGATTTGAAGAACCACTCGCAACGCATGTCCTGAAAATCTGTCTTAAGATCGATCATATGTTTGATTCGACAAGCTGAAGTAATCAACCCTTAAAAACAATCTTTCATATGTTATGTCCAATCTTCTACGGTAAATGAAATATTTTAGCATTGTTCTTGATTATCTAATTCTTTCAAGGAAAAAAAGCAGGATAAAGCTGACACACATATAGCTCCTAAAGCTCAAAGGGTGTAACATATGCTTGGTTACCAGGTTGGTGGTTCGAAAGTTGTGGCTTTTGCTTATTTTATTAGGTTATTGTTTCTTGAATTTGAGTTTATGTTTGGGTTTTGCAGGATGGTGTTTGGTTGAGAACACCTTCATAATGTCTTTTTGAGCATGCTATGTCCGATCGCTTGGTTCTTTGGTGGATCAGATTGGATCAGTCAACATGATTATTGGAACCTGAATGTGAACATTTTGGTTCAAAGATGGATAAACGAACAGGTCGTCTTTTGATCTAACCAAATACTGCTAATACGTGTCAAAATATAGCCTTCGCAATGTTAGGTCGATCAGATGCGTTTTACGGCTTTGATTTGTAAGAAAAATTGCGAAACTGATGTAGAATTTGTTGTAAATTTTACATAAACGGTGTTGTATTATAGTGTTTGATTACTTGATGCAAATTGATCTAATTAGTACTAGGTGATTATGAACTTCGGATATGAAGAAAGTCCTGCTAGAACGATAAATGGGCCTGCTCGTCAAATATTCTTCAAGGCTGGTGTGGACAATATCTACCTTTTAGAAGCAACTAATAAATTCATCCAGCACCAACCAAAGGAGATGTGGTCTTTTAAATATAATAGATAAAAAGTTGGTTAGTTATTTACATGATCTGTCATACGAAATTTTACTAAATGCTACCTTTGTCGTATTTGTTGTATATATGGCAGGTTTTTGGTGAGTCAGCTGGGTCAATGTTAGGATGGGATTTATAATTTTTAATGCAGAGGGCTAGGGATTACAAGAAAAAAATATGTTGATTCCTATGCGTCTGTTGAGCATTTGGCTACTTGGTTATGTAAAAGATAACCGATTTGGCAAACAATTGTTAAAGGAATTCAAAATTTTATTGAAAACCTTAAAGAATGCAATAGATTCTATTAGAAGAAAGCAAAGAATAATAGACCAGCGTAAATACATTTTATTCTAGTTACAACATGTATTCTTTTTGTTAGTAGGATGTGATGAAGTAAACCACGTGATTTTTACATGTTTTTTTTTCTTTTTGCCATATTTAAACTTCAGATCCTATTAGAAAATATGGTAAAGAATTGACTAACATGGCTAGGGAAGGGAAGCTTGGCTCTATCATAGGATGAGGTGATGATATATGAAGATGCATCCAAATTCTCTCAAGGAGATCTAAGAACAACCCTATCCTCATTGGTGAACCGGGTGTTAGAACGCCTGCAATGTCTAAAGGGTAAGATACTATTATAATGTTTTTTTATGCTACATCATATGTAACCCACATGAATATGAAATATGTCAATTTGTTTGTATTATTTTATTTATATATTAATCTTTAATAATTTATCTAAATGACATTCTCTAGCCGATGGATGTGAGATTTTGTTGAGGAAGTCACGCTCCGATGAGATTGATCTTGAAGATATACCTATGACGAATACAACTTTGTAAAGCTCCCTAATGACCAGAAGTATCATATATTTGAAACTTTTGTGACCGTTACATTGGTAAATTGTTCTTTTACAAGAATATTTATATTTTACTGTTATATGAAGTTATTTTAAATTTACAATATAACATTATTAACGTTTTCATTTATTTTGTAGTGGCTCTTTGAACATATCACAAAATTCTTTGGTCTAAAAAATAATGGCAAACTGACTTTTAAGGTTATTGATGGAGGTGAATGGGAAATGAAATTCAATACATGTGAAGCTTTTATTTCTACAAGGTATGTGGTTTTTGGAAGTATACGACAATTTTATTTATTAAATATACATCCTTATCTACAATATTTCATTACATGTAGTTATAATGGCATCGATTGGAGTTATTTGATGAGAGGCAATGATATGTCAATTTGTAGTATTTGTGTTCTTAAATGGTCATAGAGCAAAGGGAAGCTATTGGTTGCAAAACCTCCGAAACATGTAGTATCAAACAAAATTGTCTTAAATGTCTTGATGTTTTTATTTGTCTATTCACTTATCTTTAGTATCATATTCTTTTGTTTTGTGATCGTTTAAATATTTGTTCTGCCTTTTTGGTGTTTAATAATTTTACTAATATTTCATTTGTTTTATTAACCATTAAGTTTTTAATACAAAGTAAATTATAAACACGTATCATAACCAGTCAATAAGTTTATAAGTCTGCATAGAACTTTACAACCTGTGATTAAGTTTATGAAAAGTTTATAACTCTTATATAGCCAACACATTTAATATGTCATACTTTTTGTATGATTTTAATTAAGTTGTCAATCATTAATAATTTTTTATATAAGTAACTTTCTCGAGTCCGGGAAGCAAACCCGGGTGATAACCTAGTATTGGAATATATAAGAAACGATATTTGGCATTTTTGGCGTTTTACTGAGGAAATAGTGTATCTGAATGAATCGTCGATTTTTTTTGGAATCTTTTGATGTTTTAGTGTTTTTGGCGTTTTCTAAGATGAATTATATATAGTAGAAAATATGGCGTTTTTTCAGTAGTTGTGTTTGATGTTTTGAGGATTTTGGCATTTTGTAAGTTGAATGGTATATAGTAGAAAATATGGTGTTTCAAGTTCTGGGGGTGTGTTTTTATGTCTCGGATGTTTTTGTTTATATAGCGATGTGTTTTGGTCCGTAATGACGTTTTATTCATCAGTATGGCATTTTGGTATAGAGGTGTAAAGACGCTTTTACCCTTAACGAGGCGCATCCACGTAATAAAATTGATGTTATTTACGAAAACGCCACCGCGCCAATCTAGTCCATAGATTGTTTTAATCGGACGATCCTTAAGCGTTCTCACCGTTCTCACACTTTCTACGGTTTTCCCCAAATCCTGACCCTATATATATATAGAGAGAATCCTGTACATTAATCTAAAATTGTGAGAAGGGTGAGAAATAATGTGGTGATGACAAGTGTCATAAATCTAAATTAATTCAAAAGGGTAAACAAGTAATTTTCTGATTGATTTAATTAATTGATAACCTTCCATAACCGCCGCCCTTAATTATAGGAATACAAATTAAGAATTAATCTACGAATTTGTGTCATCTCGTTCAGAACAGTGTTATATATTTTTATATAGTGTTATATAGTGTTATATGATGTTATATAGTGTTTTTTTGGTGTTATATAGTGTTATATAGTGTTACTTTAGAGTTATATATTGTTATATTTTTATGCTAGCATTTCTATGATAGATGTATAGTGTTGTTATATATTGTTATATAGTGTTATATAATGTTACATAGTGTAATAGTGTAATATGGTTATACATAGTGTTATAAGGTGTTATACGGTGTTATATAGTGTTATATGATGGATGTATAGTGTTATATCATTTCTTGTAGCAGTTACATATTTTCTGGATCTTTTAGAATGTATGAATTTTAGAATAAGTTTAAATTTGAATCGCTAGAATTTAGGAGTGAATCACTAGAATTTAGGAGAAGTTACCTAATTTGAAACATATACAAAGACACTATTATCCCTACAATTTTCAAATCAGTCCAAATAATTAAAACACAATTTATAATTTGGTCCCTATTGATTTCAACCATTAGATCAAAGATCTAATGGTTTAAAACACTTCTCACACTTTTGAATTAATGTACATTATCCCTACCGTATATATATATATATATATATATATATATGGTAAGGTTCATGCGAGAACCACCATTATTGCGAGAACTGCGAGAACCAATGCGAACACAACCTAAAATAGCTAAAAAAACTTAACCCCCCCCCCAAATAAAAAAACCTAACAAAAACCTAACCCCCTCCCCACAAGCTAAATGCTAAAAACTAAACTCCAAAAAAAAAACTTAAAATAAACCTAACCCCCCCCCCTCGCCATCCCACCCCCAAAAAAAACCTAAACCACCCCCCCCCAAGCTAAAATGCTAAAAACTAAGCCCTCAAAAAACCTAAAAAATCAAAAAAAAAATCTAAAAAAATAAAAAAAAACACACAAACAATTTTTTTATAATATTTCTTACATTAAAATCGCTACTTTTAGTAGCAAAAAAAAAAAAGAAAAATTAAAAAAAAATAAATTTATCTTTTTTGGCTACTAAAAGTAGCGATTTTTTTATAAAAAATATTAAAAAAAAAATTTGTGTGTTTTTTAGCTATTTTTAGGTCTTTTTAGTTGTGTTCACATTGGTTCTCGCGTTCTCGCAATAAAGGGTGGTTTCTAAAAGATCCTTCTCCTATATATATATATATATATATATATATATATATATATATATATATATATATATATATATATATATATATATATATATATATATAGGGGACCGCTAAAATGAAAACCACCTCCAGTTATAAGAACCATGAAAACTTTTTGATCCGGGGCGAGTTGGACCAAATTTTTTTTTCATAAACGTAGATGCGTGTATTATAAACATTCTCATGGTTCTTACAACTGGAGGTGGTTTTCATTTTAGCGGTCCTCTGTATATATATATATATATATATATATATATATATATATATATATATATATATATGTGTGTGTGTGTGTGTGAGAGAACCGAAACCACGCGGTTCCGACTCGAGACCACCCGGTCTTGACTTGGGATCTCCTTTTGCTGATAAGTGGGCTACACCCACATGCTTGACTTGGCCCAACCATCGAGCCCACTCGAGACATCGGGTATGCGGCGAATGTGGGTATAAAACCCATGAATCAGCCGACATTGCCACTTTTGGTAGCAATCAATTACATCAATCCCAAACATTCCCTCATTCTCTCCTTTCTCTCCCTCTCATCCATTCTCTCTCTAGAGAACCATAAATCCCACCAAACATACTCCATCCTTTTTGGAGAAACCGACGACATCTAGCTAGGAGGTGAAGACCGTGAAGCTTGATCCACCATCCATCCTCGCACACTCTTGCACCACACAATCTCTAGTTAGTAGGTTACGATTCCGGATGTTTGATGAACGAAATGGATAATGGGTGTTTACTTGTTCTAAATGTTTAGATGTATAATGTTGTGCAACTGTTGATGTTTAGATGTTTCCGTGTTATGATGATATGCAAACCGTTTGATGATGATGTATGATAAAGGTGTCTACTTACTTATATGAATAATAATGTTTTCTTGAATGACAAATGCAAACTGATGAACATTTTGTACACTAAATGATACGGGTAGCATAGGGTGTTTACGTGTGTAATATTCTTATTGATCAACATTGTTTTAAGTATGATATGAAGGATGTTGTGGGTTTTATTGTTGATAATAGGTGAAGCTGTGTAGGAAGGGTATGATTATACATATAGGAACATGCTTCTGATTGATGATTCACTACGTTATAAAAGGCTTATGGCCACACAAAAAAAGTGTGGCATTGTGTGGCGATACGCCTTTTGCCACACTTTTTTTGTCCGGCTTGACCAAAGGTCGAGTTATCGTAGATATCATACAGCTACATTCAGGTTTAGTTTAGTGGCCGTAGCAACTTAAAAGTGTGGCTAAAGGGTACCACTATTTCTTGCTGAAATAGGATGTTCTGTACAATAAGTTTGGCTAAAGGACAGTAACAGCCAGATGAATTTATTGTAAGTATGACCTTTTCTATTATATAGTCACTTAAAAGTTTGTTTTAGCCACATCAATTAAAAATAAATGTGACAAAAAGAGTTGTTGTAATCAAGCATTTCATCCATTAAGTGTGACTAAATGGTAGCAACGGCCACATGAACTTACTATAAGTGTGACCGTTTTATTATTTAGTCATATGAATTTAATATAAGTGTGGCCAAAAACTATTTCTAGACACACAAACCAACTTTTCAATATTAAATGTAACTATTGTCTAACCTTTAGTCACACATAAAATTTTGTAATTTTAAGTGTGGCTATTGCTTAACCTTTGGTCACGCATTCTTTTTTTTCGCATGACATTTGCTATTATTCCGTCACGCAAAAAAGAAACAAAGTGACGATAATGTGGCTAATGTTATGCAAAGCCACATGATTTTTTTTTTGTTTTTAAATGTGGCTAATGGCTAACCTTTGGTCACATATAATTTACTTTTCTCATGACGTTTGCTATCATTTTGTCGCATAAGAAAACAAAGCAATGAAAATGTGGCTAATGATTATGTAAAGCCACATGGAACTTTATAATTTTAAGTGTGGCTATCCTCTAACATTCGGTCACACATATTCATTTTGCCCATTACGTATGCTAACATTCCGTCACATAAAAAAAACAAAATAAGGATGGCGTGGCTAAAAGATACGTAAAGCCATATGATTTTTTAAAGTGTGGCTATTGTATAACCTTTGGTCACACATAGTATTTTTTTATCAATGACGTTTGCTAATAGTTCGTCACACCAAAATAGACAAAATGAATATGGTGTGACTAATAATTATATGAAGCCATATGAAATTTTGTAATTTTAAGTGTGACTATTTTCTAATCTTTAGCCATACATAATATTCTTTTCCTGTGACATTTAGTATCATTCCATAACACAAATAAAAAACAAAGTGACTATGGTCTGGCTGATGGTTATATATAGCCACATAAATTTAGTAATTTTAAGTGTGACTGTCGTTAAGCTTTTGTCACGTGTATTTATTGTAACATAAAAAAAACTGTAAACATGAGAAAAACCTAAAACCAAATGATAAACTTATGATAAAATCTATCTACAAAGGTTGAAAAGAGAAATGACAACGGGCCCGGGCTTTTCGGAGCTGCATTCGTGTCCGCGGGTGCGAGCACGCATGAGTTCAACCAAATTCCAGCTCAGAAACTCATTTTTGCACCCCCCCTGCGCGCGGGTAGAACTTGTGGTAAAATATGTCATAAAACTACAATAGAGTATTAAAGACTTTACCTTATAAACAACCACTCACTTTGTCCCCACACCAATGTGGGACAAAGTATTTACCTCCTTTTGAGACTTTTATTCACACACCCAAAACTTACAACATATAAGTCCTAAACTTTTGCTACTAACTATTAGCTCCATGATCTTAAATGGCATGTATAATAGTTTTTTTTAATTATATATGTGGAATCTTATTTATTTTCAAAGCATAACATATTTTTATATTTTTTTTCTCTATGTGCGCTTTTCTTAAAAAAAGCCCACGCTTTTTTTTGCATAGAACCATATACTCCTGTACCACAAATCCAGTATCATTAAATGAAGTTTGTTGATATGTTCATATTACCATAAAAAATACAAAAAAAACTTATTGCAAAAGAAAGACATACCAAGTATGTTATTTCCACCGGCAACTGAACTGAAGCTTGAATGTCTAGTGGCCTTCACATACATTATCTATAGATTGATTTAGTTTACTACAATGTAACGCATATTCATCATGGTGTTTCCGCCATATCTCTATGAATACATAGGGGCCAAAATAGTTAGTTATAGAGACCATGGGGGCAGATATGTTAAAAATTCTTATTTTGGGCTAATATAGTAAAAGTGATATAACCACAGAGGCCAAAAACGTAATTTACTCTTTTAGGGATTTTGATAAGATTCGTGTGTTTGATTTGCATATAAAAGAAATTGGGTAAAAAGATAACTAAATAACCGGATGGAATGAGAATATAACTGTGTCGATATCATCTTTGTTTATCATTTCAAAGTGCATGTATTTAGGCTCTACGATTTCGTTTATGTCATTAATTGTTTTTCATATAAAAGTGCATGTATTTAGGTTCTTTAATTTATTTTTTAGGTTGGGGGAGACAAAGTGGTGTACACGGATGAAGATATTGACGGAGTACGTGAAGGGTGTTCGAGTTATGAGGCAACGTTTGTTTTTAAGTGACTGTTTTAGATGTCGACGTATGTACGCCAAACAATATTTTTGTTAACTTAAGTTATTTGAATTATATTTGACATATGACTATGAAATGAATTGTTTTGGTTTATATGTATTTTGTTATGAAATTGATTTATATATTGTTTGGTTCTCTAAATAAAATTAGAAATTTAAAAAAAAAAATTAAACAATGAAAACCATGACACGGAATGCGTGTCATAAATGTGTGTGCTATTAAAAGTGTTATAAACACGTGTCATTAAAATGTATCATAAACGCGTGTCATAAATGTGTGTTTTTTTTTTTTTGAAAGATCAACAAAATTTTATTCCATTTTCACCTGGACAACCAATTGTTAGCCAGGTGATACCCCAATTACATTCTCTAAACAAGAAAATACATCATCTTTATACACCAATACTCATTAAATTGAAATTACACCATTCATCCCATGATATATTAATGTTCTTGACTCTGCTCTTTAGCCACATGTATCCAAACATCTTGATTTCCTCCTTCATCCTGTTTACATGAGGTTATTTTCCTTCAAAAACCGCATCATTCCGACTTCTCCAAATCACCCATATAGCCGCTTGAGTCACCAGATTAACCACTTTTTTCCACCTTTGTGATCCTCTGTTTCTCTTATGAATACTTGCCAAATCTTTTAGCTCTAACGCGAAGACGTGATGTATTCTGCACCATCGAGATACAAACTCCCAAATCTGTTCCGCGACCGAACACGAGGCGAACAAATGTATCGCCGTTTCAACCTCATCTCCACACATTTTACAACGAGTATCTTGAACAACAACGTTTCGTCTAGCCAAAGCCGTATATGTCGGAAGCTTGTCTTGAACTAATCTCCAAATCAGGAAATTTACCTTTTTGGGAGACCAATTGTTCCACTCAAATGCCAGCTCCAAATCTGAAAAAAATCAACTTTTGTATCTTATCTTTGACACTACTCACCGAGAAAGAGCCAGAAGTATCCAAAAGCCATCTCCATTTATCCTCACCCAAACCACAATCGTAGTTTGTCAAGGCTTCCGAAAGTTCATGCAGTTCCGAAATTTCCGTAGAGGTAGACGGTTGGCCAGACCACATGAAATTCAGCTCCAAACTTTCAGAATCAACCCCCAATCGATCCTTTACAGCTGCATTCTTGTGTCTTTCCAACTGAAACAAGGCTGGAAATTTGTCGCATAGAGGATCCTCGAACAACCACCGCTCTTTCCAAAAAGAAATATTATTTTCACTGCCAGGAACCCCCCAAAACATCGACTCCAGACTTAATCCCATTGCCTCGAAATCACCATTTATTTTGTATATTTGCTTCCACGGACTTGTTATGGATAATTTTGCTGGGATGAAGCTCCATGTTCTCGAATTTTTATGTATCTCCCAAACCAGTTTTTTCCATAGGCTCTCCCTTTCCACTTTGAACCTCCACCACCACTTTGATAATAATTGTTGATGCATTTAATGTCTATCGCCTTCGTCAATCCGTGTCGTAGTGAAAAGCCGGAAGGAATCAAGCGCATAATGTCGTATCTAGATAGAAATGGCAAGGTGGCAAACTTGTAATTAATGATAACTATCATTAAAGTGCCTTGACCATATAAATAGGAGTTTATGTCATGAGTTAGTTAGTGAAAAGTTGAAGACTTCTCTCACATTTGTGTTGGTGGAGATCCAAGTTTAGAGAGAGAAAGTCTAGAGAGAGAAAGTGGTGTAATCGTGATTCTTGTATCGTACACGTCAAATCTTGCAATGGAATCACGTTAGTAGTACGTTATTGTGTGTTCGGTCACGCACGTTCACGGATTCCGCATGTGAAACGTTCGTTACGCAATCGAACAGTCGAAAAACCGGTCCTACAATTGGTATCAGAGCTAGGAGCTCGATTGCTTGATCAAACACATCGTTTTCGTACCAGATTTGAGCCGATTCAGATCCGATTTCACCTATTTCTTCATCTTCTATCTACTTTTCACGTTTTTCATAGTTTTTCGTCAAATTGAACGGGTAAACACGGTTCGTTTTGTCTGAAATTCTAGTATTGTGTGTGAATATCATTGAATCAAAACCCTACCAAGTTTCAGCTCGAAACTCCAAGTCATTTAGGAGTAATCGCGGTTTTTCGGGTCCGATTCGCGTCAAACAGCAGACATGGATCGCTTATTTGGTTATGATTAGGATCGCTCGTAATGAATTGTGTTGGTTCGCTCATGTGAAACAGGTTGGATCGCTCGTAATGAATTGTGTTGGTTCGCTCATGTGAAACAGGTTGAATCGCTCATAATTACAACTGTTGAATCGCTTTTAAGTCAATTTTATGAACCACTCTTTAGTCAAGTTCTGGTCCGCTCCAAAGGTTTAAATGGTGACTCGCTGATATGTCACATGTTGGTCCGCTTATTAGTCATCTTCTTCACATGATGGTTCAGAATTGTTAAAGTGTGTCGGATATTAATTGATATTCAAAATAGCACCGCCCACTTGCATATAAACAAAGGCCAAATTGAAGGGCCAATCAAAGATAATCACCGCCCCACTAAAAAATGTGACCTAATTCCAGCTTTTAAGTCACTGCCGTTATTAATTGTTGTGGTTGTTTTGTCAGTTCCATGTGAAAGCAAAGCAGAAGGTTATCGCTGCAATGATTTCCGCATGTGGCCGGTCACATTGTTGTTATTAATTGTTGTTGTTGTTGCCATGTGACTTCATTCCAGCTTTGCCATGTGAGGCCCACTTATCAGCCGCCCATGTAAACCAACCCAAGACCACTGCCCATTTAAAATGTGGTCAAATCACATTTAGTACTTGAAGACAAATCTTGCCGCCCAAATACCCAATCGTTGATCAAGTTCTAAGATAGTGTTGTTGAAACTTCTTTAATCGGTCCAATCCCACGTTTAGTATACCGCCTATTTTAAAATAAAAAAATTAAAAAAAAACATTAATTTTCTATAAAGATTTGGGGTATTTGAATAATCAGTGTACATTCATTGGAACGGGTACACGAATCTTCGACAACGAGTCTTAGATTGGGTTCATCAACACACGGTTTCGTATTCATTTTGTTATAATTTGATTGTTTACTTGTGTGTTTGCAGGTAATCCAAGGTGATTTGTCAAGAATAGGATCCTCGCCCGAGAGAATCCTCACTCGATTCGTTGTCGCCTAATCTTTGATAGTTATTTGATTGTGTGAAATTTTTGTATTAATTGAAAATCTGTTGCTGTGTATTTCTCATTACCAAATCATGGATATGGATTTCTTTAATATGACTAAAGAAACACTTGATAGAATAACGATATTAAAGAAAGAATTTGATTCGTTTTCAGGTGATCCAGGAGAAAACACTAAGGATATCATTGGGAGATATAGACTTCTTGTTCGTTCAACGTCTAAAATTGGTATAACTAAAGAACCAGCAGAATGGGTTGAAAAATTTGTCAGTGCTTTACCGAAAGAAGAATGGGAAGATTACATCTTGAACCTGAAGAGTTCTGGAGAATTTTCTCAACTGACGATTTGTCCACTCGTTGAAAGAATTGAAGAACAGATGAGGATTAATGATGAAAAGAAGAAAAACCAAAATGGTGATCAAAGGGCAAAGGAAGAAAAGGCTTCAAAAGTTGGAGAATCTGTGAAGAATGCATCAGTGTGTTTCAAATGTGACAACTTTAAGACTAATAATGACAAACTCGTAAAAGTTGCAAAAAGTTTGGCATTGGAGATCAAGAAGTTGAAAGACGAGAAGCAGAATGATGATAAGCAGATTCTTATATTAAAGGAAATGTGTGAGAAGATGAAAATTGAAAAATCAAAAATTGAAAAAGATTTTCAGAATCAAATGAAAATTCTTGAAGATGAGAGAAATGTGTTTAGTAAAAATAACATTGAAAAACAGAAAATGATAAATTCCCATCTTCAGAAAATCATTAAACTCGAAAAAGAAGGTGAACGTGCTCAAAAGAAAATCAAAGAGTTGGAAAAAGAGCTTGAAAGCAAACAGAAATCTTCAGAAGATTTAGATTTCTGGATTAAGCTTGAAAACAAGAATCTGAAAGCGAATGAATCAAAATTCAGGAACAGATAAAAGTTTTGATGAATGAAAAATCTGTTCTTGAAAATTTGAAGAATGATAATGAAAAAACAATCAAGTCTCATTTTGGGAGAATATCTTAGCTTGAAAGTGAAGCTGAGAATTCGAGGAACAAAATTGATGAACTTGAGAAGAAATTGATAGGTTTTGTGACTAAATCAGACAGTTTGAATTTTCCCTGTCCAAAACCAATCAATTCTGTTCCAATAAGTGACGATGTCACAAACTTTGACAATGTCAAAGTTGAAGATTGTGATGAGACATCTGATGATGTAAATGAAAACATTGAAAAACAAAAATTGTTTTTAAAATTAGAAGAAAAATTCAAAAATACTGTTTTGCAATCTACTGAAATAGGTGAATGCTCAAAGCAGAAACCTGTTAAGAAGAGTGTAGAACAAAAACAAAAAGTTAAAATTTGAAAATTGTTCAAAAAGATAATAAAAGCTCATCAGATCAATCATCCAATCGCAATCAAAAATCACAAAAGTTGAAAAATGAAAACTCAAAAATTGTTGGTAATAAGTGGTGCAGGTTTGACCACAGTGCTCAAAAGACAAATCCAACAATCAAGAAGAGGAAAGAGTATCACCAAGCCAAACAGTGCTTTGATCTGAGCGTTTGGTATGACAATGGTGATTGGTACGATAACAGAATGTGCTACAAATGTGGATATCAAGGACACATTGCTGTTAACTGCCAGAGACAGAGATTTGAGTAGAGGAGATGCTATAATTGCCAAATCCAAGGTCACATTGCGAGAGATTGCCCAAGGAAATCAAGTGAAAGATTGAGGGTTAATTCTCAGAAGTTGGCAAAGAAACCAGTCACTGTCAAGCCCAAGAAACTGAAAGTTTCAGAACAGCATGTCAAAGAACAGAAGGTCCAAGAACCTAAAGTTCAAGGAAAGAAAGTGAAGCTTTCTCAAGGGCAAAAAGACAAACTGAGAAAGAAGAGGAAGAAGGCCAGAGAATATCTGGAGAAGATTTTGTCCTCGGGTTCACCCGGCAGATCGAATAAGAGTGCTGATGAATCAACTCCATCGTCTGCAAAGACAAGCAAAAAGAATTCATCAGATACAAATCTGGGGACAAAAGAGGAGAAGAAGAAGGAAAAGGTCGGCGATGAATCTGACGTGCCGAAGTCAGACAAGCCACCTTCAGGCGATGAATCTGGCTCATCAAAGTCAGACAAGCCACAGTCAGGCAATGATTCTGGTATGGTAAAACCAGAAGAGCCATGTGTTGAGGTAAAAGTTGAGAATTTTAATTTAACAATGGATGAGAAAAACTTTCCACCATTGTTGAACAAGAATTCAAAATCACCCAAGGCTGGTCAGGCTTGGGTGAAACTATTCAAATAAAAAAAAACTGACTTGCCGGAGCTCCCAGGTTTGTAAGCGTGGAGCATGAATCGGCGTCTTTTTAAATCTGTGTTTGAAGGTGTTTGCAGGAATTGCCGGAGATCCCAAGATGGTATCGTGGATCATGAATCGGCATCTGTCTAAAATTCTAATCGGTAACGTCAATCAAACAAACGGTAAAAAGGTTTGTTTGTGTTTTTTCTTTCAAGTGGTATTAGACGAGCTTATATTTTTGCAAGTGGTACAGAGGATTCTGGACTGAAAATGGTAAATCAAGGACATTAACTTGTACTTGGTTTTTCCTACTATTGTGAAAAAAAAAAAACAAGATGATGAAGTAACCCCGTACCTAAATTGTTTGGTAAAAAAACTAATTTTCCGGAAAAACCATTTTGATTAAAACAAACTTAAGTGTTTTGAAATCATAATGGGAAAATAGTTTGTTGAGAGGGGGAGTTCTGATTGTTTACGCCAAAGTGGATGGAGAATTGAAGTGATTCTCATCAAGTTGTCAAGTTTGTACAGTTTGTTTCAAATTTTCCCAGAAAATCAAAATTGAAACATATATTTTGATTTTAGGGGGAGAAAAATTTTAAAAAAATAGAAAATTTGAAAATGTCAAAAACATTGAAAAAGTCAAAACGAGTTTTGTTGTGAAAAAGAGGAAATGATAGTAAATCAGTGGACTATCATAG
This sequence comes from Helianthus annuus, assembly GCF_002127325.2. Taxonomy (NCBI): domain Eukaryota; kingdom Viridiplantae; phylum Streptophyta; class Magnoliopsida; order Asterales; family Asteraceae; genus Helianthus; species Helianthus annuus. The sequence goes on from NC_035449.2 coordinate 68,757,032, forward strand.
CACGCTAAAGAAATGTAATGTCAAATGTAATAAACGGTCTCACTAATGATGTGACGATAGGTTTTTGTACATTTAGTAGATTTATTCGGGATATAAACCTAAAATTTCAAACTTGTGAAATTCGTGGGGAACACTACTTGGATATATAGGTAACCCCTGAAATCTCGTTTGAAAGGTCTCGTATTCTGATATACTAGGTGTTTATACTCTATGATGTCTGGGGTATTATTCCGGGACTTCTGCTGAACGGTAGTTCTGACCTAGTCCTTGGCTAATACTTTCCGCAAAATGCTTGAAACATAGCATAAAGCCCTCAGCTGATTAGACAATAAAATTGATAATCATCTGTTGTAGCTGAAAAGATCCTCTAAAGGGGACACACTGCTAAGTCGAAGCTGATATCTCTCTGCTGAACGGAAGTTCTGACCTGAGATCCCTCAGTTCTCGCATTTAACCCCTAATTTATGTACAGATATTATTGTAGTATTCTTGCCTGTAAGACTGAATATTGGGATTCTGGATACGGGAGTATATTCAAGAGGTGGGACACATGAATCGAACTAAGTTCATAAAACACTTAAATAGTATCCTGAATAGATTGAAAATTGTATGAAAATTTAAGAGGACAACTATATCGTCAATCAACGTGAATCGTTTAGAATTAAAAATGTCTAAAAGCTTAACGGTGCGTGTGATGTGTCTCAAAAACTGATATGATCCTCTTACACAAACTCACAAAAATATGTTTGTACATATTTCATTTCTGCATTTAATTTTTGTCTTTGCATTTATGTTTCTTATTTTGATAAAATTCAAAAAGATTTTCGACAACTGATGTTGGAGAGCTGATTTTCAAAATCTCAAAGGCTAAACATGATGAATAGACAGGTTGGTTAATTGATTTGAAATGTTTAAGATGATTCATTAATTTGAATCAGAATTTGGAATGTTTCGAATTTTTAATCAGTTTTAAATATGAAAATTCTCAAATGTTTAGTTGATTCATTAAGTTGAATCACAACTTTATTGGTTTGTAATAGAGTGTTTGAGATGTGCAGGTTTCAAATTTTTGTTGCTACGAAAAGCCAGACTACGATCCTGACAGCTAAGTCTAAGGGGGAGTCTGAAGACGAGCTCAACGCTAAAGGAGCTTGTATCTGGAAAGCCAGGTGTCGATCCCAAAAGCACGGAAGCTTGACGAAAGGGGGAGCCTGAAGAGCCTGAAGAAAGAGAGCAACGGAAGCTGAAGAAAATACAGATCCACCAGGATTCTGTTCGAGCAAGAGTATTTGAAGACTCTCACTAAAGATTCCGTCAACATCCAAGGGGGAGTTTGTTAGTGCAGTTGTCTGTCGACTACATCTTCGTTCGAGTCTTAGAGCGAAAGAAAGACAAGCCGCTACGAGTTTCACTACGAGATTGACTACGGCAATATCCAAGGGGGAGATTGTTGATGCATTTAATGTCTATCGCCTTCGTCAATCCGTGTCGTAGTGAAAAGCCGGAAGGAATCAAGCGCATAATGTCGTATCTAGATAGAAATGGCAAGGTGGCAAACTTGTAATTAATGATAACTATCATTAAAGTGCCTTGACCATATAAATAGGAGTTTATGTCATGAGTTAGTTAGTGAAAAGTTGAAGACTTCTCTCACATTTTTGTTGGTGGAGATCCAAGTTTAGAGAGAGAAAGTCTAGAGAGAGAAAGTGGTGTAATCGTGATTCTTGTATCGTACACGTCAAATCTTGCAATGGAATCACGTTAGTAGTACGTTATTGTGTGTTCGGTCACGCACGTTCACGGATTCCGCACGTGAAACGTTTGTTAAGCAATCGAACGGTCGAAAAACCGGTCCTACAATAATGCCAAATTTACTACCCGAAGTGATCCAAATCCCATACCTCCAAAATCTTAGGCGTCATCATGTTTCTCCACGCAACCCACTTCATTTTTTCTTTTTCCGGATTCGAACCCCATAAAAACTCTCTTCTCAACTTTTCAAGCTTATTTATCACTCCTAACCGCGCCTTATACAATGAGAAATAATACGTAGGTAAGGCATTAAGAACGGAGCTTACCAATGTGATACGTCCACCAAAAGAAATTGTGTTTGCTTTCCAAAGGGCTAATCTTTTCTTAAATGTTTCCACAACCGGGTCCCATTTTTTTTGTCAAATTCATGTTGGCACCCACTTGTAATCCCAAATATTTGAAGGGAAACGATCCTCTAGTGCACCCCAACATACTCGCCATCAATTGGACTTGATTGTCGTCTATTCCAACCCCGTAAAGACTGCTTTTTTCAGATTTACTTTCAAACCCGAACTCAAGTAAAAACATCTAAGTAACCGTTTTAGATTTACCAGATTATCGAAGGACCAATCACCCACAAAAACCACATCGTCTGCATATAGAAAATGTGAAATTGGATCCCCATTCGCCGATAGTCCTAGGCCTTTAAATACACCTATGTCACATGCCTTTTTCATTACGCCTGTGAGAGCCTCCATTGCAAGTACAAACAAGAACGGAGATAACGGATCTCCCTGTCTCAATCCTCTCGAGCACGGAAATTCTTGTGTAGGCGATCCATTTACTAGGACCGACGCTTGGGCCGAAGATACAATAGACATAACCCACCCTCGCCACCTTTCTGGAAAATTCATTTGACAAAGCATTGAGTTCAGAAATTCCCAACTTAGTGAATCATACGCTTTTTCGATATCCACTTTTAATATCATTCCTTCCCGTTTGTTCTTCTTTAACCATGGAATTAGCTCGTTTAAAATAATGACCCCATCCAGTATGCTTCTTCCTCATAAGAAACCTGTCTGCTCCTCCGAAACCAGCTTATGAATAACTATTTTCAATCTATTCACAAGCACCTTTGAAACCACTTTGTTAATGCAGCCAATCAAACTGATCGGCCGATATTCATGAAGGCCACCTGGATCAGACCTTTTCGGAATAAGAGCTAAAAAAGACGACATGCATCTGTTGTTTAGCTGTTTTGTCACAAAAAAATACTGAAATATAAAATCCGCTTCCAACTCATTCCAGAATCTTTTAATAAACTTTAAATTTATACCGTCCGGGCCAGGTGCCCGATCACCATCACACTCCCAAACCGCACTTTAATTTCAGTTAAAGTGAAGGGGCAAACCAGAGTATCCGCTTCATCGCTAGATAATTGAGATAGGAACGGGCATTGCAGAATCGACCTGAAATACATCGGCTCCACAAACTTATCCGCAAAATAAGAGAAAACATGATCCTTTACCAGCGGCGGATCCGCAACCCAAACGCCATCTATATGCAAACCATTAATCCTATTGTTGCTTGTGTTGGCGTTTATAACTCTGTGAAAATATCTTGTGTTTTCATCTCCCTCCTTTGCCCATCGGACCCTAGACTTTTGCTGCAAATCAATTGATTTTAATCTATCCGACTCCGTAATGAACATCTTACATCCCGCTCTCTCCTCCATTTCATCCTGATCCAGGTTTCTTTGCTCCGCCATTGTCTCGAGTTCTTCTAGTCTCTTCAACTTTGTATTATATGAACTATCCATCTCTGATTTTTTTACGTAAACCCATTCTTTTAAACGCCTCTTGACCCACTTTAGCTTCACGTCCAACGCTAAATCAGGAAAGCCCTTAAAATGAAAACTCCCCATTAATTGAACCACTTTCTCGACTGCCCCCGGAATTTCGAGCCAAGAATTAAACAATCTCGATGGTATCTTTCCATAATCCGTCTGGATCGTTGATAATAGAATAGGACAGTGATCCGACGCCAGATTTGATAATGCCATAAACGATGCCATAGACCATTTCTCCATAAAATTTCGGCTCACAAGAAATCTATCTATCTTACTCATCTTCATCCCATTGTCTGATTTATATGTATATTGCCTTCCCCCCATTTGATATTCTACTAAATCGGCCTCCGTTATAAACTGATTGAAGAACTGTGCGTTTAAAGCAACAAACTCAGAGTTCAAACGTTCTTCCGGGCTTCGTACGTCATTAAAATCTCCCAAAAATACCCACAACCCATTATTTGATCTTTTTAGCTGTATCAATTCAGCCCAAAGACTTCGTCTTTCACCCGGACGTTTGGGGCATAAACATTTACAACCACTATTTCTTCGCCAGTCATAGCAAAATTACCAGACACCGCTAGGTAATTTCTGTTATTTACAATTCCAGATTTGGTAAACATTGATGGATCCCAAATAGTCAACAGACCTCCTGACCTACCCGCAGACTCGACCGCATCAAACTCGAATATCGACCTACCCCAAAACCGGTTTACCAAGAAACTAATATTACCTGGTACTTTTGTTTCCTGTATTGCTACGAAATGTGCTCCATGAGTTGTCTTTAAACCCCTTATCCAATCCGCCTTTCTGGAGTCACGAACTCCCCTGAGATTAACTGATAAATAATTCATGACAAAACGTTTTGTCCGCCTTCTTCCGCAATTACCTTCTCTATCTGCCCTTTGGCTCCGTTCAGGTCAAAACCCAAATTTTTTCCTAGCTCCATAGTTTCCTTGATCTCCTTTTCAAGGCCAGACGCCTCCATCTCTTCTTGATCTGCAGCTTCTGTTGTTCCCGGTGCCCCCTTTTGATTGCCCGCAATTGTTTCAGATTCTACTGTCGGAACCCCTTGTTCACCGTCTCCTATACTTGTGTTCTCGACCCCTGTGCTCTGCTCCATATTTAAAGTGTTGTTTAAATCATTTGATTCTGCCCTAGCCGGATCATTTAAATCCAGCCCATTTGGGAATTTATACTTTTGAGCCCATATGTCATTCTCCCCCGTGTCTAGGCTCATTGGGCTTCTGTTACATCTTCTCCTCTTTCTTGCATTGGGCTCTTGTCTCTGGCCCATGTCTTTGTTACATCCCATGTGAAATGTCTCACCGATATTTTCATTTCCCATAATTCTGGACCCACTTTCATTTAAATTAGCCGCCTCCCTAGGAGAGAGAAATTTGGACCCCATACCGTTTGCATCCCCATGCAACCCTTTCGTATTTCCATGCATACTCACAGACTTTTCGGCTACCCCCATCCCCTCTCTCATCGTCTTCTCCGACCGATTTTTCGGCGGGTCTGGTTCAACGGATCTAATTTCCCCTTCTTCCATAGCATCGTTATCTCCGGCCACCGATTCATCCGAACATTCCGACCCAGAATCTTCCGATATTGCCTCCGATGTAAGATCGTCCAAAACTTGATTAATAGTAAACTCAGTTACCTCAGAAACCCATATACGATAGTTACGACTTTCCCAATCCACTTCAATTGATTCCTCTATTCGTTCCCCTGTTTCCACAACAATTGCACACACTGCCTCATGAGTCTTTGTCGTGTCCCAAGAAAAATCTGATCTAACAACAAGTTTCCCAAAAAGCTCCGCAATCGTATTATAAAACTTATCATCCCTAAGTTGTATTGGGCCACCTGTAATTCTGATCCATACCAGTCTATCACTTCCCACTTCCTGCCCCTCCCATAATACTACAGATGAAAACATTTGATTCCACCAATTTCCTTTCTCCCTTATAAAATGCAACGCCTCTCTTTTTTCTTTGAAGATAATTAAAAACTTTAGACCACCGATGTAACTAATCGCGTTTTCTTTATATCCTCCTTCATCCATTACACTCCTCATCCGTTTTATTACATCCAAGCTTATGACTTCAACCAAAACAGACCTCATTATGCAATGGCTCGGGTATAACGTTGCTTTGCCCTTGTATTCCATTTTCCTTCCAGTACCACCCCCATCATGTTCCTCACTTGTCTTTGTCGACGGGCCCGCAAACGAATCCTTAAAAGATACTCCTTTTCTAATGTAATTTTGTTTCAAATTGTTATTCGTTTCCGGCTGGGTTTTGTGCGAAGCAGGTACATATTTATGCGTCTGTCCATGTTGATTCACATGCTGATTAAAACGTTTGTTACCTTTGCCAAACTTTGCTGGAAAAACCTTCAGTTTTGCTTCGTAAATGGTAACCGTATTCATACTCTCCACTGTTCTTTCCATGTTTACTACCCCTTGGAGTCTCACGAATCCAAAGAAATTTCCCCGGGCATCTCTCTTCTTTGCTACATAAGCATCCTTTACTATCCCATGGGGTTGGAAGGCCTTCCATAACATCGACTTTGAAATTTCTCCCGGAAGATTCCCCACATAGAATGTCGTCACATTTTGTTCCTGACCTCCGTTGTAGTAAGAACTCCCCATACTTCAACCACCCTTGAAAGATAACCAAAATCCGAACAAAGACACACACCCCCAGTCCCTCCGGGACAAACAAACAAAACAGTGGCGCCCCGACTGTGACAACTCGGACTTTAGACTTACTTTGTGTAACGATACATGGTTATGAGAACGTTATTAATCGAATAATTACGTGATTATGTTATGTGCATTTTTGTAATATGTGTGTGTTTTATGTGTGTATTAATTGAACCGCACATCATGACCCGAACCGCACAACACTACATTCGAGTGCACAAGCCCCTCTTGGGCCACACCTTGTACGCGGACCCATTAGGCAACCGAGTGGGCTCGGCCCACTCCCCACTCGCAAACACCAAAACCAAGAGTAGGGGTTTGATTTCACTGTTTTTGCAAAACACATAACACACACAAACCCTACTTGCTCTCTATCTCTCTCTCTCGGCTTGCTTAGGACCCGACGGCAAAGATCTTTCCCTACTTGGATCATCCTTGTTCCCTCTCTTATTTCCGGTTAGTGATAAATGTTATTGATTTTATGATTTTGTTTGTATGATGATGTTATTAGAGATAATTGCTTGATAACCGAGGATTCTTGTTAACATGATTGCTTGTGATAGTAGTAAATTGTGTGTTGTTGATCGGCTCACATATATGAATCAATCTAGGTTGTTAATCGTATTTTGGGTGAGGATGATTCGAACCGAAATGCATGCTTGTTTGACTGGATTATTACACAATGTTTTGGATGAATTAATTGACTTGTTTGGGTGTAAGTTAGTGATTCCAGATGCCTGTTTATATGATTAGTGTTATGTTGGAATATTGTTCATGTTGTGGTGGATTAGGGTTCATAAGAGTTCTTGATAAAATACCATGTTTAATCGATAATTTGGTTAATTGATTTGTGGGTTGGTGTTAATTGATAATTGTTGTATAAGGAAACTGCATATGATTTGTAACTGACAGCTTAAATCTCGGACAATTAAACTGATCGCACAAGCGGCACACACGGGACCGAGATTGCGAGTCCGGATTGCGACTCGAGACCGCATCAGCACGAGCCGAGATCCTGGTTGCGAGTCATGTTGCGACTCGTAACCAAACCATGACAAGCCGAGATCACCATTGCGACTCGTAATCTCCCGTTGCGACTAGTAATCCCCGTTGCGACTCGAGACCAATATGCACGTACATTATTTTGGACGCACACTGTCACAGGCCCAATCGTTTGGGCCAAATGATTGGATTTGTGGACTGCTTGTTATTGGACTAGTATGTGTTTACTATTTGGGCCGATTGAGAATCTGGACTGTTTAGATTGGGCCGTTATATGAATTGGTTGAATGTTATTTGGGTTGATTGACTTTTGGGCTTAGACATTGGATCGCACATGAATGTTAATGCTATGCTCTTACCTGTTTACATGCATACGTGATAGTAACGTGTTAACATATGTGATGCACACGTGTATTACCTTAGTCAAAACCTGACTTGTATAATAACCATGATAGGACGTGGTTGACCATTTACTAGCTTACCTGTACTCTTTGTGTATCTGCCGAGCAAACCAAGGTGAGTTCACACAGCCAAGGCATGGGATTCCCGGGTTGGGAATTGGGTTGGATATGTTGATATTGAAAGAGTTACTCGTACTTACGCATTCACTAGACTATAGACCATCGTCCTCAGGATAGTCAGGACACGTTACGTAAAGCCTACGTAACCCAGTATTTGCCATTTGTCTCCCGGGTCGGGAGGACACGTTACGTAAAGCCTACGTAACCCAATACCTTCTACTGTCTTCCGGGTCGGAAGGACACGCTGCGTAAAGCCTACGTAGCCCCCACGCGTACCACTGTCCTCGGGGAAGGGCACGTCACGTAAAGCCTACGGGACCCAGTACGTATTCCTGTTCTCGGTAAAAAAGAACACATGGTTGGAAGTTAGTCTAGTAAGTACCACTAATGAGAAGCCCTCGTTAGTAAGGATAAACGTGGGAAGCCCCCACCGGTAATATAAACACAAGGTTTGGGAAGCCCCCGCCTTTAGTACGTACTAGTATGGGAAGCCCCCACTAGCTAAACTTATGCACTATGTTATGAACTTACTTTCTGTGAACTCGCTCAACTAGTTTGTTGATTATTTGCTGCATGCCTTGCAGGACCTTAGGTACATTATGGAGCTTGCACAAGGAGGAGTAGGTCGTTGTGGGATACGGATCACGAATGATATCTGAACTTATAACTATTTTGAGTTTACCTTACTATGCTTCCGCTACTTAAACAATGTTTGGTTTTGAAACATCAATCATGTCATGATGAATTACATTAATTACTTTTATTATGAAAAGCTACGTTTGATATGATTGATGGCTTGATCCTGGTCAGTCACGCTCCCAGGCGGTGATACCCCGCAGGTGGATTTTGGGGGTGTGACACCGACCCTAAAGGTGTTAATGGGATTCGAATCGATCTAGCTAAACTATACTCAGATAGCCGCGATCAATATCAGACCCACTAAGCCCCGAAGAAATCCAGAAACCACTGCGGGAAATGAGGGAAGATGGGAATGCGATTCAAGATTAAAGAAAAGAAAAAACCTACCGAGTGGGGGAGACGTTGAATCAAGATAGAAGGAAAGGTCAGACCGTAACTACCAGGATAAGAAACGGGACCTCTCGCGCTATTTCGACGAGGCAATCTCCAGCGAAACACTCCGGCGACGGTTCAGTTTTTTGAGGAATAAATGTGTGTTATTAAGGTCTGTCATTAAAGAGTATCATAAAGGTGTGTCATTTAAGTCTGTCATAAAGGCTTGTCATTAAAACATGTCATTAAGGTGTGTCATAAATGAATAAATGGATGACACATAAATACATGTCATTTTCAATTAATGACATGTTTTCTTGACACTCTTTTGAGTGTCATATCTACTTTTTAATGACCCACAATGCGTGTCATTGAAGTTTTTTTTCTATTAGTGTCACCACACTCTTCAGCCTTAAAGAAATCATATAAAGATTTGACTAAGATATTGTAATCTTAATTCACAATTTATTTCATGCAATATCTTTTAAATATTTGCAATCATCTTTCTTTGAATACTTTGATTTTTGTCAGCTAGTATATCTTAGTAAATGTAATCAAACTAACAAATGAATTTTCATTGTTCATTATCGAATTGATTATATCTCAAAAATTGTTCGTGTTCTTGGTTTAATTAACTTATACTACTAACACAGTCAAAACAATTAATTTAAGAACAGATTGTTGAAAACGATCCAACACAATGGGTTTCCAAAAGGACAAATATAATTCATGTGCCAGGAGTTGTAACACGTTAATGATGATTTAAAGTAGAGAATATTGTTAAGTTGTCAAGTGGTTCCTATGTTTCTTGAAAGGAACCTCTTAGGTAATACTATGTTACATATGTGGAAAGGAGGAGCTATAGAATGTTTTCTTGGTGTAGACCTCAAGTGGTTCTGGTTCTTTAAAAACACCAAATGTTATGTTTTCATTTGTCTCCAATTACAATATGTTGTTGCTCTGTAAACAGGGCCGACTCAATCTTTTTTGTGGCCCAAAGCTTGTTACAAATTCGGGGCCTTTCTCTAGATTAAAAAAAAAAAAGAATCACACTAACCTGTTGTAGACTTGCAGTCGAATATAATGTTACACTTTCTCTGGATTAATAAACTAGCAAATTAATTTCAGTTAATGCCTTTTATAGACTATAAACAACTAAAGTAGAGCATATGACATATAATTGCACAAGCAAGCACAGAGTATATGGTAATTAAAAGAACTTCATATCATAGTTGGGAAAAGAGCAAGATGTCGATTATCTTTACTATCACAACCATACTGCAACTAATATTGCAAAAAAAATTTGTGTTTCATTATAAGGATGACACATTCAAACTTATAATGAGCTATGAGTTTATAGTTTATTATAAGGATGACCATAGTGCAACTAAATTATAGTCTGTTGTCATTTAGAAAAATTCTTTGTATGATGAATCATGAAGATATGCTTCCCATGGTGTTATCATGGAAGTCAATTTGCATTGCTTAAGCTAGACTTCTTTTTTGTTTTTTTATTTTTATTTTTTTTTTTTTGAACGGCTAACTGCTTTACACGTGTAAACCCACCATTTCGGAGCTATGTCCAAAGGCCGACTAATCGACCACCGCTAGAAAGCGTAGCACACCCCTGATGCACGAGAACCCCGTGGAATGGGTAAACCCTCGCCCCCTGTTGGACTCGAACCCGGGTTTTTTAAAAACACCAAATGTTATGCTTTCATTTATCTCCAATTACAACATGTTGTTGCTCTATTAACAACTAAAGTAGAGCATATGACATACAATTGCACAAGCAAGCACAGAGTTAATATGGTAATTAAAAGAACTTCGTATCATAGTTGGGAAAAGAGCAAGATGCCGATTCTCTCTACAAAACAGGTAAAAGATTTTTGTACTCACGACAATAGTGGAATAAAAAATGGATAATTTTGTTCTAACCATCTATTGCATATGGTTCTTATGTTTTGTCACATTGTCTATAGTCCCTTTTATAGCTTCCAACATCAACTTCAATTAGGATTTTAACTGTTCTTGGGACAACGGGCCTTTATAAAGGGTATAATGTTCAAGAGAAGTCCAAAAATATTATATTGTTGGAATTAATTGCCTAGAAAACAATTCTTGAACAATCACCAACAATTTACTTACCAAAAAGATTGGACCTTCTTTTTTCAGATACTCTTGTGTTTCTGGTGCAATCTATTAACTTAATCAATGCCATACAAAATGATGCTTTAGAGAAATCCAATCGATCACTTTCGCACTATATTTCTTTTTCTGATAGTTTGGAAACTGTCTTCTCTACAAGGGATCATCAGCCCTTCCATATGATGATCAAAACCGTACTCTTCTTCCGCACGCATTAACAAGTTTAAAAACCAAGGATGCTTTAAGTATGACAAGGGAACTACGAACCGCTTCTTGTTCTTATTTTCACCAACATATATTACAAAGCATCCTTTAGGTACGTCTGCCTTGTGAGTCGAAGAAGAAAGCATACGTCTGAAAATCTGCATTGCATGAAGAATTCTTGTAAATTTGAAAATACCCATGTGTAGGTCAGAGATTGCAACAAAGCTTGAGAAGCTATGGATGTTTTTTTTCTATAATCAAGAAGATTTTTATACGTACACACATGGATCTATATGCTAATTAATTAATGGAATCTTTATATATTGAGAAGCCTTGGATATGATTCAAGAGACGATTATTCCAAGGAAAAATCATTTAATTTTATACTTCATTCATGTAAATAGTTCATTCATTTAAATAGGCTAGTGAAATAAAAAATTAAAAAGTAAAAATAAAACAACAACGTTTTACCAGGACTTGACCACTAGGACAACCGTGCCTGTACGGCCAGATATCTGGTTTTATATCTCGATACAAACATATCCACTTCATCTAAAACTTTAAATATACTTTAACATCGATGATGTCTACTATTTCAAAAAGAACTATTTGGTACGGTAAAATCCATAGCAAATATCCATTTTGTTACAAATGATTAGTATTTAGTAGATGCAAGTCTCGTCGCTAATTAAGTTTTCTACGGATTTTGTAACGAACGGTAACAAAAATAGTGCAAACTAGGATGCGACCCGCCGCAATGTGGCGGGGATTCTTTAGTTATAACTAAGTCGATCTACGACCCGCACGTTATGTTAAACCTGTCAAACGGGAAAAAAATAGACGATGTAAAAACGTTCACCCACACACGCACGTTGCGTCGTGTTAATTCGCAAAATTTAGAACGAAACGTAAAAACGTTAAACCAAAGACGCACGTTGCGATGTGTTAAGTCACAAAATTTAGAACCAAACATAAAGCGAAAAGTTTGCGTAAAATGAAAACTATAAATAACCAAAGTTGAAAGTAAAAAAAGTTGTGAGGATAGATTGCAAAAGATAAAAAGTTTTGGGGTAAATGTAAAAAAAACAAATAGTTTTGGGTTAAAAGTAATTTATGGAATACTTTGGGGTGAAATGTAAAAAAATCAAATTTTTTGGAAAAGCCACAAAGGCAAGGTAAAAAGGTTGAACCACACATGCACGTTGCGCCGTGTTAACTTGCAAAATTTGAAACAAAACATAAAAAAGTTGAACCACAGTCGTACGTTGCGTCGTATTAACTCGAAAAATTTAGAACTATACGTAAAACGAAAATTTGCGAAAGATGAAAAGTATAAGTGACAAAAGTTTTGAAGTTAAATTGCAAATAATGAAAAGTTTTGGGTTAAAGTTAAAAAAACAAATTATGTAGGGTTAAAATTACAAAGGTAAAAACCTTTGGATTAAAAGTAAAAAATCAAGTTTTTTTTTCTTTTTTTTTTTTTTTTTTGAAAAATTTACAAAGCATAATGTACAAATTGTATTGTCTAAATTTGTTGCTTATTTATAGTAATAAAATAAAATATTTATTTTTTAACATCTGTTACGAATTTTGCTATAGAGCTATTCTGTAACTAATTCTTAGCAAAAGTCACCACCAATTTCTTCACTAGCAAATAGGGTTGGGCATTTGAGACTCGGTATCGGTATCAAATTTTCTGTACCGATACCCATTTTTTGATGTTTTAGGTACCGGTATTTTCAGTACGGTATCGGTTCGGTAATACCGAATTTTACACACAAATATCAGTACCGTACTGAACGTTTTTGGTACCAATATTGATACCCATATTTGGCGATTTTCGGTATCCTAGAAGCGAATACCTGATTTTGTGTCACGGTAGATATTTCTACTACTATAGTGTGCACTGATTAGAGATATTTTTGTACTTCAAAGAAAAGACAAATTTGGTACATAGTTAATAAAAGTGACGATATCAAGTATAGTAGGTGTTATCGACCAATAGAATCCATAAAAAGAAACAAAAATGGTATGGAGGAACATAATATACTAGGAAAAGTTTCCTAGAAGTATCACCCTCCTTTAGCATAATACAAACCGCCAACTAAGAATCTGTCCAAGACTCAAGGAATCTTACACAATAAAAAACATTACCGGTATGGGCTCCCTACAAGGCTACACCCCTCGTAAATTATAACTATACTAGTATAAAGTAAATGAAAAGCTTGAAAGAGAGACAAAAGGATATATAATTTTTTTAAAAATTTTAGTTTTATTAAAACCACTACCCCGCCCTCAAAACAACGACGAGGCAGTCACCGACACAAAAAGTGTCTACCCGATTACAAATCCGACATATACAATGGAAACTTACACCATTTCCGCTCCATACAATAAAACACTTTGCCCTATACTTAAACCAAAGGCACCCTACCGACTTAAACAAGTCCAAAATTTCTTCCGCCTTGCATCTTTTGTTAGTAACTCCCGTCTCATTTCTTGCCCACCATATGCTCCATGTAAAGTTCATAACCAATCCAACAAGAACCTTCGCCTCACCTCTCCCAAGTAGGGCTGTAAACGAACTGAACGTTTAGCGAATATTTCGTGAACCATTCTGCGTGAAGTTCGTTTTAATTAATGAACGAACATGAACAAAAAATTATGTTCGGTTAGTTAAATGAACGAACATGAACATTTTCTCGTTCGTTTAATTACGTTCGTGAACGTTCGGTAATGTGTTTCTGAAAATTTGTTCATGTTTTTTTTGTTTATTTCGTTCAGCAAAGATTTTTAGCATTTATATATTTTATCTAAACTTTTTATATTCTTTAATGCTTATCTGTCTCATTACCCAAAAAAATAAAATAAGAAACCTATCTGCACCTTGTTTATTCACCATTCCCCTTTCCTTTTCATTATTAACATCGAAAAATACTATTGACCTTCGTTCAACAATTTGGGGTTCAAAGTCTAGCGACGCTCCCTCTCACCATACACCTCTAACCACCTCCGTCTTCGTTGATTTTATCTGTGTTTGTTTGTGTTCGTGAACATGTTCCTTTCCTTAATGAACGAACACGAACATAAAATTTGGTTGGGTAAGTGTTCATGAAGCGTCCATGAATACATTATATCCTTAACGAACTAACACGAACAAGGCCTTGTTGGTGTTCGTTCAGGTCATATACAACCCTACTCCCAAGTCTATCCGTCATATGTAGGTCCAAAAGTTCTTTAAATGAGAGCATGAATAAAGGTAACTTATAGCACAGACAAATTTTCGCCCACATTTCTGTTGCCATCCTACATCCTATGAACATTTGATCAATCGTTTGTGTTTCATCTTCACAAATAACAAAGAGCTCGGAATCGACGTTCACATTTCTTCTTCTAAGAGCCACACGAGTAGGAACCCTATCCATCATGGCCCGGCAAGAAAAAATATTACACTTTAGTGGCACCCACTTGCACCATCACATAGTATCATAATGACCGGAATCCATGTTACATAACATAATAGTTTTAACCGAACCTACCAAAAATTTTCTCGACCCTTCCCGAACCCACTCCCATGAATCATTACATTGGACCAAGACACCGACCCAATTTGATGCAAACAGTCCTGCCATCTGATCCATTCATCAACCGACTCAATAGCTCTCTTCCACCGCCACTTCCACTCAATTGTATCCCCCTCCATGTACATACACTCTTCAGTAGTGCAACCTTTCTCCATCTCCAACCCAAATAGATTAGGCCACCTTACTTTGAATGTTATATCTCTCATCCACAAATCCAACCAAAATCTTATATTGTACCTTACCTTAACTTTAATGTAAGAGTGGATCCCCCCACCCCCGCACACACACTTTTATCTTATCTTCAAGCCTCACTTTAGCATTCCAACACCCCGATATAGATTTGTTTGATGGAAGATAAGACCACTCACTTTTTTTTTACCATGAAAAGCATCCACCACCCTTCTCCATAAGCATTTTTCTGCAACCTTATACCTCCATACCAACTTCATTAACAAGGCATTATTAGCATCTACTAATTTTCTATTCCCGAGACCTCCCATCTTCTTCAGTAAAGTCACCTTTTCCCAAGCCACCCAATGCATCTTTTTAGTGAGACTCATCCCTGAACCAAAGGAACCATTTCATCATCGCTTCAAGGCCATTCACAACCGCTAGCGGAGCTTTAAAAAGCAAAAAATAATATATCGGGAGACTTTCGAGAACCGCCTTAATTAATGCCACTTTACCCCGTATAGAGAGGGTACGTGCCTTCCAATAAGATAAACGTTTCTTGAAAATCTCAAAGATCGGTCTGCAACTATATATTTTAGGGATTTTCTATTGGCACACCGGCCAACCTATTGGCACACTTTGACAATATAATACGGATCGTATTGTTAGGATCTGAGTTTGGTTTTGATTGTGTTTTACATTTGAATTAAGATGAAGATGAATGAGTTGTGCAGCGGAATTAAGATGGAAGCAAACTTTTCACAATCAAATAGGAGAATTGCTTTTAACATACAAGTTTAACATTGAACCGAATGATTGAATTTATTTCAACAACGATTACAATTTTGCAAGTATGCAACAAACTCCCCCTCAACCTGAGCTTACAGTATTTGTTCGTGCAGGAAGAAGATGGTGAAAGAGCTAATAGAACAGTACAGAGCACTGTTCTATTTATAGCCATGAGCAAACCACTGAAGCATCTAAGCTGACGTCACCATGAAAGTGGCATCGAACCTCCTAACAAACTCTAACCTCTGATCTATACAACCTCTGCTGTGCTAACTACTGATGTTACAATTCATTACATAAAGTAAACAAAACTACTGCTGCATTCTTCCACTGTTGTGAACCCAGCAGTACTTGTCATGATCAGCAGTGCTTGACTCAAGGCAGTAGATTGGACAGCAGGGCTTTAGTTCTTCATCAGTCTTTGACTTGATCAGCAGTTGTAGGTCAGCAGTTTGTATGATCAGTAGATAGGAGGTCAGCAGATGTTGAAACCACTTTCAATGGGAGAGACTTGTATGCATAACATCTGCTTATTCTGGATCCACTGCTCTGATCCAGTTTTGGCTTTAATTATCTGTTCCTTTGGTAGGGGTCAATCCCAACAATCTCCCCCTAGAACAGATAATGCCAAAACTCTTCATTATTGGTAGATTTTTATTGCCTCATCAGCAGTTCCCTTATTTGCCCTTTGAGTTGAAGTTCAAAGGCTAAGGCATCTGTGTCATCATCATCCCTGCTAAGTGGAAGATCAAGTAGATCCTGCAAATCTTCAAGACTCAGGCCAAGAGCTTGTCCCCTTGTTATTTTCTTCACTTCTCCATTAGACTTGAACACAGTCAGTACATGGGTCTGTTTATCAGTTTTCCACTTTAGTACTTTTGAGCCTGGTGGGTTTCTTGGGAGATTTTTATTGGATGAGGTGTTTGGTGATGCAGGCCTATTCATGACTGTCTGAGCAGTGTTTGCAGATTGTTCCAATCCAAGATCTTCTTTAATCATTATCTTAATGCCCTATTTTACAAGGTCATCACCAGCCATTAGTTCTTGGATTGTTTCAGCACCCAACTGTTTTTGTGGCCTTCTTTTAAAGATGGCTGCACCAGCTGGAGTAGTGGATCTCCTGATTTGCAGCTTTGATGGTCTTTTTGAAACCTCTGCTTCAGGATAGTCAGGCTTTTGTGGAGCAGTAGGATCTGTCTTTCTTAATTTCTCCAAACTTTTGTAGGTAGCCCTGACTTTATCTTCTTTCCATCTCATCACTTGATTCAAAGACCCATAATCGGCAGCAGCTAATTCCTCTTTCATTCTCCTCACCTCTACCTTTTTTTCAGGTACATTCTTTTTGAACTTTGCCCAATCTGGAGGAGTGTGCTTGACCTTATTCTTGATCATTTCTTGAATCCTGGCAGCTTCACTTTCAAGCTCAGGAATGGTCCACTCTTTGTACATGTGTTTTTCTCCTTTGTACTTCTTGGTTGCCATGATGCTTTCAATGTAGTCTTTTCTTAGAGTTTCATCTGCTCTCTCTCAGATTTGTTGACACACATTTTTTTTTTTTGCAAATTGCTCTAAGGATCTGACTTGTGTGAGCAAGAATTGGTAATTCTGCTGAATTTCTCTATCAGATTTTCCTTGTGCATTTCTTTTTGAGATATCCTCTGCTTGTTTAGCTTTGACTTTCAAATATTCTTCAATATTGTTTGGCCTTGGATATCCTTCAACTGATGGCAAACTCCTTTTAGCAGGGTCATCCTCATAATAAAAAGACTTAATTTCTTTTCTGACTGTTATAAGTTCAAGAGGAAATTGAAACCTGCAGGAGGTAAGGGCTTTTGAATTTGAGTTGATGAGAGAGGAACAGGCTTGGGTATTGTAACAAATGATAGAGATTTTGAAGATGTTGGTGGTGGTGATGGAGAATCATCATCTGGTATGAAAATCCTTCTCCTTTTTATTGTAGGAGAGGCAGATGATGTTTTGGGTGGAACAATGGTGGTGGTTTGAGTGGCAGTGATTTGTGATTGACTAACAACTGTTGAAACAACTGGTGTTTCAACCACTGTTGTCATTACAACAGATGCTGTAACATCTGATGTCTTCTGCTTTTTGGCAGGAGGTGATGGTGGAGATGTTGTATTTGGTGGTGATGGTGGTGGTGGTAAGGCACTGGTTGTGGTGTGTGTTGAAGTGGTGTGTGTTGAAGTGATAGCAGATGTTGAAACAACTGAAGTACCAATAGATGTTGATACAGCAGGAGTTACAACAACTGTTTGGGTGGAGGTTTGATGTTGGGGGCTTTTGGACGGTGGTTTTGGAGTATGCTTTGTGAGTCTGGATGGTGTGGACTTGGGTTCCCTCACTTTTCTAGTGAGATTTTTTTTGGCACAGGATTTTGAGCATCCTTTAGCCTAGAACAACCCTGCGCATTCAGCTTCATGTAAGCTCTTTTCTCCTCATTCCATCTTTACATATCCTTTGCCGCTCTGTCCCTTTTTACACTTGCTACTCCTTCATCAAGTGCATTTTGGGTAACATCAACCTTTTTGCTACCATCTGGCAAGGGAATGTTTCTGGTCATAGCATCCTTTTCTGGTTCAACATACAAACCATCATCTATACCCTTCTTTTTCCACTCCTGAATTTTCTCCCCCTTTTTGGCATTATCTGGGGGCAGTTGATCAATGAAGAGAACAGTTGGAGGAGTAGTGCCAGTGGTTGTCAATAAATGGGCCTTTATAGCCTTGATGTCAGCTTGTGTGTTCTTGAACCTAGACTCCATTGTGTTTCTCAGCTCTTAGACATGTTTTGCATGTTGCTGATCAGCCATTTGTTGTTGTTGTTGGAGAAAAGGTTAGAAGAAGTTCCATAGCTCATTTGCAGCAGATGCTTGTGGTGGAGCAGGTACTTGAGGTGGAACAGCAGTGGATTGCACCTTTTGTATTGTCAATAACTGATGCAGCATTTCTTTGATTTCTGCAACAGAAGTATCTAGTTTTTCGACTCTGGTCGTCAATTCCTGGTACTTTAAACCATCACCCAATTTAATGGGATCATTTGATTTCCCACTAACAGTGGTTTTATCAGTGGTTGAGGTAGGGAGTGTACTCCAAACATTAACCGTTGATGGCCTTTTTCTTGGTACTGGGGTCTTCTTCCTTCAACACTTGACAACCTTTTGATGTTGCCAGTGGTCAAAACAAATCCACTGGTGAATGTCAGAGGTTCTATGGAAGGAATTGCCTCCAAGGAAGTCTTATTGATGTAACCACTGTCCAAATGCAAACCAGTGGGTCCAGCACTTGTAGTGGCTGCTTCACTTGGATTACCACCAAGAGTTACTTGTAACTCAAGGGGTGTAACCTCCTCAGGTTGTGTTGGTGGGTTAGCAAGGATTGATACATCAGGCCCAGTCATTTGTTGAGGCATATTCTCATGAACAGGTGATTGAGAAGGACTGGTTTGTGCCTGGTTCAAATCAATTGCGTCCAACAGAATTTTTTTATTTGGTGGAATTGTGGATGTGAGGATAGGTGTAGAAAGAGAATTTGCCCCGGGCATTGGGCTGTGGATGATGGAAGCAAGTGATTCCAGAGCATCATATTGTGGTGTCCCTATTTGGACAACCTGTTCTTTTTGAGAAGAAGCAGGAGGAGTTTCAGCCATGGTTTGAGATATTTCTACCAACTGCTGTGAGGAAGTAGCAGCAATGGTTTCTTGTGACTTTTGTGCTGTCACTGGCAGTTGCTCTGGTATCTCATCCTCCAGAGTTGCCTTTTTGGTAGGTTTGGGTGGTTTTTGAATTTTCTTTTGTTTTGGCTTTTTGGGAATTGTAGGTGTGGGTTTCAAAGCAGTTGTTCTGCCACTTTGATCACCTTTAGCAGTGGGCTCAGCAGCAGATACCTGAGGAGCAGTGGTAGCTGCTAAATTCTGCTCAGGCACCTCTGCTTGTGTTTTGCAAGATGTTGATATTCTAGTAAAAGTTTCAGCAGTTAAGCTGTGCATTTGAAGATAGTCACCTTGGTTTATTGCAAAAATATCATCCTTACTGAATTTCTTTTCAAAATAATGGCTTAAAAATCTTGGAAACAGTAAGAATGATTTTGTTTCAACATTTTTAACCAGATCATTAAAGATTTTCTGGGAATAATTAAAATATTCTTCTTGAAGAATAGCATATCCTAGATTTTGAATCTTTAATGGTATTTCATTAAAATCAGTGGTTTTATTTGAAACACGCATTAGGAGGGTATGGAATAAAAACCTTATTGCAGGGGGGAAGAAACCTTTTTGTAAGGTATCCCTCTTCATCATAGTGTGTGCATACTCTCGTTCAAGAAAGTCAATTTTTAACTCGTTTTTAGGGAAGGAATTTTTACCTTGTTGATCATCGAGCTGAAAGACTTCCGAGATAAATTGTGGTGTTATTTTGACAACTTTACCCTATAGGGAAGAGTTAATGGCTATAACAGTCTCACCTTGTTTGTCAAGGGTTGCATTTTTCCAAAACTCTCTTTGGGTCGTCAAGTAGATTGGTGCATCTGCTGTTAACAAAGTTTTGTACTTTGAAGCAGTGATCATATCGAGGATGGAATCGAAAGCATCTGTGGTGCCGGGTTTTGTGAGAAGACCCAGAAGATTGTGAGAAGGTTTGTGTGGAATTTCTGTGGGTTTAGCCTTTTGAGAGGCTTCTTTAGAAGATGATTTTGCAAAAGACTTCGATTTAGTCATTTTTGGAGAAGACGATCGAAGAAATTTGTGAAGGAATTTGATGAAATATGAAGAAAACTGCTTTGAGAAGAGAATTTTTAAGAATTCAATTCGACAGTAAAACCTTGTTTGGGGTTTTGAAAGGGGGTCTTATGGAGAAAAAGTGAATGCTGACGCGGCAGCGGTTACAAAAGGTCTAACCACTATGTACTGTCCACGTGCCATCCCCTGATGAAGTGAATGACAGTACTTTTATGAAAACTACTGATGAAGGCAGTGGTTGCAACGGTAATGAGAACAGTGGATGATTTTTACTATCAGTGGATAGCACATCAGTGGATACAACACTAATTTTGAACAACAGTGCTTATCAAGGAATAGGGGAACAGGGGATGACTTTCAGCAGTGGACAGACTTTTGAAGTAGATCAGACTTTTGAACTCATCAGTGGTTATGGCAGACTTTTAAGGATTTTAATGAAAATTCATTTTTAGCTATTTTTAAGGATGGATTTTTGATTTTCTGAAAACAGTTTAATGCTTTTATTCAGAGAAAAACAGGATTTTGCCTCTTATTCCATGTTTAGCATGCCAATCCTAGAGATCAAGCTTTCAAAGTTGGATGTGTCTAATGCTTTAGTCAGCACATCTGCCAGCTGATCCTTAGTTGGAACATGATGCAGAGAAATCAAACCTTTTTCATAGCAATCCCTCACAAAGTGATGTTTGATGTCAATGTGTTTGGTGGTTGAGTGGGAAACTGGATTTTTGATGATATTTTCTGCTGCCTAGCGGTCCAACGTGAGTGGTGTCTTCAAGGCAGTGATACCAAAATCCAGCAACTGATTTTGAAGCCAGAGCAGTTGGGCTGTACAGCTCGCAGCAGCTATATATTCTGCCTCAGCAGTGGATGTGGAAACAACTGCTTGCTTTTTGCTTTGCCAAGACACTAAGCAATTGCCTAGGAATTGGCACCCTCCTGAAGTGGACTTCCTTGTCTTGTCACATCCAGCAAAGTCACTATCTGAGAAACCTGAAAGCTCAATTTTACCATCAGCTGGATACCAGATACCAAGTGTGGGAGCACCTTTTAGGTATCTGAATATCCTTTTTACAGCAATAAGGTTTGACTTTCTAGCGGCTGATTGGGATCTTGCACAGACACATGTTGCAAACATGATATCTGGCCTAGATGCAGTTAGGTACAATAAAGACCCAATCATGCTTCTATATACGGTCTGATCAACCAAATCATCCTTTTCATCAGACATGACTAATTTATTGGTTGCAATGGGTGTACTGCATGGCTTACAATCATCCATGTCAAATTTCTTTAAAAGTTCTTTGGCATATTTGCCTTGATGGATGAAAGTGCCATTTTGCAGCTGCCTTACTTGGAGACCAAGAAAGCACTGGAGTTCACCCATTGCACTCATTTCAAACTCAGCTGTCATGAGTTGCTTGAACTCTTCACACATTTTATTACATGTGCTTCCAAAAATGATGTCATCCACATAAATTTGGACAATCATCAAATCCTTTCCTCTCCATTTTAAAAACAATGTTTTATCTATTCTTCCTCTTGTGAACCCAATGGAAAGTAGAAAGGTGGACAGAGTTTCATACCAGGCTCTTGGTGCTTGTTTCAGGCCATACAAAGCTTTATTTAGCTTGTAGACATGATCTGGATTAAATGGATCCTCAAAACCTGGAGGTTGACAAACATATACCTCTTCTTGAATCTTACCATAGAGGAATGCATATTTAATATCCATTTGGTACACCTTGATTTTGTGGTTGACAGCAAAGGCCAGAAATAGTCTGATTGCTTTAAGTCTTGCAACAGGGGCAAAAGTTTCATCATAGTCAATGCCCTCTTCTTGTCAGAAACCTTGAACCACAAGCCTGGCTTTATTCTTGACAACAATACCCCTTTCATCAGTTTTATTTTTGAAGACCCATTTTGTGCCAATAGGACTTACACCCTCTGGCAATGGAACAAGCTCCCATACTTGTTTTCTTCTAAACTGTTGCAGCTCCTCTTGCATGGCTTCTACCCAGCTGTTGTCTTTCACTGCCTCTTGGTACTTGACTGACTGATGGAGTGATTGAAAACCAGCAAAAAGACAAATGTTTTGGGTTTGGCTTCTTGTGAGCACCCCTTCATTGATGTTGCCAATGATTTGGTCAGGTAGATGAGATCTCAAGAAGATTAAATCTCCTTTGTATGGGATGATGGCATTTGTTGGTGAAGGCTATAGATGTGTATCATCTGAGCTAACTACTGCTGGTGACTTTGATGATCCAACAGTGGCATCAAAAGGTGGTGGAATAGGAGGTTGTGTGGACACATGCTGACTTTTATCCACTGTTTGGTGACTTTTTCCAGCAGTGTTTGATGTTGTGGAAGCAGTGGTTAAGGGGCTACTTTGGTCAACAACTGTTGAGGTAGCAGTGGTTGAGCTTTGACAGCTGTTTTGAACATCTGTTGCTCTTCCCATTTTGACAGACTTTTGAGGGATGATGATTTCATACCCGTAGTCTGGTGTTGAATCCTCTGATGGACCTGCACTGTTAGTCTTGACAGTAGTGTTTTCAAAAGTGAATTTATCAAGATCAAACAAAACAGCAGGATTTGCTGGAATTTTCATTGACGAAAGTTCATTGAACTTTACATTCAAAGTCTCTTCCACTGCTTTGGTCCGTGTATTAAACACTTTGTAGGCCTTGGCAGTGGTTGAGTATCCCAGGTGATAACCACAATCTACTTTGGCTGCAAATTTTGAGATGGAATCTTTTAAATTCAAAATAAAACATGGGTAGCCAAATACTTTAAAGTATGAGATCAGTGGTTTGATTTTATACAGAATTTTATAAGCAGTCTTTTTGTGCCTGGGGTTAATTAAAACTCTATTTTGGACATAGCAAGCAGTATTTACTGCCTCTGCCCAGAAGGTCAAAGGCAAACCTGAGTCAGCAAGCATGGTCCAAGCAGCTTCAAGCAGGGATGCTGTACTGCCTTACAATCCCTTTCTTCACACAGAAGGCATCCAACTCCTTATTTTTGAATTCTGTGCCATTGTCACTCCTGAAGACTTTTATTGGAAGGTCAAATTGCTTTTCAACTTGTGTCACAAAGTCTTGCAAAATGCATGCAGTCTCATCTTTCGAGTGTAAAAAGAAAGTCCATGTAAACCTAGAGAAGTCATCATTAATAACCAAACAATATCTCTTCTTCTTGAGACTCATGACTTGAACTGGGCCAAACAAATCTATGTGCAGCATTTGCAAACACTGGGTTGTTTTGGACTCTTCAATGGACTTAAAGGAGCTTTTATGCTGTTTTCCTTTTAAACAGGAAACACAATGCTCATGACATGAAAACAATTTTTGTGGTAAGCCTCTTACTAGGCCATTTTTTGAAATTTCAGTGATTGTCTTGAGATTTGTGTGCCCCGATCTTCTGTGCCAAAGTTCTGTCTCTTTGTGAGAGACAGCTGAGAACAGACAGGCATCAGTTCTGGGACACTCTTTTGACATATCAACAACATAAACATTGCCACTTCTTTGAGCAACAAGTTTTGTTTTTCCAGTTTTTATTATTGCTTTAATCTTTTCAACCATTTCTGGTCCAACAATCCTACAACACTCCTTTGTGAAGAATGACCCATACCCCTTATCACTCATTTGTGAGACACTCAGGAGGTTAAATTTCAGATTGTCTATCAGATTGAGATTTTCAAATTTTACATTTCCAGAATGAACTGTACCAGACCCCAGAACTTTCCCTTTCTTATTATTCCCAAAGGATATATCACCCCCTCCATGGATTTTTAAATCTTTGAGTAGGGCTTTACATCCTGTCATGTGCCTGGAGCCTCCACTATCTACATACCAAAGACTATATAAGCATGCAGAAGCTCCCTGCACATGAAGTAAAATGATTAGTTCATTAAGGTCTCCAAAGCCAATAAGGCTTTGGATGGGGTCTCAACAGTGTCTGGGAAGGTGGCAGATGCATGGACAATGGTTAGCTTAGGGGTTTGAACATTTTTGGGAATGTTTTTCTCTAACCACTGTTGGGGGTCTTGGCTGATCACCTGTTGATAACCAAAAGGATGTCTGTTTACTCTTGGTTTAGAGGGCTTTTTGTAAGCCTCATAAACATGTGGGATCCTTTGGTTTGATGGTTGTCCTTTACCTCTCCTGAATTGATTTGCAGGAGGTGCATCAGTCACTTGAACATCTCTTTGAACAGATGTTTGATTCAGCTGTTTTGTGACCGCTGTTTGGACTGGGACAAACAGTCGTTGTTTCTTGGTGAATTTGACAGATGATGCTGATGAACTTAAGGATGTTTTTGCAATGTACTCATTCTTTTTCTCATCAAAGTTTTTGAGATACACACATTCCTTTGTTTTGTGGTTATTTTTACCACAGATGGTGCAGCTTTCAGCAGGTACAATGACACTTGTTTTGTTTAGATCATGTGCTTTTAGATGAAAACAGTCTTTTGTTAGATGATTCCTTTTTTCAAAAAAATCACAAAACATGTTTTTAATCTTTTCTCTCTTCTTCCTTTTCTCAGATTCCTTTGCAACATTGTTTTGAACCACTGTTGGGATATCTTTGATAGGAATGACCTTTACTTTTGGAGCTTTTACACCATCAGTGGTTGTGAATCCATTGGTTTGAAGTTTTCCAGGATGTCACACTCATCAGACCATGTGGGTTTAAATTGATATTTCTCAATCTCCTCAAAAGTTGAGGATCCGACAGATCTTTCCAGAGTAATTTTGTTACCAAGTTTGTCAGTTATTTTAACCTCTTGGCCATCCTTGTTTGTGGGAATCACTTCAACAATGGTTTGAACAGATTCTTTGGAAGCATTCTTTTCAATTTCATCATGTTTTCTAAAACCAACACCAAATTTTACATTGCTCTTAATCTGTTTTTCAAGCATGACCTCATAACCTTTGCAAGATTCCACCCATTTTTCATAAGTGATTTGGGTGGATTCCAACTCCTTTTTGCAAACTTGGTATTTTTCTACCATAGTTTGGAGTAGAGTCTTGGTTATGCTTTGCTCTTCTTTGAGACTGCTGATTTCTTTGTCTTTTTCAGCCAATTTATTTTTAAGTTCTTTTAATGACTTTTCAAATTTGACTTCATCAGATAAGACCTTATCTCTAAGGTTTTCATTTACCTCTTTAATGTTAGCAAATGCAATTATGCATTTATCTGAACACAGTTTTTCAAGAACTTGAGGTGTTACCTTAGCAGCAGCCATCATGGCACAATCACATTGATGATCACCTTCTTCATCAGCTCTAATTTCTTTCTCACCTGCTTTCTTCTCTTCCTCTTACTCTTTGTTTTCTTTGGACCAAGGGTCTGACAGTGGTTCAATCAGGGTTTCTGAATTTTCTCCCAGCAGTATTTCACCAGCAACTGCAGTAACCACTGCTTCAGCAACTTCATCCACTGTTTCAGCACTTAGCTGTTCACCTTCAGTTTCTAACCCTTCTGGTATTGTCTCTAAAGCCATTAAACAAAATTCATTATCAAAAGTATCATTCGAAGCATAGAGAGCAAAATTTTCATCACCAAGTTCATCAGGCATGCTGCTCCAATCAACAAAGCCTTGAGTGAAAAAGCTTTGCTGATCTGGTTGTACCACTGTTGGAGCAGCTTATTGAGGTGCAACAGGTTGCACTTGTGCCTGAGGAACAGGGGCTTGAACATACTGAATTTGTGGAACTGTGGTTTGAACATAATGCACAGGCACAGGGGTTGCAGCATAGTGAGCAGTGTTAACATGTGTTGCAGGGGTATATTGGGTATAGTGCACAGTGCTTTGTTGTTGTGGTCTAGGGTTTGAGCTAGGATGAGTAATTATTGGACCAGTGGTTTGACTCCTGCCTTCCCTAGCAAAATGACCTAGCCTATTGCATTTGTAGCACTTAATTTTTGACTTATCCAACCCCACCTTTAAATTCCCATGAAGCCCTGGGAATTTTCTCCCTGTTCTTTTGTAGAATTTGCTTGTTCTAACACTAAGCAAAGCCAATTCATGCAAAATGTCCATCTCTTCTAAGTCAGTGGGATCAAAATGTTGCAAATCATTGAGTTCAAAGCGTAAGTTATCTGACATCTGATGTTCACAGTTTGCAGTGAAAGCATAATTTGCAGAGTGAGAATCAGAGTTATTAAAATTTCCACCAGCAGTTATGTCAATAAAATGATCATAACTCTAATCCTTACTACTGCTACCAGATTCTTCCTGACCAAAAAGAGCTGTGCTGCCAAATGAATAATCATCAGCAACTTTACCAGACTCTTGCAACTTCCTTTTCTGGTTTAACTCCCTTTCATAGGTCAGGAGTCTACCATGGAGTTGGGTCAGGGTCAGATCTTTGAACTCAGCTGAATTTCTAGTGACAAAAGCAATTGTGTCCCATTTTTCAGGTAGTGATCTAAGAAACCTGCTATTTTGAGTTGCATTTGGAAATGTAACTTTAACATGTTGGTGCAGTTGTCTATCGACTACATCTTAGTTCGAGTCTTAGGACAGGGTTGTTCGTATTGTATATGTGTTTAGAGTTTTAGGGCCGCTTATAGGGTAAATGAGTCGGACCGCTTTTGTGGCAATCAATGTGGGTCGCCCATATGTCAACTGGTAGGTTCGCTCATATGGACTTGTCCATATGAGCGGTTCCTGACTCCTATATATAGGTGTCATATGGGCGGTTCCAGCAGATAGATAAGTTAAGTGTGTGTTTTTCAAGGTGTAAAGGCGAAGCCCTGTCCGTTTGTCTCCTCGAGCTTGTAATCAGTCAGTGAATCAATAAAGGAGACGTTAAAGTGTGAAATCAAGCTTTACGAAGACTAATTCAATGAATTCCGCCTCTGAACTAGTCTAAGTGCTCTTCTGATCGACTCATCGGGTCAGCAAACGATCCTACATGTGGTATCAGAGCTCAGGAGGAAGAGTTCTTACCGTTTAGCTCGATTTTCGCTTGTAATTCTCACTTCTACACCTTCTTTTTCTGATTCGGAAAGATTTCACGGTCGGAATTTGATCAAAATCTCAGGGATTGTGCAAAATAGTACCATGACAAACCCTGGAAAGTTTCAGATCAAAATTCAAAGTTTTTAGGGGTCAAAATGATGTTTGAAAGTGGACCGCGTTTCTAAACATTGTTGGAACCGCTCGAAATTTTGGTCTGGAACCGCTCGAAATTTTGGTCTGGAACCGCTCGAACGGACGGAACTTGAACCGCTCATTCGGTCGAATTGTCCTTGGACCGCCCATTCAGACATAGTTGGACCGCTGATCTGTAAATTTGAGGACCGTTAATCTGAACATTTGAGAACCGCTCATTCGGTCGATTGAGTTGGGACCGCTCGAACACTCAAGAGTTTGAACCGCTCTTTTGGACTAGACTGGATCGCGTATCTGTACAATCCTGAATCGCTTATTGATCAAATAACCTGGTCCGCTTCAAATCAACATTCATTTGGATCGCTTATTCGGACAGTTTGTTTGGACCGCTTATTCGACAAACTTGTCTGGGCCGCTTATCAGAACAATTGTTGATTCGCGTTTGTGTTCACAATATACTTGTCGGGATATTTTAGAAAACTGACAATGAGGTTTGATGTGCAGGAAAACAATGATCTTGAGAGAATGAATAGTTGGTATCGAGGTTATTTTAGTAGTTCTTATCAGAAAATATCAAAAGAAATTTGGTATGAACGTTTCAAAAGCTTTTTGAGTAAGAAAGATGAAAAATTGGATGATCTGGAGAAACGTTTTGATCGTTTGATAGACTATTTGAAGGAAAATCAAATAGTGATATCAGAAGCTGAGATGGTATCAAAGTTCGCGAACGGTTTATCAGTTGAATGGGATGAAGTTGTAAAAAATTTGAAAGAAAATTCTAATTTTTCAAAATTAACTCTGAATAAATTCATCGGCGAACTTAAAAATCATGATTATGAAAATTATCAAAAGAAGAGAGAAATATTGGATAAGATAAAAATAAATTTGGAAGATTTGAGTTTAGAAGTGATAAAAGAAATGAACAAAAGAATCAATTTGTGTTTGGGAACAAAAAGAAAGTCGGTGTATGATATGAAAAGAGGCTGTTATATTGATGATAATAGAAATCCTCTTGATCTTGTTACAATCTTTGGTGCAGGTACATATAAGATAGAGAAAGAACAAGTGCCGAAGGTTGAAGAATCTGTGAAGAATGAAACTTCATGTTCTGAAACAGTATGCTTCGAATGCGACAACTTCAAGACTGAAAATGACAAACTCTTGAAAGATGCGGAAAGTTTGACATCGAAGGTCAAGAAGTTGGAAGATGAGAAGCAAACTGATAATAAGCAGATTCTTATAGTTCAGGAAAATTGTGAGAAGTTGAAAGTTGAAAATGACAAACTGTTAAGTAATTTGAACAGTTTGACATTTGAAAACAGGAAGTTGAAAGAAAATATAAAGGTTTTTGAAAACAAACAGAAATCGTCAGAAGATGAGGATTTCTGGATCAAGCTGGAAAACAAAAACCTGAAAGCCAGTGAATCAAAATTTCAGGAACAGATAAAAATTTTGGAAAATGAAAAGACTGTTCTTGAAAACTTGAAAAATGAAAATGAAAATTCAATCAAGTCTCATCTTGAAAGAATCTCTCAGCTTGAAAGTGAAGCTGAGAATTCGAGGAACAGAATTGATGAACTTGAAAAGAAATTGATCGGTTTTGTGACTTCATCTGACAAGTTGAATATTCCTTGTCCAAAACCAATCAACTCTGTTCCAATGAGTGACAATGTCACAAACTTTGACAAAGTCAAAGTTAAAGATTGTGATGAAAAATCTGATGATAAAAAGGAAAAATTTCAGAAAATTGTTCTGCAATCAACTGAAAAGGGTGAATGCTCGAAGCAAAAACCTTTGAAGAAGAAAGCAGAACAGAATCAAAAGATTAAAAATGAGAAAATTGTTCAAAAAGATAGAAAAAATTCATCAGATCGTTCATTCAATCAAAAGAAAAAATTAAAAAATATAAAAAAGGAAAATTCTAAAATTGTTGGTAATAAGTGGTGCAGGTTGGACCACAGTGCTTCAAAGCCAAATCCAGCAAAGTTGAGAAAGGAATATCACCAAGCCAAACAATGCTTTGACTTGAGCGTTTGGACTCAAAATGGTGATAGGTACGATAACAGAGTGTGTTACAGCTGCGGCTATCATGGACACATTGCTGTTAACTGCCGGAGTTGGAGTTATGAGACCAGAAGGTGCTACAACTGCAACATCAAAGGTCACATTGCCAGAGATTGCTCGAGGAAATCGAATGAAAGATTGAGGGTTAATTCTCAGAAAATGGCAAAGATTCCAGTCAAAGTCAAGCCCCAGGAACAGAAGGCTCGGAAACCTAAAGTTCAAGTACAGTCAACTCAAGAAAAGAAAGTAAAACTTTCACAGGGGCAAAAAGACAGACTGAGGAAAAAGAGAAAGAAGGCGAGAGAGTATCTCGAGAAGATTTTGTCCTCAGGTTCACAGGATAAACAGAATAACAGTTCTGATGAATCTACTCCCTTAGTTGCAAAGACAAGCAAAAAGAATTCATCAGATACAAATCTGGGGACAAAAGAGGAGAAGAAAAAGAAGAAAGTGAAGTTTTCACTTCCTGGCGATGAATCTGTTTCTTCGGAAACAAAGGAGCCACATGTCGGCGATGAATCTGATAGGTTAAAATCAGACAAGCCACCTTCAGGCAATGATTCTGGTTCGTTAAAACCAGGGGAGCTTTTGGTTGAGGTAAAAAAGGAGAATTCAGGTTTAGCAATGGATGATGCAAATTTTCCACCATTGTTGAACAAGAATTCGAAATCACCCAAGGACCGTCAGGCTTGGGTGAATCTGTTTAAATGAAAAACCTGACTTGCTGGAGATCCCAAGATGGTATCGTGGATCATGAATCGGCACATTTCTTGAGAAATTTCACTTTGGTGATTTTTCGATTTACATGTGGTAAATCAGGGACATTAATTTGTACTTGATTTTCTACTGATGGTTTATGATAAAACTGGAAATGATAAATCTTTAAAATGTTTGAAGAAAACAAGATGATGAGATAACCCCGAACCTACAAATGGTTTGAACACAAACTAATTTTTTTTTTCAGAAAAATCATTCTGATTAAAACAAACTTAAGTGTTTTGAGATCACAATGTGAAATTAGTTTGTTGTGAGGGGGAGTTCTGATTGTTTATGCCAGGTGGATGGAGAATTGATGTGATTCTCATTATGTTGTCATTTTTGTACAGTTTGTTTCAAATTTTCCCAGAAAATCAAAATTTGAGACATATTTTGATTTTAGGGGGAGTAAAATTTTAAAAAATTAGAAAATTTGAAAATGTCAAAAACATTGAAAAATTGTAAAAATGAGTTTTGTTGCAAAACAAGAGGAAATGATAGTAAATCAGTTGGACTATCACAGCACGCTAAAGTAATGTAATGCAAAACGTGATAAACGGTCTCACTGATGATGTGACGATAGGTTTTTGTACATTTAATAGATTTATTCGGGATATAAACCTAAAATTTCAAACTTGTGAAATTCGTGGGGAACACTACTTGGATATATAGGTAACCCCTGAAATCTCGTTTGAAAGGTCTCGTATTCTGATATACTAGGTGTTTATACTCTATGATGTCTGGGGTATTATTCCGGGACTTCTGCTGAACGGTAGTTCTGACCTAGTCCTTGGCTAATACTTTCCACAAAATGCTTGAAATATAGCATAAAGCCCTCAGTTGATTAGACAATAAAATTGATAATCATCTGTTGTAGCTGAAAAGATCCTCTAAAGGGGACACACTGCTAAGTCGAAGCTGATATCTCTCTGCTGAACGGAAGTTCTGACCTGAGATCCCTCAGTTCTCGCATCTTTCCCCTAATTTATATACAGACATCATTTGTAGTGTTCATACCTGTAAGACTGAATATTGGGATTCTGGATACGGGAGTATATTCAAGAGGTGGGACACATGAATTGAACTAAGTTCATAAAACATCTAAAAGTATCCTGAATAGATTGAAAATTGTATGAAAATTTAAGAGGACAATTATATCGTCAATCTACGTGAATCGTTTAGAACTTAAAACGATTAAAAGCTTAACGGTGCTTGTGTTATGTCTCAAAAACTGATATGATCCTCTTGCACAAACTCACAAAAATATGTTTGTTTTGCATTTAAATTTCTGTTTTTGCATTTACTTTTTATATTTTGAAAAATCCAAAAAGATTTTCGACAACTGATGGTGAAGAGCTGATTTTCAAAATCTCAAAGGCTAAACTTGATGAACAGACAGGTTGGTTAAATCATTTGAAATGTTTAAAGTGATTCATTAGGTTGAATCAGAAATTGGAATGTTTCAAATTTGTGAATCAGTGTTTTATTTGAAAAAGCTATCGAATAATTAGTTGATTCATTAAGTTGAATCACAATTATTTTGGTTTGTGATAGAGTGTTTAAGTTTTGCAGGCTTCTGATCCTGTTGCTACAGAGAAAGCCAGGAGTTGATTTAAATGGTGATAACGATTTCCAGACAGAGATCCCAGCATGAAGATAGGGGGAGTCTGACGAAAGTTAGAGCCAGAGAAAGACCCAGGCATATGATTTCAGGAAGAAGTTTATGTAGAAGATTTGATTCCAGGCTGGGTTCCTGAAGAAGACCGAACAAGAGTGAAGAGCTGGAAATGCTTGAAGACTCTCACTGAAGATTCCGTCAACATTTAAGGGGGAGTCTGTTGGTGCAGTTGTCTGTCGACTACATCTTAGTTCGAGTCTTAGGACAGGGTTGTTCGTATTGTATATGTGTTTAGAGTTTTAGGGCCGCTTATAGGGTAAATGAGTCGGACCGCTTTTGTGGCAATCAATGTGGGTCGCCCATATGTCAACTGGTAGGTTCGCTCATATGGACTTGTCCATATGAGCGGTTCCTGACTCCTATATATAGGTGTCATATGGGCGGTTCCAGCAGATAGACAAGTTAAGTGTGTGTTTTTCAAGGTGTAAAGGCGAAGCCCTGTCCGTTTGTCTCCTCGAGCTTGTAATCAGTCAGTGAATCAATAAAGGAGACGTTAAAGTGTGAAATCAAGCTTTACGAAGACTAATTCAATGAATTCCGCCTCTGAACTAGTCTAAGTGCTCTTCTGATCGACTCATCGGGTCAGCAAACGATCCTACATAACAAGCCTTAATTCACTAATGAGAAAGCTAAAACGTTCAAACTGTTGGGTTAATGATTCACCCTTGATGTGGCAAAATGTTTCATACTGCTGATTCAGAATTTACATGTTGTTTTCAATAACCTCTTCCGTCCCCCCAAATTGTTCCTTCAATGCATCCCATAACTCTTTGGCACTGTTACAATGTAACAGCCCAGCATAGATTTCATTAGGTAATGCAGATGCTATGATGCTAAATGCTTTGGCATCGAGTTCGAACTTTTGAAAGTCAGTTTCAGTATAGTTTTCAGTTGGTTTAGGAACAAACTTCTTTGCATCCTCAGCACTTAGCACCATAGGAACATGGGGACCAAAAACAACAGACCTCCAACATTCAGTATTCTGTTGAGCAAGGATGTGACCCATCCTTCTCTCCCAGATGTTGTATTCATTACGTTTAAGCATGGGTGGTTTGAAAAGAGAGCCAATGTTATTTTTATCATCTTGTGATTGTGACGTCATCCTGGTTGTTTTACAGGCACTGATTAATCAACTTTAATGGTGATTAAACCTTACTCTGTTTTTTAACGAAACGAACAAACTATCAGTATCAATGATTGCGAGCTAAACTATTTATGTCAAAATGATTGTTAAATCAAATTTGACTGTCCAAGCTCTGATACCAATTGTTAGGATCTGAGTTTGGTTTTGATTGTGTTTTACGTTTGAATTAAGATGAAGATGAATGAGTTGTGCAACGGAATTAAGATGGAAGCAAACTTTTCACAATCAAACAGGAGAATTGCTTTTAATATACAAGTTTAACATTGAACCGAATGATTGAATTTATTTCAACAACGATTACAATTTTGCAAGTATGCAACAAACTCCCCCTCAGCCTGAGCTCACAGTATTTGTTCGTGTAGGAAGAAGATGGTGAAAGAGCTAATAGAACAGTACAGAGCACTGTTCTATTTATAGGCACGAGCAAACCACTGAAGCATCTAAGCTGACGTCACCATGAAAGTGACATCTAACCTCCTAACAAACTCTAACCTCTGATCTATACAACCTCTGCTGTGCTAACTACTGATGTTACGATTCATTACATAAAGTAAACACAACTACTGCTGCATCCTTCCACTGCTGTGAACCCAGCAGTACTTTTCAATGATCAGTAGTGCTTGACTCAAGGCAGTAGATTGGGCAGCAGGGCTTTAGTTCTTCATCAGTCTTTGACTTGATCAGCAGTTGTAGGTCAGCAGTTTGTATGATCAGTAGATAGGAGGTTAGCAGATGTTGAAACCACTTTCAAGGGGAGAGACTTGTATGCATAACATCTGCTTATTCTGGATCCACTGCTCTGATCCAGTTTTGGCTTTAATTATCTGTTCCTTTGGTAGGGTTCAATCCCAACACTAGGCCTATACGACCCGTATTGAATAAAGTAAAAGACATGGCAGACTGGCAGGTGCAGGTGTTGTTTGGCGGCTGGCCTAATGCGCATCGTATAGGCCTATACAATGTGTATCAAGGCCCTGAATTTTTGAGGTTTGATTTTTGGGTGTGTTGTGATCGGTTTTTGGGGTTTTGGGTTTGTTATTGGTGTTTATTATTGGTTATTTTTGTTTTAGTTAGTATTAAAATCTTTATTTTTTTTTATCGTTATGTATCGTATTATAGCGTATCATGGCATATCATATCGCATTTTAATTCAATATCGTATTATAGCGTAACGTGGCATATCGTATCACATCATATTATAGTGAGTTGTTTCGCCATAGAAATAGCATGTCACACCCCCAAAATCCACCTGCGGATAACACCCGCTTCGAGGGCGTGACTGACCAGGATCCAGCCACCAATTATACTGAGCATTTAATTAATAGAAGAAATATTTAAAATCCGAAGTAATTAACAACATTAGAGTTTAGATTCGGTAATTAGTTTAACAAAACAGCGGAAGCATAAACCAAAATAGTTTTAAAGACAGTTCATTGATCAAAACAGTTATCCCAACACACGGGTTTGACGAACACTACACTTCCCCAAGTAGCAGCTCGTGAATCATTGGTTACCTGCAAAGCATGCAGTAAGGAGTCAACAATAATGCTGAGTGAGTTCACTAGTTGTCCAGTTTTAATTACCAAAAACTTGTTTCACCGGTTAATTTATCCGTTTATACATGCCCTGGGGAGCTACCCCAAAAGTTAGCGACTAAACTGTTTTTCCAATACCGAACACTAGGTAACCGTTGCGTATCCGCAGGATGCCCCGATGTCAATGTTCTATCATCATTGACGGATTTCTGAGTCTATTAGTTCACGCCCGTCCCAAACCAGGGCACGGTGTGAGGCTGGTAAACACCTAAATAGCGCTATCAACTAATAACCCGCTCGCCTAACCCGGCGACTAATCGGTATTTGTAGTAGGGACTTGAGTGATAGAGTTTCGTTTAGTGCCGTTAGTTGCAATCCGTATAAACAGTAATTAACCAAAAGGTTTCCCAATACCCGGGAAGGAAAAGTAAGTTTTGTGTTCCCAATAACCAGGGAAAGTATGTAAATGGTATCCCCTTTTACCAGGGGATAGGATTGTCCAACAGGTTTCCCAATACCAGGGAAGGAAAAGTAAGTTTTGTTCCCATAACTAGGGAAGGTATGTAAATGGTATCCCCTTTTACCAGGGGATAGGGTTGTTTTAGTCTCGTGTCCCAAACCACCGGGACGCATGCTTTTAAGTTGTGAACTCACCTTGGGTTGCTCGGTAGGTTTAGGTTACTTGTCAATCACGTTGGTCACCACGTCCTAACATGGTTACCGGTATAGGTCAGGTTCGGTATACAAGTATTCACGTAAAACTTACACATAACTAACATGTATCAAGCATATAAGTAAACAGTGGGTTAATGGGCCGGCCTAAATAATTAAGCAGTCAACAGCAACACATAGTTCATTTAACAGATAGCCCAAGTTAACACAGAATGGCCCAATAACCAGAATGGACAGCCCACTCGCAACCAGCTGGTCTCGAGTCGCAACCAGGTGGTCTCGGCTTGTCACGCTGTGGTTACGAGTCGTAACCGTGGTCTCGAGTCATCATGTTTTGGTTGCGAGTCGCAACGGCGTGATTTCGAGTCGCAATCTCGTGGTTTCGAGTAGTCATGCTGTGGTTGCGAGTCGCAACTACGTGGTCTCGAGTTGTCTTGCCTTGGTTGCGAGTCGCAACGACGCGGTTGCGAGTCGTAAGCTGTCCCTTTCACGTACACGTGATGATGCAGATGCAACAGTCCGAAATTGTACCATGTATTCAGACCCAGATTAGGAAACAACCAATAAGGTTTCACTAACACTTTTCCTAAACTGACCAGCAATGAAAATAGATCAAACTTTGCCATTTTTACATCTTCAAGTCATATTCAAACAAGTTCATCTTATGTTCATCATTTTCTAGGGTTTTCATGCCAACATAAACACACATTTATGAACCGAAAATCACATATTTCTAGCAAGATCATCATGCAAGAACAAGAAACACACATGTTTGTAGCCGAAATCTCATATTTAACAACATCATTTTGCAAGGACAATGAAGCATAGATTGGTTAGCCATGAATACTCTTAGACTACCATTTTCTAACCATTTTTAAACATGTTACCACATATTGTCAAGCTTTACGAACCAACCTAAGAATCATGCATCTTGTTTCTAACCAAACATTTCTAGTTCATTTATCACACATAATTTCTACACACAAAATAGAACACTAACCGGTTTGAGAAGAAGAAGCCGTAAACAAGGAAAAGAACCGAGAAGATGGAGTGTCCGAGTTAGTGGTCTTGACCGAGTCCTTGTCCGGGATCCTTGCTTGAA
This sequence comes from Helianthus annuus, assembly GCF_002127325.2. Lineage (NCBI taxonomy): Eukaryota > Viridiplantae > Streptophyta > Magnoliopsida > Asterales > Asteraceae > Helianthus > Helianthus annuus. The sequence continues at coordinate 68,793,598 of NC_035449.2, forward strand.
CCGAAAATTGAAAGGGATTGGGGTGTGTTGTTGAGGGTTTCTAGTTGAGAGAAAAATAGTAGAAGTGTGTTTGTGTGTTGTGTATGAAATGAGGGAAAGTGGGGAAAGATGGGGTATATACACCAAGGGGTGTTTCGGTTTGGGCTTGGGGTTTCGGCCCAAGCCGGTTACGGCTCAACGGCCCACTCGAAACCGAGTGGCCCACTCGCAACCGCCCGGTTGCGAGTCATGGTCTCGACTCACATACATTTATATATATAATACGTACATTCAACACACATTAAGCAAATATAGATCACGTTTTCATTTGATAATATTTATATACACAAAATATTACAAGGTGTTCGTTCGGAAAAACCTCGAGTGTCACATTATCCCCAAGTTTTAAGAACTTTCGTCCCGAAAGTTGAAGCAGCCACTGCCAAGCTAGCGTGTTTTAACGGGGTGTCACATCATCCCCCCGTTAGTTTGGAATTTCGTCCCGAAATTCGGTTGTAGCTTCAGTGCTGGGGTTTTCGTTTGGGAATAACTGGGGATACTTAGACTTCATCTGGTCTTCCCGCTCCCAGGTAAACTCTGGGCCGCGTCGCGAGTTCCAACGAACTCGTACAAGGGGTATTCTAGTGCTCTTGAGGACCTTAACATCCCGGTCCGTGGTTTCGACAGGTTTTTCGACGAATTTCAACTGTTCGTCGATCGTGAGTTCCTTCAGAGGAACTACGTGCGTCTCATCTGACAGACACTTCTTCAGATTCGACACATGGAAAACGTTGTGAACTGCACCGAGTTCTGCTGGTAAGTTCAGTCTGTAGGCCACCTTGCCTATTTCCTCAAGGATTTCGAAAGGTCCAACGTACCGTGGGTTGAGTTTGCCTCGTTTACCAAAACGAACCACACCCTTCCAGGGTGAAACTTTGAGTGGTACCCGCTCCCCAACCTGGAGCTCAAGTGGTTTCCTGCCCTTATCGGCGTAGGCCTTCTGACGGTCGCGAGCGGCCGCCATGCGTTGTCGTATTTGAGCAATCCGCTCAGTAGTGTCTATCACATGTTCTGGACCAGTGATTTGACTATCCCCCACCTCTGCCCAATAAAGAGGTGACCGGCATTTACGTCCGTACAATGCCTCAAACGGAGCAGCTCTAATGCTGGTGTGGTAGCTGTTATTATACGAGAATTCCACGAGTGGCAGATGCCTTTCCCAGCTGTTGCCAAAGTCGTTTACACAAGCGCGAAGCATGTCTTCTAATGTTTGAATAGTGCGTTCGGACTGCCCGTCCGTCTGTGGGTGATATAGATATGCTGTGCTCATAACTAAACGTGAGCCAAAAGACTTGTGCAATGCTTGCCACAGTTCCGAAGTAAAACGTGCATCTCGATCAGAGATGATAGAGGTGGGCACCCCGTGCCTCGAAACAACTTCCTTGAGGTATATCTTCGCCAGAGTGGAGAATTTATCTGTTGTCTTTGATTGCCAAGATGTGTGCGGATTTCGTGAGTCGATCCACGATCACCCAGATAGTGTCGTTTCCGCGCTGTGATCTAGGTAGGCCAGTAACGAAATCCATGGAAATTTGCTCCCATTTCCATTGTGGTATCTCTGGTTGTTAGAGTAGGCCTGAGGGTTTCTGATATTCCGTCTTGACTCGCGCACAAGTCAAACACTTGCTGACGTAAGTTGCTATGTGGGCCTTCATGCTAGGCCACCAATACGTAGTCTTAACATCGTGGTACATCTTATCCGAACCAGGGTGTACTGAGTAGCGAGATTTGTGCGCTTCTTTCATCGCAAGTTCCCGTAAGTCGCCATAGAGTGGGACCCAAATGCGTCCTGTTACATAATAAGCACCGTCTTCCTTCTGTTCTAAGCGTTGCCTTGACCCGCGTAGGGCTTCAGCTCTAACGTTCTCTGGTTTCAGTGCTTCTATCTGAGCAGCTCGTATTTGCGAAGGTAGACTAGAATGGATCGTGAGTTGTAAAGCTCTTACGCGTTTAGGCGTAGTGTCCTTCCGACTGAGGGCGTCTGCCACTACATTGGCCTTGCCCGGGTGATACCTGATAGAGCACTCGTAATCATTCAGCAGTCCGACCCATCGTCGCTGTCGCATATTCAGTTCCTTCTGCTTGAATATGTGTTCTAAACTTCCGCGGTCGGTGTAGACGGCGCACTTGGTTCCGTATAGGTAATGCCGTCATAACTTAAGTGCGAAGATCACTGCTCCCAGTTCCAAATCAAGCGTTGTGTAGTTCCTTTCGTGCGTCCTAAGTTGTCGAGGGGCGTAAGCAATAACCTTCTCGCGTTGCATCCGTGTGTAACTGGGATCCTGATTCGAAGCATCATGGTATACCGCTAGATCACCCGTACCCTAGGGTGAAGATGATGCTCAGTGCATTACAAAGTTGGGATTCGAAAGCTGAAAAGACGTCCTCCTGTTTTGGTCTTTCACGAACACAACACCCTGCTGTGCCAACGAGACTTAAGCTGTGCGACCTTCGAAAATCTTGTGATTAAGCTGCGATAGTATCTAGTGGGACCAAGAAACTCCTGTATCCTCGAAGGGATCTTTGATGTTGATCAGTTCCTAACAAAATGGATCTTAGCGAGATCCATGTGTATTCCCACTTCGTTGTTTGATAAAAAGAAAATGTGTACTTCCCGAATCCTGAAGTCATACTTAGGTAGACTTCGCACGTAGACGCTCCTCCCCTAGAAGCTCTATAATGGAATACAAGTGTTGTTCAAGGTGCCCCTTTCTCCTAGAAGTGATTCAAAACGTACTAGGTAAACACAGTTGCAGTGTGATCCATAAAGCAGCTGGTGGGTTGTTCACCCCAAAAGGTCATGGAATAATTCATCCGGTGTCTCCAGGAAATGGCCTTATTGCGTTCACTATGCCGTTTTAGGAACATCCTCCCTTTGGACTTCCATCTGATGTTAGTTAGTTCGCTACTCAATCTTCGCGTAGGAGCATGACCCATGTAGCTGGTCAACAGGTTGTCAATACAGGATCGAGACAAACGGTTATGGGCTGTCACCTTGATGAGTTCTTAATAGTCAGTATACACACGAAAAGGCCCATCTTTCCTAGGATAAGTGGGGCTCTCCCAAAGCGAAGAACTAGACCCTACAAAACTCCTGTCCAACGGTTCCTATAGTTGCTTTGATAGGCCTTGCGACCTTCCTGGCGCAAAATGGTAAAAAGTACAAGTAATCAGGGCTGCCTCAGACGTGAGATCAAACTGAGATTCCGCCTAACAAATTTTCGGAAGAAAAACTGAATGTTCCTCGGATAGCACGCCGAGAGAAACAACGAACAACTGGTGGATCCTCGATCCACTTTTCCTTAGCCTTAACATCCGTAGCGGTTGCTAACACAGCGGAGTAATCCCTCTGTAGACGCTTCTGGCCTTCACAGCTGAAATGGCGCTAACTATTGAACTACTCTGACGCTTTAGAACAAATGCCGATTCTCCACACAAAGTTTTCTCCTCACTGGGTATATTCGCGTGATTCCTGGGTAACCAATTCACACTAACTACTGCGTTGTAACCATCGAGTGTGGTAGAAGGAAGGTCGACATCGGACACTCGTCCCACAAGGTCGTGTTTACATCCTGACGAACTCTTGAGATTCTATTTGACTTGCCATCAGTCGATTCCACATCTGGTTCAGTTTCAAGAAGTATCAGGGTCAAGCAGAACAGAGATGAAGCAAACAACTACCCATACCAGCTACCATGTTGCTACTATGCCTGGCGTCGCCGGCGCCAATCCTAAATGCCCTTCCACGAGCATCATTTCCAATGTTGTTGTTACGGTTGCGAGGATTTCCATTACTATCATCATTCCCTGGTTGTTGACCTTGATGTTGTCGCGACTGTTGTTTCTGATGTCGTTGCTTGAAATGGTGCGCTACGATCCTTCACTGACAAGTCCACCTTGTCACGTTTCCGTGCCGCGTCCCAAGGTGTACTTATTGAGCTGGCCGTTACGCATTTCCGCACCATTGTCAATTGTCATCGCTTATGGCCCGACTGATTCGTAAGAGCTGGCTCCTATGAGCCGCTGACTAGGGTTAAGGGTTCGATTGGAGTCAATTCGCTGATGCTCGTTGTCGGTGACTAGGGTCGTTCAAATGCTGAAGCCAGTAAGGTACTACGTCTACCCTCTTGACTGAGTAATACACGGTATGTTGAGATAGTGTTGCAGAAGTGATCGCACTTCGGGATTTAAGACGTCAACACGTTAAGTTCCAGTAAGCGAAGAAAGGTGAGAAGGATATAGACCAATCGTTGTCGTTTCAACACCCATCCCGGGGATGTTCGTACAGGCACCTAATGTTCTACACAGTTTGCTAGGCGTTCATATGGGTGTTCAGGTACTACTCGATAGCATCGAGGTTCGAAAGGGGTGCAGGGAGAAGTGAAAAGATCGTGTTCGAGTAGGAGGCAATCATTGCTACGGCTCCTATGAACTGTTGTGTCTCTCATCATACAGATAACGAAACGGAACCCCTTTTTCACTTGTTAAGCCTCACTGGGACTCACATCCACCCCACTATATTATTATGTGTGCACCCACAATAATATTGTGATTTGCATGTTCATCTCAGCTCCTCTTAACTCATGTCAAATGGTTCCCCACACTCGAGTAGATTTCAAAGAGTATCAAGTAGTGTAAGTCATGGAGGTTTAGGGAATTACCACCCTATCAATCACATGATACGAGAAAGTGTACATAAATTCATGTTGGTGTGCTAACGTGCAATCACATGCAATATCGTATGTGGGCTTTCACTAGTTAGGCATACTAGTACGTATAGCGAAACAGGAAACATAAAGTAAGCAAACAAGTAAACACTGGTCCGAGCTATGAGGTCAAAAGTGTTGAGCCTTGCACTTGGAGTGTAGTGTCGTCACGAGTCACGGGTTATAGTCTGGTTTTCTCCAAAAAGATTTACCCCTTTTTAAAACCAAGTTCACTATAACCAATGGCTCTGATACCAATCTGTCACACCCCCAAAATCCACCTGCGGATAACACCCGCTTCGAGGGCGTGACTGACCAGGATCCAGCCACCAATTATACTGAGCATTTAATTAATAGAAGAAATATTTAAAATCCGAAGTAATTAACAACATTAGAGTTTAGATTCGGTAATTAGTTTAACAAAACAGCGGAAGCATAAACCAAAATAGTTTTAAAGACAGTTCATTGATCAAAACAGTTATCCCAACACACGGGTTTGACGAACACTACACTTCCCCAAGTAGCAGCTCGTGAATCATTGGTTACCTGCAAAGCATGCAGTAAGGAGTCAACAATAATGCTGAGTGAGTTCACTAGTTGTCCAGTTTTAATTACCAAAAACTTGTTTCACCGGTTAATTTATCCGTTTATACATGCCCTGGGGAGCTACCCCAAAAGTTAGCGACTAAACTGTTTTTCCAATACCGAACACTAGGTAACCGTTGCGTATCCGCAGGATGCCCCGATGTCAATGTTCTATCATCATTGACGGATTTCTGAGTCTATTAGTTCACGCCCGTCCCAAACCAGGGCACGGTGTGAGGCTGGTAAACACCTAAATAGCGCTATCAACTAATAACCCGCTCGCCTAACCCGGCGACTAATCGGTATTTGTAGTAGGGACTTGAGTGATAGAGTTTCGTTTAGTGCCGTTAGTTGCAATCCGTATAAACAGTAATTAACCAAAAGGTTTCCCAATACCCGGGAAGGAAAAGTAAGTTTTGTGTTCCCAATAACCAGGGAAAGTATGTAAATGGTATCCCCTTTTACCAGGGGATAGGATTGTCCAACAGGTTTCCCAATACCAGGGAAGGAAAAGTAAGTTTTGTTCCCATAACTAGGGAAGGTATGTAAATGGTATCCCCTTTTACCAGGGGATAGGGTTGTTTTAGTCTCGTGTCCCAAACCACCGGGACGCATGCTTTTAAGTTGTGAACTCACCTTGGGTTGCTCGGTAGGTTTAGGTTACTTGTCAATCACGTTGGTCACCACGTCCTAACATGGTTACCGGTATAGGTCAGGTTCGGTATACAAGTATTCACGTAAAACTTACACATAACTAACATGTATCAAGCATATAAGTAAACAGTGGGTTAATGGGCCGGCCTAAATAATTAAGCAGTCAACAGCAACACATAGTTCATTTAACAGATAGCCCAAGTTAACACAGAATGGCCCAATAACCAGAATGGACAGCCCACTCGCAACCAGCTGGTCTCGAGTCGCAACCAGGTGGTCTCGGCTTGTCACGCTGTGGTTACGAGTCGTAACCGTGGTCTCGAGTCATCATGTTTTGGTTGCGAGTCGCAACGGCGTGATTTCGAGTCGCAATCTCGTGGTTTCGAGTAGTCATGCTGTGGTTGCGAGTCGCAACTACGTGGTCTCGAGTTGTCTTGCCTTGGTTGCGAGTCGCAACGACGCGGTTGCGAGTCGTAAGCTGTCCCTTTCACGTACACGTGATGATGCAGATGCAACAGTCCGAAATTGTACCATGTATTCAGACCCAGATTAGGAAACAACCAATAAGGTTTCACTAACACTTTTCCTAAACTGACCAGCAATGAAAATAGATCAAACTTTGCCATTTTTACATCTTCAAGTCATATTCAAACAAGTTCATCTTATGTTCATCATTTTCTAGGGTTTTCATGCCAACATAAACACACATTTATGAACCGAAAATCACATATTTCTAGCAAGATCATCATGCAAGAACAAGAAACACACATGTTTGTAGCCGAAATCTCATATTTAACAACATCATTTTGCAAGGACAATGAAGCATAGATTGGTTAGCCATGAATACTCTTAGACTACCATTTTCTAACCATTTTTAAACATGTTACCACATATTGTCAAGCTTTACGAACCAACCTAAGAATCATGCATCTTGTTTCTAACCAAACATTTCTAGTTCATTTATCACACATAATTTCTACACACAAAATAGAACACTAACCGGTTTGAGAAGAAGAAGCCGTAAACAAGGAAAAGAACCGAGAAGATGGAGTGTCCGAGTTAGTGGTCTTGACCGAGTCCTTGTCCGGGATCCTTGCTTGAACCGAAAATTGAAAGGGATTGGGGTGTGTTGTTGAGGGTTTCTAGTTGAGAGAAAAATAGTAGAAGTGTGTTTGTGTGTTGTGTATGAAATGAGGGAAAGTGGGGAAAGATGGGGTATATACACCAAGGGGTGTTTCGGTTTGGGCTTGGGGTTTCGGCCCAAGCCGGTTACGGCTCAACGGCCCACTCGAAACCGAGTGGCCCACTCGCAACCGCCCGGTTGCGAGTCATGGTCTCGACTCACATACATTTATATATATAATACGTACATTCAACACACATTAAGCAAATATAGATCACGTTTTCATTTGATAATATTTATATACACAAAATATTACAAGGTGTTCGTTCGGAAAAACCTCGAGTGTCACATAGCAGACGCAAGTTGCTGAACGAACGTTGACTCGAGGTTAACGCACGGCTTTTCTTGTTTAGATTTATCTTCACTATCAGCCGCAACCTAGAGCTCAAACAAATCATTGTCGACTTCATCCTCATGTACTTTGACTTTAACCAAAGTATCATACTCGTGTTCAAGAGCATTGTCTGACAAGAAAAATATATATACAACCTCTTGCATGAGCGGGTTCCTTACAATATTCAAGTGAAAAAAGACCACTGATCCAGGGTGCATCCGTAACAAGTTTCGTGATATAGTTTGATGAGAGCAAACAATACGACAAATTAAGCTTGTTACTGAACGAACATTGACTCGAGGTCAACGCACGGCTTTTCTTGTTCAGATTCATCTTCAATATGAATCGCAACCCCGAGCTCAAACAAATCATTGTCGACTTCATCCTCATGTACTTTGACTGTGACCGATGTATCATACTCATGTTCAAGGGCGTTGTCTGACAAGAATAATATATATACAACCTCTTGCATGAGCGGGTTCCCTGCAATATTCAAGTGAAGAAGATCACTGATCAAAGATGCATCCATAACAAGTTTCATGATATAGTTTGATGTGAGCAAACAATACGACAAATGAAGCTTGTTGCTGAAAGAACGTTGACTCGAGGTCAACGCATGACTTTTGTTGTTCAGATTCATCTTCACTATCAGCCGCAACCCCCAGCTCAAACAAATCATTGTCGACTTCATCCTCATGTACTTTGACTTTGACTAAAGTATCATACTTCGACGTCTTGATTCACAATATTCAATACGGTTTTCATTTCATCAATCTTTTCAAATTCAGGGTTTTTCTACACCAAAAAAAAAAACCATTTTCAACTTCCATTTCAAGCACTTGATCATCTCAAATTTGGGGAAAATGGGGTTAAAAGATGAAAACCCAACAGTGGAGGATCTCATTCTACAGCTCCGATCATCATTCTTTCCGGTAGAATTTGAACAAGTGGCCAAAACATTGACAGAACGCGAAGATCATGATTTAAGGTGTTTTAGGTTTTAATTTTGTTGAAGAAAGTCAAATTTCTTGTTTGGTTTTATGCCATTTAAATTAATCAATCGAATTCTTGTTTAGCTTTATGCCACCTAAATTTATCCGACGCTAAGGCTGTCAAATATCGTATTATAGCGTATCATGGGTTTGTGAATGGTGTTTATTATTGGTTATTTTTGTTTTAATGAGTTTTAAAATCTTTATTATTTTTATATCATTAAGTATCGTATTATAGCGTATCGTGGCTATCGTATCACATTTTTAACTTAATATCGTATTATAGCGTATCGTGGCGTATCGTATCACATATTTATTATTTTTTTTATCGTTAAGTATCGTATTATAGCGTATCGTTGTACGTTATACCATGTGTATTTTTTCCGAATGGTTTTTGTATAAGTTACTTATGTGGTAATGTAATGATTGAACATTTAATACAATCTATTATGACAAAACATTGCCCGACGAAAGATGTCTTGAAGGCCAACGAAAAATGAGCAATGGGCTCGACGAAACGTGTTTCGTCTGAGATTTTCTTTCGCCGTTAAGGGCTTTCGGCCCAAATGAAGCCCAAACATGTCCCAATTATATTTATACGTAGAGTGTCAGTTAGCAAACCCTAGACTCTTTCTAAACCTATCGACGGCAGCAAACCCTTTCGAAGCATCATCTTCTTGGTCTAATTACCCTAGCTACTGTATCAAGGTTAGTGTTTTGTTTGTTCATTGGATCTATACCCGATACTTCGGTTTGTGTTGTAATGATTATGTGTGAATACGTTGGATCGTATGTGCGTAATGTTCATCGTTCATTAACCGTGTTATGTAGTTAGGGTAGTTCGATGGAGTCTTGAATGTTCTTGTGTTTCCTCATGATTACTGTTTGATTAGAATGATGAGCAGATGTTGATTGAATAACTGTTATGACAATGATGATCATGTGAGTATGCAAATTGTTAAGGCCCTTGTTGCATGATTAATTGGGAACTGGATGATTGATCGTTGATCATGATGTAAATGTTGATGATGATTAGGGTTCTAGAACATGTAGAACTATAACTGATTGGATCTCTAACTGGTTGCTCGACGAAACATGTAGTTTTCGTCACATCTCATACCGACGAAACATAGGGTCTTTTGTCGACAAGTCGTCCGACAAAACATAGGGTCTTTCGTCGACAAGCATCTTGACGAAAGATGATCTTTCGTCAGAAGGGTGTTTCGCCGGGTAAGTCACTGAGTTGAACAGTAGGTGCCTGTGATGTTAATGATGATAGATACTTGTGTCTGTACACGATTCATGCTACATGTCAATGATAATAAGAGACTTGTTCAATTAGTTGGTATAACAAACCCACCTGTTATGTTCTGTGTTATTTTGTTAAACACGTGAGAGGTGTACTTATATTAGAAAGGTGTATTGGTTACCTGATATATTGTGATCTTGTGCGAGATGCAATCTGTGTGAAAATAATGACTTGTTTAATTGTGAAACTGATATTCAATGGTAACCACGGTAGGGTTGGTTGATTAACTTGGAAACGGGTAACTTAACAAATCGAGCAAACCAAGGTGAGTTCATTGCTCTTTTTCCAAGCATGTGTCCCGGGGAGGGACATCTGGTAATCGTTCCGGGGAGGAACGTCGGGTTATTGGGATGTTGGTTATTACACTCATTTCTATCATTAAGTCCCCTTACATATACCGATTGGTTGCCGGGGAGGCAACGGGGTTATTCGTTGATAGCGCTATTAGGTTTGGCACCCTCACACCGTACCGGGGAGGACGGTCGTGAACTAATTACCTTAACCACTTGACCAATGTGTGATAGAGCATTGGGGTTTGGGCAAATAAATCTAGAGCCATCTGCGGTAATTGAGTTAATAACAACATCAAATCATTGAATTATACTTATATCCGGTAACTAAAACGTGTTAACAAACTTTGAACTCACCAGCGTCGTCTGACACACTTGTCTGCAAGCTTGCAGGTCGTTAGATTATTGATTATGGACTTGCTATCTAGGAGTGCTGGAGTGGTCATGGGTCGAGACTCTTGGATACTTGTTTCATTGGTTCTGAACACTTATTTTGAAAGAAGTGAATATCAATTCACATTATACTTCCGCTGAACGTTTACTTTGGTTTTAACTTATGACTTGGATTTATATTATGAAATGAATCGAATGTTTTATTTAAATATTTATTATCATTTGTTCAATTCGATTGGTGGCTTGGATCCTGGTATGTCACACGTCCCGCGGTGTTTCCGCTGTGGTATTTTGGGGGTGTGATAGTTTGGTATCAGAGCCACTGGTTATAGTGAACTAGGTTTTAAAACGTTTTTATAAAACCAGACTATAACCGAACAACTTCGAAAACCGACCATGACACTCAACTCCAGATTGCAAGGTTCGTCTTCTGTTTAATTTATGCATTATTTGTTTAGTAGTTACACACACACGACTTGCATGAAACAACATATTTGATACCTTGATGTGATTACCTGTGCTGCATGTCTTAGTGGAGCTAGATAGTGTGGCACTACCCTTCGACTCTTGTGATTATTGATCCTGTAATGCCTTTCGTATTACTATCTGAATGTGGGGGAAACTTTTAGCGCAAGTTAAGAGGCACTGAGATAAGCATGCAAATTGCCTTATTATTATGGGTGCACACTTAATAATAACATGAGGTGCATGTGAGTCCCAGTGAGGCTTAACGAGTGTGAGAAGGGTTCTGCCCTATTGTTTGGTGTAAACTTTGTAGTTTGTAGGTGTCAACGTGAGATTTGACTCCTACCTTATCTCGATTCTTAAACTTGTTCCCTCTCCTTATATAGAATCATGAGTGGACGAGGCCATGGACGTGGACACATTGCGATGACTCAGGGTTAGTTGACAAACCTGATTAACACTCGTGTGGCTGAGGCATTAGCAGCCTATCAAGCTGGTACAATATGTGCCAAATCTTCTTTATTCTTGTGTCGCGTACACAACTCTTACCCTTGTGTTGTATTTTCCTTTCGTCCATTAGGTCAGCAAGCGAATCAGAATCAGAACCATCCTCCTGCTTGCACATTCAAGACATTCATGGATTGTAAAACACAGACATTCAGTGGGACTGAAGGGGCTGTGGGGTTACTGCGTTGGTTTGAGAAGGCTGAATCAGTGTTCGCTATGTGTAATTGTCCCGAAGGGGACCGTGTGAAGTATGCTACAGGCACTTTGGAGGATGGTGCCTTAACTTGGTGGAATGCCCAGGTGCAAATGTTGGGCATCGAGATGGCTAATGCCACTACATGGGATGATTTTAAGGAGTTGATGCGGGAAGAGTACTGTCCTCGAGACGAGATTCAGAAGAATCGAGATCGAGGCTTACACGAAACGATCTCATGAACTAGCAATTTTGTGCCCTAACCTGTCTCGACCTCCACCTCGAAGAATCGAGTTGTACATCAAAGGCCTGGCACCAGCAGTAAAGAGTTTGGTCACTGCTGCAAACCTTAACAATTTGCCCCCTATCATCTGTTTAGCACACAAGATTACTGACCAAGAGGTCGAACGTGGCTCATTGTCGCCTCGTGTTTCTGCTACTACCCCTACCGCTACAGCTACCACACCTGCTAGTGATAACAAGCGCAAATGGAACGATACTGACAAAACAACCAGTGTGAGTCAATCTCAGAAGAGGACTGACAACAGCAATAACCGTAGTTTCAGTCAGTCGTCCTCAGTTAACAAAGGCCAGGGCAGCAATCAGAATCAAGGCTCCTACGTTGGTAAGAAGCCGAAGTGCAACAAGTGTGGTTATCATCATTATGGACCGTGTGTCCCGGCTTGCCGTAGGTGTGAAAAGATGGGTCATGAGGCCAAAGACAGTAGAGGCTCGCACCCAAAGCAGTAGCAGCAGCAGAATCAGCAGCATCTGCAACAGCAAAGGCAGCAGCCCCATCAGAACGAAGGCTATAGGAAGGGGTGCTTCCAGTGTAGGGATGAGGGCCACATCAAGCGGGATTGCCCTCAGCTGAATCAGAATGTCAACGACAACAACAACCGCTAGAACAACAACAATGGCAACAATGGGGGCAATGGTGCTCGTGGAAGGGTATTTACGATCGGTGCTGGTGATGCTAGGAATGACGGCAATGTCGTGACTGGTACGTTTTCGGTGAACAATCTTTTTGCTTTTGTGTTATTTGATTCCGGTGCCGATTAGAGTTATGTGTCCCTAGAGTTCAGTCAGCGATTAGGGTTAACCCCAACACCTTTAGAAGCTAAGCATGTAGTAGAATTAGCTGATGGCAAAATGATTGAAGCTTCGCATGTCCTTTTTGGGTGTAAACTAGATCTTGTGGGTCAAGTGTTTGATATTGACCTCCTTCCTGTTACCCTCGGTAGTTTTGATATAGTGGTTGGTATGGATTGGTTGTCTAAACACCAAGCTGAGATTCTATGTAAGGAGAAGATTGTACGTATTCCTCTCCCCAGTGGAGAGTCATTATCGGTTCAAGGGCATCGTAGTGGGGCGATGGTTGGTATTATCTCAGCTATGCAAGCGCAGTAGTGTCTACGAAAGGGGTATCCTGCTATTCTAGCACTTGTTACTAACACTCCGTCTGAAGAAAGAAAGATTGAAGACCTGCATGTTATTCGTGAATTTTCTGATGTATTTCCTGAGGAACTACTTGGTTTACCTCCTCACCGTCAAGTGGAATTTCAGATCGATCTTGCACCAGCAGCAGCTCCAAATGCTCGTGTTCCTTATCGTCTTGCACCTGGAGAGTTGCAAGAGTTATCTAATCAACTTCAAGAACTGTTGGATAGGGGTTTTATCCGACCCAGTTCTTCACCTTGGGGAGCCCCAGTTCTGTTTGTGAAGAAGAAAGACGGGTCCTTTCGCATGTGTATTGATTATCGGGAACTCAACAAGGTGACAGTTAAGAATCGTTATCCTCTACCACTTATCGACGACTTATTTGACCAGTTGCAAGGGTCCAATTTTTACTCGAAGATTGACTTAAGATCGGGCTATCATCAGATGAGAGTCCGAGAGGAGGATGTTCCTAAAACGGCTTTTCAAACGCGGTATGGGCATTACGAGTTTTTAGTTATGCCGTTTGGGTTAACAAACGGCCCAACGGTCTTCATGGATCTCATGAACCGTGTATGCAAACCGTATCTCGACGACTTCATTATCGTGTTTATCGACGACATTCTGATCTACTCAAAGAACAAGGAAGATCACGAGCGACACTTGCGTCTTATTTTGGAGCTTCTGAGGAAGGAGCAGCTTTACACGAAATTCTCTAAGTGTGACTTCTGGATTCGAGAGGTACACTTCCTTGGCCACAATGTGAACGAATCAGGGATACATGTGGATCCTGCTAAGATTGATGCTATCAAAAATTGGGCGGCACCAAAGACTCCTTCAGAGGTGCGACAATTTCTTGGACTCGCTGGGTACTATCGCATGTTTATTAAGGACTTTTCGAAGATCGCCCAACCTCTTACCTCAATGACACAGAAAGGCGTTGTATAATCGTGGGGAACGAAGCAAGAAGATGCTTTCCAGTTGTTAAAACAGAAACTCTGCAGTGCACCGATCTTGTCTCTACCTTAAGGTACAGAAGATTTTGTGGTATATTGTGATGCTTCGATTCAGGGTCTCGGTTGCGTGCTGATGCAACGCGAGAAGGTGATAGCTTACGCCTCGCGACAGTTGAAGGTTCACGAGAAGAATTACATGACTCACTACTTGGAGTTAGGAGCCGTGGTGTTTGCGCTCAAAATCTGGAGGCATTACCTGTACGGTACTAAATGTACTATTTGTACCGACCACAGGAGCCTTCAGCATATTTTTGTCCAGAAGGATTTGAATATGCGATAGCGTCGCTGGGTAGAACTATTAAATGATTACGACTGTGCAATCAAGTATCATCCGGGTAAGGCTAACGTTGTAGCTGATGCTCTTAGTCTAAAGGAATCGAAACCCAAACGTGTTCGCGCTTTGCAGCTCACTATCCATTCTAACTTGCCTGACCGGATCCGTTCTGCACAAACTGAAGCGTTGAAAGAGGAAAACATTGAAGCAGAGTACTTAAGGGGCATGGAAAAACGACTTGTAGAGAGATCGGGTGGTATCCTCTACTTCATGGAGCGTGTATGGATTCCTTTGTTCGGTAACGTTAGAGAGCTTGTGATGGACGAAGCACACAAGTCTCGATACTCTGATCACACAGGTTCGGATAAGATGTATCAGGATCTCAAAGTCATGTATTGGTGGCCGAAGATGAAAGCTCACATCGCGACTTATGTGAGTAAATGTTTGACCTGCTTGAAAGTGAAAGTGGAATATCAGAAACCGTCTGGATTGCTGCAACAACCAGAAATACCCATGTGGAAATGGGAGCAAATCGCAATGGATTTTGTCACTGGGCTACCTAGAACTCAAAACGGGAACGACACAATTTGGGCGATCGTTGATCGTCTTACGAAGGTATTCCTGAGAGGGATACATCTTTTTGGGTTAAACTGGGATGTTAGATAATACACTCATTCCTATCATATTAAGTCCCATCTTATACTGAATTAGTTACCTGAGAGGTAACGGGGTATTAGTTGATAGCTGATGTGCTGAAAATGGGTTAATTAAAAACAACTAAAATTACCCTAATTCTAGACTCTCTAAGTTTTAAATTTATAAAACTAAGACTCTCTAAACCCTAAACCACACAACCGGCAAGTGTACCGATCGGTGTAGTATAGCCTAAGGAAGTCCGAGTATCGAACCCAAGAGACTCTACTGATTACGCTAACGACTCTATCTAGACTTAGACTGACACGACTCAACTAATTGTTTATTCGATGGGGGGGTTTTCTAAATATCCTAAAAAAATTATTAAAATAATGCTAAAAGACTAGACGAACTAAACACGAGCTCGAACGAAGACTGAACTCAAGGATGATGAAGGAACTACCTAGGCTAGACGCAAGCTAAACTCAGAATGGATTTCTATTCGATGATTTTGTGGTGTGGAACCGGGATCTTTGGATACTAAACCTATTAAGACACCACTAAGCCCCTCAAACACTCTCAAGGCGATTCTTATGGCACTACCTAGGCTGTTACGCTCACCGGTTTTCTAGATTTCTTTTCCGTGCTCTAGTTTCTTGAAAGTGCCTATGTAAGACGCTCTACCTTGCCGCGCGAACGTCTAAAGCAACTACGGGTTTTAATCTTGGCTTAATAGACAATGGAATGTTAAGTCCTTATAACTAAACCGAGACCTATTAATATCCTCGAGCCTTTCCGCGACGAGTCTAGCAGCACACTTGATTTTATTAAATTACCGAATATTACTTCTAAGGCTACTTATGCAATTTCACCCTAAAGGATTAGAGATTTATTATGTGATATAGACACTCACCAAAACCTAAAACCCTAGCCCGACCCTATTCCGTGATAAAGACCGTCACCAAGAATCGAACGAAGCAACAAACAATAATAAAACAATCACAAGCACACATACGCACCAAGTTAAATTCCCATAGCTTTTACAATACAAGAAAAATCCACAACCACGCCAAAAATCGAATAAAGAACCAAACTTTATTATGCTATAGTCATAACCTAGGTAGTACGAGAAGTTTAGCCAATAATCATGTCTAAAATCAACATAACAATCAGTAATAAATCAGAATTCATCATGAATAAACAAAGATCAACCGAACAAGAAGAATAAACGAGAAGATAAAACCCGAAAATCTTCAAACCCGAGTGTTCCTTAGCCTCCCACGATGATTCCAAGCTTCCCCGAGCCTTCAAAACCTCTGAACAGCCCCTACGATCGTCCCAAGAAACTCTAAATTCGTCTCCAAGTCGTGTGTGATATGCGGCTACCTCTTCAGCCGTCCTCCTCCCCCCTCCAATTAATGTGCCGCCCTTTATTTGATGTATATACTCGAGATGGGCTTGGCCCATTTTCAACCGTCCAACTTCTTTGTGATTGCCGTTTGATGTAATATGTATATATCTCATGTCATATGATGTTGACTAAGAATCATTAATCCCTTAGGGTTTCATTAATAGTGTATTATGCATGTCAAAAGGCCTAATTCATATACGTCATGATGCTGGACTAGGCAGTTTAGTTGTGGTGGCCCATAAAGGCTTCTCTTTTAGTATATGGCAGCCAACAACAAAAATCCCCTCAAAATTAATAATGGCCGCCTTTAATAATAAATATATATATCTCCAATAATAGTATAGAGATAGCGGGCTCGGTCCACTCATGGAAAATATCTGCAATTTTACTTCGGTCTAGGACACCCCACTCTGCCCAACTGGCTGGTAATTTCTATATTACTCGTTTTTGCTCCATTTGCACCAGGACCTGCCAAAACATAAAATAATATAATATAATACTAAAACTAAAAATAATAAATAAAACCTATACAAAAATTATACAATTTAAACGGGACAAATATGTGTATTTTGCCCCACATCAAATATCCCCATACTTAACCTTTTTTCGTCGCCGAAAAAGAATTATGCAAAACGGAATCATAGTCAAGATAATCATTCGGGCCAAAAGCTTATGTTAATTTATTAAAACCGAAACTTGTGTTAGCCGCGATTGCAAGTATACTTATCCTCTTAAACCCAAACCCGGTTCCAAGCCCTTATCATGCAAGGTTAGTTCAAATATGGGTCAATCCACCTAGGGTCTCACACTAAGAATCGCAGGTATACCTAATCCCACCTCAAACTTATAGGACAAAGAGAACGATCACTGGACCAATTCCCAACCGTCTTATATCAAAACCATGAGAGTTCACAATCAATTTTTTTTTCATTTTTTTTCTTCTTTTTTTTTCTTTTCTTTTTTTTTTTCAACGTGAGTCTAGACGATGCTTTCCCAAAACAAGAGGCAGTCCGGCTGTAGAGTCGCTATCCCCAACCACAGACTACTTAGCTTCAGTACTTTTTATTATTTTTTCTTTTTTTTCCTTTTTTTTTTTTTTTGCTTTGCACGGTCGATTTCACACATCCTAGCGGTAATCCGATTGTAGAGTCGCTATCCCCAACCAAGACTACATAGGAATGGCTACTTTCATTTAGTTTCTCGCTCACTTTTTGTTCCATTTTTTTTTTCAAGACCACAAACTCTAACGGTTTTAACTTATAACGGTGCCCCTTATGTTATTATTGGCGGTTTCAATTTCCCCACTTTTCCTAGATGAGAACCCACTAGTAGACCGACATTAGGTATATTAAGATCAAAGGAACCCAGAACCGAATCAGGCCTACCCGCATATCCCAAACTAGACACAAGCTCAATTATATTTATCTCATATTATTATTATTTGAACCCGAACAAAAACCCAACTTTTCTATCATTTTCCGTTTTTTATTTTGCAAACTTCTTATTTCAAAAGACATTTTCTAATTTTTTAAATTTTTTTTTTATTTTTCAATTTTTTTTTTTGTATTTTTCAATTTTTTAAGACTCAAGACACTACTAACTAGACACTAAACGATAGTTTCCATCCCCACACTTAAACTTTACATTGCCCTCAATGTAAGATGGAAACCGACTCAAAAACTAAAAATAAATAAGAAATAAAAGACACAAGGGCATAAATGGAAAGGACTTAGCTGGTTAAATTCTCGCGTATGCTCCAAAACGCTCGTCCAATCCAGCTCGATCGTATAGCATTTCATTCGCGATCGGCTTTGACTCTAACTAGTATGCTCGATAAATGCCCGAAATCTGATAAGCAGCTCCAAAATCACCCGAATGGAGATTGAGTACGGGGGTACATATTCAAACCTGCATAACAAAAACAAGCAAACACCAAAGCAATACCGACTCGAAACAAACAACTGACTCAATACTACTAACTTAGACTCAATATACAAAATAAATGACTCACTATACAAACTACCAAAAATACACCAAATATATAAAATTACAAACTCTACAAAACCTCCCCACACTTGAATTTAATCAGGAGGTTTCTCTTTGATCTGGACCCTGTCCAACCCGTTCAATTCCACCCGATCCTCAAAAATATTCAAAAATATAATGGTGGAATAATAAAATGATTTTAAAAATTTTAGCTTCAAAATTTTAAATGGGTCAGACCACCAAAATTTAAACATACCTGGAAGAAACCGGATGCGTGGCTTGTAATGAGAAGACCGATCATGTTTGAACTTCAATGGCTCCTTCTTCTTCGTCTTGTACCAGCTTTTGATCCTCTTCCGGTTCAGAACCTTTGTCTTTCTTTTCTTTGCCTTCTCCCGTGGCCTTGAATCTTCAGTTACCCCTACCACGGGCCAGCTGTGG
The DNA here is from genome assembly GCF_002127325.2 of Helianthus annuus. NCBI lineage: Eukaryota > Viridiplantae > Streptophyta > Magnoliopsida > Asterales > Asteraceae > Helianthus > Helianthus annuus. Next base: position 68,812,446 of record NC_035449.2, read on the forward strand.
TGCTCTTCATCTTCCACCACTTCTTCTTCTTGTTTGATGTCCGTCATTGGGTTTCCTTCAAGTAAAGCTTCTAAGTAAGCAAGGTCTCCCTCCGGATCAAACTCCTTTACCTCTTCATCTACCCGCAACCCATCTAGTTCGTCCCTAAATTCATTTTCCCAGTACATCTGATCTTCATTAGATGGCTGCTCAACTTCTTCATCTTCTTCTCCTTTTCTTTCTATCTCTATTTTTTCTTCCTTACTCTCCACATATCCCCATATTGTCTCTCCATCAGCAAGCTCGGGGAGCACTATCGCCTTATAATATGAGCTTTGAACTGTAACCCACTCATCATCATCATCATAACCCCACTGTATCTGTTGCGTCCGCTCTCTACTTCTCCAACCCATTCCAACCCGAGCAGCAATCGCACAATCTTCAAACCGGTGTGATCCACCACATTCTTCACACCTTGGATCCCTTTGTCGACTGAGGTCACACTCTATATTTGGGCCTATTTGCTCGAACATTCGATCAAGTAGATCGATCATTCTTGGTAACCTTGGATCCCCGTATTCCAACTCTTTTGTTGCTCGCACACACTCCAAAATTAATTCCCTGAGCTCGAAAAAATTTGGAAACATCTCCTTAGCATTTGCGGGATACCCCTGCAAAGAATATTGTTGTGGCTGCACAAAGGGGTTAGCATAATATGGTGTAGAGGACCCCTCATATTGGGGGCATTTAATTGTAAAGTGAGGCCCTCCACAAATTTCACACATATCTACTAGACTCATGAAAAATAAAATAAATAAGAAAAAAAAAAGACGGACAATTAGACTCCTATGACTCAATCTACAAAACACAAATAGACTCACCAGACTCACCACGAAAACACAAAACAAAAGACAAGTAGCACAGATTATGTCAATTAAGTCCAATCGAAGCCAATAAACGCAATCGCCAAGAGTCCCCGGCAACGGCGCCAAAAACTTGATTGCTGAAAATGGGTTAATTAAAAACAACTAAAATTACCCTAATTCTAGACTCTCTAAGTTTTAAATTTATAAAACTAAGACTCTCTAAACCCTAAACCACACAACCGGCAAGTGTACCGATCGGTGTAGTATAGCCTAAGGAAGTCCGAGTATCGAACCCAAGAGACTCTACTGATTACGCTAACGACTCTATCTAGACTTAGACTGACACGACTCAACTAATTGTTTATTCGATGGGTGGTTTTCTAAATATCCTAAAAAAATTATTAAAATAATGCTAAAAGACTAGACGAACTAAACACGAGCTCGAACGAAGACTGAACTCAAGGATGATGAAGGAACTACCTAGGCTAGACGCAAGCTAAACTCAGAATGGATTTCTAATCGATGATTTTGTGGTGTGGAACCGGGATCTTTGGATACTAAACCTATTAAGACACCACTAAGCCCCTCAAACACTCTCAAGGCGATTCTTATGGCACTACCTAGGCTGTTACGCTCACCGGTTTTCTAGATTTCTTTTCCGTCCTCTAGTTTCTTGAAAGTGCCTATGTAAGACGCTCTACCTTGCCGCGCGAACGTCTAAAGCAACTACGGGTTTTAATCTTGGCTTAATAGACAATGGAATGTTGAGTCCTTATAACTAAACCAAGACCTATTAATATCCTCGAGCCTTTCCGCGACGAGTCTAGCAGCACACTTGATTTTATTAAATTACCGAATATTACTTCTAAGGCTACTTATGCAATTTCACCCTAAAGGATTAGAGATTTATTATGTGATATAGACACTCACCAAAACCTAAAACCCTAGCCCGACCCTATTCCGTGATAAAGACCGTCACCAAGAATCGAACGAAGCAACAAACAATAATAAAACAATCACAAGCACACATACGCACCAAGTTAAATTCCCATAGCTTTTACAATACAAGAAAAATCCACAACCACGCCAAAAATCGAATAAAGAACCAAACTTTATTATGCTATAGTCATAACCTAGGTAGTACGAGAAGTTTAGCCAATAATCATGTCTAAAATCAACATAACAATCAGTAATAAATCAGAATTCATCATGAATAAACAAAGATCAACCAAACAAGAAGAATAAACGAGAAGATAAAACCCGAAAATCTTCAAACCCGAGTGTTCCTTAGCCTCCCACGATGATTCCAAGCTTCCCCGAGCCTTCAAAACCTCTGAACAGCCCCTACGATCATCCCAAGAAACTCTAAATTCGTCTCCAAGTCGTGTGTGATATGCGGCTACCTCTTCAGCCGTCCTCCTCCCCCCTCCAATTAATGTGCCGCCCTTTATTTGATGTATATACTCGAGATGGGCTTGGCCCATTTTCAGCCGTCCAACTTCTTTGTGATTGCCGTTTGATGTAATATGTATATATCTCATGTCATATGATGTTGACTAAGAATCATTAATCCCTTAGGGTTTCATTAATAGTGTATTATGTATGTCAAAAGGCCTAATTCATATACGTCATGGATGCTGGACTAGGCAGTTTAGTTGTGGTGGCCCATGAAGGCTTCTCTTTTAGTATATGGCAGCCAACAACAAAAATCCCCTCAAAATTAATAGTGGCCGCCTTTAATAATAAATATATATATATCTCCAATAATAGTATAGAGATAACGGGCTCGGTCCACTCATGGAAAATATCTGCAATTTTACTTCGGTCTCGGACACCCCACTCTGCCCAACTGGCTGGTCATTTCTATATTACTCGTTTTTGCTCCATTTGCACCAGGACCTGCCAAAACACAAAATAATATAATATAATACTAAAATTAAAAATAATAAATAAAACCTATACAAAAATTATACAATTTACACGGGACAAATATGTGTATTTTACCCCACATCAAATATTGGCAACCTCACACCGTACCTGAGAGGACGGTCGTGAACTAATGACCTTAAATCATGACCAATGTTTGGATAGGGGCATTGGGAACGGGCAAAACAATCTGGTAGCCATTTTGTACGGTACTCGAGTTATTATCAACATTATTATCTATGAACTGAACTAAACATTTGGTAGCGAACGTTTTCACAAAACTATGAACTCGCCAGCTTTGTCTGATACACTTGTTGCATGCTCGCAGGTCGTTAGATTTCTTGGACTTGGAACTTGCTGTCTGGAGTGGCTGGAGTGGTCATGGGTCGAACTGATGGGATATACATGACGGGTTTATTGATTACACACATTTGCTTTGAAACATTTAAACTATGGTTTACTTATTGCTTCCGCTGAACTTGTTGGATTTTATTAAACTTATTGTTTGGTACATTTTATTTATAATTGGCAAATCCATTTGAAAACTTGTTATGAGTTCAACATGATTAGTGGCTAGATCCTGATACGTCACACGCCTAACGGGGTTTTCCGTATGTGGTATTTTAGGGGTGTGACAGTTGTTTCACAACAAAAATAAAAATATTTAAAATAATTATTGTATATCCAAATAAACAAACGTTGTGTATTTTAAATATAAAAATTAAAAAGTTAAACCATTAATATATATAAATATACTAGAAAAATATAAATTTTTGAACGGACTTTGTTTTTAATAAAATTTATATCGTGACATTAACATTTTTTTCTAAGAAATACGGTGTATTTAGTTGTTTTATTTAGTTTAAATATTACAAGTTATTATTTGATTAGTTAAGTTAATGGGAGAAATGAATAAAATGAAAAAGAAAATTAAAAGATGTCACCAATTAAGTTTTGACAAGTGACAAAATGACATAAGCAACCCCTTGCAACCTTGGGTTGCTTCAACGACCAGTTAAGGGAAAAAGACATATTTTTCATTTATTTTAATTACTTTTCAAAACCCAATCTAGGATATGACTAGTCTAGGAGAAGTCAATCATATTTGAGAAACATTCTGGACCACACATTTCTTTAAGCTTTTCGTAATATACACATATGCCTGGAGCGACACATCGCATTGCGATACTCGTTTTGGTAGTTTTCTTATTCATATAATATTTATTGTAGCATTATTGTGATAGATATACATCAAAAGCGAATTAATCGGGTAATCCATTTCATTGTGTTGTGCATGGTTCGGTTATTATCCTCAACCGAAGCCGAAACCAAAGTCACCAGTTAGTCTATTTTATTAACCAATCGGTTTTCGGTTAATCACTTCTGTTTATTCGGTTGGATTGACGATTTTTGGTTTGGTTTATTTAATTTCAGTTCATAGAAAAAACCAAACTTGGGCTAAAACTTTTGGTTAGAAATATGAAATTGATATAAAAATATGAAATGAAAGTATAAAAATATGAAATGGAGATATATGAACCGGAGGTGTAAATGTTAGAAATGTAAGAAAATAAGAATGATTCGGTTCGGTTCAACTAATTTTGGTTAAACAACAGTATAAAAAAATTGATAACCAGTTTTTGGTTAATTCGGTTTTCAGTTTTCAATTAATTCAGTTTTGGTTGATTTCGGTTCGCTTTCATCTGTTTTCGGTTTATTTTAGGTTAACGATTTAGTTATTTCTCACCGATAACCGGTTTTGGTTAATAACCGATAAGTGCGCGCGCGATGCGGCGGGAAACACAAACATTATCACAGTATGCATTGCTCGGTTGGCTAGATTGTTATCCTCAATCGAAATCGAGGTCATCGATTAGTTTATTTTTTTATTAACCAATCCGTTTTCACTTAATCGGTTTGGTTTATTTAGTTAGATTAACAGTTTTTGTTTTGATTCATTTAATTTCGGTTAATAGTCAAAACCAAACTTAGGCTATTTTTTTAGAAATACATGAAATTTAGGCATAAATACATGAAATGGATGTATAGGTACATGAAATGGAGGTATAAATACATAAAATGGCAGTATAAATATGAAATACATGAACCGAAAGTAAGCTAGAATATATGAAAATATGAATGGTTCGGTTCAGTTAATTTTGGTTAAATGCGGGTACAAAAAAATCGATAAAAGTTTTTGGTTAATTCGGATTCGGATAGTCAGTTTTCAGTTAACTCAGTTTTTGGTTGATTTCGGTTCGGTTAACAATTCAGTTATTACTCACCTTTAGACACTATTAATCAGGTATATATCAGTTTTTTTAATTAAAAAAATGATAGCAATACTATACTTAAATTAAAGAGAATAAAATACTCGTTTATATGAAAAAATATTAACATACCAAAAAGTTATGACCGTTTAAAAATCGGGGGGTGGGGGGGTTAGTTTTTATAAGGGGATAAAGTGTAACTGCTAACGAATTATTTATAATTTTAATTTTGTTAAAGATGAGAGTTTAATCACTTGACATTTTGTAGTTATTAAACATTATGGGATAAGTACGTTAGACTTTAATCACTTATACACTAAGTCATCATCTACTTGTACATTTTAATCCACATGTCAATACTGACCAAACAACTATCGAAACGTCGACAAAAATGAGTAGGTCGTTATGGTACTTTTGGATTTTTTTTTAAATATTATAGTTTTTAAGATATGACAAGAATATGTAAAAGAATTATATGTTTGTTATGGAGGGAGAAAAGTGTACGTAATTACCCATAATTATGTTAAAACTTAGGGATTTGAGTGTACTAAAATGGGGGGCTAAAATAAAATTATTGTTTAAAAGACCAATGTACTCTCATTTTAGATATGTATTTATAAATTAAGAGGGAAAAGGTCTTATTTTTTGTGTATTTTAAAATGCCCCTCTCTCATGCATTATAATATTGTATAGATAGTCAATTTTAAACTATACATGTATGTATATTACGAACAGATTAGAAAAAATGTGTGGTTCAGAATGTTTCTTAAGTTTCTCAATTAGCCTAATACTTATCTCACAATTCTAACCCTATACATACACACACACACACACACATATTTATAGGAACAAGATCAGGAGAGAACGCCTCAAAGTGTGAGAACGGTAAGAACGATTCTCAGCCACAAGATCTTAGTGGTTTGTGGTTGAGATTGATGCGGTGACATTTTTGTAAATAATAGGGGCCTTGGAACTATCAGGAGGGGTAAAATAGGAAGATCCAAACAAATGTGCACATGCTAATCACATGCCATTTTCCCACATCATATTTAAACGACAATAACTTTTTTATACGCGATTATTTTTCGAAAAAAATTACACCATAAAACTCAGGGTTTTTTTATCTTTCCAACGAGTATACTATTGATATACTTTTCGAAAAAAAATTAACTGGGTTTTATGGAGTTTTTCTGAATTGGGTGTTTTATGGCGTTTTAGACTATGTATTTTCATGACGTTTTTCTGAACTAGGTGTTTTTATGGCGTTTTAACTAGGTATTTTCATGGCATTTTTCTGAACTGAGTGTTTTATGGCGTTTTCAACTGAGTTTTTTCATGGCGTTTTTCTGAACAAGGTGTTTTATGGCGTTTTTAAATGGGTATTTTCATGGCGTTTTTCTGAATTGGGTGTTTTTATGGCGTTTTATTTGAACCCCCAGTTCATGTGAGTGGGTTTTTTTTTTTTTTGACAATATTATCCCTTAGTGTAATTTAGCATCAATGCCACATGACACCACCAAAATCGTTCTCACCGTTCTCACACTTTTCACCGTTCTCTCTAAATCCTGACCCTATATTTATATATATTAAAAAAATAACTAGGTGCACACATAATAATGTTTGGTCCAAGATACAAATAGAGTCAAATTAAATATAGAATTGAAGATCGATACCAATAATCCAATTGTCCATTTGAGTAATTGAGTCCAAATGTCAAAATACTTAATGTGAAGCGTCGATCAATGCTCAAGTGTGAACCCGCCATTTAATTTAGAAGTACATAATCCTAATTAAAACTCCGCATTGCGCATCATTATTCGAATCCTCCAACGCCAATGGTTTTACTTCAATCTGTTCATTCGATTTTGAATTTTCGATATAACAACGGTCTGCTTCATCGATGGACGACTCATCTTTCCGCATAGATGATATCGGTAGAACCACTTGAGTGTTTTCTCTATTCCTTGTTATTTTTTAAATTTATAGTCGTGTTCTAATTGAACAAAACCTTATAGACGAACACTACACTTTTCTCTAAAAACTAACACCCCGTCGTCATTTTCCTATTTGTTTTGTGACGCTCAACGTTTACTTAAAAACTGATCGGATCAAAAGGCGTCCGTTCGACTTAGGCTCGGCTGAAAAAACGCTCGGTTTGGTTCGACTCGTGAACAACCCTACCGAGTAGCTCTGAATTAGGAATTATTTTTTTTATCCAGCTATTATAAGAAAAAAAAACTAGTTATGGGCTAGGAATTTTATTGTAGTAAGTTGACTATCCATGATTTTATTTTCTTACCGATTTTTATTTCCAAAAAATGGTAATAAATTAAAACAATTGAAAAATAAACGAACAACTCACTTATGGCGTCATTAGTAGAGGATGTAGTACCTCTTTTATTACGTTAATACCGAAGACTAGTTCTCCTGTTGGGCTAAAAGATTATAGGCCAATCACTTTAGTTGGGGTTGTTAGTAAAATTATTTCTAAAGTATTGGCGACGAGGATAAAGGAGGTAATGGGGAAAATCATTTCAGAATCGCAGACGGCATTTCTTAAAGACAGATTTATTTTGGATGGTCTTTTAATGATTAACGAATTGTATGGTTGGGTCAAAAAGTCAGGGCGGAAGGGGTTTTTGTTGAAAATCGATTTCGAAAAGGCGTACGACAACGTTAACTGGGGTTCCTGATTGCGATGATGGGCCAAATGGGTTTCCCGAACAAATGGTGCCAGTGGGTGAAGGGGATTCTTGAGTCTGCTAGATCGGCCGTCTTGGTCAATGGGTCGCCCACGTTCGAATTTCAATGTCAAAAAGGGATTAGACAAGGGGATCCTCTTTCGCCATTTTTATTTCTTATAGTTATGGAGGCAAGCCATCCTGGCAAGCTCCTCCAGTTCGATTACGATTCTTGACTTTTCTCGTCTATAGTTGGTAAAGCTTGCGAATTGGGAGAGATAAAGGATATTAAAGCGTCCTTTGGGGGCCCGGCTTTTTCTCACTTATTATATGCTGACGATGCTCTGATTATGGGGGAATGGTCGAGGGAGAATATTGAGAAAACGGCGAGGCTTCTTAGAGTTTTTTATATTTGCTCGGGATTAAAAATAAACCTAAAGAAATCTAGGTTGTTTGGCATTGGAGTTGGAGGCGAAGAGGCGTGTGATATGGCGAGTATTTTGGGGTGTAGAGTGGGGGAGTTCCCCTTTGACTATTTGGGGATTAAAGTTGGAGCGAATATGAATAAGAGCTGCCATTGGGATTCGGTGATTGACACGGTTAAACATCGATTAGCTTCTTGGAAGGCCAATATGCTATCCATGGGAGGAAGGCTTACTTTAATCAAATCGGTGCTGGCTAGTTTGCCCGTCTACTACTTATCTATATATAAAGCCCCAAGTAAAGTGACGGATCATACAGAAAAATTGATGAGAAACTTCCTATGGGCAGGCTCGAGTGATTCAAAGAAAATGAGTTGGGTTGCGTGGGAGAGAGTCACAAAGTTGAAGAAAAATGGTGGTTTGGGTATAACCAAGTTAAAGGATGTTAATTTTGCTCTTTTAGCAAAATGGGCGTGGAGATTCAAAAATAATAAAGATAGTATTTGGCGTAGAGTGGTTGAGATGGTTCATGGGGGGAGGGGTCGATGGGATTTTCTTCATCTCAATCGTCGGTTTAAAGGTTGCTGGAATACTATTGTTAAAGAGATGGACAGACGGTCGTTTAACGGGATAAGTATCACTTCGTTTTTTAGGGCGAAGGTCGGAAATGGTTTGACGGTTAACTTCTGGACGGATCTTTGGGTTGGAGAAACTGTCTTAAAACACCGATGGCCGAGGCTTTATAATTTGGAGCGGGTTAAAGATTGTACAGTTGCGGCAAGGCTTCAGCAATACAATGGCGGGTTACGGTTCGTTCCGGATTGGAAAAGAACCTTGTCCTCTGTAGAAGAGTTGTCTGAAATGCAGGATGTGTGGTTTCTTCTTAACAATGTTTTGTACACAGGTTCCAAAGATATTTGGTTGTGGGGAGAGAATGGAAAGGATACTTTCTCAGTAGCCATGGTCAAAAATATGATTAGAGAAGGTATGGAAGTCCACAGCGAGCAACTTATGCAATGGGAAACTTGGATTCCCCTTAAAGTTAATTTATTCATATGGAGAGCGGAAATGGAACGGATCCCGACAAAGGTGGCGCTAATGAGAAGACGGATAAATGTCCAAGATAGTACATGTTGCTTGTGCGATTCGGGGGACGAGGACGTGCTGCACTTGTTCACAGGGTGTGCTTTTTCTTTTGGGGTTTGGTTATCAGTGGGTAATTGGTGCAACATAGCACCCATAATGGCTTTTCATTTTAAGGATTTATTGTCTATCCAAGATCAAGTTCACGGCTGTAAATGGGCTAAAAAGGTGATAAGAGGGATTGTTACGGCTACTTGTTGGGCGTTATGGAAGGCTCGGAACGCAAAAGTTTTCCAGGGGACAAATCTGAAGGTTGTAGAGGTCGTCGCGATGGTTAAGTCTTGGTCTTTCTTATGGTTAAAAGGTAGGTCTAAATTTGCTAATATAGTTTGGAAGAATTGGGTTGTTAATCCGTTGTATATGATGTAGTGTTTTGTTGGCGGTTGGTGGTCCTTGTTTCGAGGGCGCCCCCGTCTTTTTTCTAATGAAATTCTCTTTTAAAAAAAAAAAAAAAAAAAAAAAAAAAAAAAAAAAAAAAAACTCACTTATGGCTTTATTGAATAAACTCAATTTCGGAGCGAGAAAGGTAGCTTTGAAAAAGTAGAGAAATGCTTCAACTTCAAGAAAGGCATATTATAAGGAAAATTTTAAATCTTTTGGATTTATTCTCGCTTCAGTTCCCCAAAAAGATTGAATTATCTTTGCGTGTTGTTATTTATTTATATTTTTTTAATGATAAATTTGGATTGTGACAAACTCGGGATCTAATGGTGTCGAAACCTTATCCCACAAAAAAAAAAATACCACTAGACTATAACGCCATGTGGGTTTACGTTAATCTTTTATCGTAATGTATAAACACATGATTCTAACATAAATTTTCCGAGTTTGAGCTTAGCAATTGACATAAACAGTTTTTTGTTTGTTTAAGGTTTGATTCGGAAACATATTTAACTAAGCAGGTCGGTCAACCTGATGACTTGACGAATTTACCTGTTTAATTTTATAGAATTTTAGGAGGGTTATAGCTAAATGTTCAATAGATTCAGTTATATAAATATTGTTGTTTTTTATAAAGATGTGTTTATCATGTAAAGTTTTAATTCTAAAGTAACACAAAATAATTTGATACTCCCTTAAATCCCGTGACCCTAAATTAAATTTTATGAGCCCCACTACTAAAATTAAATTAATTAATTAGTCTTAGTTTGAATTTTGTTACTAGGAAGCTATCACTTAGTGTAAATGAGTCGAGTTGACGTTTATAGCTTTTTCTAAAGTTTGAATTAGGCTTCTGAATATTTTTCAAACTCAAGCTCGATTCGTTTATATTAATTAATTTATATATTTATATATTTATCTTTTATATATAATTAGAATTATTTGTATATATTTATATAACATAATGTATATTATTAGTTATTTTTACCATATATATATATATATATATATATATATATAGATAGATAGATAATAATAGATATTAATATAAATAATTGGCTCGTAAATCAACTCAGGATCGACAAGTGAAGCTCGAGCTCAAACTCATTTATTAAACAAGCTTACTTTTACACTCAACCTTCGTCTCTAACTTGTTTAAGCTCGCCCCGATTCGACCTTTCTACGAACCGATATTAAGCAGCTCACAAACGGCTCGACTTGATTCAAGTTTTTATCAAGCCGATCTCGAGTAGCCATCAAACCAAGAAAAGCCCAACCCATAAAGCACAAAGTAGAACCGAAAAAAAAAACATCAAGCATAAAAGTACAACTCATATAACTCAATGTACAACAACCCATAGCACAATATCACTACCATCAAATTACACTTTCAATCTTGGTAAACCCAAAAAACAAAACACATCATAAGAAACAAAATCTATTACGCATCAAAACCAACCTTCAACAACAGTCTCACGAAACTGCATCAAAACAAGCACCAACAAGATCAAAGCAGCCACCCCCCACGGCGAGCTTCCCTCCGTCGGCAGCTGGTAGTAGGCCTGCCGGTGGCGGCGTTCCCACGGCGACAACCCAAACCCAAAAAACTTTTCTGGGTTCTCCACACTTGACAACCATTTGACTGCAAAAAGTAGTAATAAAGGAGTGATTAAAAGCACCCAATTGAAGCTTTCTTCAGCTTCTTCAATGGCCTCTTCATATGATGAGTACCATTGGAACCCAAGGAAGAAGAAGATGAGTGATAGGATCAAAAGAACTGGGTATGGAAGTGGGTTTAGTGAGAATGTTTCTAGAATGGAAGAGTTTGAGTTTGTGTGTGTCATTTCACCTTCGGTGTGTGTGTGTGTGTGATATGAAATAATGGAATTATGGAAACTTGATGAAGGATGTTAATGTGTATGTCAATTAGTTGGGTTACTGGTTTTGTGGGATTCCTTTGTGATTGATCCAAGTGTAGGAAGTTGATAGTTTTTTTGGGAAGTGAGTGTACATGTTTTGATGCACATGGTATAATAAATGGGAATTGGTCTTTTATGTGGTAAAAGACTAAATTGCCCCTCACCCACTTTTGTAAAGTTGTGGTGGGAGCCATAGTTGTGGACATTTTCATATTGTGTAAAGAAAATGGTTATGGTTTTTGATGTAACTTGTACACTTCTTTTTTCTTAATATGTGGCTATATTTAGTTGCTTTTTTACTACTTTTTAGTGTATAGGGATGATAATAGGTGGAGTATGAATGGCTACTAGTAATTATAGTTTTAAACATGATTTTGAAACCATGATTCATTTATTCATACTTGTGGAATATCCATTACTTACTCTTTACATATCGGGTCAAATGAACTTCTCCGCTTATATCATTTTCTATTTGTTTGTGATGTATGTATTTCATTATTCGAAAACGAAAACTTGTTTTAAACTCAAATAGAAAACCAACTCACACGCTCTTTAAACATACTACTAAATCTACATCATGAGACTAGAACCATCAAATACTTGGAAGAAACACCTTTACTACACATCTTGATAGTGCTAGACTACAAGCCCTTTGGTAGACATGAAATTTAGTGCCACTAATTCATAACTCAAATAAACACATACAAAGATACACTTTTTTACAAAGATCCAAGCATATAATTGGTCTTTAGAATCAAAAGATCACTCATTGTTCCTGGTTGGTTCGTAATGCATCGATCAAATACTTATGTGTTCCTGGTTGTGTAACTTTCTTAACTTAACAAACGAAAATAACAAGCCGAGTGTCAAATTGAATATGTTGCTTGTGTCAACCAAACACTTTTACGTTTTGTAACTTTTCAACATCACACTGAACATGGTGTTGGTGTTCACACGTTCTTGTCTTTGGCTATATTGATGTCTACAATTTGTTCTCGCCTTACTAATTTAAAATTTGATCTTAACCATATAATGCAACACTTGTAGAGTAGTATGTATCATGTTATTTGAAATACATGTTTTCCAAATATAGAGGCGTTGATGGACCGAAAATAATCACTTCAGTATAGTTTTATACCTTCTTAACAAACACCTAGTAAGGTTATTAGATCATGTGTTTTCTCTATAGCACATCTTTCTTTCATTGAGCTGATATGCAATACATACAAGTCATGTTGTGCTACTAGGATTGCATTATTTTGTTAAACATGTTCCAAGTTAACATAAAACGAGCATGTTTAACCTTCAACTGTTAAATCTGGATACGAATTCAGAGAGATGAATACAAACCGGATTCACAAAGGTAGTTTGTGATAAAAGGGTTATTGGATTTTATCACCCTCAACTAGTCGGTATTGGCCGCTGCCACTCTCAACTATCACTTTGACTTCCACCACTCTCAACTTAACACTTTATGTATTGTGTCACTCCGGTTAAGTGGTTTTTGACTGACCTTTTGTCTTTTAGAACCAAACTCACTTGCAGTCATTAGTAATTGACAAAGTGTTAGCCTAATATCACCAAGAACACAAGTCAAACACTAAGAAAGGTTCGCCTACGGAGTGACACAACACACTAAGTGTTTAGTTGGGAGTGGTGGGAGTCAAAGTGATAGTTGGAAATGACAGCAGCCAATACCCAATAATTGGGAGTGATAACATCCAATAACCCTATGATAAAGTACGAATGTTATGTAATGCTTCGTCAACCAAAAAGGTATACATAATCAACAAAGATAATGTTGAGAAATGCTATAAGTTCGGTAGTTGTAATCACTATATTGATTAAATACACGACTGTTATTTGTTTAAATTATCCGATACATCTATGTTTTTTTTTATTCATCAAGCATTGTAATTAAAACACACAAAATTTCATCCATAACCATATCTCTATCGTGTATTTAAATCGGTGTATCACATCAACGATAAAATTTCGTACATTGTGTGAAGTTAATTGCAATTTCTTTTCCATCTAAACAAAAGCTAGTTTTAATGATAAAAAAACTAAGAAATAAAAATAATATGTAGAAAAAAAATCAAGTTCCAACAAATATGAACTACAAAGGTATGAATTTTAGCACGAAGAAAGTACAATAAACGAGCCATAAACTGATATGTGGATAGCGAATTCGCAAATGACATGCATCTCCACGACTATTTCTTATGTCTAGCAACTAACTCCCCTTTATGACAGACACCCATACGTGGTTGTACCGTACAAGCATCATAATGCATGTATTATATAAAGGAGAATAGAAAAAGAAGTATTTAAAACAATGAATAAAAATTCCCCAAGAAGTTACTCTTTTTATCGTGACATAATTATGGGGCTCTCACTCAGGTATATAGGTATTCTCAACACGACATAATCATATATACACATATCATATCATATGTATGTATGTACGTATGTTTGTGCGAGAAACATAATATATTTTTAAATGCTTTAGTATCAAGTATTAACCCATAATGCCTTTTTTTCGGTATTTTTCATCACCTTGCTTTATTATAGGTTATTGGATTTTATTATTTCTAACTATTGGATATTGGCCGCTGTCACTCTACAGGTAAACATTTCTTAGTGTTTAACTTGTGTTAGTGGTGATATTAGGCTAATACTTCGTGAATTACTAATGACTGCAGGTAGATCTGCTCTTAAAAGACAAAAGGGGAGCCAAAATCCACTCAACCGGAGTGACACAACACACAAAATGTTAAGTTGGGAGTGATGTGAGTCAAAGTGATAGTTAAAAGTGCCAACGGCCAATATCCAAATAGTTAGGAGTGATAAAATCCAATATCCCTTTATTATAAATGAATGAATCAAATGAAGAAACAATGTCAAATCGCATCTATTTATCTCATAGGTGAGATCAAATTCCCCAACTATTGAAACTTTGTTTTGCCCGAACTTTTTATACCAAATTTTACTAGACTTGCGAGTAAACAAAATTACTTTATGTATAAGACTAAATATATATATAATTATTGTATGTAAATAGCTTATTAAAGCAATTAGTAGTATAAATATTTATAACGATTATGATCAAATATAAAGGATCTTTATTATAAGAATTAGCGAGAAAGCCCGTGCGATGCACGGCATGCATAATAGCTATTGTTTGTTCGTGGTAAGACGTCTGATACGACCGGTGCATAACATGTAAGACAATACGCCTACAAAGGGGCGTGCTTAAACTTTATTAAACCATGGACCATAAGTTGTTTCCTTGGCAAAACTTGCCGGCCAAAAAGAAGTGAAAAAAGATGTCTTCCAAGAAAAAAAAACATGAAACAGAAAAAGGAAAAACGCATAAACTCTCGCACGCCTTCCTATCTTATTGGATAACACATAGACCAAACTTTAGCTAACGCATGCCACCGTCATCCCCAATCCCATCACCAGCCAACTGACTGCAGTGAAATAACGAAAAGAAAACTATTAAAAATGGTATACTATGTTTACGTATATATGCATTGAAAAGTAGTACGGGTTTTCATTACTAACACTAAGTGCAGACGGTATACCTTTCATGTGGGTCACTGTTAACTGTTTCTTATGAATACGAATCTGCATAAGCAGGCCTGCGAAGGAAAAGTGCGAAACATTTATGTAGACGGTTATCTAAAAATAAATATTCACAATTACATTGTTTATGGAAATCAATCAATTATAGTTGAAAGTTTTTTTGTTGCCTTTCCATTTATAACGACACCAAGTTTATTTTTTTCAAAAACAAACTTCTCCCCTTATATGTCTTTACATATTCGAAGTGATGCGTTACCAACTTTTTTTATTCCTATTTTTTTTAATATAGAACAATGCACTTTTATATTTACGAACTCAAGTTTCCGACTGTTGTAGCCTCCTAATTTTAAAATAGAGTAAACATATACCAGGTATGTAAATAACATTTCAGATCGAGTAGAAAGGTAAATAGCACATCTTTAATTAAAATGGTTTATTAAACAGGGCACGAATAAAGTGTAAGCCGATATATATCTTACGATCGCTTCAACGCGCTTAACTGGTGTCGGTATGGGTAGCACCCCTTGTCTTTAGCGGGGATCGATGGAGGTGTGGAAGAACCAAAGGGCTTACAACCATCCCCATCTAGCAGGACATTCTTGCAGTTGAAGGATTCAAAATGGCCATGATCATAATACGTACATGAATCAAGCTGGAGGGTCTGAGTGCTACCCACAAGAGAGTGAAAACAATTCGGCAGTGTTGAAATGCTTCCATCAGCGTTCCTTACCATCACCGGAGTGAACTTATCCTGTATGTCAGTGGAATAAAGGCTGTAGACGTGTGACAGGCCAGACTCTGCTGTGAGTATACTATGAGCAGTGGTCTTTGTCAAGCGTTGGGCGGTGTTATCAAAGCAGACAACAACAGCTTCGGCTGTTGAGTCAAACACCTCGAGTTCTAGCCTGAAACTGTGCAAGGTTTGTAATTTATTTTCAGTTATAAGCCTGCATGAGAATGGCTACAAATTAATACAACTAAACATTTTTAGAAACAAACCTTCCTCTCGTGAAGACACCGGGGTTTTCGCACCCATCACACCACATATCGTTGTCTTCACACCTCACACCTTTCATGTAATTCCCACCGCCACATGTCAGCCTGGACCACTCTTGGCTATTGCGTATGCGTTTGACTTCAACACGACAGGTGAATTCAGCACTCTGCATATATTACCAGCATAACTATAAACTTTAACCATTTGATTCAAAAATGATAACCAATATTGTGCTTATCCAAAATGACATATCCTAAGTGTATATTACATTCTAATGCAAACCTGATTTGACCTTAACCAAAATGACCAACGTTTACATATGCTTGGTTCGCCACGAACTACGTACACTCTTTATCTACCCAATATTTAAATTACATTTTATGAATTCAATAAATATTTATAAACGTGAATTCAGTATTAAAAAAAACATTACTTTTTTCCGGTATTAAAAATGTGAATTCGGTATTAAAAAATATTTATAAATATTTATAACTGTTAAAAAATATTTATAAATATCTATAAATGTGAATTCCATATTAAAAAATAGATTTCGGTATTAAAAAAAAACATTAATTTTTTTTCAACCGCAATATAGTCCTCCTATGTGATGTGGATACAACCAACAATCGTGTGGGGTCAGCTTGGTCGTCACAAACTATACGAATTTGGATTGGTTATTGCCTGTCAAACTCGTAAACTGACTGTTAGGTTTTAACATACGAATGTAAGTCCAAATAGATGTTTGATTTAATGTATTAAAAAATAAGCTTGTGCCTTCATATAACAGTCAACTCATACATGCATATGAAAATTGTATGATCATATGTAATAACAATCAACCTGTCACGAAGTCATTTCTTGATTTATAATAATACCATAAAAGGATGAATTATATATATACTGAACATATGGTTCTTTTTGAGTCTTAACTAACAAAAAACATCCATATTTATTTAGTGGCAATCTTGTTGTCTAACTCAAAATGTATGATAGAAAATCTCGCACCTAGATCCCACTAAATACGTTTTTGGTTATTGGGTTACCTTTGTAAATAATCCTTCAAGTATCCTTTTAACATAATTAAATTAATTAACTTAAGATCAAAATAAAAAATATATAAACTCATTTGGGTATTCATATTATAATTATCCATAATTAAATATTTAGCATATATAGTTAAGTTAATATTAAATATAAAAGTATAAATTTCTTTAACATTATAATTTTATAAAAGGGACGGTCGAGATAACAAATTACGGAGGCTGGAATCGTGTCATGCGTCCTCCATAATATTATGTGTAGAGATAGAGATATATTGTCCTTTACTCTTCGATTTCGATAAAGATACATAATCTAAAATGAATATTCTACATATACAATGTAGTTTGTAGGGGGCATACCATGTGATGCTTGTTTCTTCTACCGTGGGTCAAGATGGCTACTAGTGTGGTCCATTTTTCTGAATACAGAATCGTTCCTTGTCATGGCCACACGTAAAGACAGAACGGTTATAGGTTGTTGGAGAGAAGGCAGGTATGGACTGCAATATGGACAAAGATTTATAAAGCCATTTAGATGGTCTTTTGGAATGGACAACATTAATTAACACAAAATTAAATGATGATTGTTATGGGAAAATGATAAGTCACTTACTTTTATTAGAGTGAAACCGAGAAGTTAGGGGTTTGCATACAAAGGGGCATAACAATTATAGCCACATTTAATATAATAAAGTAGAATTAAAAACATCATTAAAGCTGTCTTTATGAAGGTAAATATGTAGTTAGGGTCTGGAATCAATATCCTTTAATTGATGTATGGTTAGAATATAATTTAATGTCATGTTAAATTAGAAACCATACATACTGTAAGGAACATGTATAACAATATATCACTAAGTAACATTAACTATTGAGTATTTTTAAAATATGGTTAAGAACACATAGTAAATTAGATGACATATACAATTATTATGATTGTCTCTTATGTTATAATTATTAATAGTATTATTATTTTTATTATTGTTATTAGATATCATGGATAAGTCAAAAGGCATAATGTAAACCTATGTGCTATTTGAGTAAATATTTATCAATGATTCATATGATAGTAAGATGGTGTAACCTAAGCGAAACCCCTCTATCATGATACTTAAGATGCTTAGATGGTTATGAATAATTCACAAGACGATATATATGATAATATAACCTTTATGTAGACGCATTCTCTCATGTTATTCCTTTTTACTTAAAAAATTTGCAATTATTAAACATTATGATGCATTTTTTAAATAAAAAAATATTAGAGTATTATAAAGGTTATGTTCGTACAAAAATCAGGGGGGGGGGTTGCTTCTTGTCATACAATATCAAAAAAATAATTTTGACCATTTTGCCCTTACTACTTTCTCATGTTGTAAGACCCAAACGTGCAAAAAACTAACAGAACTGGGACACAAAGCAACTCCACTTTTGGTCAACTCCAACTTGGCCCATTTGTAAGTTATTTATTTGGATATACTCAATTTGAGATAAAATATAAATTAAAATCAACCTATGATAATCAAAAGAAAATAAATTCACCTGCGAAGTATATATCTTTGTTGGTGAAATATTCCTAAAACAGAATCTAAGGTCTAACTGCTCGGCATCAGCCTTAATTGTAGATGTAAGCAGGTTGACCGTGTGGCGTGCCACATCATGAACACCGCCATGATAATGGGAAGATAGCACCTACTAAGCAATCCCGGACCCGGTTCAGGGCGATCCTGTGTTGCCGGCGAGTGAACCAAAGGTCGCGCCTGTTTCGTGCCGTCTTCTATAACGTGTTTACCTGTAACATAGGTGCGGCATAATGGTTACGTTATAGGCCTAATAGGGATACTAATTAATATAATGGGGTGAACATCAAAAAGTTGCATGGCCACATTGCGGTCGGTGGGACAATGCATATGAAAGTTGGGGATGACCTTTTAATTTTTTCTGGCTGGACATTTCAGTTGTCGCTTTTGGAGTTGCTGTAACAACACTTCGGTTGATGATTTTAGCGGAACAATAAAATTGGACATGTCTAATACAATATTCTATTAAACCAGTCTTTTTGTGTTTTACAACGAAACAGGTATATCTAATAATTATTTGCTGTGGGACATCAAGTACAAATATCAAGTATTCACAATATAAGTTGTAACACCCCGTGTTTTCGAATGTCAATGTCAAAGTCAAAGTCAAAGTCCAAGTCAACTTTGACTTCTTTGACTGTAATTAGTCTATTTTATGTTTTATTTGTATTGGGTATGTTTGGCATGGAGCTTTTAGGAGCTTCTAGCTTTAAGCTTTTAAGAAAAAACTCCTACTCAATAAAAAGTCTTGTTTGGTTGAAGGAACTTTAAGCTTTTAGGTTAGGAGCTTGAAGCTTTTGGTTGAACGCTACTACTAGTAGCGTTTAGAAGGAGCTACAAGCTTTTAGGGAAAAAATGACTATTTTAACCTCTAAAAATAGGAAACTTTTTAATGCACCAACTTTCTAAATTTTTAGTTATGTCCATTTTGGTCATTTTATACATTTTATTAAAAGCTCCAGCTATTCTACCAAACACCAAATATATCTAAAAAGCTACAGCTACTAGCTACCAGCTACAGCTACCAGCTTCCAGCCACCAGCTACCAGCTTACAGCTTCCAGCTACCAGCTACTTTTGCCAAACATACCCATTATGTGGAGTAAGTGTTGTTAATCAAAAAGGAATCGAAGTAATCGAATTTTTAATCGAAGCGAAACGATTTACGACGGTGAATAGTAGGAAGTAACAATGCGATAAAGTTAATCAATCAATAATCAAGCTAATCGAATCATCAATCGAACTCGAAACTCGAATTATGTGAATTTGGTGTTACGTTACGTGTGTGTGTGCCTTATGTGTTATGATATTCGCTAATTTACACATATTTTAGTCCCCCATTTTATCCCCATTTTATGCGTTTTCGGCCGTAAAATCGTCATTCGGATACTTAATTATGTATACTTTTGTTTACAGGCCTAAAACAGCATACCGGACAAGATGATAGTGAAAACGAGGACTTTCCGGACAAAACGACGAAGCTGCGAACATTCTGTTAGGAAACTGACCTGGGCAAGTGGAACGGTCGTGTGGTCTGAGGAACGACGGTGCATCTCCGACATATCAAGACCAACCGGTGATGAACGACCAGTGCAACACGGCGTGCAAGACAATCCCGGTGACGCACGGACGTGCCATACATTGCACCCCGTGCGGATCCGATGTTCAGCCAAATCCCGGTGATGAACGACCAGTGCATCAATCCGTGCAACAAGATCCCAGAAACGCACGGTCGTGCCATATGAAGAACGGTCGTGCGAGACCGAAGACCAGTCAACTCTGCTGATGTCATGAACAGTAACTCTAATAATGCAAAAGGTGAACGGTCGTGCAATCGGTGCACGACCGTGCGACATCGAAAATATATAAAAAACGAACAGAAACATTCTGTTCGTAACTCTGGAATTTTGGAGAGCTTCACAGGCGTTTTTCAAGCTTCGGAGGCATTAGCTTTCGCCCGGATTCAAGCCACATTGTCCCGTTTAGCTCGATTACTATCCGGATTCTCATTCTTATGCTTGTTTATGGTTTGGTTTCTTAAATCTTTCCATGTTTTTGTTAAGTTTCAAGCATTTAGATTGATTATTATGTATTAATGTAAGCCTTTGGGCAAAAACACACCAATCCCTTGCTTGATTATAGCCATTAGTATGTTAATCTTTGTTTGTAATGATATTTGGAAGTATTTTCTATGATTATCTTTGATGATTAGTTTGCAACCTTGTTATTGATATTGATTTCTTGATTATAACTAATTGTGTTGGATGATTGGTACTTGGTTAGTTAAGATAGTTGAAAAATGAAGCTTAATTAATCATGTATTAGTAAACTTTAAACTTGGTTAACTAGTTTAGCTTGGTTAAAATGTGGGCACCATGATACTAGAAATGGTTAGTGGTTTAATAAAATGTAATTATTATTAATCAAGAAAGCTTGCCGTCACGTAAGGACTCTAACGGGTTAAATGGTGTCGTTATTAATTATTGCCATGATTTGTTAGCTTAGTTAGTAGTTTAGGCCAAAATTGCTATCTGGGTGAATTTATGTACAAGGTTTGTAAAATGAACTTAGTTGTGATTTAATCTAGTTTATGCCTGTCTCGGTGGTTGCATTGTGTTTATCGGTGTCGCTTTCCTTGATTAAGTGCGGTTAGAAAACTCCTAACGGATGACTAACTTATTTTTAGAAGATTTTCATAGACATTTATCAATTGCACGTTAAAGAACAATTTTAGGTGGTTAAAGTGTGTTTATCGTTTGTATGATGTGTAGTAGGCTAGGTTTGATGTGATGTCATAGGTTGTTTTTATGATTGTTGGCTTACATATATGGGGCATGTCCTGTATATGAACTAGTGTGGAATTCATCCTCACTACTTGTACTTATTTGTGGTTTATAATAGATTCACCGGGGTAACCCTTTACCCAAAAAAAAAAGTGTGTTTATCGTTTTAGCTTTCTGAATGATTGTCATGTTAGGATTCCCGAAAGGGATACTAATTGTCTTAAATTGGAAAATTGACCGAATGCTTCTAGTGCCAAAACCGACTTAGTTGACATGCTTTGGTTGTATATTAAGCAAGGCTATTTATCTATTTCAGTATTTGAAATCTATTATGTTTTATAAGTATTTGTTTATGCTTACTTTAGTTTATTAAAAACCAAACAACTTATGTTTTTACCGGTAGTTTAGTGACAAAGGTTTAGTATTATTTCTCCGCCCATTTCCTTGGATCGATACTTGGTTCTTACCGATACTTTACTACATGTATGACGGGGTACACTTGCCTCTTTCGTGTGTGTTTTGATGTAAAAGTAATAATCACTTTTATAAATTTAAAACCAAATCGTGTGTAATTTCATTGTAAAAATATGTGTAGTCGCGCACACGTCATGTTACCTGTGCGTGCTTACTTTATGTTTTGTGTAGTGATCAATCGAATCAATCGAATCGAAACTCGAAACTCAATCGAAATTGAATTATGATGAATGGTAGCGTAAGGATAGAGTGTAATATAGATGCTTGTATGTAGATATAGTGGTTGGGACTAAAATTAATTTGAATAGGAAACTCTATCGTATTCGTATCGTCTTCAATCGAAATCGAAATATCAGAAATCGTCGCACCGAACGTTCGAACCAGGCTGTTGATCGATCAGGCTGTCAGCCGATCGAACAGCCCAGCCGATCGAACAGACAGTCTGATCGAGCAGGCTATCCGATCGGGGTGCCTGGCCGATCGGCCAGCCCTTTCCTCTTTTGGAGCCTATAAATAGGCCTGTCATTGTCATTCTTTCCACTTTTGGAAACTCTCTGACCGACCAGCTCGTGCTCCTCCTCTTTTCTCAGATTTCTCTCGATTCCGGTAAGTTTTCATCCTAAATCTTGTACTTTCTTAATCAATACACACTCCTACACCTTTTTATCTTTCAAATCTTGATTTCTAACCGTGAAATCATCAAGATCTAAGCATTCTAGGATGATGTCATCATGGTGTTCTTCAAGAACATCATGTTTTGGCCTTATTCCACCAAGAATCACTTGGATCTAGCCGATTTCCACATAAACAAACTAAGATCTATTACAGATCTGAACATTTACATGGTGAGAAGGATTGAAAGAAGGATTTCCAACTTTCTTTCAACTCTTTTACACTCAATGCCTTCAAACCGGTAGAAATGGAGCTTGAGCCAACTCACGAATCATTCTAACGGTTGTGTGGTTCAGGATTCGGATTCTACCTACGAGGTTCACCGATTCCGTGTTAAACGTTAAACTACCATTCCGAACCGTTCACCGGCCGGACTTGGGTGATTCCTATCCGAGCAGGGGAAACAAGTAAGAACGAAAGTGTTATGGTTCAGCTCGTTGTCAAAATACCTCGATATAACGTCAAAACAATCAGAACAGCCAAGTGTTAGACGAAAAGGCCGACCAGGTCAGAAAGCTGACCGATCGGACAGGTTGTTCGATCGAACAGCCTAGCCGGTCGGACATGTCAGCCGATCGACCAGGCCAGCCGATCGGCTAGCATATGGCCCCACACTTTGACAATTTTATTAAGTATGGTATTGAACGAAGTAATGTTCGATCGAACAACTGTTTGTCAACATTACTCTTCGGATCATGAGATACTATGCTTCAACCCTTAATCGATTTTCAACTCGTTCGTCGTATTGGAGTGCCACCCGATCGAACATGTGGTCCGATCAGGCGACATCCCACTGAGGACCCACTTTTGAAGTTCCTAACCGATCGGTTAAGCCGACCGATCGAACAGGCCGTTCGATCGATCGACCTGAAAGGTAAGAACACTTCAGAGTTCTCAAATACTACAACGAAAACTTCGAAAGGTCAAGCCATCATACACAAACACATCCTACTCAAAGGAAGAAACAATCCACTCGAACAGTTTAGCCGATCGAGCCTACCTACCGATCGAACAGACTGTCCGAACGGACTGTCTATCCGAACGAACAAACCGTTCGATCGAACCTGCTGTTCGATCGATCAGGTTGTTCGACCCATCACCACTTGTTTCCATTTAACGTGTTACTCATCGTTATGCTATCGAACTATTCAGGCTAACCCTACTCTCAAGCGCTCCCTTCAATCCATCAAGCAATCGCAGTGAGTATACTCGAACCCTTTTTGCTTTAGCACTTTTGGGTGTTACATACGTTACTTATCAAAATCACAATCGAATACACTTCTCAATTATTTGAACGCTAACCGATTCGCATGTATTACGTGACTAAATGAATGCTTGTTGTTATGTTTACACGTGGAATGCTGTCTACCTGCCTTAACGACGTAGTACTATAGTTTGGACTCAGCACCCGTTCACACGGGAGTTGTTAAGGACAATTACTTGCATGGATTACGGTGGTAATCATGTATTGCGAACTGTCTCGGACAGTCAACCCGCAGTCATTGGTATCGATAGATCCATGTCGATAATTAACATGCTTCATTTTCCTCTGTGTACGTGCTGGTTATGCGTAAACTATTTCGAACTCTATATGCTATATCAAACTTGTATGCTCACCTTTACATTTTATGTATTGACTTTATTTTAACGTATGTGACAGGTGTTTAAGATGTTTGCTTGCTAGGAAAGCGAGGCTAGAATAAAGCTCTAGAGCCCCCCAACAAATAGTTGTCGGAAGTCAACAGAATAGGGGTCTTTAGAACAACAAACAATACTTATTTTATTTAAATCTGAGTTGTCGGAACAGAATATTTGACTAGATGTTTATCTGTAATAACTTGTTTTATTATTTGGGATACGGTATGGGACGTATTATTTAAACTAAATAGTAATGATAGTTGTTGTGGAAACTAAATATTAACAACTCGTGTTGCTGTTCAACCCATATAAATTCATGTATATATAAAATATGGTTCCCACTGTACCAATCATCATCACTAATACTATCAATATTTTTTGGAAAAGCAATTTTATTAAAGGCTAAGCACCTTGCTTAGCCAAAAATTAAGCAAAATGGAAAGAAAAGTGAAAAGGACAACCCCATAGACACAAGAGGGCAACCATACAATGCATAGAAAATT
Source organism: Helianthus annuus (assembly GCF_002127325.2). Classification (NCBI taxonomy): domain Eukaryota; kingdom Viridiplantae; phylum Streptophyta; class Magnoliopsida; order Asterales; family Asteraceae; genus Helianthus; species Helianthus annuus. Next base: position 68,837,310 of record NC_035449.2, read on the forward strand.
TTGAAAAGCTGAAACTTTCCAATTTCTCCCATGCCTGATCCGGTACCTTTGCTCGAGCCTGTAAATGATCATTAAACGATCAGCCAACTCCCTCACCTTAGAGCACATTCAAATTTCTCCCATGTCGGATCCGATACCTTTGCTCGAGCCTTTAATTGATCATTAAACGATGAGCCAACTCCCTCACCATAAAGCACATCACACATTAACTTTCCTTCTCATCCCGCCATAAAAACAATTAACTTTCTTTGGAATCCACCCTAACCAAGGCAAAACTTCTGTTTCTGGAATGACCGCCACAATCAAATAAGTAATCATTTTCATCATCTTGTTCTTCTCATTCAGAAATCTTGGAATGATCAAAACCTGCTTCGTTCCCTCATTAATTTGTATATATAAGTTGAACAATGGTTAAAACTTTCTTAATTTCATTAACGGTTTTCATAGCAAACAAATCGGTGTATTACCTTTGACGTGATCGAAATCAGGGTGGGAGTTCAACGGTGGCGGCGGTTAGAACTCCAAAGGGCGCCGTAGTACGGGGAGAGTTATGGTGATTGCGTTGTTGGTGCTCGGTTGGGATGTAACTCAGAACAGAACGCAAGGAAGGCGTTGGCGTCATGGTGCGTCACGCTAGCAAAGGTGTGTGGCAGCGACCATTGTGCTCCTAATCAGAATCGAGCTTGTGTGTGAAATCGGTGACATCAATCTCTTTTATAACATCAAAATGATTCAGTTACCAACAATTATTAATTAATTCAAGTGATTGATTATAGGATTAATACATGGCAGTTACAAAAATGGAGTCTTCGATTTTTTTCTTCGTCAGGAAGTTGAGGGTTTTTTTTTTGTTTTGATGGTGCAAGTAACCAAAGTTATAATAATTCAGATGCTATTCATTCAATGATTTTAATTTTTCATTTAATTAAAGTCATTGATTATAGGATTAATACATGCCAGTTAAAAAATGGAGTCTTCGATTTTTTTTCTTCGTAAGGAAGTTGAATGTTTTTTTTTTTTTTGGTTTAATGGTGCAAGTAACCAAAGTTATAATAATTTAGATGCTATTCATTCAATAACTTGAAAGACACAAATGTATTTAAGATACTCATAATGAAGGTTGTAAAAAAGTTGATATAACTAAATTTTTAAGTATATATAGATATAGATGGTACAAAGGCTTCTAAAAAACCCACTACACAAAAAAAAAAAAAAAAAAAAAAACCCACCTAAACACCCTCTAAATACACAAAACAATAAATAAAGAATAAACGACACGAGACTCGAGCCCTAATATCTATCTCCAGTAGGGGTGTAAACAAGCCCAGAGGCTCGAGAGCTACTCGTGATCGGAGCCCGAGCTCGAGCCTGAAATAGAGCTCGTTTTGTTATCGAGCCCGAGCTCGAGCCTGAAATACAAAGCTTGTTTAGGCTCGCAAGCCTAAACGAGCCCATACAAAATTTTAATTTTTATATATATAATATATTAATAATGATGGATATCATTGATGAGCCGAGCTAGAGCCGAGCTTTGGCTCATTTAAGCGATGTTGAAGTGAGCTCGAGCCGAGCTTTTAGCTCGTTTAAGGTTCTCAAAATAGTTCGAGCCGAGCTCGAGCTTTGGGTTTTACTCACGAGTCGAGCTTGAGCTCAAAGAAATAGGCTCGAACCGAGCCGAGCTCGAGCTCGAGCTTCATAAAAACCTAACGAGCCGAGCTCAAGCCTGGTCGAGCTCGGGCTCGGCCCGGCTCGTTTACACCCCTAATCTCGAGTATTTATCACGCCAAATGTAAGTTTGTAGGTAACTAACAATATATATTTAGAGGGGATGAACGGGCAAAAATACTTAAAATATTGAATGTATTGTTTTTAATAAAAAGATATTAATACAGAATAGATAGATATGGGCATGCACATGCGCAGACAAAAACAAATGGACATGAATGTGGATAAGAGGCATAGAGCTCCATTCCTAGTGGTGTGATTCGTACAGGCAATCGACAGTGATGCGCACAGGCCATGGCGACTTAACCATCTGTGATCACAGCTAGCAATCCAAGTAAAAACAAATCGACGTGACTCCAGGTTTGTCTAAAAGCTCGAGCTCAGCTTGTTTAACTAGCCCGAGTTCCTCTCATGAGTAGTTTTTTTCTAGCTCGAGCTTGATTCGTCTGGTACTTATTTACTTATATATTAATTTATTTACACATTTCGCGGGCCTACTTGTGTTTGATAAGTATCGTTCATTAAAAGAGCTTCTTTTCAGGCTTGAGTTCGAGCTCATTTATGTTCACTCCATTCAAGCTTCTAAGGAATTAAGGAATTCACAAAATGTTGGGATACGTGGTTAGGAGCTTGCATAAAGCTTCATCATGTTGCGATACGTGGTTTGAAACATCCCTTATTTATAGTCTCTTGACCCACATTTAGATGCTTTGTTGAAGATAAGCTTTAAGCTTAACTTGTTATCTTTTTAAAAGCGTGTAAGATTGCAAGGCCTAATTGAGATTGCAAGGCCTAATTGCGAGTTGTAACTATTGTTTTAGGCCATGTGTAGTCATAAAGCACTTTGTGGGACGTTATGCGACAAGTGGCGAAACGCGTAAGAGATGAGCTTTATGGGGCTTTAAATCACAAGAGGGTGTAGTGGGGCGAAATATGTATGAGGCTTTGTATATATGTATGTATGTGTGAGTGGGTCTTCATGGGCAACGCCGTTATGCATTTCGCGAGGAGGGATTTTTCACCCATAGCGCCAGCCGTAGTGGTGTGGCCGGGCGCTATGGGGCGTCATGGAGGATTCCGGTGGTATATACATATACCGCACCACTACGTATAATCTTATGTAAATTTCATCGAGTAATATAAATGAAAACAATTAAAACAAAAACAGATAAACAAGAAATTGGTTATCACATTAGTATATAAATTTGTTATACCAAAAGGTGAAGTTTGAAATCTAAATCATAAATAAGTGTGTAAAATTTCAAGACATATAAACAAAAATGGTCAGATATGTCAGTACAGTTTCTTCTTCGTGCCAATCTAATGCGTCACAAAAACACATCATGTGCGGGCGAAGGCTAAGGCAGTGTTGTTTAAATGGCCCGTTAAATTAAAGAAAACTTACAAATAAGTTCAATTTTTAATAGACCGAAGGAACCCCAAATTCTCATTTCCAAATTTGAATCGCTCAATCTTTAAACACAGACCCAAAGACGACAGGGATTAAAAGAAATTTGCCGTTAAAAATACCTTCTCCTTTCTCTACTTTCGTCGAATGCACCAATTATCAGCACAATGGAAAACTTTGAGCCCAAGCTTACATTATCAAGTCTCATAAACAGCACTAGTTCTAGGGCTATTCATGTCGATTTGTAAACTTTCAAAACACTAGTTAAGAATATTTTTAGTATGTTCAAAAACATACAAAAGACTACTTATAGCTATGTACAATACTAGGTCCCGGATTTGACCAGTTCTCGCCTCGGTCCGAAAACAAACCATTGCCAACTTAACCGGTCTTACCTTGGCTCAAGTGTCAATGATTGTGCTTACCTTGCATTAAAGCGAATTTAAATACCGACCCCTTTGTGCATCATCCATAAAATTATTTATGAACAAAGACGCGACCATGGATAGGACCCACAAAATATATCTGAATTAACAACAATTTTTAACAACTGAGCAGTATATAGTAAGGTCTTGCTCAATATGACAAAAACTAATTGTTTTGTTTCAAAAAAAAAGTAAGACGACGATGTTGAGAAAAACAGTATATTTTGTTTTGACAGCAAAAAAAAGTGGGCCGTACTTGATAAATCAAATTGGTTTTCACTCATCTGCGGAAGCTGAAGTGTGAGCAGGGTATTTCTGTAAAATATCGTTCCATTTGCACCGCCCCTCGGATACGTCCTTTATCACTGCTGCCACCTCATCCACGTTCACACGGATTTGATCCTTGCTGTCACGCTCACGAATTGTCACTGATGATGTGGAGTCCACAGTTACAGCAAATGGCACACCAAGTTCATCTGTTCTCGCATATCTTTTTCCTATTGATGTACCTACAAATAGCAGACATGTTAACTTAGGCTCTTGTTAATGTTCCTATTATGTTCCTTTTTTGGGTTAAAATGTACAAGGTTTTTAACTACCAAATTACACAAACTGACTATTTTGTTAACGTTAGGATTGTGACAAGCTTACGCAACTTATTTTTGCATTTTTACAGTTTAATGCAAATGAAAAAAGCAAGAAGAGAAATGGCTTTCTGCACCTGTTTATGATCTTATATGGATTGAAAGTGTATTTTAAAAGTTGATTTAAATATTCAAGTAAAAACAAAGAGAGCAGTGGTGTTTTGATTTTACCGTTTGTAGTTGTAATAATGTTTTTCCGCATCTAGATCTAAAAGGTTTGAAATCTTGCCATTTTCATCTGGCTGGTTAATCTCCATCCATTTTTCTCCGTTAAGTCAGGGGTATTTCTGTCTTTTTTGTTCACTTAAAAGGCAACTCGGTCTTTTTCACTTAAAAGGCAACTCGTTAAATGTAATATACATGACCGAATCCGTTAAACCAAATTGCCCTTTAAGTTCACAAAAAAGACAGAAATAGCCCCTGACATAACGGAGAAAATGGATGGAGCTTACGAGCCAGATGAAAATGGCAAGATTTCAAACTTTTTGGATCCAGATGCGGAAAAACAAACCTTTGGACAAAAATCGCAAAACTAGCCAAACCACTGAGACGAAAATGGCACTTTACTCGATATAATAAGTTCTTTGAGTGAACAACTGATGGTTATTTAAGATAAGAAAATGCATAAAAGACGAAAGAAATAATTCTTTAAAATCAATGGCATACCTGTAATATCTTTCTTGTTTGAAATCCCAGCTGCAGTCAAAGATCTAGAAATCTGTTTGGCGACTTCCTCGTATTGCTGGTTTTGAACCAATGGGAAAACAGTACATTTGATGGGGGCCACAAGAGGAGGGAAACGGAAAACGTTCAACTGTTCATCCCCAGCTTTGCTTGGTCTCATGTAAAAAGAGTGTTCATAGAGACAATAGATGATTCTTCCAATGCCAAAAGATGGTTCGATCACAGAAGGTGTAAATGTTCTTTGATGTTCTTTCTTTATTTCTTTTGAAATTGACACCATGTTCTTCTTTATTGCAACTGTTTTCTCAAGAGTACAAACTTCAAATTGTACTTCCCCTTTGGTTTCTAAAGCCGCCTTCATGTCCATTGCCTCTTTTTCGTCCATCGCCTAAAAAAAGCACTAGTTAAATCCATAACACGAAATAAAGCTAACATGAAAACTGAGGGTTTGGGTTTAGTTTAAATGGGTTCAGGTCAGTTTCGATTAGACCCGCTCCTGGTTCAACCACACACCCCTAAAATGGGTTCAAGTTTATACACATGATATCTACGTACGGGTTAAAACTAACTCAAATGGGCGCATCATCACTTCTCTTTTCATTTTGACCAACTTATATTACTGATAAAAAATTTATTACTGTACTGAAAAAAATTGTATTACTGATAAAAAATTTACAATGTACCTTGTATCTCAATAAAAGTGACAGTTAACATCCATACAGTTTATTCACTTATTGACTCTTCAGTTGATATCTATTCTGCAGCTGTGCAGTTAATGCGGTAAAAAATCAGATATCGGTCAAGGACCGATATTTGAGATATCGGTTATCGGGGTGGGATATCGGTAATTTTAATATCATGCTGAATTTATATATATATATATAGCACTTTTAGCACCAACAATTCAGGATACTGTCCTACCATTAACAAAGTAACCTTTTGCAACTTGCAGAACACTAACAATCATAGCATGTAGGAACTGATTAAGACTTAAAACACTAACATTTAACACTAACAATCATAGCATGTAGGAACTGATCAAGACTTAAAACGCTAATAGCAGCAATAAGAAGAAAGACGAATGGTAGAACTAAGAAGAAAGATATTGGTATCGGGAAAATCGTTGATATATCGGTCAGTATCACCGATATATCAGTACCGATATAGTACCGATATTTTAAATGGGGACCGATCACCGATATTAACTGCATAGTACCTAAGATCTATAACATGTTTTCAAGAAGCGAGTTCATGATAGGATTCTGATTAGACCAGCTCCTCATTCACCACCAGTCTTAACACCGCTAAAATGGTTTCGAGTTTATACATATGTACGGGTCAAAACTAACTCAGGTGGACGCATCATCACTTCTCTTTTCATTTTGACTAACTTATAAATAGTTAAATGTAATATATATATGGTTAAAGAAACTATACTAGTGATAAAAAATTTACAATGTTACTTGTATCTCAATAAAACAAACAACCATAAAGTTTACTGACTCTTCAGTTGATATTAATTCTGCAGAGAGTGATGTGAAAGATGAATTTCTTTACCTCAAGTGCTTCAGCCACCATCTTTTGACTACCCTTAAATGCAAGGCCAAGTTCCTTCTTAGAAGGTGTAATAACCAGTTTCTATAAAAGCATTATATATTAGCAGCTGCTTGATTTAAAAAACAAAAAATAAACATCACAAGTACAATAGTACCTCTACTTCTTTTGGTGCGGCAAATTTCTCTTGAGCTACAAGAGCTACATTACTTTTGTCCTAATATAAAAAAGGAAATTACATAAACAAAAAGCTTGTCTAAATGAATAAATTGAAATAAATAAAAAAAATAAGATACGGTGAGTAAAAGTATAAAACACATACAGTGTGTGCACGCAGATCATATGCAGATCTATCAGCAATCCCAACACACTCAATCCAGCCATAAGAAGACTCGATTTCAGCATCCCAACAGTCTGCAGCATAGTGAGCCATCTCATTTGGAAGATGCTGCCTAAATCGCAATCGTTTTTCATCTATCCCTAACCGTGTCAAAAACAGATATACTCTCCCAATGAAGTATGCAAGTGTTTGATTATTCACAATCCCCTGTAGAAAGTTAAACAGCATTTAATACCATTTAAATACATGTGTTAAAAATGGAGTTAATGTCCTTATCAATAGATGGGAAAAATAACCTTAGAAACTGCTTCACCGAGACAAAGTACTTTTGCAGATTGGCCTGACATTTGTTCATCCCTTGGGAACATCAGAAATTTTAGGTCTTTAACTTCAGAATACTTTGGATGTGACTTGTCATCGGGGTCCACAAAATGCTCTATTTCCGCAAGAGTGAATTCGCGGACACGTAGAAGACCTTGTCTAGGTGAGATCTGAATAAAAAGTCAAAACATATGTTTAATTCCAACACAATAATTTAAACATATTTCAAGATCTGGATAAAGTTGTAGATGAATGATACATAGTGGAGATGAAATAAACCAAGAATAGTATTTCGTATGAGAAATGTTATACTACAGACTTTTTACAACATTATTTTGAAATATATATCTTGCATGCAATAAAAAATCGTAATTGCATTAGTTAGAAAGACGACCCAAGCTACAAAACATACTCTTCCAAATAATCTAACTTCTAATAAACCATTCTAATTAATGCCACGAACGAGGCACTCTCTCGTTCAATCTCACAATTTTTACTTGTATTTTATTTTAAAATATTCTTTATTTTATTTTTTATCTTATTATAATTATAATAAACGATTCCAAAGTTTATTAATCCTTATCCTTATTATAATTTTAATTATATATATATATATATTAATAATTTTTACCGTAAAAAATAGTCAAACTTCCTAATAATATAAAATAAATATTATAACAAAGACGTTATATAACAATACAAATAATATTGTAATTTAAATTTATAATACTCTAAACTACCACCTCAACACAAATCTTATAAACAAAAAAAGACTGAATTTATCACATGGAAAATTTAAAAATATTATAATTTATAATACAACTGATACACCCATCAACAATACCAATATACACGATATTCAACCGTGAGAAGATTATAATATTATTACATTAGCCATGTTACACATTTTTATTATAGGATTAAAGTTTATTTATATTTCTTCGACCCGTGTGATATGGATTATATAGAAGTTTATGATTTACATTTTTTCGATATTCAACCCGTATAATACACGGGTTTGTAATACCGACAAATTAAAATAATATTCAGTCCTTTTTTTCGATATTTAACCAGTGTAATACACGGGTTTGTAAGCTAGTCAATTTATAAAAGAATACATCTAGACTCAAGTTCTCAAAATAGCAAATTACCTCATTTCTGAAAGCTTGACCAATTTGAGCAGCAGCAAAGGGAAGCTTGTTTCCATTGTAATAGTACAAGTCTTTGAAGTTAACAAATATGCCTTGTGCCGTTTCAGGGCGCATGTACCTGGATAATATCAAAGAAAATGAGTTGCATGCGCAAAAACTAAAAAAATGTACTAAAAACTTAAATTAACACATATATTTTTTGTAACAAACTGTAGATCAATATAAAAAACATCACTGACCCAGTGCTTGCGCCAGATGGACCAATTTGAGTCTGAAACATGAGGTTAAACGGATAAGGATCTGAAAGAGGATTCTTAGTATCTGGTGCCACTATACCGTATTCCTTGATCTTGGCCCCAAGTTGTTCACCAGAGAGATCATCAAGAACCGCAAGAACGTGTTTTAATTCAGCTGCCTTGTCAGCGCTCATAGCCAAATCATTCTCAAGTTTATCCTTGCAATAATCTTTAAGAAGGTGGTCAGCTCTGTAGCAATTACCGGTCTTCTCGTCTTTAACCATAAGGTCGGTAAACTTATCAACATGACCAGAAGCTTTCAAGACGACCTCAGGGGTCACACAAGGACAGTCAACTTCTAGCATATCCTCTTCCAGCACAAAATGCTGACAAAAAAATAAACAACAATATTAGGTACCAATACGCAACCAAAAATAGAAATCTTTAGTATAATATTATATACTGAAACTTTTCAAACACAGTTAAGCTTCATACCAGAACTTTATCCAAATACTCAACTCATGTGGTATTAGATACAAATAGATTTAATGTGCCAAACATACAAATAACTAGAGCAATTATGCTAACACTAGAGTGATTATGATTACTCTACAACTTTTGAACTCGAGTAATTATTATTACTCTACTTCAAATTTTGTAGTTTAATTACTCTAGTTTAAAACGGTAGAATACTAATTACTCTAGTTATTTGTAGGTTTAGTTGGTTAATTTCATTTGTACAGAACCCCATCCCTAGATACCTATATGTAAAGTCTCCAAAAAATAGGAATTTTTATTACAATACATAGTTATTGATAGCGAATAGCGACAAATAGCGACGAGGTACCTATATGCTACGTAGCGATAGCTACGAAATAGCGCCCGCTATTTCGTGTTTAGCGATAAGGTAGTTAAAAATTTAAGAAATAAAAAATAGCTAATTTTATACTTTTTATGTATAAATTTTGAAGTTTATAATTTTTTTTATATATATAATGTTAATTTTATACTTTTTATGTATAAATTTTGAAGTTTAAGGACCAAATGTAAACTATTGATGATAGAGGGGGTTAAATGTTAAAATACTCAAACTAGTTTTACACTTCTATGTAAATTTTTACAAGTTTTAGGGACTATATGTTTAAGTAGTGAAAAGATAGAGGGGTTAAAGGTTTAAATCCAAAAAGTTATTTAACCCTAAAAAGCTAAAACACGTAAACACGCAGCCGCTCTTTTCTCTTCTTCTTCCTCCTGTCTTCCGGCAGGTTTCCGGCAAAAATTACAGCACCGGAGCCGGAATTTGTCGTCGGAATCTCGCTATAATCACGCTATGGAGTCGCTAAGTAACATATTGCGAGATATGGTCGATTCGCTATGAAGCGCGCGATAGCGAACGCTATCTTCGCTATTGATAACTATGTTACAATATTATGCAAAACTTTTCAAACACAAATAAGCTTCATACCAGAATTTATTGAATACTCAACTCATGTAGTATTTTATTCATCAGTGACAAAAACACACAAACTAAAACAGTAGAAAAATGTGATATAACAACTTTTAAAGCTAAAAAATTCATGTTCAGATTAAATAAGTGACACATTTAGGCTACATGTTTTAAAAACATTCCACCACTTCCACAAATTTCCTTTTTGATTCTTAACGTCAAATTTTCACAAGATTAATGTATATAATATAATTATATATGTGTACAACTATATATATATATATTTTGTTAAATATAGTTTTGAAGTGATCAAACTGGTATAAAAGATGAATCCTAATTCGAAATGCATGGCGTATCCAATTCACCAATCGCATTTATAACAGTCAATTACAAACTTAATTCACAAATTGCTAATAAAAACTTAATTTCACAAATTGCAGTTTATAATTACAAATGTACCTGACGCCAGAACGCAAGGACGTTAGACTTAACGGCGCAACCAGGAGGACCGTAATCATACAAACCAGCAACACCTCTATAAATCTTAAACGACGGAATATAAAACAATCTTCGTTCAAGCGTATTAACAACCGCCTGACGAAACGCATCTCTACTAGTACCAGAATCACCGGAAATCGAAGCCTTCAGTTGATTCTCAATTGACGTTTTCTCAAGTTTCAAATTATTCAACGCTTTAACCGCTTCATCGATCTCCGATTTCGAAGCTCCGGAACTCTTCAATTGACGTATGGCGCTGCCACGAGCATCGATTGTGGATTGCTTGTCGGCGAGAGCTCGTCGGAGTGAGTCCTCGGTGGCGGTGGTGGAGCCGTTGGCCATCGGTGTGGTTACGGTGGCCGGTGATCGGAGAGAGAGTGTGCGGCGGAGTACGGAGAATGTGCAGTGGTGGATGAGTGATGATACGGTTGCGGGATAAGAACGCATGCGGTTGTGATCGGTGGTCCCACACACACTCTAATGAAACGGCCACTTAGGGTTTTGAGATTTTGGGCTTTAGTTGGGCTTTGCTGTAGGCCACTTATGCAGATATTTATGAAATAGATATTTTTTTAAACCGATATTTATGAATTATGACGACCTAATCCTACAACTCGTCTCTTGGAAATTTTGACCGTGAAACCTACGATAAAGGCATTCGCAATTGTCATCCATCACTATCTTTATAATTAGAAATAGTATTAAGTATGGTTGTTATAAAACTGTGTCAAGTAGTACAAATGCTATATCACTGTCAGTGACCACCAACACCGGAAAAACTCGTAAAAACAAATTAAATAAAAACGAAAAAAACAACGGTGAGCGAAAAGAAAACGTAAAATCTTTGAATCACGAACGCTCGTTGCAAAGAAATTAAACCGAAACGTAAAACAGAAAAAAATAACTAAGTCAATCCATGACCAGCGCGTTGGTCAAACTTGTTAAACGGAGAAAAATAGATTTGTTGCGACGGGCTAGTCAAACAGGAAAAAATATACGAAAAAAATGTTGAGCCCCACACGCATGTTGCGGTGCATTAACTCGCAAAATTTAGAACGAAACGAAAAACTTGGGAAATATGATAAGTATGGTGGACCAAAATTGAAAATAAAAAAGAGTTGTGGTTAAATTGCAAAAGATGAAAACTTTTGGTTAAAAGTAAAAAAACAAAGGGTCCATTGCAAAATTGAAGTTATTTATTAATGTTAAATAAAGATAAGGATAAAAATAAATGATATCTATATATTAGTTATTAATATTAATATTAAAATAAATATATTAAATAATTATAAATAAAATTTATGAGATTGAATAATAGAATGTCATGTGGCATTATTTGTAGTTTTTTATTATAGGTTAGATGTCAGATAGAAGCGAAAATTCTTTGATTTTGTTCTCTAAGCAAGATGGTATTTGAAGACGATGCCATATGTGGTTTAGATTAGAGTTGCGACTTTCATTCTAAATAGTCGCGAATCATGTTAGTCGATTGCAAAAAAAAAAAAAAAAAGTGACGCAGAAAGTGTTGGTTAATGAATTATCATATACATCATTTGTTATGCATGTCGGTTGCAAAAAACAAAAATATAACAATGAGTGATCCACCATTTAACGAAAATGTTGATAATTTAATTACTATATAAATTCTTTCATTCTAAATATGTCGGTTGCAAAAAAATTATGCACCGTTTGAAGAAAGTATTGTTACATCATTTGTTGTGCATGTCGGTTGAAATAAAAAATTCGCAGCTTTTGATTTGATGCATCAACAAAAATAAGAATGTGGTGTATTAAATTATTTATTTGATATACAATTGCACTGTAGTTATAATATTATAATGTATCATATTTAATCAAAATTTAATGCTAAGCATCCTTTCGGTAAAGGATATTATGTATTTGATATACAATTGCAATGTAGTTATAATATTATAATGTATCATATTTAATTAAAATTTACTACTAAACTTCCTTTCGGTAAAGGATATAACGGTTTGGATAGGTGCACATTAACATATATATACATAGTCGCTCATTTCCTAGGAAATTTTATAAGGGGCGTGATATATTTAACAGTAGTTTAAACGTTTGGGACTTTTTGAAGGAATGTGATATATTTAAAAGTTGTGACTTTTTGCAAGAGGTGTGATACATTTATTTAAAATTAATTTGAAGTGTTGTGACTTTTCATATGTATATATAGGAGGGTTTTTTATTGTAAGGGGCGTGAAATATTTAAAAGTTGTTTAAAGGGGTGTGACTTTTTGAAAGGGTGTGATATATTTAAAAGTTGTGACTTTTTGTATCAGGTGTGATATATTTAAAACTTATGACTTTTTGTAAGGGGTGTGATATATTTAAAAGTAGTTTGAAAGGTTGTGACTTTTTTGAAGGGTGTGATATATTTAAAACCTTTCATCCAAACCATTGTGTCTATATCCAAACCATTGGTATATGTGTGGTTTTTTTTAGGGTGTTAGGTGTTGCGTTTTCAAAATAGATTATGCGTTTTCAAAATAGATTTTGCGTTTTCAAAACTGTGTTTTGAAAAAGCATGTAGCTACATGTTTCTCAAAAACTGCGTTTTGGGGACAAATAATCACTTTTTCATCCAAACACTTTTTTAGATTATTTATGTTTTACAAACGCAATAATCAAATAATGATGTAGCATGTGATACGGAAACGAAGATCAAACACGTTGATTCAAAGAATACCCGTGTGTTCTTCCCCAACCCCCACGATTCCACCCAAAAGGCACGGAATTTGAAGTGAAAAAACTGATTGTGTCAAAATTCAAGTCTGCCCTTTTCATTAGTTTTAGCAACATATAAATAGAGACCGAAATTCGAAAATGGGCCTAAAACACACTTGGGCCAAAAACTAGAACAAAATAAAAGTGTTAGGATCTGAGGCTGTCATGATTCGTGTTTGTTTGCATAAAACTAATAAGTGCAGCGGAAATGAGTTGCAAACAAAGTAAACACAAACAGAGGAAAGTAGAGATTGATAAACAATTGCTTTTCATTGAGTCAAATGATTGAAATACAAAGCAAATGATTACAGTAAAAGCTTACAGTCTAAACTCCCCCTCAGCCTGATACACCAGAGTTGGTTGCACAAGATGAAAGGATGAATTGAGGAGAGAACTCACTCAAAACGATCAAGTGTAACAGTACAGAGTACTGTTATACTTATAGGCAAACCAAACTACTGATATACTTCAGCTGACGTCACCATGATAGTGACATCTAACGACCTAACAAACTACAAATACTGTCCTATACAAACTACTGTTATGTAACATCTGATATTCACTAACATACAAAACAAAATGAAAACTACTGCTTCACGTTCCACTGTTGTAGCCTTAGCACAGATGTTGAGTCTTCAATGCTTTCTTCGAAGGTGACCAGTCTTTGAGAGGGCAGTGCTTGAAACTTCAGCAGTACTTAGGAACCAGCAGTAGATAGAGCAACAGAGTTTGTCTTCAGCAGTTGTTAGGTAATCATCAGAGTTTGGTTTATCAGTTGTTATAGTTGAGCAGCACTTAAGATTATCAGTTGTTAGATAACCACTGTCAAGGGGAGAGATTAGAGTAAACTGCTGCTTATTTGAAGTCCACTGATGGGATCTGGTTTTGGCTTTACATTATCTGTTCCTCTGTTAGGGTTCAATCCCAACAATCTCCCCCTGGAACAGATAATGCCAAAAAGCTTCCTTATTCAGGACCTTTATTCTTCATCAGAAGTTCCTTTGCTTTTCTTTTAAATTCTTCCTCAAAATCCTTGGAACTTGTATCATCCTCAACCCTGCACAGTGTAAGCTCAAGGAGATCCTGTAGATCTTCAGCACTTAGGCCTAGTGCCTGATTCCTTGATATATGCTTCACTTCACCATTGAATCTGAGCAAAGTCAATACGTGGGTCTTTTGATCAGACATCCACTTTAGTATTTTTGAACTCAATGGGTTTCTTGTGAGAGATTTATTATCTGATGAACTTGAAGTGATTGGCCTGAAGAAGTGAAGAGCAGCATCATGAGCTTCAGACACTCGTATGAATGCTTGTTCAATGATCTTGTTGGCTTCAGCTATATCTGCTTCAACTTCTTTGTCAGTTAGCTCACTGTTTGTGATGCCTGCTGATGACTTTTGGCTTACTACTTTAACCTTTTTAGCAACGGTTTGTAGTTTTGCCAATCTTTCTTTATCTGAAGCTATTTTCTTCATAGCTTCTTCAATCTGTTCAGCTTCTTTGTCCTTTTCTACTCCAGCAGATAGCATTTCTTTCTTTTCTTTTCTAAGCTTTGTGACAAAATCTTCTGCTGTGCTGATCTGTGTTTCGAAAAGTTTGACTTGCTCTTGAGGCTTTTTGTAGTCAGACCTTTTAGTAGAATTAGAGGCTTTCATCCTCTTCTTCTCAAGTCTTTCATAAGTTTCATCAGTTTGTTGCCTAGACCATTTTGATATGGCTTCAGTAGTGCCTATCTTAGCATCCACCAACTCCCTTTTCTTCCTTTTATACTCAGCAGTGAGATCAGCAATGAGTCTTTTGTACTTACTCCAGTTTGGAGCAGTTTTCCTTTTTGAGGAATCATTTTTGACCTTTTGGATCCTTTCAGCCTCATGCTTCAAAGCTACTAATGGCCATTCTTTAAATTGGGATTCTTCAGCTGGATAGAACTTTTCTTTCATAATGAAGGCTAGAAGCTGTTCTCTCAATCTCTTCTTTTGATCAGCCTTTTCTTTGTCTATCTCTTGTGCATATTCTTCCATCTGCTTAACCTTTGCAAGGTAGAACTCCAGTCTATTCGCAATGCCTTCTTCGCTTAGTTTTTCTTTCTCACTGTCAACCTTGGCTTTAACTTTAGCTTGCCTTGCCTTTATCTTGAGATAATCATTTATATCTTCTGGAGCTATATAGCCGATGAGTGAGGAGAATTTTCTTTTTGATGGGTCTGCTTCTATGTAGAACTGCCTCATCTCATCCTTGATGGCGTCAAGCTCTAGTGGATATTTTTCAGCATTTGGATCATGTATCCCTTCATCGGCAGTGATTGGCTTTCTTTTCCTGCTAAAGAGCTTTGGTTGAGATATAGGAAAGGATAGAGCAGTGGTAGATGGGTGACTAACAACTGTCGAAACAACTGGTGTCTCAACTGCTGTCGTCATTACAACTGCTGATGTGTCAGCAGATGTCTTCTGCTTTTGAGCAGGGGATGGAGAATAGGAAATGATATTTGAAGGTGGTGATGGTGGTGGTGACTCATCATCAGGAATGAAGACCTTTCTTCTTTTTGAAGAGGAGACTGATGATGTTTTGGGTGGATCAGTGGTTTGTGATTGTGATTGACTAACAGTGGTTGAAACAACTGGTGTTTCAATCACTGTTGTCACTACAGCAGATGTTGTAACATCTGATGTCTTCTGCTTTATGGCAGGAGGCAGTGGTGGTGATGTGATTGTAGATGATGATAGTGGTGGTTTTTGTGTTATAGACACAGGTGGTGGTGGAACAGTAGTTGTAATGGTGTGTGATGAGGTGGTGTGTGTTGAAGGTGTGTGTGTTGATGAGATGGCAGCTGTTTGGCTCTTGACAGCAGTTTTTGTAACTACTGCTGTATCAGCTGTTGAAGTTTGTGAGGTTTTGGGTTTCTCTAGTTCAATGTACACCCCATCTTCTATACCTTTCTTTTTCAACCTGGTTTTCTCCCCCTTTTTGGCATTATCTGCCAGGGGTGTGTCCATGAAGAAAATGGCAGAAGGAGCTTTCTCACTTTGAGCATTCTGTTGTATGCTGGCCTTTATAGCCTTGATGTCTGCTTGAGTGTCTTTGAACCGAGATTCCACCATGTTGGTCAGCAGTTTTACTTGATTTGCGTGCTGTTTAGCAGCCAATTGTTGCTGATGGTCAAGCAGTGGTTGGAGAATATTCCATAGCTCATTTGCAGCAAATGCTTGTGGAGCAGGTGCTTGAGCAGGAGGAGCAGAAGATTGGGCTATTTGAGCTTCTAAGAGCTGCTGCACCATATCTTTTATTTCTGCAATTGAAGATTCCAGGTTTTCAACTCTGGCCGTCAATTCATTATATCTTGAATCATCACCTGAATTAACAGGATCATCTGAATCCCCACCAGCAGTGGTTGTATCAATGTTTGACTTAGGAAGTGAATCCCAAATATCATCCATTGATGCCCCTTGTTCTTGGTACTGGGGACTTCTTTCTTCAGCAACCGATAGACCTTTGATGGTACCAGTGGTTATATTTAACTCACTGGTGGTTACCGATGTTGCCATGGAAGAAATTGCCTTCAAGGGAGTCTTAGTTATGAAACAACTGTCCAACTGAAGATCTGTTGATCCATCAGTTGTAGTTGCTGCTCCACTTGAACTACCACCAAGAGTTACTTGTAACTCAAGGGGTGTAACCTCCTCAACTGTTGCTGGGATAGCAGAGGTATTAACATCAGACCCAGTCACTTGTGGAGGTATGCTCTCAGTAATAGGTGATTGAGAGGAACTGGTTTTTGTCTGTGCAATATCAACTGCATGCAACAGGGGTATTATTGATTGTGGCATTATTATTGGTGAGGGCGTGGGGGTAGAAAGAGACATGTCCTTGGGATCAGGACTGTGGAAGATAGATCCGAGTGGACCTAGAGCTTCATATTGTGGTGTCCCTGTGCTTACAACTTGATCCTTTTATGAGGATGCAAGAGGAGTTTGAGGCTGGGGTTGAGATCTTTCTACCGACTGCTGTGAGGAAGTAGCAGCAGTGGTTTCTTGTGACTTTTGTGTTGTCACTGGCATTAACTCTGGGATCTCATCTTCCAGAGTTGCCTTTGGTGTGGGTTTGGTGGGTTTTCTGGATGGTTTTCTTTTGGTCTTTTTGGTGGCAGGTGTTGGTTTCAAAGCAGTGGGTGTGGTACTTTGATCACCTGGAGCAATGGGCTCAGCAGTGGTTGCTACAGGGTCAGTGGCAGTTTCTAAAACCTGCTCTGCCTCTTTTGTTTTTAATTTTATAGGTGCCATCATTCTTGAAAAAGTTTCTATTGTTAAACAGTTTATTTTGAATGAGACACCTTGTTTGGGCAGTTCTGCATCTTTCTCTACAAATGTTTGTTCAAAATAATAGCTTAGAAATCTCGGAAAGAGCAGAAAAGCTTTATTATCAACGTTTTTTACCAAATCATCAAATATTGCCTGGGAGTAGTTAAAATTTTTATCGTTCAAAATTGCATATCCCAGACATTGAATTTTCGTTGGTATCTCATTGAAGGACGTTGTTTTATTTGAAACACACATGAGCAGTGTGTGGAATAAAAATCTGGGTGCAAAAGGAAAGTAGCCCCTTTGTAGGGTATCCTTTTTGGGTTCTTCTGCATAGCCCCTGTTTGTGAAATCCTTTTTCAACTCATCTTTTGAAAATGATGTTTTTCCATTAAAATCATCGAGTTTAAAGATTTCAGAGATGGATTTTGGTGAAATATTTACCTTCTTGCCCTGTATCGAGGAGTTGATGGTCGCAATGATATCTCCTTGTTTTTCAAGGGTGGCGTTTTTCCAGAACTCTCTCTGGGTATCAAGGTAAATGGGAGCATCTGCTGTTATCAAAGTTTTGTACTTTGATGCAGAAAGGATGTCAAGGATGGAATCAAAGGTGTGGTTATCGGTAGGTTTTGTGAGTATACCTACATAGTTGTGTGGAGATTTGTAGCGAATCTTCGGTGTTTCAGCAGCCATTTGAGTGGCATCTGCTGTTGTGGTGGAAGGAGATGGTTTTGATTTTGATTTCGATTTTGGTTTCGTCATTTTGGATGAAGAAGATCGAAGAAGTTTTTGGTGTTATGAGAGGGAAACTGTTATGAGAAGAGAACTTTTGGAATTCAATTCGACAGTAAAACCTTGTTTGGATTTAATCAGGGTTTTATTTAGGGAAAAAGTGATTGCTGATGTGGCAGCGGTTATTTTGATCTGAAGGCTAAAAACTGACCACGTGTCAAACATCTGATGGAATGGTAAATGATGGAGGACAGTTGTTTTGACAACTACTGATGGATCAAGTATCAGTAGTTACAACGGTAATAAAATGAAATGGTGGGTGTAGCAGCGGATGGAACAAAGATTTTAAACATCAGTGTTTTGAAGAGCAGAGGTTGACACTATAGGAGTGGACAGACTTTAGAGAGCAGATGTTAAGGCACAACAGCATTTTAGGAACAACAGTGGATAAAAACCAATTAGGGTCATATATTTAACAACTGTTTGTGCGGCAGTGTTTTGACTTTTGACAAATTCTTTTAGCACCTGTTTGTTCAGATGTAGATATTGATATTTGTCTTTGTGAAATCATAATATCTTATCTATCATCTGTTGTTTACAGAAATGCTATTCTTAACAAGATACATTTTAGATGTATCATATCAAGATTAAGTTGTCAGTAGTCATCTTCAGAAATTTTGTTCAAGGTTTTGCCATCTGTCTATTATTTCAGACAGTGGTTTAGCATCCCAGATGATGAAGACATTTCTACATGAGCTGCTCATTTTGTGTCTAATTACCTGAACTAGAGCATGAGTATCTCAGTAGTCTAAGTCAATTTACAATCAATTTTATGATCAGTGAAAACCTAACTTGAGCTTAACATGACCTTGGTATGTATGTCATTTCCTTTTGACCAGTTTTAGGGATAGTAATTACACACAAAAACAAGGTAATTACATCCAGACCAGAGATGAACTTTTACTATTAAAAAAGAGTAAAAGAACAAAATATATTTCATAAAAGAATAAAATATATCTGGTTTTATTATAGAAGAAAACACCTTAACAAAAATCAAAGGAAGTTTTGGAAAAAAAAATCAAAAGGATCCGACAATTTTCCAGTAAATTAATTCATGATCATATTATTCTCAAGTTATTTTGACCATTGTTTGGGTCATTTTCTTGTCCATTGATTGTAAAACCATTTTAGCACAATCACTTGAGATGCCGTTGTCACCAGAACAAATTCTGTATTGATAAATTCACACAGTTGCATGGTGACCACTGATGACCTAACTTTAACCTCAAAAGTGTTTTCTGCTTATGCTCTCTTCTTTTGATTTCAAAAGTTTTGAGATAGCTACACTTTGAGATTTGTTCATTTTCCCTTTTTACCCTGTTTATTCATATGTTCAGAAATACTCACTAGGAGATTTTATTTTGAACATACCTTGTCCATAATCACTTTGAAGCAATGTTTTTAAAGAATCTGACCATGGTTGAGCATGTTTTAGTTCAGATCTCACATTTACTTATGATTAGGACTGTTTTGACATTTTATTTATCTCGATATGTGTTAGAAAAGGTTGATTTGGTCCTTTTTGTAGGCACTCAACATGCCTTTGAACACATGAGAGATTTTGACTAAAGTTTTTCTCCCTCTTTTTGATATCAGCAATATGCAGGTGTTTAGATGAACACAAGTTTTGCTGATCTGAGGTACATACTTTAATGTTTATTAAAAAACATCACAAATATCGAAACAACAATTGTAATTCATTTCGAAATATTTAATGATCTCATAATTTATCAGATTTTTTGCAAATCTGAAAACTATAAGTGACATATGTATGAAAACATTTGTTGTGAGAGATTTGTGTGTCATATGACATCTTGGTTGAATTACAGAGTTTTTGAATAACCATTTTGATCATGATTTGCTCATTACTCTGTTTTTCAACTGAATGCAACCAACCTTAGTATCAATGAATTTTGAGCTGAACTGTTATGTCAAATTGATTGTTAGATCGAATTTGACTGTCCAAGCTCTGATACCAATTGTTAGGATCTGAGGCTGTCATGATTCGTGTTTGTTTGCATAAAACTAATAAGTGCAGCGGAAATGAGTTGCAAACAAAGTAAACACAAACATAGGAAAGTAGAGATTGATAAACAATTGCTTTTCATTGAGTCAAATGATTAAAATACAAAGCAAATGATTACAGTAAAAGCTTACAATCTAAACTCCCCCTCAGCCTGATACACCAGAGTTGGTTGCACAAGATGAAAGGATGAATTGAGGAGAAGAACTCACTCAAAACGATCAAGTGTAACAGTACAGAGTACTGTTATACTTATAGGCAAACCAAACTACTGATATACTTCAGCTGACGTCACCATGATAGTGACATCTAACGACCTAACAAACTACAAATACTGTCCTATACAAACTACTGTTATGTAACATCTGATATTCACTAACATACAAAACAAAATGAAAACTACTGCTTCACGTTCCACTGTTGTAGCCTTAGCACAGATGTTGATTCTTCAATGCTTTCTTCAAAGGTGATCAGTCTTTGAGAGGGCAGTGCTTGAAACTTCAGCAGTACTTAGGAACCAGCAGTAGATAGAGCAACAGAGTTTGTCTTCAGCAGTTGTTAGGTAATCATCAGAGTTTGGTTTATCAGTTGTTGTAGTTGAGCAGCACTTAAGATTATCAGTTGTTAGATAACCACTGTCAAGGGGAGAGATTAGAGTAAACTGCTGCTTATTTGAAGTCCACTGATGGGATCCGGTTTTGGCTTTACATTATCTGTTCCTCTGTTAGGGTTCAATCCCAACAAAAAGTCCAAAAAACCCACTAAAAACACAAAACGTAAAATAACTCATGGAAATAAGCGTTTTTTGGCCCGGACGATGACCCAAACCGCCGTAGGCCGTTTGCAGCAAGATGGAGCTCGTTCTCACGTTCGTTTTGCCTGGTCGCACGCCTAAAACGGACCCCCGTAGCCCAAGTTAGAGCCATTTTAGTGAAGCCCCAAAAAATGGAGCTCGTTCTCACGTTCGTTTCGCCTGGTCGCACGCTACGGGGGTCCGTTTTGGGCGTGCGACCAGGTGAAACGAACGTGAGAACGAGCTCCATCTTGCTGCAAACGGCCTACGGCGGTTTGGGTCATCGTCCGGGCCAAAAAACGCTTATTTCCATGAGTTATTCTACGTTTTGTGTTTTTTAGTGGGTTTTTTGGACATTTATTTTGTTCTAGTTTTTGGCCCAAGTGTGTTTTAGGCCCATTTTCGAATTTCGGTCTCTATTTATATGTTGCTAAAACTAATGAAAAGGGCAGACTTGAATTTTGACACAATCAGTTTTTTCACTTCAAATTCCGTGCTTTTTGGGTGGAATCTTGGGGGTTGGGGAAGAACACACGGGTATTCTTTGAATCAACGTGTTTGATCTTCGTTTCCGTATCACGCGCTACATCAAATAATCACTTCAAAACGTAATCCCAAACACCCTCTTAAAAGTCGCAACTTTTCATTATAGAGAGGCAACCCAAGTTGCTTTTTGTAGGGTTATATAATATATTAAGTAATAAGAAGTTTTATATATTAAAAAACTCATATATTAGGTTGAATAAAACCGTGTATTACACAGGTTGTATAATATTTAATTTAATTTAATTGGTTAACACACAGAGCTGTCAAAACATGTCTTTAAAAATAAATTTTAATGTGTTATTTACTTATTATAACATTTGATTTTGTTTTGTTTATTTATTATTAGGTTAAATACATGTATTACACGAGTTGTTTCAATAAAATACTAAATTAAATAATTATTAATAAGCGGAAATAATAAATGAAATAATTGAAAAAAATAAATATTAGATAAACAAGGGGAAATGGATACAAATAGTGATTTGATATTGTTATTTAAAAAGAGAGGGAAGCGAACATATTATAATTTAATATGAGAGTGAGAAAGAATAATAATGATGAGAAGGCACAAGAGGGTAATACATGTCAAAAAAGGAAATTCGTATACGAAGATTTTTATATACAGGGAGGCAAAATACGCATGTATTCAAGGCTTCCAAACTTTATCTGAATGGGAAAGATTACTAAACTCCGTTGGGTTTATAAAAAAAAAACCAAAAAAAAGGAAACTTGTGAAAGAAAAAAATATTAAAAGAAATCAGATAAAGTCAAAATAAAAAGAAAAATAGTAAAAAAGGGTACAAAGGGAAAAAACATTGTGAAAGTAGTAGATGAGATAAATGTTTTGTGGGACTCGAACCTGGATCTAATTGTTATAGATACAGCGCAACAATCTATACACAATTTTTTTAACTATTCAGAACTAACAAAGTTATATATAAAAACAACCGCTAGAAATTTTAAAAAAGTTGCATCAATAAAAACCTGACCCATAGATTAGCAGATCTTAGTTATCGTTACCATGCATACAACTTAACAAATGTTTTTGGAGAACAATCTTTAATTTTGCATATTTAAATTGTTGTAACATCAAAATATAATCTATATATCTATATAACTATATAAAGCAAATGTGATGTACATACATGTAATTTTACACAGCGTCCACCACTTTATGCATCACGTACAACTAATGAATGCTTATTTTGTAAGGATGAAATTGTAAAAACCACCAAATTTTAAGACACTCAGAGGATATAATAGTAATTTCCACCACACCACATACTTACGCACACAAAAACCATTCCTCCATTTCCCTTGAAGAAACCTAACAGACATCCTCGTAATAAAACCGAAGAGTGAATGTGAACACCAGATTGAATGATGGAAACAATTAAACGTTTGGGATTGAATGCTAAATGGAAATCATAAATTTCATCACACATTTTCTCTCCTCTCCTATGCGAAACCTTTTGACTCTCAAGTTCAAGAAGGTTGAAGATTCAATTGTGTGTTTCCATTGTAGGGTCCTAGGGTTCTGACTTATGATATTTAGCGGATGGAAGCGAGATTGGGTTCTAGGGTTTCGGCGACATCACAAGATAAGTTCCTGTGACTTAGTATGATTGAATCGATAAGTTCTGAAAGGTTAAGTTATACACAGCTAATGACATCAGGTAAGTTACGAATCGATATATTGTTGCTTATGATTGAATCTGTATGGACTGGTTTGCAATTATGGTCTTTCTTATAGTGGCTTAAAGGTTATGATTTATGAATTTGAATCCCACATTTGGTTCAGGGGTTACCTTTTGCAAAGTTAGACATTAATGTTTTTTGTTTTACTGTTTTTCTCTTATCACACTCAGTTTTGATTCTATATTACATCCTATTCCAGGATTAATGCTGTTATATCCATTGTTTGGTGGAGGTTTGTCTAAGTATGCTAAAGAAATACATGGTTAGTTGGAACTTTGGCAATGCCCTGTCCATAATTTTCTATATTGACAGTTCTTGCTTGGCAAACTTTTAAGCTAAGCGACTGAATTGCCCGTGTAGAATAATGCTCTAAACTACCTGCTGGATTTCAGTGATTGTGCAAAATAACAATTTTGTGACATCTTGTACATTAATATTTGCAAAAAGATATAGGTTTTGGAGCCTCACACTAGGCGTGCGGATGAAGGGTTTAGTGGGGCCCATGTTCTTACAGAGGCGACTCTATTACTCGATAAGATTCAGGTAAATTTGGGCAGACTAGCAGTGGCCATGCAACAGTGGTGGTTGATCGAACTTTCAAACGTGGTCGAGTACAAAAACAGGTCTTGGTTGTTCTAACATGAGGCTGGTCCATTATGTGTTTTGATTACAGCCTCAAAAAACTCTGGGAGACAAACATTCAGGTGAGAGCATGAATGGTATATTTGGAATCTTGGTTTTCTGGGCAAATTAATAAAATTTTACACCTCATTTCACTTAGTCCATTTTTTTACTATCTTAGGAGGATTTTCCACACAATGCTCACCATACGGAGATATCTATCTATGTAAGTAATTATACATTAAAACATGGAGATGTTGGCCTTGTAATTCTTGGAGGGCGAATGGAAATGTAGCCACATGTATATCTTTTTCTATGCTTATACATAAGTTGCTCTCAACTTTTATAAACCGATCGAAAAATGTTATACGGCGGACCTTAGAACTAATTGCATTGTTGTAGATGCACCTTGATCCTTTTGAAGAAAGTGCCGATCAACATAGAAGAAGTGCAAATGGAAAAGAAGTAAGCAATTGCAAATCAATATACATATCAGTTTTGTTTACTTGAATATGTCATTTATTTATAGCAACAACCTATAAGGATTTTGCTTTTAGTCTGCAGATGCTTTGAGTGCTGTGGATTTACGCCATTTTACATTTTATGCTTTTGCGTAGTGAACTGGTACACTTCACTGGAGTAGAAAGAC
Organism: Helianthus annuus; assembly: GCF_002127325.2. Taxonomy (NCBI): domain Eukaryota; kingdom Viridiplantae; phylum Streptophyta; class Magnoliopsida; order Asterales; family Asteraceae; genus Helianthus; species Helianthus annuus. Next base: position 68,861,915 of record NC_035449.2, read on the forward strand.
TCATCAAAAAAGGTTTCAAATTTGATTGGAAAAGCTACAAATTTTGCTAACTCATCCAACAATAAGAAGTTACATTTTTTAGAGGTGTATTTAATAATCCAATCTTGCAGCTTTGAGTTTTTTTTATTACTTTTTGGCTAATTAATTTACTGAATACTAAGTTCACATGAGGTAGTGATGCGTGTGTAGCGTTATATATACTTAAGTATATTTTTAGCCCTTTTACACTTTAGTCAAGTTTTAAATTTATAAAACATGATATTTTACTAACACTAAACACACATATGGGCAAGTGCACCCATCGTGAGCATAGTATAGTGTTGGTAAGATACCGACGTCGTCCAAGGACACAAGAGCTTTTAGTACCGGTTTATCCTCAACGTCTAAACAAATCAAAATTTTAGAAAAAGGTTAAACATGAAAATAAAAACTAAAAACGCTGAAAATAAAAATAAAAACAGATAGACAAGATGAATCACTTGGATCCGACTCGCCTTTAGTGTAACCTTTGATTATTTCCGCACTTTTGCACTTTTTAAGAGATTATCTTAGTTATAGTAGTAGGCCTCTCTTTTGACGGTTACGTTACCCTCAACCCAGTAGTTCGAGTCAGCAAGGATACAATCCTAAAGGGTTGGATTATTGAAAGATAATTAATTAAGTTATTAATGCGTAATGTGGTAGGCCCCTCTTTTGAAGGTGACGTTACCCTCGGCTAAGTAGTTTGAGTCAGCAGGGATACAATCCTAAGTAGCCGGGTTAAAGTTTTAATAGTAGTTTACATATGAGGGGATCAAGAAATTCGAACCCCCACCATCCAATACCAGTGGATATTGAAGGAGGTCCTACTAAGCTTGACCCAGGTCCTTGCAGGATCTATACACTGAACAAGGCAAGACGCTTACCAAACCATTCCCTTAACCCCCGACCAGGTAGCCAGCATATCTCCATATAGACCGTGGAGATATGAATGGTGTAAATCTTTTATTTTATATAGACAGTAAAATAACGCCAAGACACCACGGACAAATGATAAGGAAGTTTCACCTTCAACATAAGAAACTAGTTATTAAAGTCATTAATACATAACCAAATAAAAAGTGCGAAAAGATTAAAAATAAAAAGTATTACACTAAATGCTTTTCTTCACCAAGTGATGTAAGAGACTTAGGCAAACATGGCCTTTGATTGTCAAGAACTCTTACGATCAATCTTGGATCTCGAGACTACTACACACACTCTATGATGGATGATGGTGGTGGATGTGGGTTGTGATGGTGGTGGTGGGTGGGTGAAGCGTGAGAGAGGTGGTTTGCCAAGGGATGCCTTTGAAGTGAACCAAGCACCCCTATTTATAGCCTGCACAGAAGCCCGGACACTGCCCCGTGTTCATTGGGCACGGCCCCGTGTCCACCCATCTTCTCTTTCTTCATTAAATGCAGTTTGTCTGCATCAGTTGACCGCGCCCCCGTGTCTGCTGGGCACGACCCCGTGTGCAGAAGCGTATCTGTACTATCAAGATTTGCTTGGATTCTGCGAATCTTAGCGTTGACCACGGCCCCATGTCCGTTGGGCACGCCCCCGTGTTGGGAAATAGAAGCTTCTACAACTTTGTCTTTTCTGCAGAGACTTGGGCACGCACCCGTGTTCAATGAGCACGGGGCGTGTTCAGCCTTCTGATCTCTTGTTTTTGCTTGGGAAGATGCCGTTTAGGGGTCGGGCATGCCACGTTTATTCCTTTTCTTGTATTATTGTTAGATTTAGCTGCATATTTGCTTCTTTTGTTCATTTAAGCCTTTTTAACCCTGAAAATACAAAAGGAAGACAAAAACACCATTTTTCCAACATTAGTACTAAAAAAGGGTTAGTTTTATGCCACATTTGATGTAATTTATATGTTGCATTTTACACACATCAAATACCCCCACACTTGAATCTTTGCTTGTCCTCAAGCAAAACTCTTTATAATGTGGCTTACACTCCCAAATGGAACGGGTAGAAGAGAAAGGTTTGGGCTTGTCTTGAGTATCGGGAATCCAAGATTTTTATTAGGTTTTATTTTTATTTTATTTACAATCGTATTCGTAATGATTTATTTAGAACATTACATAAGAGAAATTACTTATTTGGGCATAACATGACTTTTTAAAATTCCATTTATATACAAGTTCACATACCTCACGGGAGATCACTCAACACTCGGCCGAAGATGTATTTTTGTGAAACACTCGAGAGCGGCATGGAACTTACTTCTACCATATGTCTACCAACCAATCAATCCTCATCCTTTTTAACTATAAACATTTGTAAATATCAAGAGGACTTTTGGGGAAGGGTTAGGCTTGGGTTAAAGGTAGGTGGTTTTGGGTTAGTGGTTAGTAGAAAAGGGCGAAAGGCGTAAAAAGCGTCGGTTTTCGTAAGACTTTTTATTTTTATGACTTTTTATTCTAATGAAGCAATTCTTCAAACAAAGTTCTTTTTGATAAACTTGTTTGTTTGTTTTTTTTTTCTTCAATTGTTTTTTTTTTTTTTTTGATAAGGAAGTCACAAGAAAATCGAGCTTTTTACTAAAATAAAGGGTTTAAAATGAAAAAGGGTTTTGGTGGGTAAAAGGTGTTTGTTTGTGGGTTTAGAAATGAAAGGGTTTAGGCTCAAAGGGGTTAATTAGGGGGATTTTGAGTGGTGGTAAAAAAAAGGAAAATACTGATGTTGAAAGAAAAAATGTTAGTTCTAATGCCTCCATCATTTACTTACTTGGGTTTAAGTTGGTAAGGACCGGGAATGTATTGTCATGGCAAGTTCTGGAGTCGTAAGATACCAAGCGGCTATCACACAAGAAACGAAATATGAGCATTTAGTTTAAAGATGTGTATTTGTATCCTCAATAAAGGCTCAAAACTCATTTTTTGTGGGAATGGGTTTTTATGTGATCAAGTATATATAATCAAATTTTAACTAGATTTGTCATGCCGTTTCATAATTTTCTTATGTTTGTTCTTTTTATCACGACGCTATCGGTTGTAAATTTGTAAAAATATAACCTTTTTAGAACTTGTAATTCCCAAATTAAACCAAGACAAGTAAAAAAATGAAAAATTTTTGAAAAAAATTTGGAGTGTTTAGCGGTTCCAATAGAGTTTTGTGTAAGGCTTGTAATCAGGACTTGCAAAATTCAAGGTTTTAGCATCCCCCCTACACTTAAATTACACATTATCCTCAATGTGTCCCAAAAATAAGTTCTTAGGTTGATCGAATGTGTAAAAGTTGTGTTAAAAACAAAATTTTATGTTAATGGGCATCTGGACACGGGCCCGTGGTGTCCGGGCACGGCCCCGTGTTCAGGTTGCTAGTAACAAAAATCATCAGAAAGTAACAGAAGGCTGGGCACAGGGGCGTGTTCAGCGAAGACGCCCCGTGTCCAGTTACCTGAACTGGGCGTTTTTCTGCAGACCTTTCAGGACGGGGCCGTGTTGGCTGGGCACGGCCCGTGCTGAACTTGCTGTAATGAAGAAAAATTATCGGGAGGCTCTGTTTTTGTGCATGGGGTGTTGGTTCAAGTTTCCCTTAGTATCCTTCACCATCCCGAGTGTGTTTTACCCATTACAACATCATCCAAACACCAAACAATTTTTAAAACCATCATTCATTAAATATAGAGAGTTACATAATGTTCCTAATAAACTAAAACTTTTAAATAAATAGGTCAGAAACAACAAGAAGTCTAAACCCGGAAAGAAGTTCTAGCCTATAGTTTATTCTAATAGCAAAATTTCCGAAAAGATAATTTTCTCGGTTGGATGCGGCTTGAAGAACTTCTTCCTCCGGATATGGGTCCCTCATGCGTCGGCGAGCCATTCTTCTATCTCCCTAGGGAGAAGAAAGGCGGGCTCATTGGCATCATCATTTTGAGGGGGTGTAACTTCCACCGGGACCTCTTGCAAGTTGTCAAGAGGAGGTTCCGCGGGGATGTCATCCCACCCGGTGGGATTATTGACTCCAAGTGCTAAGTTACAATCCTCTTGGGGGAGGATGGTTCCATGGGAGGTGTCACAAGAATGTTCAAACTCTGGTGCAAGAGGTTGATTTCTTGAAAACTGTTTTCCAGCCCCACCGTAAGATAGTTTATACGGTCTATCAGGACCTCCTCCACCGATGTCATTTCATCGAGAGCTTCACGTAATGCCATCACATAGCGTACGAGAGTTGCTTCGATTGAAGACCTTCGTTCTCTTCGACTGTTTCTGGAATGTGCTGAAGAAGTTCCACTGTTTTGGCTTGACATTCTACGAAAATAAACTGAAAAGAGTTTATTTTAATGAAACAGTAATCTCGGACACGACCCCGTGTTCAATGAGCACGGCCCCGTGTTCACCTGTCTGCAGATTTTTGGAACAAGGAATCTTGGAGTTTCAAATTATTTTTCTGATTTTTAAAGCATTTTTAGCAGAAATAACTTAAAACAATGTTGTAGAACTTATTTTTAACAAGATTTCTTGAATAAAAACCTAACAAACATCACAATAAAGCTTGGAACCATGGTGATTTCAAGCTCTAATGGAGGTGTTGAGGAAAAATTGAAGAAGAAGGCAATGGACAAAAGTAGAAATGACAAGATGGTTGTTGAGAACCTTCTTTAGAATATACCTAGGATGATATGTGTGAAGATCCTACCAGATCTTTGTCTTTGGAGTGGTCCAAACGTGCAGGAATCTTGGTTGCATTTATAGAAAACGACAGCACGCTGCACACGGCCCCGTGTCGGCTGGACACGACCCCGTGTGCAGACAAGATCCTGACACATTTTGTCCGTATTCTGACCGAAAGTCAGACGGGAATCTTTTGGTGGACACGGGGGCATGCTGACCTGGACACGGCCCCGTGTCTAGAGGCTGTTTATAAAATTTCGTCTATTTTTAAGGAATTTATCTGGGTCGGGTGGTTCCTTACTGGACGGAACAACACCGAAGTGCCTGAGATACCTTAATTGCTCTAGATTTAGATGAGAACGCAAGAGGTTATCGGTAAGGGTGATTCCTATGCTAAATGTAGGTGGACAAGTCCAACCCTTTCCCGGGCTCTCGTTAAAGAAGGTGTATGTCGAATCGCTCAGGTCTATGTATGCATCGAAGGAAGTCGACGGGGAGTCCTTCATGACACAACACAGGGACGACTATCGTTCAAGTCTTCGCAAGAGTTAGAGGTGATATCGGGAACAACGAAGTTGTTTTTATCCGAATGCGATCTCAATAATTCTTCTTGGGTATCGTCTTAAGGTGAATTAATGATATCCATCTCAAGGTCTTTTACCCAATTAAGAATTAGATCTTCCATTGGAAATAATTCATCAAGAAGCATTTCTCCTAGAAGGGTCGATTGAGAGCATTCGAGGGAGCGATGGGGAGATTTTTACTTTCGCCCCTCTTAAGGCTACAGGAAACAATGGGTCTATATAGTGGGGCTTGTAGTTTAAAAAATAACATTTTAAATCTTCATGATTTCCGCCACATATTTGACACCACGTACCATAAGAGGGCCGGAAGTAAAAAATATCAGTATCACTCATGGTTGTGTCAGAAATTACCAACCGTCGGGATCTTACGGTTCTGTTTTCAGTATCTGATACTTGGGCACGGGGCGTGTTGATTGGGCACGACCTCGTGTTCAGCTACTGTCTGACTTAAAACAGGATCGCCAGTACCAAAGATTGGGCACGGGGACGTGTTCAGCGGGCACGACCCGTGCTGAGTTCTGCAGAAGCTAAAAATTTAAAAAAAATCATAAAAAATAGAAAAATAAGAAAAAACAATCAGGCCGTTGATTCCTAACTTTCTTAAAATCCTTGTGTCCCCGACAACAGCGCCAAAAACTTGATGTCTGTGTAGCGTTATATATATTTAAGTATATTTTTAGCCCTTTTTACACTTTAATGAAGTTTTAAATTTATAAAACACGATATTTTACTAACACTAAACACACATATGGGTAAGTGCACCCACCGTGAGCGTAGTATAGCGTTGGTAAGATACCGAGGTCGTCCAAGGACACAAGAGCTTTTAGTACCGGTTTATCCTCAACGTCTGATCAAATCAAAATTTTAGAAAAAAGGTTTAAACGTGAAAATAAAAACTAAAAATGCTGAAAATAAAAATAAAAACAGATAGACAAGATGAATCACTTGGATCCGACTTGCCTTTAGTGTAACCTTTGATTATTTCCGCACTTTTGCACTTTTTAAGAGATTATCTTAGTTATAGTAGTAGGCCCGTCTTTTGAAGGTGACGTTACCCTCAACCCAGTAGTTTGAGTCAGCAAGGATACAATCCTAAAGGGTTGATATTGAAAGATAATTAATTAAGTTATTAATGCGTAATGTGGTAGGCCCCTCTTTTGAAGGTGACGTTACCCTCGGCTAAGTAGTTTGAGTCAGCAGGGATACAATCCTAAGTAGCCGGGTTAAAGTTTTAATAGTAGTTTACATATGAGGGGATCAAGAAATTCGAACCCCGCCATCCAATACCAGTGGGTATTGAAGGAGGTCCTACTAAGCTTGACCCAGGTCCTTGCAGGATCTATACACTGAACAAGGCAAGACGCTTACCAAACCATTCCCTTAACCCCCGACCAGGTAGCCAACATATCTCCATATAGACCGTGGAGATATGAATGGTGTAAATCTTTTATTTTATATAGACAGTAAAATAACGCCAAGACACCACAGACAAATGATAAGGAAGTTTCACCTTCAACATAAGAAACTAGTTATTAAAGTCATTAATACATAACCAAATAAAAAGTGCGAAAAGATTAAAAATAAAAAGTATTACACTAAATGCTTTTCTTCACCAAGTGATGTAAGAGACTTAGGCAAACATGGCCTTTGATTGTCAAGAACTCTTACGATCAATCTTGGATCTCGAGACTACTACACACACTCTATGATGGATGGTGGTGGTGGATGTGGGTTGTGATGGTGGTGGTGGTGGTGTGTGGGTGAAGTGTGAGAGAGGTGGTTTGCCAAGGGATGCCTGTGAAGTGAACCAAGCACCCCTATTTATAGCCTGCACAGAAGCCCGGACACTGCCCAGTGTCCATTAGGCACGGCCCCGTGTCCACCCATCTTCTCTTTCTTCATTAAATGCAGTTTGTCTGCATCAGTTGACCGCGCCCCCGTGTCTGCTGGGCACGACCCCGTGTGCAGAAGCGTATCTGTACTATCAAGATTTGCTTGAATTCTGCGAATCTTAGCGTTGACCACGGCCTCGTGTCCGTTGGGCACGCCCCCGTGTTGGAAAATAGAAGCTTCTACAACTTTGTCTTTTCTGCAGACACTTCGGCACGCCCCCGTGTTCAATGAGCACGGGGCGTGTTCAGCCTTCTGATCTCTTGTTTTTGCTTGGGAAGATGCCGTTTAGGGGTCGGGCATGCCACGTTTATTCCTTTTCTTGTATTATTGTTAGATTTAGTTGCATATTTGCTTCTTTTGTTCATTTAAGCCCTTTTAACCCTGAAAATACAAAAGGAAGACAAAAGCACACTTTTTTCCAACATTAGTACTAAAAAGGGGTTAGTTTTATGCCACATTTAATGTAATTTATATGTTGCATTTTACACACATCAGGTAGCAACACCAATTCTCATCCCAACAATTGATGCCCATATGCATCGAAAAGGTAGCCATGGAGACATTGTTTTCTTGATAAATTATGGGCATATATATTGTTCTCTCCTATGCGAAACCTTCTGGCTTTCTCATGTTCAAGAATGTTGAAGCCGCATTCTCGAAGAAACCAGCTTTGGAGACCATTCAATCATTCAAACCGATTAGCATAGCCTGAACTTAATCGTGTTTCCGAGTGCGATGATGTCGGTGGTTCATCAGAGTTCGCGACCTGCGACACTGTGCTTTGATTCTGGTTTGGGGATCTCAACTACAGGTTATACTTGGAAAATGATTTAGCTTGGGAGCTAATAAAAAAGGCAAGATTGAAGTGGCCTTCAAGAGTTGATCAACTAATGCAAGAATTGGGAGATGGTGGAGTGCTTCAAGGGTAAAGAGAAGGGAACATAGAACTCCACGTTCAGTAGCAATAGGTACTCTGGTACATTTCCTAGCAGAGCAGGATAAAAATAGAGGACACCAGCATGGTATAAAAAACTACTCCAATGCCTTCATCCTACGATATTTATATTATATTATGTTCTTTGAATCTTTGAATTGATTTGTTCATCTCTGTTTAAGAATGTAGAGTACGTCGTAGATAGGAAATTTTGAAAGAAGTACAAAAGCGGTGTATAGCTAGCAAGATAGCTCATTTTTTCAAATTACAAGAGCTATGTCCTTCGTAATTCTATACTCTTTTATCTTCTATATAAATTGTAGTTTCACGAGATGCAATGCTGTTCTTTTATACTACTGATTAGATTAGATTTCTCTTCTTTTTTATATATATATTTTGTTGCTATTTAGTAAGACATATATCGATAAATAATACACATGACTACCAACTCGCATGTTTAATGTATTTATACATACAACACTACAAGATTGATGTTTTTGGCCAATTATTATCTCAAGTGGGAAGCCCACCAGTTGTGAGATATGACAACCGGATGCTATAGGATTCTTTAAGCACATAATTTGCTTTTTTCATGCTTTCTTCATCATATGTTCTTTTATGCTCTCATCTGCTATCTCAAATGCACCCCCATACAGATAGGTCTCGCTTGCCCAAATTCTCAATATAGTTAAACACACCTTCAAGTATTAGATGTGACAATCTCAACCAGCAGCGGAGTTTGACCAAAAGTTTCGAGAGGGCGTAAAGTTATGGGTCCCAAATTTTTTTCCTATCGTTATGTTTCGGGTCGGGCCACCTATTCGGTTCGGTTCGGTTCGGGTCGGGTCAAATAATAATAGTTCCAAATAAAACTAAAAAAATTTCATTCATTCAAAGGACCCATTCTTACATATAAAAAAACTAATTTAACAAACAAAAGACCAATATATATATATATATATATATATATAGGTAGAGGATCCTATAAAAAGTGCTCAAAGTGTGAGAAGTGTATTATAACACTATATATAATACTATATAACATCATATAAACACCGTATAACAATATGTAACACCATATAATACCATATAACACTATGTAACACTATATATCATTATATAACAAATATAACACTATAGTTTGTCTGATAGCATGTCTATGATAGATGTATAGTGTTATATTTGTTATATAATGTTATATAGTGTTACATAGTGTTATATGGTATTATATGGTGTTACATATTGTTATACTGTGTTTATATGGTGTTATATAGTATTATATATAGTGTTGTAATACACTTCTCACACTTTAGGCCCTATTTACACTATCCTTAGCCTATATATATATAGTGTAAGGTTCATTGGGGAACACTAAAAAAGTGGGGAACAGTGGGGAACCGACTCAAACGAACTCCGATTGGACTCATTCCAGCGGCGTTAGAACCGGCTCATCGAACCCTAACTAGGATCTCTTAACCCTAAACCCTAAATATATTAGGGTTTGGCTTTTAGGGTTTAGCTTTAGGGTTTAGCTTTAGGGTTTAGCTCTAGGGTTTGGTTTTAGGGTTTAGGGTTAAGCTTTAGGGTTTAGGGTTTAGGGTTTAGTTTTAGGGTTTAGCTTTAGGTTTAGCCTTTAGGGTTTAGCTTTTAGGGTTTATAGTTTAGATTTTACGGTTTAGCTTAGGTTTTAGCCTTATTTTTTAGCTTTAGGGTTTAGAGTTTAGGAGTTTGGATTTAGGGTTTAGGGTTAAAAGATCTTAGTTAGGGTTTGACGAGCCGGTTCCAACGCCGCTGGAAGGAGTCCAATCGGAGTTCGTTTGGGTCGGTTCCCCGCTGTTCCCCACTTTTTTAGTGTTCCCCAATGAACCTTCCCCAATATATGTATATATATATATATATATATATATATATATATATATATATATATATATATATATATATACGGAGCCGCTAGAATAAGAACCACCTCCAGTTGTAAGAACCGCGAGAACCACTCTCAACCAATCAGAATTTGACAACCCAAAGGGTATTATGGTCATTTACCTCATATGTCTAATCTCTATATCTCTCTTCATTAATTAGCAAGTTTATCTCTCCTGTCTCTTTAAAATCATCTCTTTCATGCTTTCTCCCTATTTTTTCATCTGTTTTCATCGAATAAGCCCCCAAAAAGATGCATCCCTCAACAACCACCAGCCAAAATACCCCCCACCCCTCTCATCTCTTTCATCCCGTTATGGCGTTGGGCTCTCCGGCGATAGTGAACTGCAACCCACCCACCCCCCTCCGTCTCCACAGTAATTTCCGGCCACCCAACTGTCGTTGTAACAACCCGCACTTCCATGCATTGTTACTACTCGCTATACTCGTTACGCCTAACACCAGAGATTCGGATCATAATGTAACAATATCAGGTACATCGCTATATCGAAGTATAATCGAATAATTACGCATATCTTATCACTATTACAAAGCTATTTACGCAAATAATAACGCTCACGATGACGTTGAGTGAGGACCTATTCTACCCTCCTCGATAGTCGTGAGGTGTCAAAACGTGAATAACCAACGCTAACAGGGACTATCGGGTGAGTACCATGCCTCCAGCCTTCATGACGATGATGGCAATGCGAGCAAGTAGTACCCCGATAATCACTGTGGCACATCACATCGAAGAACGCACTCGAAGGCACGCGTAACTCGATCATCGCACCGAATATTGAATATATAGATACGTATATACGACCTTCTTTTGTGATTAGTTATAATAAATAAATAAATAATAATATAAATATATGGAAATGTGGCCCAAACTATCGCAACGCACCAAAAACGAGGATCGAAAGGCCTCCGTACGGATGGGCCAGCCGAACGGCTGGGCCAACCGATCGGACGGGCCAGCCGAACGGCTGGGCCAACCGATCGGACAGGCCAGCCGAACGACAGGACATGCTAGCCTATCGAACAGGACAGGCCAGCCTATCGGACAGGACAGGCCAGCCGATCGAACAGGCCAGCCTATCGGACAGGACAGGCTAGCCTATCGAACAGGACAGGCCAGCCTATTGGACAGGACAGGCCAGCCGATCGAACAGGCCAGCCTATCGGACAGGACAGGCCAGCCGATCGAACAGGCCCGCCTCTCGGACAGGACAGGCCAGCCTATCGAACAGGCCAGCCTATTGGACAGGACATGCCAGCCTATCGAACAGGCCAGCCTCTCGAACTGCCAGCCTATCGGACAGGACAGGCCAGCCTATCGGACAGGACAGGCTAGCCTATCGAACAGGACAGGCCAGCCTATCGGACAGGACAGGCCAGCCTATCGAACAGGCCAACCTATCGGACAGGCCAGGCCAGCCTACCCTCCTGTCCTTCCTCCTTGCCTATAAATACCCTTCATTCACCTCCAACACACTTGTTGTCACTGTTGCTGCTCGACCAGAAGTTCCAACCCCTTTATCTCTCGATTTCTCGCGATTCTTGTAAGTTTTCAACTCGAATCTTGTACTTCCTTGATCTTTATGCATTCCTCCACCTTTCTATCTTTCAAATTCCAACTTTTAACCGTGAAATCAACGGATTTGAGGTGTTCTAGGGTGAGGTCATCATGGAGTTCTTATGAACTTCAAGTGTTGGTCTCATTCCACCAAGAACAACTCAGATCTAAAGGATTTCCACAAGAATAAACAAGATTTTCACATCAGATCTACACCTAAACGCGAATAAAAGGATTGAAGGATGGTTTTCCAACTCTCTTTCAACTCTTTTACTCTCAATGTATTCAAAAACGGTGGAATTGGAGCTTAAACCGACCTTCTACTCATTCTTAGTGTCGTGTTGGTCAAAGAAACAACCAAGTACGGGTTAAACAAAGGAAAACCGTCAAGAACGGCAAGTCCTGATGGAACGGGGTGATTCCCGGCCGTTAGAACATGTCGGAATTGATGGGATTTCAGTTGTTCAACACGTCACAACAACGTCCCGACCAAACCACCGAAAACACGCGAAAATCGTAGAAAAACAGCTGGACAGGCTGGCCGATCGAGCGGCCCAGCCGATCGAGCGGCCCAGTCGACCGAGCGGTCCAGCCGATCGGCCAGGCTAGCCGATCGGACGGGCTGGCTGATCGAGCTGACCATCCGATCGAACAGCCTATCCGATCGGACGGCCCATCCGAATGGGCCAACTTTCGATCTAACTTTCGCCCAATTTCGTGTAATCCGATACCAATTAACTCGTAATTCGATACTCATATGATCAGTCTGAAATCAGGGCATTCTCAGGCAATATCCCGTCAATCCAACCAAATACGCACTGTGAGTATACTTGACCCCTTTTTTTATCGAATTTTGGGTGTAACATACGTTCCTTATAAATCGAACTTATCAAACGAATGATTCAAATTGTCAATTTATCACTTGCGAATAACTGTTTGCATAGATATACGTGATGCTAGTTGCATGTATGCTAGGACTTATACTCGTGACGTCCCACCACGACTAGTATAGTACTATTGCGCCCGACGGCGTCTAGTTATGCCATCGAAGAATCGAGCATCGAGGACTTAGCCGGTAGTATCAGTTTTGTGAGTATATATGTCGTGTATTACGTTTATGCATGTGGAAATTCGCAGCACTTTAATCCAATATACTATTACATATCAAACCTGTATACTCGCCAATACTTTTGTGTTGACAATATTTTAACGTATGTTGCAGGTTTAGTCGAAGTCTACATCAAATCAAGCTAGGAAGTCTAGAAACTCACCTAAAATCTAGGTTGTCGGATTTGAATTGTTCGAGAGGATAAGAAATCCGTGATAACTTATGTGATTGCATTGTTTGTTAGTATGGGATAACAAATGTAATGAATATTATCGCAATATAGTCGTTATGGATTCTCTTGAGCAATCTGATTCGCCTAGTGCCGCGCCCCGATGATTCCGCCATCGGTTGGGGTGTGACAGATTGGTATCAGAGCCATAACTATAGGGAATTAGGCAAGACTCGACCTAGTCCGGGTCGACGTCTTAGAGAACGACCTAGTCTATAGTCTAAGCACCCACAGGCTGCCTCGTACGAACCCAGTAGGGTTTGTATTGCGCCTACCTGATGCTTCTGATCGAAAATGCAAAAACTATGACTTTGTGTGAACCCCACATACTACAACTTCACACGAAGATGCCTTTCCTAAGGCTGGAATACTATTTAGCCTTTCCTAAGGCGTACATAATACACATGTTTTCGAAAATACTCGCATCTCACAACCGAGCGATCCAGTCGAGACCAGGTGTGAAAACTAGTAACTCTCGATAGGATTGCTCACTCAGCGCATTTTTCTAGCACGAGAATCTTTCGTTGAGTCGGGGGTGACATCCATACCTCGACGAAAGCCTCCCTTTCGAAATTCTAGTGGAGCTCTTGGATTCATTCGATGAGCGTAACCACAAATTGGGAACGAAACTGTTAAGTCAGGGGTGAAACCCGTACCTTAATGAACCGTTCCACTCCCTAAAATATATTTTCAAAAAGCTCTCACCAGGGACTCGACCCTCACAATGACTCGAGCCACGCGATGACTTGGAGGATGAATGCCATGAGCTGCATCCCAGTGGAAGCATAAATCTCCAGAGTCAACGCGTGTGCACGAACTTGTTGGGTGTGATTGAGTTACCTTGGGTAGTCGACGCCTAAACACCCGAGGCACTCCGAGTACTTTACTAAGCCTATGACTCATCGGATTTTACGATTTGATGAACTTAGTTACGTTTTATGTGTTTAATTGCGATCATCCATATTCGCTCCCTGTTTTACAAAACGCACAACTCGCACAGCCATCGCAATCCAAAATGAAGACCGAATATTCGCAACAAAACTAATGTCTAAATTGCCCGATTTCCCTCGCATTTTCTCTCCCTCAACGCGTCCTCGCGCACTCTAAAACTATAATATATGTGTGTAAGTGTAAACTACTACTATCTATATCTAAGTACAATCAAAACATTGTGTGAAAATCTAGGAAGTTTCGTGTCTCCTATGTGGCTCCTATGTGAAGTCTATTTATATTGCACGTTACAAGTTTCGACCGCGCTCAATCGCATCGTAAACTCGAAATCATTATGATCGAATCTCATTCCAAATCTCTCTCTCTGTCTAGATGCCTTCCAACAACTCTATCTCGAGACGAATAGCTAGGAGAAGAGCCAAACGAAGCGCCGATAAGAGGATTGCCTCGCTTGTGACCAAGGAAGTGGTCAAGCTCATTCCTCAAATTGTCGCTCAAGTGCACTCTCTCAGCAATGCTCGAGCCGCGAAGGGCTCTAAGACGGAAGCACCGCAATCTACTTTCCTCTACAAGCACTTCAAAGCCTGTGACCCGATGGAATTCACGGGTGAAGGAGGTGTTCCCCAACTACTCCGGTGGTTCGATTCTATCGAAGTCACCCTTCGTCAAAGTGGGTGTCCCGATAGCTTCTATACTACTTGCGCTACCGGAGTATTTCAATCGCGAGCACTCGACTGGTGGACCGCCGAACGCAACAAACGTGGGATCTCTGCAGCTTACGCCCTCTCATGGGACGAGCTGAAGGAACTCATGAAGGAAGAATATTGTCCTCCTCACGAAGTCCAGAAGCTAGAAAACGAATTTTGGGAGACCAAGCAAACAGAAGGTGACAATGCTGGCTATACTGCAAGGTTCAAGCAGCTTAGTGCAATCTGCCCAAGTCAAGTTGACACTCCAAGGAAAGCCATCGCAAAATACATTTGCGGCTTGCCCGAGTGTGTGGGTGATTTTGTCAAAGCTGCAAGACCTGCTACCATCGAAGAAGCCTACCATTTAGCCGCAGAGATCAACTGCAAACGAGTCTTGAACGGGTTCTTCTCCAAGAAGCCTGTCAAACAAGCACATCAAGCAATCATCATCAACTCATCCGACGATTCCTCTGGAGAATCGGTCGATGGTTCATCTGACAGCTCCTCTGAAGGTTCTTCTAAGGATTGCTCCGACAATGTCTCCGTCAAATCATCAGGCGAATCCGACAAGGACACTGCATCATCTCAGGAAGCTCAACCTAGCCGCAAACGAAAGACCATGAGCCCAGACTCTTTAACAACTGGGCTGCCGCAACCCGAACCTCTCTGATCAATCCCAGTTCAACCGAAACGTGCTTACAATGGGCCTCATCCCTGTGTTTCACGTGCACGTATCATCACCCGCCAGAAGCAAATTGTCGCTATTGCATAAATTGCAACTGGTATGGTCATCATACACAGCACTGCCGCGCAGCACCGCAACTTTGAGGTAAGTCAGCAACAACCGCAGTCTCCGCAGGTGTCCTCCACAGCAACGTTATTTTGATTCTAATGTTGTTGTAATAATACAACTTATCGTTATCGTTTTCTTTCATGTGTGGAACTTATTTCATCTATCGTCGCATGTGGATTCTATTTCTTTTATACTCGAGCACCATCTAAACGCTAGCACTATGTACTATATAACGTATTTTACCCTTACAACACTCTTAGAACGAGGTACGATAGACGTGCAAGGAACAACTAATCGCGGGTGCACACGGGATTATCTTGGTCAGTGTACGGAGATCGTAGTGAAATTCTAATGGTGCCATAACGTTAAAAGCCTGATCAAACGTGGTGACCGCGTCTTGAGCATGTCAACAAAGCATGACACCAAGGCACGGGGCATAAGTAGTAGGGGTGATGCAAGGTGTGCCTTACCATACTACCGAAGCTTCGTGAAGAAAGTGCCAAGTGGAGTTGAACGTTATTAGACCTATTATATTATAATGGTTATTTTCAACACAAAACAGATCAATCGCAAGGCGTAACAAAACTAAATCGCATCACTGCGAGACTTTTCGTAAGTCTGCGTACGCAACGCAATTGCCACATCGATGGACTTAGGTAAGTTCACCCCGAAGAGCAATTGGAGCAACGCAAGACTTGTCATAAGTCTACGTCGTAACTCAATCGCAGTTTTGCTAAATCTATCTCGCAATCAAAATCACTCGATATATGGCTCGAAATCGCAATCGCATCTTGTGTTATCTCGCAATCTCTAACGCTGGTTATTGACTATTGTGTGAACCTCTATCATTTGGTGTGGATCGCTTATTGTGGATCGCTAGACGAGTATCGAAAATCACTCGCCGCTTTTCGCTTTAACGCATTTCTCGCCTATTTCATCAACTCGATATTCTCATCGCGTGTCACTATCACTCATCGATACTCGTGTTATCTGTGTTATGTTAGTACGCACGACCTTGTTTCACGAGACAAAACTAATAGGGTCGAAACATGGTGGTGTTTCAACTATATTAGCAGACTTTCGCGGAAAAAGGCCATGTGGGTTTTATGTGGGATCGAATCGAAGTCGCATCTAGTCGAATCAAAATCGCATCATTAGCAATCGAAATCGCATTAATCGAATCAAAAATCGTGTCATTCGCTATCGCTTATCAATCGTCATCTAACCCAGTGTACCATATCAATGTTTCGTATGATCGAACTACTCGCACTCGCTATCTATGCTTGGTTGGCATCCAACTCACTTCTATTCAAGACTTGGTCTAGCACCCTATCGCTTGGACCGAGGGATCGAAATTCTATCTGTGTCTTATCGGCACGCGTGACACCGCCTCACGAAACAGAGGTAATATGGGTAAAACATGGTGGATACGCCGCTGGTACTTCCTATATATAAATGTTTTAATCATATTAACACACTCTTGTGGGAAAGTGCCACGTGGGGCCCGATGTAAATTATTTTCCCATATTATTAAAGAAAACCAATTTTTATAAAATTTTATTAAAACCGTTGGACAAGTGAAATTTCCTTACAACATGGAGAAAACATCGAATCGGTTTAGCCCCGTGCCCAATGGAAGTTTCATGAGCCCAGTTTTCCTTAAAAACTTTTGCAATGACAAAAAGAAATCTTCCCGAAAACGATGGTTCGACAATCAGGTTTCAGCTCAAACCCATGTTGTAGGAAAATTTTCTTAAAGCTTATTTTGCCGCCGAATTCTTTTAAAAGGTATAACTCAGAATCTGTTATCAAACTAGCAAAAACCCTTCCCATAGCGCGGGTGCGAACATCGATGCAGATAGCCGCACCATGAGGGGATTTTCCTAAATATCTTCGAAGGTTAATCGATTATCGGTAAGTTTAAAACGCTATGGAATCGCTTTTGTGTGTGTTATCGCATTTGGTCATTCGAATCGTATCTTCTCACCGCTCTCGCTCGTCAAATCTTAATCGATCGCTCACTTATCTAGACGCTTTTAACCGCTACTCTCATTCGCACCAACTCTTACGACCCTACTAATGGATTAATTTCGGGACGAAATTTCCTAAAGCAGGGGAGACTGTAACAACCCGCACTTCCGTGCGTTGTTACTACTCGCTATACTCGTTACGCCTAACACCAGAGATTCGGATCATAATGTAACAATATCAGGTACATCGCTATATCGAAGTATAATCGAATAATTACGCATATTTTATCACTATTACAAAGCTATTTTCGCAAATAATAACGCTCACGATGACGTTGAGTGAGGACCTATTCTACCCTCCTCGATAGTCGTGAGGTGTCAAAACGTGAACAACCAACGCTAACAGGGACTATCGGGTGAGTACCATGCCTCCAGCCGTCATAACGATGATGGCAATGCGAGCAAATAGTACCCCGATATTCACTGTGGCACATCACATCGAAGAACGCACTCGAAGGCACGCGTAACTCGATCATCGCACCGAATATTGAATATATAGATACGTATATACGACCTTCTTTTGTGATTAATTATAATAAATAAATAAATAATAATATAAATATATGGAAATGTGGCCCAAACTATCGCAACGCACCAAAAACGAGGATCGAAAGGCCTCCGTACGGAAGGGCCAGCCGAACGGCTGGGCCAACCGATCGGACGGGCCAGCCGAACGGCTGGGCCAACCGATCGGACGGGCCAGCCGAACGGCTGGGCCAACCGATCGGACGGGCCAGCCGAACGGCTGGGCCAACCGATCGGACGGGCCAGCCGAACGGCTGGGCCAACCGATCGGACGGGCCAGCCGAACGGCTGGGCCAACCGATCGGACAGGCCAGCCGAACGACAGGACAGGCTAGCCTATCGAACAGGACAGGCCAGCCTATCAGACAGGACAGGCCAGCCGATCGAACAGGCCAGCCTATCGGACAGGACAGGCCAGCCTATCGAACAGGACAGGCCAGCCTATCGGACAGGACAGGCCAGCCGATCGAACAGGCCAGCCTATCGGACAGGACAGGCCAGCCGATCGAACAGGCCAGCCTATCGGACAGGACAGGCCAGCCTATCGAACGGGCCAGCCTATCGAACGGGCCAGCCTATCGAACAGGCCAGCCTATCGGACAGGACAGGCCAGCCTATCGGACAGGACAGGCCAGCCTATCGAACAGGCCAGCCTATCGGACAGGACAGGCCAGCCTATCGGACAGGACAGGCCAGCCTATCGAACAGGCCAACCTATCGGACAGGACAGGCCAGCCTACCCTCCTTTCCTTCCTCCTTGCCTATAAATACCCTTCATTCACCTCCAACACACTTGTTGTCACTGTTGCTGCTCGACCAGAAGTTCCAACCCCTTTATCTCTCGATTTCTCGCGATTCTTGTAAGTTTTCAACTCGAATCTTGTACTTCCTTGATCTTTATGCATTCCTCCACCTTTCTATCTTTCAAATTCCAACTTTTAACCGTGAAATCAACGGATTTGAGGTGTTCTAGGGTGAGGTCATCATGGAGTTCTTATGAACTTCAAGTGTTGGTCTCATTCCACCAAGAACAACTCAGATTTAAAGGATTTCCACAAGAATAAACAAGATTTTCACATCAGATCTACACCTAAACGCGAATAAAAGGATTGAAGGATGGTTTTCCAACTCTCTTTCAACTCTTTTACTCTCAAAGTATTCAAAAACGGTGGAATTGGAGCTTAAACCGACCTTCTACGCATTCTTAGTGTCGTGTTGGTCAAAGAAACAACCAAGTACGGGTTAAACAAAGGAAAACCGTCAAGAACGGCAAGTCCTGATGGAACGGGGTGATTCCCGGCCATTAGAACATGTCGGAATTGATGGGATTTCAGTTGTTCAACACGTCACAACAACGTCCCGACCAAACCACCGAAAACACGCGAAAATCGTAGAAAAACAGCTGGACAGGCTGGCCGATCGAGCGGCCCAGCCGATCGAGCGGCCCAGTCGACCGAGCGGTCCAGCCGATCGGCCAGGCTAGCCGATCGGACGGGCTGGCCGATCGAGCAGCCCACTCGATCGAGCTGACCATCCGATCGAACAGCCTATCCGATCGGAAGGCCCATCCGAATGGGCCAACTTTCGATCTAACTTTCGCCCAATTTCGTGTAATCCGATACCAATTAATGCGTAATTCGATACTCATATGATCAGTCTGAAATCAGGGCATTCTCAGGCAATATCCCGTCAATCCAACCAAATACGCACTGTGAATATACTTGACCCCTTTTTTTTATCGAATTTTGGGTGTAACATACGTTCCTTATAAATCGAACTTATCAAACGAATGATTCAAATTGTCAATTTATCACTTGCGAATAACTGTTTGCATAAATATACGTAATGCTAGTTTCATGTATGCTAGGACTTATGCTTGTGACGTCCCACCACGACTAGTATAGTACTATTGTGCCCGACGGGGTCTAGTTATGCCATCGAAGAATCGAGCATCGAGGACTTAGCCGGTAGTATCGGTTTTGTGAGTATATATGTCGTGTATTACGTTTATGCATGTGGAAATTCGCAACACTTTAATCCATTATACTATTACATATCAAACCTGTATACTCGCCAATACTTTTGTATTGACAATATTTTAACGTATGTTGCAGGTTTAGTCGAAGTATACATCAAATCAAGCTAGGAAGTCTAGAAACTCACCTAAAATCTAGGTTGTCGGATTTGAATTGTTCGAGAGGATAAGAAATCCGTGATAACTTATGTGAAAAACCGGCGCGTAAAACGTAAAAACGTAAAAAACATTAACGTAAAAAAAACGGCGCGTAAAACGTAAAAAAAACGTTAACGTAAAAAACCGGCGCGTAAAACGTAAAAAACCAGCGTGTAAAACGTAAATAACGTTAATGTAAAAATGGCGCGTAAAACGTAAAAAAACGTAAACGTAAAAAACCAACGCGTAAAACGTAAAAAACCGACACGTAAAACGTAAAAAACCGGGGCGTAAAACGTAAAAAACCGACGCGTAAAACGTAAAATAACGTTAACGTAAAATACCGGTGCGTAAAACGTAAAAACCCGGGGCGTAAAACGTAAAAACGGCGCGTTGAAAAAACGACGCGTGAAAAAGCCGGGCGAAAAAACGGCGCGTCAAAAACGAGGCGTGAAAAGGCCGGGCGTAAAAACGTAAAACGTTAAACGTAAAAATCTGTAAATAAATCTGATTTGAAAATGTTTAATAAAAAAACTAAGTTTAGAAAATAAAAATCTAATATAATAATACCAAAAAGTAATAAAAAACAATAAAGACAAAAAAACAAAATAGTGTAATTTTACTTAAATACCCTTTTGGATTAAAATATTAAAGACATAATAAGACAAAAAATACTTAATATTATTTTTTAATACTTTTAATCTCATCCATCCATCTACTTGATCTAATGGTTAGAAAGTGGTTCTCGCGGTTCTTACAACTGGATGTGGTTCTCATTCTAGCGGTCCCCTATATATATATATATAATGGTACGAGATAAATGAAACCTGGACGAAGAATTACAACTCAGCCCCACGACCTTTAAGATTTAAAGTGGTAACAAACTTTACTTTGATTTATATATTGTATAAATATTTAGGCAAAATAATTAGAGGGGCGATCCTAAATAATTTTAAATTTTTCGGACGAAAAATTGGAAATTATACACTTCTAACCGAAACATTGGAGGGAGCGGGTGCACCTCTGGGCACCTACTAACCTACGCCCCTGATCTCAACCCATTTTCTTATGAATGGGTTGAGTTGTGTTGTGTTGTGTTTAACCTCAAACAGGTTAATTATTAGTTATTAAAAGAATTGGTCAAGCGGGTTGAAAGAGTCTATTTGATTGCATACAATCTCTTACATGATTTTAGGGATGGGCATCTTACTGGACCAGTACCAATCCGAAAAAATGAGAAAATAGGTATGGGTACCGAAAATGAACGGTACGGTACCCCTACTCGGTACCAAATGCTTATCTTTACAAATTTTTCTTAACTATTTCTTTTATTTTTTCCGCTTATTAATAATAACTATTTAATATTTTTTTTGACCAAGCCACGTGTAACATACACGTTTATAACCTTTAATAAATAAAAAACAAAGTAAAATGTTATAACTCGTGTAATACACAAGTTTATGACCTTATAATAAAAAAAAAACAAATTAAAATGTTATAATATGTAAATAGTACATGAAAATTCATTTTTTTCTTCCAAAAACGTATCATGACGACTGTGAGTATTAACTGATTACATTATATTTATTCAAGCTGACATAGTTTTTTATTACTTTGTATATAAAAATATATCTAATCAACCTGTGTAATACATGTGGTTCTAATGTATCATTAATATAAAATACATAACTTAAAAAGAAATTACATAAACTTAATTTCTTAAATAGAACAAAAAAAACATATTTAACATTTAACGTTAATAAATATTACATTACAATATTAATAAAAACTTATGATAAGCTTTCAAATTTCTAACTTAGTAAACAACATTCTATTAATCGTGCAAATTCAGCTAAAGATTATTCAACAACAGTCTCATTGTTTTGATCGTCTCTTAAACTGTCCATCCATCCAGGGTCGTTCCTCCGTTTTCGAAGGCCCTAAGCGGACTATAAAGTGGAGGCCTTTTTACAAAATTACCATTTTCAACATATTTAGTAACAAAACTCTCATTCTTTACCCGAGTTTGGGACATGCAATTAAAAACTAAAAATTTTATAATTGGCGTAGTTAAAAAAATTTAAGTTACATTTTTTTTATAGATATAGCATATGTTTAAATAAGATTTATTTTTCTAGTTTTAACTGAGGCAAATTGTTTGATGAAATTATCGTAATCAAGTTCTTCTAAAAATCTTTTTCGATTGATATAATAGCTAATGATTGTAGGTCTTTCAATTTGGATAATGGACTAATGGACTGTTTCAATTGCAGGTCTTTTTAATGGGTTGTTCAGTGTAGTATCTTATATTAACTGACCCTAGTATAAAGAAAGCACACCAAATTTTGGAGTTCTTTTAATTTGGGTGGCCCTAGGCCTTGGCTTAGGTCTGAAGCCCTTTGGGCCGGCCCTGCATCCATCTACTATCTACGGTAGATTTTGTGAAATCTTTCAAGCACTGCTGATATACTTGTCATCTTTGAAAATATTTGATCCCTTGTTCGCTCGGTTGCAAAAACCCATTTCATCGTCAAATCTATCCCTAACGCGATCCCAAAAATTAGGACCAAAACATCCCTTATACCCTCCTCGTTTAAGTCTAAGATCCTAACATGTACAAAAGCAAGGCTCAAGGCATACTCCTCCTCTTCGGTCCAAACGAGAACACTTGGAAGCATTTCGGAAGTATGGGAAGTGAAATGTTTGCGAGACGAGAGCGTTTTTTTGCGTTTTTCATAACTTTTTTTGCGTTTTTGTAAGTTATGATTAGCCTTGTTTCATATGAGCATGAGTTCCTTAGACCCATTGTTGATGGATCAAATCAAGCAATCTTGGTCCACTTATGTAAAGCCTCAAGAACTAATTAATACGTTGTAGTTAGGTCAACCTATTTCTAATGTGCAATGGGATGGTACGTTGTAAAACGTAATCATAAGGTTTGGGTAGGTGATGACTCTCGGTTAAAGTTGGCTATCATTGATTTCTAGCATACTTCTATAGGTGGTCGCTCTAGTTGGCAACCCAATTTTTTTTTTTTTTATCGTGGTCATATCTTTCGATTCTAGAAGGAATTCACTCGTTTGCAAGCAGGGGCATATCTACCCTTCAAGAAGGGATAACCTGCGTTACCCCTTGACGCTCCGATGGTAGTGTAAATTTTGGGAAAATTTAACATATTTTCGATTTCGTTACCCCTTTTCTTTGAAACATTGCCCCTATAATAATTTTCGAGATCCGTCACTGTAATTGCAAGGTATTACTCAAGCTCACTGATATGGTAATGAACTGATACCGACCGAATTCCCGACCATAGGACAGTGTGAACAGTGGTTTTTTTAATGTCAATTTCACTCGTCATGCTATAAATAATATACACCTTTAACCTAATAACTTGCGTATGTTTTTTAACGAAGTTGTATTCAAATTTTGCACCGAGCGTAAGTACGATGCCAGTATCATAGCAAACCAAACCGATGCCAATTGAATTCCTGTCGGAATGCACAGGTTTTCAAAGTTGAATTACAAATAATATTTGTAGTGGCAACGTAGACACGTGGACAGATAAGGAGGGAGTGGTAAATCATCAACATTGGCAATGGACCCAATCTATTACAAACCACGAATAACGTTGGCTTAAACAAATTAGATTCTCCTCAAAACCTCAAACTAGATATTCAAGTTAATCTCATTTACAACTTTCTTATTTATAACATCAGGTTAAACAAGATAAAACTCTTAACAGTCATGAGGTTGATGACAATTTTGATCCTTTTTGTTATGAGTTTGATTTATGTTATTTTTTATCTCCACTTTGTCAGGGGAAAAAGAATAGCTAACCGTTAAGAGCCGGACTAGTTAAATGGGGTTAAAGTCGCACAAAATGTAGTTTAACTGTTTAAGGCCCTGTTTGGTTCGCGGATTTCACCATGGTTAGAAACATTGCATCAAAAATTGTTTTTTCGTTGGTTTATGATATGATTTGGAAAACGTTTCGTCGTCGATCGATGGAATTCAAGATTCCTTGGTGTTACTTTACTGGAATGTTTAAAGATTACCAAAAGACTCCATCTGTATAAAGATTTGTGAACATAACTTCAAAAGGGGGAAACATAAAGTCTTTGAAGATCAATACATTCTAACCGTTTAATAAATTTACAAACCAAACGCATTATAATTTTTCACTAGAATTCAGTGAAATTCTAACCTTTCAAAAACATTATATGCCTCAATACATACAACTTCCTAAATTATCTTTGTAATAACATAGTTTCTTTAATTATACTTTAACACGTTATGCTATTATCGTTTTGTGTTTTTGAGCCATTTTAACTCAGATCTGGCTGACCCATTACTAACATGTTTGACCCGCCCATTTTTCCACCTCTAAGTTAACACACTCCATCGGTATTAGCCCGCTCAATTGTTCAAGACTGTTAAAGGATGATTTGTACACTATTTGATTTCAATGTAGTTTTTAAAACTACTAACAGACAACGATCATTACATACAACGGTTTTAAAAGGTTGAAAGCAAATTTTGTAGTACCTGAACGTTCTTTGTGAGTAAGTTAGCAATCTATGCAGAGTGATAATATGATTAAGGATTTATGGTGGTAATGGTTGATCTTAATTATCATTATTGGTACCACCAATGACACTATGTGATGAGCTGACTTGAACCGTACCAGAAGATGAACACCTGCTCCCTTCTGAAATGCTATTTTCCTTCCTGTGAGATGATTTCTTGGAATTTGATTGAGCCGGTGAACCATCCTGCAGTATATAATGTGATCATGTTTACTTTATATCCGGTTTGATGGTTATAAATAAAAGATTATGAAATAGTGAAATGAGAATATTGTAAAGTTCTATCTACAGATAGTATTTTTTTTCTGCAAATTTCTATCTACAAAAGTTACTTTTTATTTATTTTCTATTAAAGGAAGGAGAGGTGGATATTTTGACCCGATTATGATGTACGGGTCAATTTAGTAAAATCATCAACATCAAAATCGATTGGGTTGAAGTCAAAACGGGTAGGTTGGAATGTTGGATAACAAGTCCAGATGGGCTCGGGTCATAATGGAGAATTTTTCAGTAAAAGGTCAAAATGGGTTGGGCTGACCCGTCAAAAATTTTTGTTTTCCCTTCAACTTTAAAATAATAACCATGTGGCAACTTTGACCCACTTTATGTTTCATCTCTAACAGGCCACATGGTTAAAGTGAAAACATATCTTAAAAGAAAACGACACAAATGGGTTAAACCAGTCAACCACGTCGCAAGTCGCACAAAGTGCATTTATCAAGCATATAGCTTCCTAAACCATTTTTCTCAAAAAAAGAAAAAAACTTAGATCACAACTGAAATAATATAGTTTCAGTACTCATACACGAGACACTAATAATATCCTAAAAAACATAAATTTTTTTAGTTAAGTACACAGATGGTCACTGTGGTAAACTAAGATTTTGGATTTGGTCCCTGGCTTTCCAAAGTACACGAATGGTCCTTGTGGTTTGCACTTTGTAACGCATTTAGTCCCCAACCAACAAATCTAAAGGGCTTAGCATGCCCAAGTTAGGGACTAAGGGGCTGTTTGGCAACTTCTGAATGGGTAAGTGATGAACCAGTAAG
Organism: Helianthus annuus; assembly: GCF_002127325.2. Classification (NCBI taxonomy): domain Eukaryota; kingdom Viridiplantae; phylum Streptophyta; class Magnoliopsida; order Asterales; family Asteraceae; genus Helianthus; species Helianthus annuus. The sequence continues at coordinate 68,887,605 of NC_035449.2, forward strand.
AGGTCTGAACCATTAAGTGATGAACCAGAACCATTAAGAGCCAGTATAATGCTTAACCGTTCAGAGGCAAATATCTGACCAATTCAGATAAGAGGTCTTAACCATTCAGACTCTGTATAATGCTTAACCATTCAGAGGCAAATGTCTGAATCATTCAAACATCTGCTCTCGAAACAAACAGCCTAAACCATTAAGTGCTGAACCGGTAAAAAGTCTGAACCATTAAGAGTCTCATTAAGAGCTAAACAAACAGCCCCTAAATGTGTTACAAAGTGCAAACCACGGGGACCACCCATGTACTTTTGGAAAAATCTGAGGACCAAATGCGTTACAAAGTGCAAATCACAGGGACCATCTGTGTACTTTTGGAAAACTAGAGACCAAATCCAAAATTTTGGTAAACCACAGGGACCATCCGTGTACTTTACTAACTTAGATCACAACTGAAATAACATAATTTCAGTACTAAAAAAATTCCCGCCTGACCCGAACCTTTTTCAAGCCAATACCCGACCCACCCACTGTATGCGTTAATGAACTTAACAAGATGCACAACTAACCTGATCTCCAGTAGATCCGGGCGTCTTAAGCTCTAATTCGGTTGCAACATCATTAGAATCCTCATCTTTCCCACTTCCACTCTCCCCTTGCTCTGACGATTTGTTTCTAGAACCTTGTCTGCTAGAAACGTGGGACCTACCGCTCGGCTGCACAGCTGGAGATACATATTGAACAGACGGAAAAAAAGTGGAGCATGGGTTGGAAACAACCCCGGGATTTTGGGTTCCGAAAAAGGGATACGGTTGTACAGATGGATGCATGGGAATGGTGCCAGGTGGCATTGGCATTTGAAGTGGGACCGGGTAGGGGTATGAAGGAGGGTGCATTACAACTGATTGATCCATGTGACCCCATGGGTACATTGCCCTAACCCTTTGCTGGTACTGTAGGTTAAGAGTCTCGATGTCGGATTTCAGTGACGCCTTTTCTTCTCTTAGATCATGTTTCTCTTGCGTCAACTGTTGTAAATATAGGGGAGTTAGTATGTGCATATACGTGTGTTTCAAGTCGTTATAACAAGTAGGGGTGTACACAGGCTAAGCTGCTCATGAGCTACTCAAGATCAGCTTGCTAAAATCTCAACTCGCGTTGAGCTTAAATGACCTCAAGCCTAAAAATTGAAGCCCGTTTAATAAACGAGCCCGAGCCCAAGCTCAAGCTGCATGAATTGAGCTTGACTAGGCTCGCAAATCTATTTTTATGTAAATATAATAGATTTTTAATTTGATATAATATGTGTATATATATATATATATATAGGATAAGGATCCGTTAGGAACCACCCTTTATTGCGAGAACCGCGAGAACCAGTGTGAACACAACCAAAAATACCTAAAAAAAATTAAAAACACACAAAATAATTCTTTTTATTAAAATTCGCTAAATTTCGTCACTAAAAAAATTAGTGACGAAATATAGCGAATTTTAATTAAAAAAAAACTTTATTTGCAAAATTCACTAATATCGTCGCATGTTAAGAGCCTTTTGTATTTAAAACTTAATTATGACAAAAATAACTAAATAATATATATTATGTTATCTATATAGAATTTTAATTATATATAAATAAAATAATCAAATAAATAATAAGTAATAACCGAGCCCATGCCGAGACTGAGCTTGAAAATTTTCTCACGAGACAAGCTCAAGCTCTGCTCGGCTCGTTTACACCCCTACCAAAGTGGCTTAAAACCATCCAAAAATTCATGAATATGCTATTATGCTGATTTTACTTGTGTTGATTTTGACAAAATAAAAGTTATTGCAAATAAACCAACAAATTTAGAAGTGAAAGCAAAAACGTCACCTCACGAGATTCTTCAGTGAGTGCTGCGTATTCAGATTTTAGTTTGTCGACTTGAGCAGTCAAATCATTTAGCATCTGGATTGTATCACTAAGAATTGTTGCTTTGTCAAATTTAGGTCTCTCGGGATCTGCTCAAAGCTTTTAACGTTTTAGCTTTAAACATACAATACATAGTCAAGACTGTTAATACAAGAAATCATTTCTCTAACAACAAAAAGCAGAAAATTGTATTTGAGATCATATTCTCATTTATAAAAATGAGATTAATATTCAAAATGTTTTTTTCTTATTCTATATAAGAACTAACATACCGAGTGTTTTCCCCAATTCGGTAAATTGGTCATTGAGACGATCTCTCCTTAGTTTTTCACGGTCAGCCTTTTGAAGCTTTCTGTCTTTCTGTTCTGTACCAGGCCTTTCAGCAACAATAAACAAATGTTAACGATAAATAATACTTTATTTCTAGGAAAGTTGTTACGGTAAATACACAATATCTGAAAATCCAGGAAGCTATAAATGGAGAATTAATAAGTGGGAATATAGTCCTTGTGATGTAATATGATAGGGTTCAATACTATAGTAAGAAGATAATTTAGGTGAAATCACAGTAATTGGGTATTTAATGTTGTCTTGGAATCATAGGACAAAACTAAGAAACAACTTGCCTAAAAAAGGCATTGTGAAGATAAATATTTATGTGTTTTTAAACTGCTTACATATTGTTAAATGATAAAAGTATGTAGCAAGCTTTTATTAAAAATCTTGGGATATTATGCTTTCTCACAGTTTCAAGTGGCACTGCGGCAGATATTTAGCAAAGTGTGGCTCCCATAATGGTGCAAGGCTAGAATGAAGACAAGAATAACAGCAAACAATAGGCTAGATGATCAACCATGGTTCAGAACAACACGTATGGTCGTATGGTAACTTGTTTGGTGCCAAACTTCCGATAGAGGTTAGATGGTCTTCCCTATACACTTATAGATGAAATAATTACCGCAAATGAGTTTAGAAATTTTAAAAAAACAAGAGAAAACAGAAAGGAAACAGTTTTAATGGGAAAAGCTCACTTATATGGTTTTTTTTATGTTGTTACAATTCTTTTTGTGATGAGATATTTTTAATTTGTATTCATTGACCAATATATTGATCTGTTTTAAGATGGAACAACTATTGTGAGGGTTCTAACACATTCCATTCATTTGGGTTGTATGTACATTTAATGATGTAGACTCGGGTCAGCAACAGACTATGTCGCGGGTCAACCTACAGTGATGCATAACCCATACGTAATCCTACTCTAAGACATCACAGAAGTATCATTAGATGGTCAACCAAATGCATAGAAGGGCAAACTTGTAAATTGTGTTTATCATGGCCATGTGAAGACCATGATATTTATTGTTCTTTCATGTTCATGTTTGTTACAGTAGTTTTTTTCCTTGCATTTGTATTTTATTTTATTAAGTAGTTTGACCCATGTTTAGAGATCATGGGCTGGTTATCTCTAGAAAAAAAACTCTTGTATTCACTTATTTAAAGAACGATCAAATGAGAAAGTGGCAGAGAGTTTTAGAATGAGAAGAAAACTGCTTGTTAATTTATCTCATTGGATTATGAGTTGAATAAATGTGTCTATGCTAGCTCAACCGTGGCACGTTGGGTGGTGTTCTTAGACCCGATTTTTTGAAACCGTAGTGGTGTATCTGTATCTTCGGTTAGAAATCGCAGCCCTACAGTTTCGTTTGGTGGTGAATCTGTATCCAAATGAGTCGTAGATCTATCTTTATTTTTATCGTTTGATTTGAACCGGTGATTCGGGGTTTTACTCCTATCATTTAGGGAAGGTTTAAAATATGCCATTTAAAACTCATTATCTGATTATGAAAACTTGACACAATAATAAGTTTCATACCAAGTTACCAACCACAACACCACTCATTATCTAACGATAAAAAAAATCATTACAAGTCTGTATATTACTTTAACCATATTTGACTATTTGAGAGATTTTTACAGCTGGATGTCTCCCATTTTCCCATCAAAATGTCTCTTTGTTCATTTTTTTTGAACAAAATTTCGTAAATTCTCTAGGATAAATACACCAATATCTGCACCCTATAGGATTTGAACTCCCAGCCTTTTGGTTGTGGAGCACACCACTTAACCATTAGTATGTTCATTATATTTAATCCTAGTTGTTAAAAGCCATCGCCTCTTGCGCCTAGGCCCATTTTTCAAACGAAGCGAGGCAGTTGCGCCTTAAGTCGAGGAAATTGCGCTTTAATTCTCCAAGTGATGGTTCAGGTGCACATTCCGGCGAGATTCCTAGATTCCGGAGAGTTTCCGGCCAAATTTTCTAAATTCCAGCAAGATTCTAGCTAGATCCGTACTTTTATCTAAGAAAAACTACTTTTCTACACTAATATTTTAGAACTTTCGGTACTAAATAAATGATATAAAGTGTTATATAATAAATTTTGTTTATTTTATTTAAAGAATAGTATTCTTTTTCTAATACATAATATATTTTTATTTTTTTTTCATTATGCGCTTTATTTTTCTCAGGCCCTTGCTTTTTTTGCGCTTTGCGCCTAGGCCCCAGGCGAGGCCTATGCGCCTTGAGTGCGCCTAGCGCCCTTAATAACTATGTATTTAATGACTACTTAATCATCATAAATTGTCAAACCCTCAAACATCTGATTCATAAACCCTAAACCCATAATCTCCTAGCTTGTTTTATGATTATCTGATCCTAATTATGTGATTCCAATTAGCACAGCCTAAAGCTCAAACTAAAATATTGACTTCAAGTCACAGTAATCAACTTTGAGTGTTTGGGTTAATCACATTTCCCTAATCTTATTCCACATATTATTTCTAACTGATTCAGTTAATTCAAGTCCCAATACAATACATTTGGATATAATCTCCTAAAAAATCAAATGCATTAATTAAAACCAACCATCCAAAACTAGCAAGCTGAAACAGCTAAGTCATCATCATCGTCATACTTGGTAAATCCCACCAATAGCAAAGCAAAGGTAGGGTCTGAGGAGGGTAAGATGTAGACAGCCTTACCTCTACTCCGTAGGAATAGAGATGCTGCTTCCAGTGAGACCCCCTCCTCGATAGTAGTTTTGCATCAAGGCATATAACACTCAGCAATCGGGACAAAGACCGATTAGTGCATGTACCTTTTGTCTTTTAGCTATCAACGTGATTAACCGTCCTCAGCTTTTAACGTTATTTTCACGAAACTAGTAAAATATCGTTAAAATTAGTGCACTTTCACTTTTGCTCCCCGATGGCCCACACATATATACATCATATGCGCATACCGCAAACCTAATGTCCGAATTCATTGAACAATTATTTGCATCAAATCACACTTACATTACATATAAAAACTTTCAACCTAATTAATCAAATTCACCACTCAAAATCATCCAACTGAAACACCTCATCACAGAATCTAAATTCCTGAACTATTAATCTGGATCATACAAACATAAATGCATAAATTGTACAATATTTCAAAACAGGCAAGTAAAATATCACAATTTCTAACAAAATTGACAGCATCTGCATACGTAATGATTGTAACTATTAGGAGTTGAAATTGAAATTGAGAACTTGTACCTTGATTCAGTTTTAACTTGATTTGGAGGCGATCGATTATCAGGAGGATCGAGATGAAATTTGTCTGAAGTTGTAGGCAATCGATTGTCCATTTGTAGAAGGTAACAACAAGGAAGAATTGTATGTATGTGTTGTTTAGGTGAGTTATGGTGAGCTTTTAGGGTTTATCCGTTATCCTGTCCAGCAAAGCAGATTCCTCACGAAGAAAACGTGAATACTAAATTCTTGCGGTTTTGGTTTTTACTCACGAGAATCTACCCGGGGTGTTAACTGTTTGGTTAGACAGGTTTTGACCAGAATTTTAGACAAATCGTTCTTTATTTACCCCTAGAATTTCATTCCTTGTTTTTTTAACCAGTTGTTTATATCTTGCCCTTTTTAGACCATATTTTAGCTTTGCTATTGGTAAAATTTACCGACTTTTATGATGATGATGATGCACGTATGTCCTTTAAATAACAGTTTTACACACCCCTTAGAGCATTCACATCCATTCCATCAAATTCTGTAGAGTTTTTATAATATAAAGAGTAAAAAGTGGTTGTGAGTAGAGGAGAGAGAAAATGTTACTATTCATCTGTATATTTGAGGGACACTGTTCACCCCCTATAATTTTTTAATATATTTTGAAGTGGTTGTGAGTGGAGGTGTCGCAACCCCCGATCCCAAATCCCCGGGAACGGGCGGCCGCGAGCCAGTTTCGGTGGTATCTCGTATTGTCTAATTTGACAGCGGAATTTTTCATCAGGACCGTAGTTAGGAAAAATATTTGATCAGAGTAAAATACCACATTTTCATAACATTAAATACATGAGATAAAACCCAAGTTTCAAGTACGCGCGTTTTCATAGTAATAAATCTTATTTTATTAAGTAAAAACATCTATTTTATTTTAGGTAACTTTATTGCCAGTTTTCCAAGCTTTCAGTGCTGTCCAGCTGACTTCTATTTGGCTTTCACAGTTTGTTACCCGAAATGCGTTTTAAAAACATTTTGTCAGTGGGAAATACTGGTGAGTGAATCCCAGTTTAATCAAGTTTAAGTAAAACCCAGTGTATAGTATTGAGGGCGATCTCGCAATTATATTTGTTTCCAAGACATATCAATTAACATCCATGGTACTGTCAGACCCGACTTGTAGAAATGTTACTCCTTGACCAGGTGGTAACAAATTTTGTATACAAAACCCCAACATACTCATGATAATTGTATTCTTACAAATACTCAATAACTGTTATTCGCATGGAAAAGTATTTAATGTTTTGTAAAAACATGTTAGTATAATAACCCATTTTAACATTAGTAATACCCTCCCCGAGACGGCATTCCAACGACTACGTCGGGCAGAACCACGACAGCCGTTACGGAACCCTAGATTAATCGGGCAGTGTATCTAATACGTATCCAGGGGTTATAATACTTACAACGGAGCAGAACTTCGCTATTTAGGGGGATATTAGACCCGAGTATAATAAGCCTACTATTCAGATTTTGAGAGAAAGAAACAATTTTTGAACGATTTCGACTGAGATCCGATGACTCCTTTATATAGGGCCTGATTTCAGCTTTTACGCGGCCCGCGTAAGTGTCAACAACGGGCTACGCGGCCCGCGTCAAACCCGGTCAACGGTGTAGCTTGGCTGGGTCAGCTTATAGGTCTGCCGGGTGTTGGGCCACGTGGCCGCACTGGGCTTTGCCAGGTTTTTAAGTTCATGCGGCCCGCGTAAGGGTTAAGGGTCCTTTACGCGGCCCGCCTAAAATCAAAAATTCAATTTTTAATTATTTTTATTAATATTTAGGGTGTTCGGGGCCCGTTTTCACGTATGGGATGTATTTTGGGACGTATTGAGATATTTTAAAATATATTAGGGTGTCAGAAAATATTCAAGGGTGTCGGTCCAGAGTTGTTATATCCTCCCCACCTTGTTTTAGAGCTCGTCCTCGAGATCTACTGGAATAAGTGTGGATATTTCCTTTGCAATTCAGATTCGAGCTCCCATGTGTATTCAGGTCCTCTTTTGGAGTCCCACTTTACTTTGACCAGAACTAATCTCTTGTGCTTGAGATTCTTAATTTTCCTGTCTTCAATTTGTAGAGGCCTCTCTACAAATTTTAACTGTTCATTTACCTCTATATCCTTAAGAGGTACCATTAGTGATTCATCAGCTAGGCATTTCTTGAGATTAGATACATGGAATACATCATGTATTCCTGCCATTTCCTCTGGCAGTTGTAGCTGATAAGCTACAGGTCCTATTCTTCTAATAATTTCAAAAGGTCCAACATACCTGGGACTTAGCTTCCCTCTTTTGATGAATCTTACCACTCCTTTCCAAGGAGAGACTTTTAATAATACCTTGTCACCTACCTGGAATTCTAACGGCTTACGTCTGTTATCAACATAGCTCTTCTGTCGATCGCGTGCTGCTTTCAGTCGTTCTTTGACTTGGATAATTTTATCAGTTGTTTCTTGCACTATCTCAGTCCAGATAATTGCTTTTCCCCAATTTCTGCCCAACAAACTGGGGTTCTGCACTTTCGTCCATAAAGTGCTTCGAATGGTGCAGCATTGATACTTGTGTGATAACTATTATTATAAGAAAATTCTATTAAAGGTAAGTGATCGTCCCAGTTACCTCCGAAATCAATTACACAAGCTCTAAGCATGTCCTCCATTGTCTGAATTGTTCTTTCGCTTTGTCCATCCGTTTGAGGATGATAAGCTGTGCTTAGATTCAACTTGGTTCCCATGGCTTTTTGGAAACGGCTATCCCTATCAGAAACAATTGATAAAGGAATTCCATGTAATGAAACAATTTCATTTACATACAATTTAGCTAACTATTCCATACTGAAAGTTTCTTTCATTGGTAGGAAATGAGCTAGCTTGGTTAGTCTATCTACAATCACCTAGATTGTATCATTACCTTTCCTTGTTTTGGGTAATTTGGTAACAAAATCCATTGTTATCAATTCCCATTTCCACATTGGCATTTCTAGCTGTTGTAACAAACCTGAGGGTTTCTGGTGTTCAGCTTTAACTTGTGAACATGTTAAACATTTAGAAACATAGGTTGCTATGTCCTTTTTCATTCCTATCCACCAGAAATTTTTCCTTAAATCCTGGTACATTTTATCATTTCCGGGATGCATCGTGTATTTAGACTTATGGGCTTCTTCTAATATACGATGACGTAGGTTTCCTAATTTAGGTATCCACATTTCTTTTTATGGAATCTCCAAATTCCATCTGTTTCTTGTTCTAATTCCTTAATCATACCTTTTAGTTTTTCAGTATCATCCTTGATTACTGATTCTTGTGTTTTTCTGATTTGATTATTTAAATCTACTTGTAGATTTAATTTAAGAGAACGTACCCTTTTTGGCTTTTCATGATACTTTCGACTTAAAGCATCTGCCACTACATTCGCTTTTCCTTCATGATACTGGATATCACAATCATAATCACTAAGCATTTTCATCCAGCGTCTTTGTCGCATGTTCAATTCCTTCTGCTCAAAAACATACCTTAAACTCTTATGATCAGTGAATATGGTAAACTTACTACCATAAAGATAATGTCTCCAAATTTTAAGAGCAAAAATTATAGCTCCTAACTCTTGATCATGGGTTGAGTAATTCTCTTCATGATTCTTAAGTTGTCTAGATGCATATTGTGACAACTGTGCTCTTTAATCGATTAACAATGTAAAACAATGTTAATTATTAATAAAACAATGTGTTTTGGTGTTATTATGTGTGTATTTGTGTTTGGTGATTTTACAATTTGATTCGATCTGATTTCAAGCTTTAAATCGCTTTCTGAAAAGTTATACGCAAACTGGTGCGTAAACGCAGTCAGTTTAACGCGACAAACACTCCGGGATAGTGAAATAGGCTTAACATACCTTAAATAACCTTCACATAACTTAGAAATAAGTTTTGGATGGTTTGGTGTGTTGAAATCAAGTTTGTTCGATCGCAGGGACTATTTGTGTCAAACTGCGAAACTATACTGATTTGTATAGTAACGAACATTCCGGAACTTGATCATAAGTTAAATATGCCCTAAATATCCTTTACATAGCTTAGAAATAGGCTTTGAGGTGTTTGGTGCGCAAAAATAAACTTATTGGTCATTCAGGGACTAAAAGCGTCAAAAAGTGCATAAGTTTGCATTTTCGCGCATATCTTACATTCTGAATATATCCGAACACCCAAAAATTTATGTAATCATTAAAACATCTTATTTTAGTGATTGGCATGATAAAATTCCATTCGTCGCTTAATTTGGATCGATTTTGCGTTCGTTACGACTTACGTCGTAATTAACCGAACAACACGATCGTACGACCAAACGAACCGACATCCGAGATGTTTTTGAGCATTTTTTGAGTTCCCAATACTTTAACTTCATTTTAGAGCCTTGAAATGAGGTTAACGGGGATTAAACATGTCAAAAATGAGCCAAAATGCAAGTTCTTCAAGTTTAGGGACTAAAATTGTCAATCTGCCAAAGATAGCCAGACGACCCGCGTAAGCCAGGCCTTACCTTTACGCGACCCGTGTCAGTGTTACAGCATAGAAACATTGAATCTGGTCATTTAGCTCGATTTTGATGGTTTTGATCAATGGTTTTCAATGCTATGGGCTGGTTTGTGTGGAGAACAAGTCCCCCAATCAGTATTTAACACTTGTGTGGCCTAGATCATTCCCTCCTTGCCAAGAAATGATCCTAACGGTTTGCGAAAAACTATATAAGGCCATGTCGCTCATTCATTTTCCTCACATTTGGTCTAAGATTTCTCTAAGTGGTTGTGATTATTCACTACCTACCTAAGAATACTTGGAACCAAATCTATTTGGACCCTTTGTAAGTCCTCTTTCATTCTTTTATTGCTTTCCTAGCTTGAAAGTCAAACAATGTTTGACTTTCGGCTTTGACCACGAGTTGGTCAACGAGAAATTCGTTTGAACTTCGCAACGTGAGCGTAATCACGATGGTTATAATCCTTAGTGACTATACCTACTGATTACCACGTTGACTAGGCGTAGTGACGAGTCGTAGTTTCGGTCAAAATGCGCATTTAAGCGTATTTTATAACCAACCTACTCTAGGTATCAAAACACTTTGTTTTGATATCAAAACCTGTTTTCTAACTTAGTTAAGCGTGTTTTAACATGCTTAGCTCGTCACTTTTAGTTTAGTGCTTGTTTAGAGTCGTAAGTCAAGCGGTCTAAACCACCGCTTAGACTTTCGAACTCAACCTGTTTGGTCGATCTTTAGGATCCAATCAAGCATGTTTAGTGACCATAGTTGCATAGGGAATAACCTTCTGAGGTTATACCTTATGGTCACCAAGTTTAAGTAGTTGTATGATAGGTAGTATATATGCCTTAGGTAAATTACCAAAATGCCCTTTTCATGCATAATTGGACTTTAAGCATATGTAACCTAACTTTTGTCACCTAAACTGATTATGCAACATAAATAAACATGTTAGGGCATATAATACATAGGACTAGTTAGACGTCTCGAACGCGTTTTTCGCGAGCGACGCGTTAAAGTAGCGTAAGCTACCTAAACGGGTCGTAACGGGTCGAAAGCACTTAGGTTAGGTTTCAATTTAGGATGTAGGCTTTGTTAAACCATATCACATGAGTTCCAACACTCATTTGGTTTACAAGACCTCATTCTATCCGATCTTCCGATTTAGGCGTCTATTGTTTGACTAGTGATCCGATTACTAGGTACTACTTGAATTTCCTTGGTTTGCCTGAGCTTCGCTAAGTTCTTTAGATCAAGGATACCTTCCATTCAATGTGAGTACATAGTTCCCCTATTTTACTATTTTCAATTGTTTTGGGGTGATTCATATGTACAAAACAATTTCAAGGTTTAAACGATGATTTCAAAAACGATTAAGATGGTTTATACTAAACTAATAATGATTTCAATAAAGTGAACGAAACTTGTTGGTTGTAGTTACATAACAAATGACATTCATTAGCATTGATCAAGCCGACCAGTATTAGGTTATAGTACCATAGGATCTGACAAATCCCGTTATCAGACTACACCCATGGTTATGTGTGGGGGTTATGTAGGTAACGACCGAATCTGTGATTGTTAACTTACCCTTTGGTGGTTTGTTTTTCACGAGAAGTGAGGTAGTCGAGTCACGAAGGTTTGAATGTTGTTAGCGAGACGACCAAAAGTAGTTTCACTATTAAAATGAATGCGATTTTGGGACGAGTTAAACGATTTGAGACGACTTAAACGAGATAAACGATTTGGATAAACGATTTGGTTTTGGGTAGTGATTAGATAATGGGACGGGTGTAGTGTGATAGAATCATGGTAGATACTCCGCTGGTACATCTTATATATAAGTGCTTCTATCATATTACATTGCGTGTCATTATTTAGTTCACTGGGGAAACGATTTTGAAACGATGTCACACAACGAGGTTTTCGAAACGATATAAACCATACAAGTTTTATTAACAAGTTTGTACGAGATGTTTACGAGTTATTTTACTAAAACAAATGTTTTTGGGTTAAGAATCATGGCTATGAGATTTTTATACTATAGCCATCTTGATTTGAGTTGGTTAAATTATGTTGCAATAAACTTTTCAAAACGAGGTTAGTACTCTTGTAGTCTAACAAGGTATTGCAACATATAAACGGGCCATGAATCCGATACTCCCATAAAACCTATGTACTCGCCAACATTTCTTTGCTGACTTTATTTTTACATATGTTTCAGGTGGTATTGCTTGATGTTGCTTGCCAGCTTGTGTCACATAGGACCTGGACGAGGCCTTAGTGACTTAAAAACAGTTATAAACAATGTGTAGCATGTTTGTTTTGGTTTAAAGACAATGTACATTACATAATAATTCAACAAAATGAAACATTTGGTTACCATGGTTGTGGAACAATAATTCTGTTACAACACTCCCCGACGTTCCCGCCACGGTTTGTTGTTTTAACGTGGTCGGGGTGTGACAGAAGAGTTGGTATCAGAGCCAATGGTTATAGGAAATTAGGTTATTAGTAATGCTTTGACCTAGACTATAACTTCTAGGACCCCAACGCAGGTTTACTTGTGTTTAGATTTTAAAACAATACTGTCACCTATCCTTAGGTGATAACCACAACAAGAACACAATAACAAATCCGCTTCGAAAATTAATCATCTATCCTTGGATGATTGATTACTAGGTTTTGAACCTTCTGTTATAAGGTTTTGAACCCTCTAAGTTTTCAAAATTGTTAGTGCATTACGTCTATTGACTTCGTCTTGTATCATGTAATAGGATAGGATATACAGTGCACGAGGATCGAGAAACAGACGTTAGTGTTAAGAGTGTGATTTCGCTCGTAATGGACCAAGGTCATTTGGAGCGAAATCAGAAACTTCTGATTTCGCCCGAAATGACAATGGTTCATTTGGAGCGAAATCAGCACAAGTATAAATAGTGCATTGTTTGTTTCATTTGGCACGGAATCAGGATCGTGTAACGAAGTGCTGCCAAATTGTTCTCAGGTTGTAATCAGTGTTAAATCAATACAAGAGGCATTATAATTAGTTTGAGCGTCCGTGTCATTGATTCCGCCTTTGATTCGGATAAAAGACTCTTCTGATCGACTCATTCGGGTCTAACAACGATCCTACAAAAATCTCGTCAAAGTTTGGGTTTAAATAATGTGAACACGTGCAAACTGGAAGAGTGAATGCCTGTACCCTGAGTTTTCAGTCGAAGGCTAGAGTGTTCGTACAAATCCGCAGTATCAGACCAGTCACTCTTACCTGGGAACTCTTGGGGTGAGTGTTCACTTATAGGCGAGCATGTCTTCGCGATACATTCTATTGACCCATTTACTTTGATTTGTCACCGCGTGTCGTTTGTTTGTTCGAGGTAACGAACGAATGATCGCCTTCCTTGTGTTTTGTCGATGTTTTCAATGCCTCTTTTGTTTTTCCAATTGCCGACCTCACTCGTTTCTCATGTTTTCTTTTTAGACAATGCCTCCTCGACGCGATGCTCAAACTTTTACCACTGAAGAAGTCGCAGCCCTTGTCTCTCAGCAAATGGTTGCTGTACTTCCAGGCGTAGTGACCCAAATCCATGAGTTATACAACAACAATAATAACAACAATAATGCTCAGTGTAAGTTCAAGAATTTCAATTCTGCGAAGCCGCTTAATTTTTCTGGGTCACAAGGAGCAACTGCGCTCCTGCAATGGTTCGAAAGTATCGAGAGCACATTCAGACATGTGCAGTGTCCGAATGCGCGTAAGGTTGAGTTTGCTTCAAGCGTGTTTGAGAAGCGAGCTCTTACATGGTGGAACGGAGTGATGCGTGATAGGGGTGCCGAAGTGGCATTAGCACAAACTTGGGAAGAGCTCTGAGCTCTCATGATGAGAGAGTTATGTCCCTGTCACGAGATTCGAGCTTTGGAATGAGAATTCGATGATTTGAAACAAGACGGGGGAGAACACCGTGCCTATACGGATCGATTTGCGGAGCTTAGTTTGTTGTGTCCCACTATGGTTACCCCACTGGAGAAAGCAATCGAGAGGTATATCGATGGTTTACCCGATTCCATACAGGATATTGTGACCGGTGTTAATCCTACTACCGTTCGTCACGCGATTGAGTTGTCTGCAGGAAGCTGACTACGCCCCCGTGTCCGCTGGGCACGGCCCCGTGGTGGGCAACAGAAGCTTCTATGAGTTTGTCTTTTCTGCTGACCTTTGGGCGCGGCCCTGTGCTCGCTGAGCACGGGGCGTGTTCAGTCTTCTGTCTTCTTTGTTTTGCTTGGGAAGATGCTGTCGGAAGGTCGGGCATGCCACTTTTGTTCCTTTTCTTGTATTTATGTTACATTTAGCTGTCTTTTTGCTTCTTTTGTTAATTTGAGCTCATTTTGTGCACATCAAATACCCCCACACTTGAATCTTTGCTTGTCCTCAAGCAAAACTATTTATAATGTGGCTTTTTCACTCTCAAATGGAATGGGTAGAAGAGAAAGTTTTTTTTTGGACTTGTCATATAGTGTCGGGATTTCCAAGATTCTTTATTTAGGTTTTCTTTTTATTTATTTACAATCTTATTCGTCATGATTTATTAAAAACGTTTCATAAGATAAATTACTTATTAGGGCATAACATACCTTTTTAAAATTCCATTTATATACAAGTTCACATACCTCACGGGGAATCACTCAACACCCGGCCGAAGGTGTATTTTTAGTCAATCACTCGAGAGCGGCATGAAACTTACTCCTACCATAAGTTTGCCAAGCAATCAATCCTCCTCCTTTTTAACTATATACCTTTGTAAATATCAAGAGGACTTTTGGGTGAAGGGTTAGGCTAAAGGTGGGTGGTTGGGTTAGTGGTTAGTAAAAGGGCGAAAAACGTAACAAACGTCGGTTTTTGAAAGACTTTTTACTTTTTCACATTTTTATTTATTTTGATGAACCATTTGTTTCAAACAAAGTTATTTTTGATAAACTTGTTTGTTTATTTGGTTTCATCAAAATATATATATATATATATATATATATATATATATATATATTATTTTTTTAGGGCAAGTCATTAGAAAACCGAACGTTGTTACTAAAAGATAGGGGTAAAAATAAAAAGGTTTAGGTGGGTAAAAAGGGTGATTGTTTTGGGTTAAGAAATGAAAAGGTTTAGGCTCAAAGGGGTTAACTAGGGGGATTTTGGGTAGGTGGTAAAAAATGAAAAATAATGGTGTAGAAAGAAAAAGGGTTAGTCCCAATGCCTCCATCATTTACTTACTCGGGTTTAAGTTGGTAAGGACCGGGAATGTATTGTCGTGGCAAGTTCTAGAGTCGTACGAACCAAGCGGCTATTCACACAAGAACGAAAAATGAGCATTTAGTGTAAAGGTATGTATTTTTGTATGCTCGATAAAGGCTCAAAACTCACTTTTGTGGGAAAGGGTTTTTATGTGATCAAGTATATATAATCAAATTTTAATTAAGTTTGTCATGCCATTTCGTAATTTTCTTACGTTGGTTCTTTTTATCATGACGCTATCGGTTGTAAACTTGTAAAAATATAACCTTGTTAGAACTTGAATTCCCAACTTAAACTTAGACAAGTAAAAAAAATGAAAAATTTTTTGAAAAAATTTGGGGTGATTAGCGGTTCCAATAGAGTTTTGTGTAAGGCTTGTTATTAGGACTTGCAAGATTCAAGGTTTTAGCATCCCCCCCCCCACTTAAATTACACATTGTCCTCAATGTGTCCCAAAAATAAGTTTTTAGGTTGATTGAATGTGTAAAATGGTGTTAAAAGCAAAATTTTATGATACTGGCATCCTGGACACGGCCCCATGTTGGATGGACACGACCCCGTGTCTGGCAAAAATCTGCAGAATTTAAACAAACAGCAGGTCTGGGAGGTGGGCACGGGGGCGTGTCGGCCGGACACGACCCCGTGTGGACAGTCTGCAAGGTTGAAAAACATGTTTCTTTCTCCGGTTTTCCTGGCCCGGCTTTAGTAATACTAATGTTTAGCACTTCTAAGCCTCGTATGTACCTGTTTTATCAATAAATACCACACCAAACAATACCAAACGTCCTAAATTACCAAGTTTAGCATCCAAACCATCAAGTTAAAGATAAAAACAAAAGCTGAAAATAAAAATAAGTTAGGAAAAGTAAATTGTTCAACACTTCGGCACGCAGGCCAGAAATTGTTTGATAGAAAGGGAATTTAACTTGTAGGATCACCAACCATCCGCTCCTACTCCTGCTCCACCTGCCTAGTCCATGTCTTCATCACTCTTATCACCTCCTCCCCCATGCCCTGCCATATACTCCCGGATGCTTCCGATGTCATCTTGGATGTCGGAGATGTTTCTTTCAATAGCTCCCACCCAGTGGTATGGTTGTTGGCGAGGTTGTAGGTGTTCCTGGTGCACATAAGGTTTTCCTGCAAAAGATCATGTAAACTCTGAAAGTTAGGAAAACCTCCTCCTTGTGAGGAGGACGGGCCCGGCTCACCGTGGGGTTGTATTGGGGAGGTGGAGCGTGAAGGACTAGCGCCTCTTGCGGGTTCCATGCATGGCCTTGCATCCTCTGAAAGCTTACCGATCCGTCTTCCGCCTCATAGATTAGGTTCATGGAGCGACAATGTGTACATCGACCCGTCCTGACCATGGGCTCCTCTCAAAAAACCTAGGGATGTTCGCGAAGTGCTTGAAGAGGCGGTACACCCATCCCCCGAAGAAAATAAGAGTTGGTGCATGAGCAAGCCGGTTCAGATGCATGTTCCGGAGTAGGAGGAATGGAACATCGAGGGGTCTTCGGGTGTGAATGCAGTGGAGGACTACCAAATCTCTCAACCCAACAACGCCGCTGCTGTCATGTCTCTGACTAAGAGAGTAAGCAAGGAGCCTATGAATGTAGCGATAAAGCGGATCCCATAGCTTAGTGCTCTTAGTGCTGCTCGGGTTGTAGAACCCATCACCAATCTGAGCCCATGCGGCTTGGCGTTCGTTCTCATCCAACTCTCGCATTCCCCCGGTGTTTTCTTCACTTCCCGAATCCTCTTCCGTATATAGCCCCAATATTGCCCCGAATTGCGCCATAGAGATTGAGTACCTAGTTCCACCACACCGAAATGCAACCCCATTATTGTCGAAAGGGTCGCACCTTGAATTGAAAGTGAAGGTGCTGTAGAACTCCATAGTGCACTCGTGTTTCGATCGAAGTCGAGTGGTTAGGGCAACCCTTAGTGGGCCGGTAACGAGGTTGTTGAACCGGTCAAGTTGGTTTACCATGGCTAAGAGGTCCGTGCATGTTTGCCTTGGGTATTCTTCGGGTCTTGTTTGAAGTGTGTCATATCTGGCCCTAGCATCGAGCTCATTTGCGTTGAATCTTGTGAACTTCTTCAACATCTGAAAGAATACACCAAAAGTTAGCACGAAACAGTGAGATTTTCGGAAAAACTATAAACAGTGAGCTGGACACGGCCCCGTGTTCAGCGGGCACGACCCCGTGTCCAGGCGTCTGTTACTCAAAAATTCCATTTTTCGACCCGGTCTGAAAATCCAAAAATTTTTGGCCAAGTAGGTACGGTTTCCCCCGAAAATGAAACCGCAAGTGCCGTTTTTCCCAAAACAAACCGTTTACCCTTTCAATTTTATCTTTTTCGGTTCAAAAACAAGGGTTAGTGGTTTTTATGAGAAATCGGGCAAATCTATCAACAATACAAGTGGATTTACTTCCCAATACACTAATCTAAACTAATGCTAACAGATTTATGCAAAAATTTGAGGTTTGATCCAGATGAACTTCAAGAACCCTAGATTTTTCCCCAAATTTTTAATGTTTTAACTACATGCAAGTAAACAATCTAACTACTAATGATGGTAGAATCATACCTTGATGTTGTTAGAATGAGAGGAGACGTCGAAAATCTGCGGAAAATCGCCTGGACCAGAGCGTTTTTCGGGGAAACGGGGCGTGTGGAATGATGTAACTGATATGAAAAAGGGGTTTTATCCCGACAGTTGCGCGGACACGGCCCCGTGCCGAGCAAAGTTTTTTGAATTTTTTTTTAATTAGTGCTCGTGTGAGTGCCCTGCTTTCCCAAAAATTTGGTTAGAAGACTTACCGATTTTGATGTTTACCTGCTTGTTCGTAACGTACCAGGTATGATGTTGATGCATTTACTCGTCGACCGTTTGAAGCGAGATCTCTTCCTCCTCATCCTCAATGGATCCTCGATAGAGTTTCAGCCGTTGGCCATTGACTTTGAATGGAATTCCATTCCGAGATTTAATTTCTACTGCACCGTGAGGAAAAATATGGGTGATGGAAAAAGGTCCTGACCACCTAGATTTTAGTTTACCCGGAAATAATCGAAGTCGTGAATTAAACAATAGAACTTGATCTCCTACTCGAAATTCATTAGGTTTAATGTGTTTGTCGTGTAAAATTTTCATTCTTTCCTTATAAATTTCTGAGTTAGAGTATGCATAATTCCTTAATTCGTCTAATTCATTTATTTGACAAAATCAATTTTTACCTGCAATTTCTAAATCCAAGTTTACATTTTTTATTGCCCAGTAGGCCTTGTGAGCTATTTCTACTGGAAAATGACAACTTTTTCCATAGACGAGCTTATATGGGGTTGCACCTATAGTGGTTTTATAAGCAGTTCGAAAAGCCCATAAAGCATCATCTAATTTATCGGCCCATTCCTTTTTATTTAAACCTACGGTTTTTTCAAGTATTCGTTTTAAACCTCTATTAGTCACTTCGGCTTGTCCGTTTGTTTGAGGGTGATATGTTGTTGAGACCCGATGATAGACCCCATATCTTGTTAGGATTTTTTCGAGTTGATGATTACAAAAATGGGTACCTCTATCACTTATTAATGCTTTAGGTGTTCCAAAACGAGAGAATATTTTTTTCAGAAATCTTACCACGACTCTTCCATCATTTGTTGGAAGTGCCTCAGCCTCGGCCCATTTAGACAAGTAATCGACTGCCACAAGTATATATTTGTTTCCTTTCGACGGTGGGAAAGGTCCCATGAAATCGAGTCCCCACACATCAAAAATTTCACAAACGAGAATGCCTTTTTGTGGCATTTCATTTTTGGAAGAAATGTTACCTGATCTTTGGCAAGCATCACATGTCTTGACAAGATTTTGCGCATCTTTATAAATGGTAGGCCAATAAAATCCTGAATCAAATACCTTCCATGCGGTACTGGCGGCACCATGATGTCCTCCATATGGACCTTCATGACAATGGCGGAGAATCCTTCGTGCTTCGTTGCCATGTACGCATCTTCGGATGAGTTGGTCGTCACACATTTTGAAAAGATAAGGATCTTCCCAAAAGTAATTCTTTACATCAGCAAAGAATTTCTTTCTTTGGTGATGTGGCCATCCCTTTGTGACTATACCGCTAGCTAAATAGTTAGCGTAGTCGGCATACCATGGTTCTTGTCTATATTCCGCCATTTCCAGGGACTCTGTTGGAAATTTTTCGTTGATTTGCTCGTCCCTGGTTGCCTCCAAAGCTGGGTCTTCTAAGCGCGAAAGATGATCTGCTGCTGTGTTTTCTGCTCCTCTTTTGTCTTTGATTTCAATATCAAATTCTTAGAGGAGTAGAATCCACCTGATCAAACGGGGCTTTGCGTCTTGTTTCTTGAAGAGGTATCGGATGGCTGCATGATCTGTATAGACTACAGTTTTAGAAAGAACAAGGTAAGAACGAAATTTATCAAAAGCAAATACCACAACTAGTAATTCTTTTTCAGTGGTTGTGTAATTCTCTTGTGCATCGTTAAGTGTTTTACTAGCATAATAAATTGGGTGGAAATGTTTTTCTTTTCTTTGTCCCAAGACTGCTCCAACGGCAAAGTCACTTGCATCACACATGATTTCGAAAGGTGATTTCCAATCAGGCGCTATCATGATAGGTGCATTGACTAGCATTTCCTTAAGGGTTAGAAATGCTTGATTGTAATCCTTTTGAAAGATGAAAGGCGCATCTTTTTCAAGTAATTTCGTTAGAGGTCTTGAAATTTTAGAAAAGTCTTTGATAAACCGTCTATAAAATCCGGTATGCCGTAAGAAACTTCTGATTGCTCTAACGGAGGAGGGTGGAGGTAGTCGAGAAATTGTGTCTATTTTTGCTCGATCAACTTCCATTCCTTCGCTCGAGATCTTGTGACCGAGTACTATTCCCTCTGTTACCATGAAATGGCATTTTCCCAGTTAAGGGCGAGGTTAGTTTCCTCACATCAGGATAGCATTCGTTCGAGGTTATCGAGGCATTGGTCGTATGAATCTCCGAAGATAGAAAAGTCGTCCATGAAGACTTCCATTGTCTTTTCTATCATGTCATGGAAGATGGCCACCATGCAACGTTGGAATGTTGCGGGGGCATTACATAGACCGAATGGCATGCGTCGATAAGCAAAAGTTCCGTAGGGGTATGTGAAAGTTGTCTTTTCTTGATCTTCAGGTGCTATTGGAATTTGAAAGTAACCTGAAAATCGTCCAAGAAACAGTAAAATTTATGACCGGATAGTCGTTCTAACATTTGATCAATGAAGGGCAAAGGAAAGTGGTCCTTCCTTGTTGTTTCATTTAATCGTCTATAGTCTATGCATACTCTCCATCCTGTGACGGTTCTTGTTGGTATTAATTCATTTTTTTCATTAGTTATTACCGTCATACCTCCTTTCTTTGGGACTACTTGGACGGGACTCACCCATGGACTATCGGAGATAGGATAAATAAGTTCGGCGTCAAGTAATTTGATGACCTCATTTTTAACCACTTCTTGGACATTTGGATTTACTCTTCGTTGTGGTTGTATTACTGATTTGTAGTCATCGTTCATTAGAATTTTGTGCGTGCACATGGAAGGGCTTATTCCTTTTATATCTACAAGCTTCCAAACGATCGCATTTTTATGTTTTTTCAAAAGTTTAATTAATTTTTCTTTTTCTACACTACTTAATTTAGATGAAATAATTACAGGTGAATTACCATCTTTGTCTAGAAAAGCATATTCCAAACCTTTTGGAAGTTCTTTGAGCTCAAGGGGGAGTCTTTAGGAGACTCCTTATTTTGGGGCTCATTTTGATCAAGAACTTTAAAGGTTTGTTCTATGACGACCTCTTCTTCAACAAAGTGGTCAATCTTTTCACTTATATCGGGTGGCTCATCTTCATCTTCAATTAAGGGGTCATTCTTGTCAAAAGGATATTTCATTGAACGCTCAAGATCTATGCTTCTTTTGAATGCCCCTAATTGAAGAGGTAGATTATTAAACTTCCGATTTTTCAAAGCTTCGTGAGTTTTTACAAATGGTCTTCCCAACACTAGAGGAGCGTCATCGAGGATGACAAAGTCGGTTGGGATTACCATTTGATTTGTTTGAACCAAGACATCCTCAACTACACCGATTGATTTTATTATTCTCCGATTGGATAGAAAAATGGGTATTTGAAGTGGAGCAAAATTACTAATACTCAATTTTTCGAAAATGTAATTAGGCATTATGTTAACACAAAGATCCTTATCAATGGTGATATTGCTAATAAATGAATTTTGAAAAAAAAACATGGAACCGGTGTAATGTAAATTTCAAAAGGGTCTTCTTTTATTAGCGAAGTTTGATCATTAGTTAGCTTAACACTTATCATTTCCTTAATTTTTGCGTTAGTGTTTAGCTCTTTTAAAAACTTAGCATGAGTCGATACTAAAGAATGGTTTTACAAGAGATTAATTTCTTCAAAAATAGACTCTTCTTTAATTTTAACGTTATCGGCCTCACCTCTTTCGTTGTTTAACTCATGTGTTGGTTTTTCACTTGTTTGTTCTTCCATTTTTAACTTTTCAACTATCGTTTCTTTATTTAATTCTTCTCTTACGTGGGACTCTTCTTCCCTTGCGCGAGATTCTTTTATGTATCTTTCGATAGTTTTAAGTTTTTCTATTATCCTATCGGCCACTTCGGTGATAGAAAAAGGATTGGGATCCTCAAAGCTTGAATCCGGTTGTTCGATCCTTGGCTCCTCATAGTACCCATATGAAGTAGATGGTTCACACCATTGTCCTTCATTGTAAGTATATGATGGATAAGGGTCGAAATTTTGTTCTTCATAGTACTCATATGAGGTGGGTTGTTCACGCCATGGTTCCTCATAATAAGTATATGAAGGTGGTGGTTCATACCTTTGGTCTTCATAGGATGTGTATGAAGTTGATGGCTCGTACCTGGGCTCCTCATAATAGTTGTATGAAGTGGATAGTTGAAATAAGTTACAATATTGTACCGAGTGCGGGTTACCACAATTAGTGCAATAATCTCTCATGTAATCATCCTCCTCATAGGTGTAGTTGTAGCCTCCTGAGTATTGATCCATAGGGATCACTCAACAGACCACAACTGAGTCTCGGGACCAGAAAACAAAAATAAAGACGGAAATAGAGGCTGGACACGGCCCCGTGTTCAGTGAGCACGGCCCCGTGTTCAGGGTCTGTATCTGGGCGTTTTAATAAAAGTTACTGGTCTCGTTGAGCACGGGGGCATGTCCATTGAGCACGACCCCGTGTTCAGACTCTGTATCTGGGTGTTTAACTAAAAATATGCAACACGGCCCCGTGTTCAGTGAACACGGCCCTGTGTTCAGGCTACTGTAAATGCAAACTCAACTAAAATGCAGAAAAATGTGCGCACGTTTTGAAAAAGTTTTGAAAAACTGATTAGGCCGTCGATTTTAAGCTTTCTTAAAATCCTTGTGTCCCCGGCAACAGCGCCAAAAACTTGATGTGCGTTAGGTGTAATATATTTTAGATGTATATTTTAAGCCCTTTTTACACTTTTTAGCAAAGTTTTAAATTTATAAAACACGATATTTACTAACACTAAACACACATATCGGTAAGTGCACCCATCGTGGACGTGGTATAGTGTTGGTAAGATACCGAGGTCGTCCAAGGACACAAGAGCTTTTAGTACCGGTTTATCCTCAACGTCTAATCAAATCAAAAAGTCAGAAAAAGGTTTTTAAACTACGAAAATAAAACTAACTAAAATGCTGAAAAATAAAATAAAATAAAAAACAGATAGACAAGATGAATCACTTGGATCCGACTCGCGTGTAGTGTAACCTTTGATTATTTTCGCACTTTTGCACTTATTTAAGAGATTATCTTAGTTATTGTAGTAGGCCCCTGTCACACCCCCAAAATCCACCTGCGGAGTATCACCGCTTGGGAGCGTGACTGACTAGGATCAAGCCACCAATCATATTGAACATGTAATAAATAGTAATGATTATCCATCAATACGAAAGGTGTTTATCAAACCAACATAATTAAGTGTAGCGGAAGCATTTATGAAAAACCCAACATAAGTATTAATGTTTGAAATGTCATAAGTATTTAATACGTAATCACGATCCATCTGCCCACAACGACCTGCTCCTCCTTGTGCAAGCTCCGTTAGTACCTAAGGTCCTGCAAGGCATGCAGCAGAGAGTCAACAACTAGTTGAGCGAGTTCACAGAAAGTAAATGCGTATCAGTAAGTTCGTGAGTATCAAGTGGCTCTACTGGGCCAATATAGGTTTCTTTTGGTGGGGGCTTCCCAAATATTAATCCACTAGACTATGCGTAACCATATGTGTTCTTCACATCCGAGAACAGTAATACGTACAAGTTTACGCAGGATTTACGTAAGTATCCTTCACAACCGAGGATAGGGTGCGTGGGGTTTACGTAGGTTTTACGTAAGTGCCTGACACAACCGAGGCAGTAGTGAGTATCCGTTCACGCAGGTTTTACGTGTGTATCCTTCACAACCGAGGATAGCGAGTAGCATAAGTATACGTAGGTTTTACGTATGTGTCCTGCACAACCGAGGACGATGGTATGGTAGTCTAGTAATGGTATCCGTATGAATCTATTCAACCTTATCCTTTTAATCCCATTCCCAACACCCCGGGAATCCCATGCCTTGGTAAGAGTGTGAACTCACCTTGGGTTGCTCGGCAGATACACAATAAAAGGTTCTTGAACTAAAGTGGTCAACCACGTCCTAACAGGGTTACCATACAAGTCAGGTTTTGACTTCAAGTAATGCACGTATAAGTCATGGCAAACACGTATTTATCATGGCAACACAAAATCAGTCAAGTAATATCAAGAAGCCCAATAATAATTGGCCCAACATGTTGTGCGATCCAATACCCCGGCCCAAACACATAAACAATCCATTACATACTCGGCCCAAATTAAGTAGTGTATGTGTGCCTTGTGCGATCCGATTAATACCCAGCCCAACATGTCATTCGGCCCAAACAGTTAAACAACATACAGCTTGTGCGATCGAGGTACCTTGTGCGACTGGAGACCCTTGTGCGACCAGGGTCTCTTGTGCGACCAAGACCGTTGTGCGATTGGGATTGAGATTGGGCCTAAGGCCCAACAGTGAAGCGGCTTATGCGATCCGTGCGTGGCCCACGGTCTTGTGCGACCGAGTGAAACATGTGCGAACAGCCTCTTGTGCGATTAAGAGGCCTTGTGCGGTTGGACTTGTGTGAATCCGAAATTATGCCAAACAGTTATATAGTTCCCATATTTCAAGCAATATTGTTACTATAGCCAATTAATTTCGGTTGACCAAATTATCAATTAACACAATATCAACAAATCAGTTAGCAAAAATATCGATCAAACAAGCATAACCTAAGCAATTCATATGAACTCTAATATGAATAACAAGAACATTCAAACTGTCCGATTTATTAACACTTACACATAAGAGCCGATTACATAACAATTATATCATCATTCAACCGATATCAAATCACAACTGATTTATTTGTTTTCGGGTAACATTCACAATTCAAACAACACCTAACCAGCCGAGTTCTTGCAAGTCATACGATTTACATACATGTAACACACCACAACTTATCATATGAGCTAATCATGAAATCACACATGTAATCATACATAACTTACAAACATAATGTACAACACTAACCGATTGAAAGGGAGTGGGCAGGAATTGATATGAACGTGTATCCTTGGTGCTGTCGGGTTTCAAGCAAACGAGAGAGAGAGAGAAGTCTAGGGTTTCTTGTGTGTGTTGTGTTTTGTGACAAATGAGAGAACTACCCCTAGATGGGTGTTTGTTTGCGTACAAAACAAGTGGGCCGAACCCAACTCGGGTGCCCTATGGGTCCGCGTACAAGGTGTGGCCCAAAATGGGCTTGTGCGATCGGGCATTGATGTGTGCATTTGTGCGATTGGGCTTGTTTATATACATATACATAATACATATCATAATGTCATAACATTCAAGTAATCGTTCACTTAATCATAACACATTCACATACGTTACACAAAGTGGGTTCAAACACGAGTTGTCACAGCCCCTCTTTTGAAGGCGACGTTACCCTCAACCCAGTAGTTTGAGTCAGCAAGGATACAATCCTAAAGGGTCGGATTATTGAAAGATAATTAATTGAGTTATTAATGGATAATGTGGTAGGCCCCTCTTTTGAAGGCGACGTTACCCTCAGCTAAGTAGTCTGAGTCAGCAGGGATACAGTCCTAAGTAGCTGGGTTAAAGTTTTAATAGTAGTTTAACTTATGAGGGGATCAAAGAGTTTGGACCCCCGCCATCCAATACCTTTGGGTATTGAAGGATGTCCTACTAAATTTGATCCAGGTCCTTTGCAGGATCTATACACTGAACAATGGCAAGACTCTTACCAAACCGTTCCCTTAACCCCCGACCAGGTAGCCAACATACCTCCATATAGACCGTGGAGATATGAATGGTGAAAATCTGTTATTTTATATAGACAGTAAAATAATGCCAAGAAACCACGGACAAACGATAAGGAAGAATCACCTTCAACATAAGAAACTAGTAATTAAAGTCATTAATACAAAACCAATTAAAAAGTGCAAAAGATTGAAAAAAAAGTATTACACTAAACATTTGTCTTCACCAAGTGATGTAAGAGACTTAGGCAAACATGGCCTTTGATTGTCAAGAACTCTTGCGATCAATCTTGGATCCCGAGACGACTCACGCACTCTATGATGGACAATGGATGATGGTGGTGGATGATGGTGTTGTAATGGTGGTGGGTGGTGGGTGAAGTGTGAGAGAGGTGGTGTGCCAAGGGATGAGTTGCAAGATCTCCAAACACTCTTATTTGTAGGCTGAATAGAAGCTCTGGCACGGCCCCGTGTCCGCTAGGCACGACCCCGTGTCCATCCGAATCTCTCTCTTCATTAATTGCAATTCGCAATTCCAATAAGTGCGTCTGCAGGAAGCTGACCACGCCCCCGTGTCCGCTGGGCACGGCCCCGTGGTGGGCAACAGAAGCTTCTATGAGTTTGCCTTTTCTGCTGACCTTTGGGCACGGCCCCGTGCTCGCTGAGCACGGGGCGTGTTCAGTCTTCTGTCTTCTTTGTTTTGCTTGGGAAGATGCTGTCGGGAGGTCGGGCATGCCACTTTTGTTCCTTTTCTTGTATTTATGTTAGATTTAGCTGTCTTTTTGCTTCTTTTGTTAATTTGAGCTCATTTAATCCTTAAAATACAAAAGGAAGACAAAAGCACATTTTTTCCAACGTTAGTACTAAAAAAGGGTTAGTTTTATGCCACAATTGATGTAATTTATATGTTGCATTTTGTGCACATCAGTACCGCACCTCACTGCACTCGATGTAATGGTCACCATGTTGCCCAGCAGGCCTGTAAACAGTGTGCTACGTGTGGTAGACTTGGGCATTTGGCCAACATTTGTCGTTTTGGTCAAAATCAGGCTGCTCAGGTTCCAGCACAAGTCTAGGGGAATGCTGCGAGATTCCCACCTGGTTCGTGTTTTAATTGCGGAGAAATTGGTCATTTCCGCAACAATTGCCCGAGATTGGTAAATGTGAATGCAAATCCGAATGTCAACGCGAACGCGAATGTGAATCCCGCTCGTGGACGAGCATTCAATCTGAACGCGAATGAGGCGAGGGCAGACAACGAGGTTGTTAACGGTACGTTCCTTGTTAACAATCAACTTGCATCTGTTCTTTTCGAATAAACCTTCTATAATAACCGGCCAATCCTAAGAAACTTCTAACCTTGGTTGGTGACTCAAGGGTTTTCCATTTAGTAATTGCCTCGATCTTTGTGAGATCCACATGAATTCCTTCATGGTTCAC
Source organism: Helianthus annuus (assembly GCF_002127325.2). NCBI lineage: Eukaryota > Viridiplantae > Streptophyta > Magnoliopsida > Asterales > Asteraceae > Helianthus > Helianthus annuus. The sequence goes on from NC_035449.2 coordinate 68,914,878, forward strand.
TAAATGTCCAAGAAACTGTACTTGTTCTAACCAAAATTTGCACTTTGAAAATTTAGCATAAAGTTTTTCCTTTCTTAATAGACTTAAAAGCGCGTGCAAATGCTTTGCATGATCCTCTTTACTCTTAGAGTAAATTAGAATATCATCTATGAAGACAATTATGAATTTATCCAAATATACCGCGGATTTAGTTTGCCCCGTTTGCCAAAACGAACTACACCCTTCCAGGGTGAGACTTTAAGTAATACCCGGTCCCCGACCTGAAATTCCAAAGGCTTTCTACGCTTGTCCGCGTAGGCTTTCTGACGGTCGCGTGCTGCCGCCATGCGTTGTCGTATTTGTGCAATCTTTTCTGTGGTGTCCACTACAATCTCTGGACCCGTAATCTGACTATCCCCCACCTCTGCCCAACAGAGAGGTGACCGGCATTTACGCCCGTACAATGCCTCGAATGGAGCGGCTTGAATGCTGGTGTGATAACTATTATTGTATGAGAACTCCACCAAAGGGAGATGCTTTTCCCAGCCGTTGCCGAAATCGATAACACATGCCCAAAGCATGTCTTCAAGAGTTTGAATCGTTCGCTCAGACTGCCCATCCGTCTGAGGATGATATGCTGTGCTCATGTCTAATCGTGAGCCGAAAGATTTGTGCATTGTTTGCCATAGTTCTGACGTGAATCGTGCATCGCGATCCGAAATGATGGAGGTGGGCACTCCGTGCCTCGAAACAACTTCCTTAAGATAAACGTCTGCGAGAGTGGAGAACTTATCCGTTTCCTTTATAGCCAGGAAGTGTGCAGACTTGGTGAGTCGATCCACGATCACCCATATGGTATCATTCCCACGCTGGGATCTAGGTAGGCCTGTAACGAAATCCATGGAAATTTCTTCCCATTTCCATTGAGGTATCTTAGGCTGCTGAAGTAGGCCCGCTGGTTTCTGGTATTCAACCTTGACTCTTGCACAAGTCAAGCACTTGCCAACATAAGTAGCGATGTGGGCCTTCATGCTAGGCCACCAATAAGTAGTTCTGATGTCGTGGTACATTTTGTCCGACCCTGGGTGTACCGAGTAACGAGACTTGTGAGCTTCGTCCATCACAAGTTCGCGTAGACCGCCATGAAGTGGGACCCAAATACGCCCCGTAACATAGTAGGCGCCGTCTGCCTTCTGTTCCATTTGCTGCCTTGAGCCGCGTAAGGCTTCAGCTTTGACATTTTCGGGTTTTAGTGCTTCGATCTGAGCAGTTCGTATCTGCGCAGGAAGGCTAGACTGAATCGTAAGCTGTAGCGCTCGCACGCGCCGTGGTAAGGTGTCCTTCCGACTGAGGGCATCAGCCACAACGTTGGCTTTGCCTGCATGGTACTTGATGGCGCATTCGTAATCGTTCAGTAACTTAACCCATCGTCGTTGACGCATGTTCAAATCCTTCTGCTTAAGAATATGCTCGAGACTCCTGTGATCGGTGTAAATCGTGCATCTGGTACCGTACAGGTAGTGTCGCCATATCTTAAGCGCGAAACAACAGCTCCCAGCTCTAAATCGTGCGTCGTGTAGTTCCGTTCATGAATCTTAAGTTGGCGCGAAGCGTAAGCAATAACCTTGTCGCGCTGCATTAACACACATCCAAGTCCCCGAATGGATGCATCACAATAAACCACGAAGTCATCTGTGTCCTCTGGCAAAGAGAGGATAGGTGCGCTGCAAAGTCTATCCTTTAGGTGCTGAAAAGCAGTCTCCTGGGATTCTCCCCAGCGATAAGTGACACCTTTCTGTGTCAGTAGCGTAAGTGGCTGAGCAATCTTTGAAAAGTCTTTAATAAAGCGTCTGTAGTACCCCGCCAAACCCAAGAATTGGCATATTTCCGTTGGCGTACGTGGTGCAGGCCAGTTTCTGATCGAGTCTACCTTGGATGGATCGACATGGATCCCGTCCTTGTTCACTACGTGGCCTAGGAAGTGGACTTCACGAAGCCAGAAGTCGCATTTCGAAAACTTAGCGTACAGCTGTTCCTTCCGTAAGAGTTCCAAAATAAGGCGTAGGTGCTGCTCGTGCTCCTCCTGACTCTTCGAGTAGATCAGAATGTCGTCGATGAAAACAATGACGAACTTGTCAAGATAGGGTTTGCACACCCTGTTCATAAGGTCCATAAATACGGCAGGCGCGTTCGTTAACCCGAACGGCATGACAAGAAACTCGTAGTGACCGTAGCGAGTTCTGAATGCGGTTTTGGAGACGTCCTCATCCCGGACTCTCAGCTGATGATACCCTGACCGTAGGTCTATCTTGGAGTAGTAACACGACCCTTGCAACTGGTCGAATAGATCATCTATGCGCGGAAGAGGATAACGGTTCTTCATCGTCACCTTGTTGAGTTCACGGTAGTCGATGCACATCCTGAACGTACCGTCTTTCTTTCTCACGAACAATACTGGAGCTCCCCAAGGCGAAGAGCTTGGACGAATGAAGCCCTTTTCCAAGAGCTCTTGTAGCTGTTTTGACAATTCTTCCAATTCTGACGGAGCTAGACGATATGGTGCGCGAGCTATGGGTGCTGCTCCAGGAGCGAGCTCGATTTGAAATTCGACCTGACGGTGAGGCGGTAAGCCAAGTAAGTCTTCAGGAAACACCTGAGGGTAGCCGCGTACAATTGGAATATCCTCCAATTTCTTTTCCTTCACTGATGCATCTGAAACGAGTGCCAAGATCGCGGTGTGACCCTTCCGCAGGCACTTCTGAGCCTTCAAGAAAGAGATGATGCCAACCACTGCACCACTCTTGTCACCTTGAACTTCGAGAGGTTCTTGACCAGAACGTGGAATGCGAATGATCTTCTCACTGCATAAGATCTCTGCCTGATGTTGGGATAACCAATCCATCCCAATAACGATATCAAAACTTCCCAAGACTATGGGAATAAGGTCGATCAAGAATGTCTGACCGGCTAAGACGATACTACAACCCCTGACTATTTGCGTGGCTTCTAAACTCTTACCATTAGCTAGTTCTACGACGTGTTTGGTGTTTAGGGGAGTTGATGTACGTTTTAACAGTTTACTGGCTTTCACAGAAATATAACTTGTATCCGCACCCGAATCAAATAAAACAGTAACGTAAATGTTGTCGAGAAGAAACTTACCTATAACGACGTTGGGATCATTCCTGGCATCACCCTGCCCTAACACAAATGCACGACCCCTTGCCTCGTTGCCGTTGTTGTTTCCCCCATTGTTGTTGTTGCCATTGCCCTGATTGTTGTTATTGTTGTTTTTGTTCCTGTTTAGCTGAGGACAGTGCCTTTTGAAGTGCCCTTCTGCGCCGCAATGAAAACATCCTTTGTTGCCCTGTTGCTGATTCTGCTGTGCCTGTGGCTGCTGCTGGTTCTGGTTCGCAGGACGAGGGCTTCTACAATCCTTAGCCTCATGACCCATCTTGAGGCATCTTTGACAGCGACCCTTGTTACACTGGCCACTGTGGTGTCTACCGCAGTTGTTGCACTTTGGGAGGTTCCCTCGATATCCGCCCTGCCTGTGACCGCCTGAGGAATGCTGGCTGGGACTCTGATAACTGTCAGTCTTCCGCTACTGAGCCTGAGACTGAACTGAAGCTGATCCCTTGCTGGAATCCCCATCCCACTTTCTCTTACTGTCACTGGTAGTAGCAGGAGTAGCTGAAGTAGTAACAGTAGCAGTAGTGCTGATACGTTTAGGCAGTTTGTTCTAATCCACTGCCTGGTCTGTGATACGGTGAGCGAGGCGTTGAATATCATGGATGTTATCAAGATTAGCCGAAGTAACGTGGCTCTGGATCTCTGGCGCCAACCCTTTGAGATACAACTCAATGCGCTTAATTGGAGGGTCCACCATAGTTGGACACAGCACGGCCAGTTCGTTTGACCTTTTGGTGTAAGCTTCAATCTCTGATCCAGTCATCTTCAGATGGTAAAACTCATCCTCCAGCTTATAGATGTCTTCCCGAGTACAATACTCCCTCTTGATCAGTTCCTTGAATTCGTTCTAGGGTGTGGCGTTAGCAGCTGCCAACCCTAAGATCTGAACTTGGGCGTTCCACCAAGTTAGTGCTATTCCTTCTAGCATGCCAGTGGCGTATTTCACCCTGCGAGCCTCAGGGCATTCACACATTTCGAAAACTGACTCGAGCTTTTCAAACCAGTGGAGGAGTCCAACTGCCCCCTCTGTGCCGCTGAAAGTACTTGGACGACAGTCCATGAAGTTCTTGAAAGTGCAGACAGGTTGCTGCGCGTGTTGACCTATTATGTACGAATAGGACGAGATTAAATACGAGAGTTAACGCAGGATCTAAGGATCCTAGTATGAGTCTATACTGCAGGGTATACTACCTGCTTGAGCAGCTGCAAGTGCCGCAGCAACTTGAGCTTGAACGAGAGCCTCTAGCTGGGCTTGAGTCATGTTAATCCGTCCAGACATGATCTTCATTGTAAAAGTAATGTAAGTGAGAGTGGTTCGCGAGTAGGGCGATGACAGAAAAGTGTAAGCACGTAGGTATTCTCATGAAATAAAGTCATGTGTATCTAAACGTAATGCGAGCAAAGTTCTATATAGTTCCAGCATACAGGCAATAAACATAAACCTTATTACCTAGGATGTCGAGTCTTGCACGTGGAGCGAAGCGTCGTTGTGGATCGTTGAGAGCACTGTTCTGGTTATAGTCTGGTTTTAATAAAAACGTTTTCCCATATTAAAACCAAGTTCTCTATAACCAATGGCTCTGATACCAATCTGTCACACCCCCAAAATCCACCTGCGGAGTATCACCGCTTGGGAGCGTGACTGACCAGGATCAAGCCACCAATCATATTGAACATGTAATAAATAGTAATGATTATCCATCAATACGAAAGGTGTTTATCAAACCAACATAATTAAGTGTAGCGGAAGCATTTATGAAAAACCCAACATAAGTATTAATGTTTGAAATGTCATAAGTATTTAATACGTAATCACGATCCATCTGCCCACAACGACCTGCTCCTCCTTGTGCAAGCTCCGTTAGTACCTAAGGTCCTGCAAGGCATGCAGCAGAGAGTCAACAACTAGTTGAGCGAGTTCACAGAAAGTAAATGCGTATCAGTAAGTTCGTGAGTATCAAGTGGCTCTACTGGGCCAATATAGGTTTCTTTTGGTGGGGGCTTCCCAAATATTAATCCACTAGACTATGCGTAACCATATGTGTTCTTCACATCCGAGAACAGTAATACGTACAAGTTTACGCAGGATTTACGTAAGTATCCTTCACAACCGAGGATAGGGTGCGTGGGGTTTACGTAGGTTTTACGTAAGTGCCTGACACAACCGAGGCAGTAGTGAGTATCCGTTCACGCAGGTTTTACGTGAGTATCCTTCACAACCGAGGATAGCGAGTAGCATAAGTATACGTAGGTTTTACGTATGTGTCCTGCACAACCGAGGACGATGGTATGGTAGTCTAGTAATGGTATCCGTATGAATCTATTCAACCTTATCCTTTTAATCCCATTCCCAACACCCCGGGAATCCCATGCCTTGGTAAGAGTGTGAACTCACCTTGGGTTGCTCGGCAGATACACAATAAAAGGTTCTTGAACTAAAGTGGTCAACCACGTCCTAACAGGGTTACCATACAAGTCAGGTTTTGACTTCAAGTAATGCACGTATAAGTCATGGCAAACACGTATTTATCATGGCAACACAAAATCAGTCAAGTAATATCAAGAAGCCCAATAATAATTGGCCCAACATGTTGTGCGATCCAATACCCCGGCCCAAACACATAAACAATCCATTACATACTCGGCCCAAATTAAGTAGTGTATGTGTGCCTTATGCGATCCGATTAATACCCAGCCCAACATGTCATTCGGCCCAAACAGTTAAACAACATACAGCTTGTGCGATTGAGGTACCTTGTGCGACTGGAGACCCTTGTGCGACCAGGGTCTCTTGTGCGACCAAGACCGTTGTGCGATTGGGATTGAGATTGGGCCTAAGGCCCAACAGTGAAGCGGCTTATGCGATCCGTGCGTGGCCCACGGTCTTGTGCGACCGAGTGAAACATGTGCGAACAGCCTCTTGTGCGATTAAGAGGCCTTGTGCGGTTGGACTTGTGTGAATCCGAAATTATGCCAAACAGTTATATAGTTCCCATATTTCAAGCAATATTGTTACTATAGCCAATTAATTTCGGTTGACCAAATTATCAATTAACACAATATCAACAAATCAGTTAGCAAAAATATCGATCAAACAAGCATAACCTAAGCAATTCATATGAACTCTAATATGAATAACAAGAACATTCAAACTATCCGATTTATTAACACTTACACATAAGAGCCGATTACATAACAATTATATCATCATTCAACCGATATCAAATCACAACTGATTTATTTGTTTTCGGGTAACATTCACAATTCAAACAACACCTAACCAGCCGAGTTCTTGCAAGTCATACGATTTACATACATGTAACACACCACAACTTATCATATGAGCTAATCATGAAATCACACATGTAATCATACATGACTTATAAACATAATGTACAACACTAACCGATTGAAAGGGAGTGGGCAGGAATTGATCCGAACGTGTATCCTTGGTGCCGTCGGGTTTCAAGCAAACGAGAGAGAGAGAGAAGTCTAGGGTTTCTTGTGTGTGTTGTGTTTTGTGACAAATGAGAGAACTACCCCTAGATGGGTGTTTGTTTGCGTACAAAACAAGTGGGCCGAACCCAACTCGGGTGCCCTATGGGTCCGCGTACAAGGTGTGGCCCAAAATGGGCTTGTGCGATCGGGCATTGATGTGTGCATTTGTGCGATTGGGCTTGTTTATATACATATACATAATACATATCATAATGTCATAACATTCAAGTAATCGTTCACTTAATCATAACACATTCACATACGTTACACAAAGTGGGTTCAAACACGAGTTGTCACAGCCCCTCTTTTGAAGGCGACGTTACTCTCAACCCAGTAGTTTGAGTCAGCAAGGATACAATCCTAAAGGGTCGGATTATTGAAAGATAATTAATTGAGTTATTAATGGATAATGTGGTAGGCCCCTCTTTTGAAGGCGACGTTACCCTCAGCTAAGTAGTCTGAGTCAGCAGGGATACAGTCCTAAGTAGCTGGGTTAAAGTTTTAATAGTAGTTTAACTTATGAGGGGATCAAAGAGTTTGGACCCCCGCCATCCAATACCTTTGGGTATTGAAGGATGTCCTACTAAATTTGATCCAGGTCCTTTGCAGGATCTATACACTGAACAATGGCAAGACTCTTACCAAACCGTTCCCTTAACCCCCGACCAGGTAGCCAACATACCTCCATATAGACCGTGGAGATATGAATGGTGAAAATCTGTTATTTTATATAGACAGTAAAATAATGCCAAGACACCACGGACAAACGATAAGGAAGAATCACCTTCAACATAAGAAACTAGTAATTAAAGTCATTAATACAAAACCAATTAAAAAGTGCAAAAGATTAAAAAAAAAGTATTACACTAAACATTTGTCTTCACCAAGTGATGTAAGAGACTTAGGCAAACATGGCCTTTGATTGTCAAGAACTCTTGCGATCAATCTTGGATCCCGAGACGACTCACACACTCTATGATGGACAATGGATGATGGTGTTGTAATGGTGGTGGGTGAAGTGTGAGAGAGGTGGTGTGCCAAGGGATGAGTTGCAAGATCTCCAAACACTCTTATTTGTAGGCTGAATAGAAGCTCTGGCACGGCCCCGTGTCCGCTAGGCACGACCCCGTGTCCATCCGAATCTCTCTCTCTTCATTAATTGCAATTCGCAATTCCAATAAATGCGTCTGCAGGAAGCTGACCACGCCCCCGTGTCCGCTGGGCACGGCCCCGTGGTGGGCAACAGAAGCTTCTATGAGTTTGTCTTTTCTGCTGACCTTTGGGCACGGCCCCGTGCTCGCTGAGCACGAGGCGTGTTCAGTCTTCTGTCTTCTTTGTTTTGCTTGGGAAGATGCTGTCGGGAGGTCGGGCATGCCACTTTTGTTCCTTTTCTTGTATTTATGTTAGATTTAGCTGTCTTTTTGCTTCTTTTGTTAATTTGAGCTCATTTAATCCTTAAAATACAAAAGGAAGACAAAAGCACATTTTTTCCAACGTTAGTACTAAAAAAGGGTTAGTTTTATGCCACAATTGATGTAATTTATATGTTGCATTTTGTGCACATCAGTACCGCACCTCACTGCACTCGATGTAATGGTCACCATGTTGCCCAGCAGGCCTGTAAACAGTGTGCTACGTGTGGTAGACTTGGGCATTTGGCCAACATTTATCGTTTTGGTCAAAATCAGGCTGCTCAGGTTCCAGCACAAGTTTAGGGGAATGCTGCGAGATTCCCACCTGGTTCGTGTTTTAATTGCGGAGAAATTGGTCATTTCCGCAACAATTGCCCGAGATTGGTAAATGTGAATGCAAATCCGAATGTCAACGCGAACGCGAATGTGAATCCCGCTCGTGGACGAGCATTCAATCTGAACGCGAATGAGGCGAGGGCAGACAACGAGGTTGTTAACGGTACGTTCCTTGTTAACAATCAACTTGCATCTGTTCTTTTCGAATAAACCTTCTATAATAACCGGCCAATCCTAAGAAACTTCTAACCTTGGTTGGTGACTCAAGGGTTTTCCATTTAGTAATTGCCTCGATCTTTGTGAGATCCACATGAATTCCTTCATGGTTCACTAAATGTCCAAGAAACTGTATTTGTTCTAACCAAAATTTGCACTTTGAAAATTTAGCATAAAGTTTTTCCTTTCTTAATAGACTTAAAAGCGCGTGCAAATGCTTTGCATGATCCTCTTTACTCTTAGAGTAAATTAGAATATCATCTATGAAGACAATTATGAATTTATCCAAATATAGCTTACATATTCGGTGCATCATGTCCGTAAATGCGGCTGGGGCATTGGTTAGACCAAATGGCATGACAGTAAATTCATAATGACCATACCTTGTTCTGAAAGCGGTCTTATGAATGTCCTCTTCATGTACCTTTAATTGATGATATCCTGACCTTAAATCGATTTTAGAGAAGAATCGAGCTCCTTGCAGTTGATCGAATAGATCATCGATTCTCGGTAATGGGTACCGATTCTTAATCGTGACTTTGTTCAATTCACGGTAATCAATGCACACACGCATTGATCCGTCCTTCTTTTTAACGAATAATATTGGCGCTCCCCATGGCGATGAGCTCGGCTGTATGAATCCTTTTTCCAATAATTCATCTAACTGTTTCTTCAGTTCCTGCATTTCGGCGGGTGCCAATCGGTAGGGTGCTTTGGCAATCGGTGCTGTCCCTGGCAGTAGATGAATTCTGAATTCAACTTCTCTGTATGGTGGTAGTCCTGGTAATTCTTCTAGAAAGACATCTGAAAACTGAGACACTACTGGAATGTCTTTTAGTTCTTTTCCTTTAGTGTTAGTGATTACAGAAATCAAATACACTATAGACCCTTTTCTTATATAGTTTACAGTTTTCATCACAGAGATGAATTTAGTGGATCTAAATGGTTTATCTCCTTTAATTGTGATCTTTTCACCCCTTGATGAATTTACTTGGATTGACTTTTGATCACATAAAATACTGGCTTTATTGGCTATTAACCAATCCATTCCTAAAACGACGTTAAATCCTGCCAGATTCATGGGATACAGATTTGCCCTAAATTTTTTATTTAAAATTTCTATTCTTGCTCCCTGCAAGATTTCAGAAATCCTAACAGTTTCTCCATTAGCTGTCTCTACGAGACATTCTTATGGTAGTTTAGTTAATGACTGATTTAGAAGTTTGCAAAACGAAGTATTAATAAAACTTTGGTTTGCACCAGAGTCAAATAACACTTTAGCAAAAACATCATTAACTAAAAATGTACCAGCTATCACATCTGGAATCATCTTGGCTTCATCTACAGTCAGAACAAATGCTCTAGCATTTTTAGTGTTCTTGTTGTTCACAGCTGGAGCCAATTTCGAACAGTTCGGCTTGATGTGACCTTTTTCTCCACAATTGTAGCATAGTCCATTACTGGATTTTCTCCTGCAATCTTCTTCCTTGTGTCCTGCCATCTTGCAGAAATTGCAAAGAGTAGAGCATTTCCCAAATGCTTTTTCTTGCAGACCTTGCAGAATGGTGCAGAGGTAGAAATTCCTACGATTGTAATTCCCAGAACGGAATTCTTGGGTAAGCCTATGGGATAAGTTTCTCCTCTGGTCTTCTTCTTTAGTACGGATTAATTCATCTGTCAAGGTATTTGCTAGTTCTACAGCTTCTTCTATAGTTTTGGGTCTAGCTGCCTTGACTACATGCGTAATCTCTCCAATTAATCCCCAGATGTAACGGGAGATTAACACTGGTTCAGGTGATGCAAGGGTTGGTACTATTCTAGCATATTCAAAGAATGTGGTAGTATAACCCTTACTATCTACCCCGGTCATTCTTAAGTTTAGAAACTTATTCGCTATTTGTTCCTTTTCATTGGGAGGGCAGAATTTTCTTTCTACCATATCCTTAAATTTCTCCCATTCCATATTATATACCCTATCACTTCCTCTTGACTAGAGGATAGTGTTCCACCATTCTAAGGCTGAGTTCTTAAACAGATTAGAAGCAAACATTATTTTGTCTTCTTCAGCACACTTGCTTATTTTTAAAACAACCTCAGTCTTTTCTATCCAGCGTAGAGCTGCAATGGGTCCTTCATTGCCAGAGAATTCTATTAGTTTGCAGGACCAGAATTCTTTGTAAGAACAACCATAAGGCATGGTTTTTCTTCTTTTGGGAATGGGCACTTGAAGTATGGGTCCACTGTTCACGCTGTTTTCTGGTTCAATTGGTCGCTTACTACTATGTTTACTTTTATTGTTCGCTTCTTGACCGTTTGAATAATAAATGACATTGCATCTATGATTCCTTGTGCTACTATGTGTTGGATAGCACTATTATCCACTTGGTTTCCATTGTTATTGATGCTCGGATTCTCATTAACCAAGTTAATGTTACTCTGGTTATCGTTATTCAGATTATCTTGATTTCCTTCATCGGCCATCTGAATTTTTAAACAGTTACCCCGTATTAATATCACAAAATAATATTAATATAGTCAATCACATGACACACACTTTGGTCAAAAGCGTCGATCATTACGACTTACTCTATTCATATAGTATGCATCTATTATACACCAGTACTGAAATAAAAATTACAATACCGTCTGAAATAAAATTACACTAATAATAGTAGGCATCCATACACACATATTTTATTTTATTTTTATTTTATTATTATTATTACTACTACTACTACCGTCTCCTCCATCACATCACGGATATGGATTCATCCAAAAATACATATTGCGCTCGTCATACTTCCAGACGAGTCGCTCTCCCACCTGTCGCATTCTTTCACTACTTTCTAAAATTTCCTCACCAAATGTCCTAAGTTCTTGTACGTTTTCTGCACTCATTGGGGGTGCAGGTTCTAGGACTGGGTTCGGAATCTGGGGTGCGGGTTCCTGGTATGGGGGTGTAGGTGCCTGGAATCGGTAAGGATCTTCTAAGATCTCCCTAATGTATTCGTCGTGGTAATAGGGATCTAAAGGATCCAAACCTGGGTAGGCTCCTAAAGTTGGCATGGGCATGTCTTCCTGGATCGGGTAACGTTGCTCATAGTCCCTATTGTCGTCCCACCAGGGGTCGTAATTTGGGTCTAGGGGGTTAGGTGCTGGTACCCTAGGTATTTCTTCCGGATTGAAGTCATGCATCTCTATTTGGTTTTCAGGGTTTTCTATCTCCATAGGTTGGTCAGGGATTGGTAGTTGTGGTTGGGGTGCTATTATTTGTTCCAGGTTAGGGTCAGCTGCAGTGGTTGCTAGGATGTGGATGTTGGCTATACCCCTATTGATCATGTCCTGGGCATAGGCATCGAATTTCTCTTTTAGCTACGGCTAGTGCTCTCTGGTCTTGTAACTTTTTCATACGCTTTCTATGCTCATGTGCTCCCCTACTGAACCATCCCCTCTTTTTCTGAGGAAATGGCTCTTCAGATTGAGCCTTAAACACAAAGATTCCTTCTTCCGTATCAGCAGAGTACCCTGAGAGGGCAGGCTAAGAAGAGAAGGTGCCTTCGCTTCTAGGCGAACCAGACAATTGACGATACGCGTCAGATGGTCCTTGGTCGCTCATACTGTAAACTAACAAATAGTCAAATAACACACAACAATAAAATACAATTATGCATGTAGTTCCGTAATTTATTTCCTAACAGATTGAATTTTGATGTCAGCAGAACACTTCTGTGGCTGAATCAGTGGCTTAGCTCTGATACCACCTTCTGTCGCAACCCCCGATCCCAAATCCCCGGGAATGGGCGGCCGCGAGCCAGTTTCGTTGGTATCTCGTATTGTCTAATTTGGCAGCGGAATATTTCATCAGGACCGTAGTTAGGAAAATATTTGATCAGAGTAAAATACCACATTTTCATAACATTAAACACTTGGGATAAAACCTAAGTTTCAAGTACACGCGTTTTCATAGGAATAAATCCTATTTTATTAAGTAAAAACATCTATTTTATTTTAGGTAACTTTATTGCCACTTTTCCAAGCCTTCAGTGCTGTCCAGCTGACTTCTATTTGGCTTTCACAGTTTGTTACCTGAAACGCGTTTTAAAAACATTTTGTCAGTGGGAAATACTGGTGAGTGAATCCTAGTTTAATCAAGTTTAAGTAAAACCCAGTGTACAGTATTGAGGGCGATCTCGCAATTATATTTGTTTCCAAGACATATCAATTAACATCCATGGTACTATCAGACCCGACTTGTGGAAATGTTACTCCTTGACCAGGTGGTAACAAATTTTGTATACAAAACCCCAACATACTCATGATATTCTTACAAATACTCAATAACTGTTATTCGCATGGAAAAGTATTTAAGGTTTTGTATAAACGGTTAACAAAATGTTTACAAAAAGCAGATTAACTCACATTGTTGTCTTAGATTTTCCGTAAGGGTTTCCTGGTGACAATCTATAATTTACACAAATGCACACGTGTTAGTATAATAACCCATTTTAACATTAGTAATACCCTCCCCGAGACGGCATTCCAACGACTACGTCGGGCAGAACCACGAGTCAACAACAACCGTTACGAAACCCTAGATCAATCGGGCAGCGTATCTAATACGTATCCAGGGGTTATAATACTTACAACAGAGCAGAACTTCGCTATTTAGGGGGATATTAGACCCAAGTATAATAAGCCTACTATTCAGATTTTAAGAGAAAGAAACGATTTTTGAATGATTTCGACTGAGATCCGATGGATCCTTTATATAGGGCCTGATTTCAGCTTTTACGCGGCCCGCGTAAGTGTCAACTACGGGCTACGCGGCCCGCATCAAACCCGGTCAACGGTGTAGCTTGGTTGGGTCAACTTATAGGTCTGCCGGGTGTTGGGCCACGTGGCCGCACCGGGCTTTGCCAGATTTTTAAGTTCACGCGGCCCGCGTAAGGGTTAAGGGTCCTTTACGCGGCCCGCCTAAAATCAAAAATTCAATTTTTAATTATTTTTATTAATATTTAGGGTGTTCGGGGCCTGTTTTCACGTATGGTGTGTATTTGGGACGTATTGGGATATTTTAAAATATATTAGGGTGTCAGAAAATATTCAAGGGTGTCGGTCCAGAGTTGTTATAGGAGGAGAGATAAAAGGTATAAAAATATTATTTAATTGAAAATGAGAGAGAAAATGTAGTGTTTTTTAGGGTAATTTAGGGTAAAAATATGGTGGAATGGATGTGAATGCTCTTATCCTTTTCCCTAACCACTATCCATCAACACAGTTAAACACACTCATGTGCTCCTCACGTGAGGGGCAAAATTGTTAATACCCTTCCCCCTACCATTTAAAAACCCCCTATACTCTTCATTCTCAAACATATTAGGGTTTCCACATTTAAGCTTCAAGCACTTCACATATCCTAATCACAAAATTATGCTACCTAACCACTACACACCACTGCACTAAACAAAACCTTTTGCCTAAACACTGAACTAAACACTACACAAAACTAAACTGCACTAACCTAAAAATTGCACTAACTTGAAAACTACACTAACCTAAACACTGCACAAACCTGCTACACTAACCTAAGACTATGGGGTATGGGCGGGGGTTTGGGCGTGGGTTGGGGGAAAACACCCAAGCCACCACCCCGGGTGGGCTTGGGTTGGGGTGTGGCCCTTGGGGCTTGGGTTTCAAGCCGGGCGTGGGGTGGTCTTGACATCCTAGCTGGCTTGCTTCCATTCGCTGACCCCGCCATATCATAGCGGGCCATATAAAAAGTTTGAATTTTAATTTCAAACCGTTTGGCTTGGCCAAGCGGTCACCCCAACCGGTCACAACCCCAACATCCCCTATAAATAACCCCAAACCCCACTGATGCGTGTGTAGTATAATATATTTTAGGTGTATTTTTTAAGCTCTTTTTATACTTTTTAGCCAAGTTTTAAATTTATAAAACACGATATTTACTAACACTAAACACACATATGGGCAAGTGCACCCATCGTGAACGTAGTATAGTGTTGGTAAGATACCGAGGTCGTCCAAGGACACAATAACTTTTAGTACCGGTTTATCCTCAACGTCTAATCAAATCAAAAGTTAGAAAAAAGGTTTTTAAACTAGAAAAATAAAACTAACTAAAATGCTGAAAATTAAAATAAAAGTAAAAACAGATAGACAAGATGAATCACTTGGGTCCGAATCGTGTGTAGTGTAACCTTTGATTATTTCCGCACTTTTGCACTTTTTAAGAGATTATCTTAGTTATTGTAGTAGGCCCCTCTTTTGAAGGTGACGTTACCCTCAACCCAGTAGTTTGAGTCAGCAAGGATACAATCCTAAAGGGTCGGATTATTGAAAGATAATTAATTAAGTTATTAATGCATAATGTGGTAGGCCCCTCTTTTGAAGGTGACGTAACCCTCGGCTAAGTAGTCTGAGTCAGCAGGGATACAGTCCTAAATAGCCGGGTTAAAGTTTTAATAGTAGCTTACTTATGAGGGGATCAAAGAGTTTGGACCCCCGCCATCCAATACCGGTGGGTATTGAAGGAGGTCCTACTAAATTTGACCCAGGTCCTTTGCAGGATCTATACACTGAACAATGGCAAGACTCTTACCAAACCGTTCCCTTAACCCCCAACCAGGTAGCCAACATATCTCCATATAGACCGTGGAGATATGAATGGTGAAAATCTTTTATTTTATATAGACAGTAAAATATTGCCAAGACACCACGGACAAACGATAAGGAAGAATCACCTTCAACATAAGAAACTAGTTATTAAAGTCATTAATACATAACCAAATAAAAAGTGCGAAAGGATTAAAAATAAAAAGTATTACACTAAACACTTGTCTTCACCAAGTGATGTAAGAGACTTAGGCAAACATGGCCTTTGATTGTCAAGAACTCCTACGATCAATCTTGGATCCCGAGACGACTCACACACTCTATGGTGGACAATGGATGATGGTGGTGGATGATGATGTTGTGATGGTGGTGGGTGGTGGGTGAATTGTGAGAGAGGTGGTGTGCCAAGGGATGGTTTGCAAATGAGCCAAGCACCCCTATTTATAGCCTGAACAGTAGCTCGGGCACGGCCCCGTGTTCGCTGGGCACGGCTCCGTGTCCGTCCTCATTCTCTTTCTTCATTAATTGCAGTTTGTCTGCATTAGTTAACCACGCCCCCGTGTTCGCTGGGCACGACCCCGTGTGCAGAAGCGTATCTGTACTATCAAGATTTCCTTAGATTCTGCGAATCTTAGAGTTGACCACGGCCCCGTGTCCAGTGGGCACGCCCCCGTGGTGGGTGATAGAAGCTTCTACAGCTTTGTCTTTTCTGCTGACACTTGGGCACGCCCCCGTGCTTACTGAGCACGGGGCGTGTTCAGCCTTCTGTTCTCTTGTTTTGCTTGGGAAGATACTGTCGGGAGGTCGGACATGCCACGTTTGTTCCTTTTCTTGTATTTATGTTAGATTTAGCTACCTTTTTGCTTCTTTTGTTCATTTGAGCTCATTTAATCCTGAAAATACAAAAGGAAGACAAAAACACACTTTTTCCAACATTAGTACTAAAAAATGGTTAGTTTTATGCCACAATTGATGTAATTTATATGTTGCATTTTGTGCACATCAAATACCCCCACACTTGAATCTTTGCTTGTCCTCAAGCAAAACTCTTTATAATGTGGCTTTGCACTCCCAAATGGAATGGGTAGAAGAGAAGGTTTTTGGGCTTGTCATAGAGTGTCGGGAATTCCAAGATTCTTTGTTAAGTTTTATTTTTATTTATTTACAATCCTATTCGTCATGATTTATTAAAAACATTACATAAGATAAATTACTTATTAGGGCATAACATGACTTTTTAGAATTCCATTTATATACAAGTTCACATACCTCACGGGGGATCACTCAACACTCGGCCGAAGATGTATTTTTAGTGAATCACTCGAGAGCGGCATGGAACTTACTGCTACCATAAGCTTGCCAGGCGATCAATCCTCCTCCTTTTTAACTATAAACCTTTGTAAATATCAAGAGGACTTTTTGGGTGACGGGTTAGGCTTGGGCTAAAGGTGGGTGGGTGGGTTAGTGGTTAGTAAAAGGGCGAAAGGCGTAAAAAGCATCGGTTTTTGGAAGACTTTTTATTTTTCAAAGCTTTTTATTTTGATGAAGCATTTCTTTCAAACAAAGTTATTTTTGATAAACTTGTTTGTTTATTTATTTAGGCTTCATTATCATCATCATTATTTTTTTTTTCATAACATAAGTCATAAGAAAAACCGAGCTTTGTTACTAAAATAAGGGGTTTAAAATGGAAAGGGGTTTAGGTGGGTAAAAAGGGTGTTTGGTTTGGGTTAAGAAATGAAAAGGTTTAGGCTCAAAGGGGTTAACTAGGGGGATTTTGGGTAGGTGGTAAAAAACAAAAAATAATGGTGTAGAAATAAAAAGGGTTAGACCTAATGCCTCCATCATTTACTTAGTTGGGTTTAAGTTGGTAAGGACCGGGAATGTATTGTCGTGGCAAGTTCTAGAGTTGTAAGAACCAAGCGGCTATTCACACAAGAAACGAAAAATGAGCATTTAGTTTAAAGATATGTATTTGTATGCTCGATAAAGGCTCAAAACTCACTTTTTGTGGGAATGGGTTTTTATGTGATCAAGTATATATAATCAAATTTTAACTAAACTTGTCATGCCGTTTTCTTATGTTGGTTCTTTTTATCACGACACTATCAGTTGTAAACTTATAAAAATATAACCTTTTTAGAATTTGAAATTCCCAAAATAAACCTAGACAAGTAAGAAAAAATGAAAAAAATTTGAAAAAATTTGGGATGATTAGCGGTTCCAATAGAGTTTTGTGTAAGGCTTGTTAATTAGGACTTGCAAGATTCAAGGATTAGCATCCCCCCCACACTTAAATTACACATTGTCCTTAATGTGTCCCAAAAATAAGTTTTTAGGTTGATTGAATGTGTAAAAAGGTGTAAAAAAGCAATTTTTATGTTACTGGGCGTCTGGATACGCCCCCGTGGTGTCCGGGCACGGCCCCGTGTTCAGATCGTCAGTAACAAAAGTTATTAAAGAGAAACAGAAGCCTGGGCACGGGGGCGTTTTCAGTGAGCACGCCCCGTGTCCAGTTACCTGAACTGGGCATTTCCTGCAGACTGTGCTGCACGGGGCCGTGTTGGGCGGGCACGGCCCGTGCCGAACTTACTGTAATGAAGAAAAATTTGTCGGACGGATCTGTTTTTGTGCATGGGGTGCTGGTTCAAGTTTCCCTTGTTATCATTCACCATCCCGAGTGTGTTTTAACCCATTACAACATCATCCAAACACCAAATTAACTAAAACCATCATTCATTAAACCATAGAGAGACTTACATAATATTCCTAATAAGTTAAAATTCTAGATAGATAGGTCAACAAAAGCATAAGAAGTCTAAACCAAGAAGTTCTAGCCTAAAATTTATTTTATTAGCAAAATTTCTGAAAAGATAATTCTCTCAGTTTGAAGCGGCTTGAAGAACTTCCTCCTCCGGATCATGGGTACCTCAAACGTCGGCGAGCCATTCTTCTATCTCCCTTGGGAGAAGGAAGGCGGGCTCGTTGGCATCGGTTTGAGGGGGTGTAACTTCTACCGGGACTTCTTGCAAGTTCTCAAAAGAAGGCTCCGTGGGAATGTCATCCCATCCGATGGGGTTGTTGACTCCTAGTGCTAGGTTCCAATCCTCTTGAGGGAGAATGGGTTCCATAGGAGGTGTCACAAGGATATTCAACTATTGGTGCAAGAGGTTGATTTCTTGAAAACTGTTTTCCAGCCTCACCGTAAGATCATTTATACGGTCTATTAGGACCTCCTCTACCGAAGTCATCTCATCAAGAGCTTCACGTAATGCCATTACGTAGAGTACGAGAGTAGCTTCAATTGAAGACCTTCTCTCCCTTCGACTTTTTCTGGAATGTGCAGAAGAGGTTCCACTGTTTTGACTTGACATTCTACGAAAAAAAACCAAAAAGAGTTCATTTTGATGAAACAGCACATTGGACACGGCCTCGTGTTCAATGAGCACGGCCCCATGTTCAATGAGCACGGCCCCGTGTTCACCTTTCTGCAGATTTTTGGTGCAAGGAATCTTAGAGTTTTAAATTATTTTTTCCAACTTATGAAGTATTTTTGAGCAGAAATAACTTAAAACAATGTTATATAACTTATTTTTAACAAGATTCCTTGAACAAAAACCTAACAAACATCACAATAAAGCTTGGAATCATGGTGATCTCAAGCTTTAATGGAG
Organism: Helianthus annuus; assembly: GCF_002127325.2. Taxonomy (NCBI): domain Eukaryota; kingdom Viridiplantae; phylum Streptophyta; class Magnoliopsida; order Asterales; family Asteraceae; genus Helianthus; species Helianthus annuus. Next base: position 68,933,821 of record NC_035449.2, read on the forward strand.
GTGTTGAAGTAAGAGAGATGAAGAAGAAGGCAATGGATAAAAGAGGAAAGGATAAAATGGGTGTTAGAACCTTCTTTTAGAAAATACCTAGGATGGTATGTGAGAAGATCCTCTCAAATCTTTGTCCCTGGATCATCCAAATGAGCAGAATTCTTGGCTGCATTTATAGAAAACGACAGCACGCTGGACACGACCCCGTGTCAGCTGGACACGGCCCCGTGTGCAGGCAAGATCCTGACAAATTTTGTCCGTATTCTGACAAAAAGTCAGAAGGGAATCTTTTGGTGGATACGGGGGCGTGTTGACCTGGGCACGGCCCCGTGTCGAATGGCTGTCTATGAAGTTTGTCTATTTCTAAGGAACTTATCCAGATCGGGAGGTTCCTTACTGGATGGAACAACCCCAAAGTGCCTAAGATACCTTAATTGCTCTAGATTAAGACGAAAACGCAAGAGGTTGTCGGTGAGAGTGATTCCTATGCTAAATGTAGGTGGACAAGTCCAACCCTTTCCCGGGCTCTCGTTAAAGAAGGTGTATGCCGAATCGCTCAGGTCTATGTATGCACCGAACGAAGTCGATGGAGAGTCCTTCACGGCACAATCAGCACAGGGACGACTATCGCCCAAGTCTTCGCTAGAGTTAAAGGTAATATCGGGAACAACGGAGTTGTTTGAATGCGATCCCAACAATTCTTCTTGGGTATCGTCTTGCGATGAATCAACGAAATCCATCTTAAGTTCTTTTAACCAATTAAGAATTAGATCTTCTAATTGAAATAGTTCATCAAGAAGCATTTCTCCTAGAAGGTCCGGTTGAGCGCATTCGAGGGAGAGATAGAGATTATTTTTACTTTCGCCCATCTTAAGGCTACAGGAAAACGATGGGTCTATATAATGGGGCTTATAATTAAGAAAATAACACTCTAATTCTTTATGGGAGCCTCCACATATTTGACACCACGTACCATAAGAGTGCCGAAAGTAAAAAGTATCAGTATCACTCATGTTTCTGTCAGAAATTACCAATTGTCGGGATCTTACGGTTTTGTTTTCAGTAACTGAATCTTGGGCACGGGGCGTGTTGAGTGGGCACGGCCCCGTGTTCAGCTTACTGTCTGACGTAAAACAGGATTGCCAGTTCCAAAGATTGGGCACGGGGCGTGTTCAGCGGGCACGACCCGTGCTGATTTCTGCAGAAGCTGAAAAATTAAGAAACTCCTAAAAAATAGAAAAATTAAAAAAAAAAAAACGATTAGGCCGTTGATTCCTAACTTTCTTAAAATCCTTGTGTCCCTGGCAACGGCGCCAAAAACTTGATGCGTGTGTAGTGTAATATATTTAGGTGTATTTTTTTAAGTCCTTTTTACACTTTTTAGCCAAGTTTTAAATTTATAAAACACGATATTTACTAACACTAAACACACATATGGGCAAGTGAACCATCGTGAACGTAGTATAGTGTTGGTAAGCGCCCGCGTGTCGCGCCAGTTTGATGGTTTCCCTTCGCGTGGCGCGGGGAAGACCATTTTCCAGCAGGTCTAGTTCTGGGTGTGCATTTTTTTTTGCCCAGCTCAAGTTTTTACAAAAACACAACTTCAAAATGCCATAACTTTTTATCTACTTATCCGTTTTGTACGAATCTTTTTCCTACGCGTCCGTAAACTTGTAACACCCTTACTATTATATAACGGTTTTTGTACAAATAACAGCTAATTAAATGTGTATTTACGAACACACATTCATATAAGATACGAGCTTATTAAAAACTTTTACAATTTAAAAATAATACAACATAATGAAATTGAGTTCGTCGTTTAAAAATTTCAAAGAAACGCAGTGCGGAAGCTTGTATCTTGATCATGTTCGGTTCTTCGTTGAGCTTGATCTTCATCTGGGAACCCTTGACATTACCTATGATCAAAACAAACTAAAAAGTTAGTTTTGATAACTTATAAATGAGTTTAAACAAGTTCCATAGTCAAACTAACAAAATAAAATAAGATTTCCAGGTTTTACGTCTCTCGCGCCACGCGAGAGACTACCTTAGATCGTTCGCGTGCCGCGACAGCGCCCGCGTGTCGCACCAGTTTGATGGTTTCCCTTCGCGTGGCGCGGGGAAGACCATTTTCCAGCAGGTCTGGTTCTGGGTCTGCATTTTTTTTTGCCCAGCTCAAGTTTTTACAAAAACACAACTTCAAAATGCCATAACTTTTTATCTACTTATCCGTTTTGTACGAATCTTTTTCCTACGCGTCTGTAATTAAATTAACCCGTTTATCACATTGGTTTGCATAAAATCGGATTTATACATGATTGGATAATAAATTTCTTAGGTGATTATTCGACCCGTTTGGCATTATCATCACTCTACATACTATAGAATCAATAGTTAATTCCTATCATATTTACCCATCCCGGGCTTTTCGAACCTTAACGTTTTCGTTACCACCAAAGAGTTTACGTAGGCGTTTACATTTACCGATTCATTTGTATCTATCTAAGCATTTAACCACAATTTACTTCTTGGTCTATTTTGACCCGTTTAGGGGACTTTTGAGCATTTAAACGTTAAAGTCACTCTTTTCACTTCGCATCTTTTATTCACATACTAAACAACTAATTTTATTCCACCACAACAATTTTGTGGTGGATTTAACATAAGGAATCCAAAATCCCAATTTCTACCCTTCGGTTAGACATTTTACGCATAAGACCCGTTTTTAGACATTCGCCCCATGAATGTCATTACCTATAATTTTTATACATATCTACGGACTTCGTAATCATAACACAAATTCCTAAACAACCTCTAAGGGTCGTTTCCCCGTTTTACCCAAGAAGGACTTTTTGGTCAATTTTATGTCCTTCATTTTACGGCGAAGGACCATCACTATCTATTTGACCAAAATTACACATTTAACTTTAAATTTATTTAGGCGTACCTGGCTCGAGTCATAAGATTGACCTGTTTAAATATCTTACAATTAATTTCTAATTAATACCAACGCGAAACGTATGATATTTCCTGTAATCACAAAACTCAACAAGCGATCATCAAATAATATTGTCAAATGATCTTGCCAATGCCATTTGACCCGTTTAGTCCGAACGACCATTTTCCATTATTCATTTTCAATACACGCAACTGATGTATACTAAAAAGGGTGTAAGCTTTTACTTACCTCGCATCCAAATTACGCTTTCCTTTTCGTACTTGCTCCGTTTGACCCGCTTCATTCCCAAGCCTCCATCTAGCTTATCAAGAGTCAAACTATCATCATAATTCACAAGGTGGTTAGATTAGTCATTATAACCACGACTATTCCACCTTACGTATTTTCTATGTCAAAACTACTATTCGACTCCGTCCATGGTTAGTTTAACTCTTCAAAAGTTAACTACCCTTAATTATATGATATGTGCATATAAGCTAAATCGACTTTATGATTAAAATTTCTATTACCCCACATCACATGTAATTAGTCGAACTAGGAAATTACGCGTTTGATTCATAATTTCAACATATGAACATTGTGGGCATAATTTATAACATCAACAATCAAGTTTCGTATCATTGAAAATAGGCTGTTTTTGATGACCTGTTTAACCTGTTTACAAGTCTTCAAAAATTATGATTTTTTTTATGTGGCGTACCTCTCGGAGGGTTAGACCTTGTGTTAAAATTTCAAGATCTAACTCTTTACCAAAAACTCGTAAAAATTCATTTACTAAGCTGCAATCAGATTCGTCACTTCTGACTGCAGCTTACGGAAAAATTCATTTAAAATTCCTCATTTATCCAATTGACGAAATTCCAATTGGCGATTCTTTTAATCACTTAAAAATTTCTACAGTAAGAATTTTAGATCATAACTCAATTCCTAAACTGAGTTATGACATTCGTAATGGGCTACAAATTCTGCCAGAAAACGCAGCTTGAACCTTTGATACGGAAAAATTCATAAAACGCTCAATTTTCGTCGAAAAAATGCGATTCCAGTGGGATTTTAAAGATATTTCCTGGAATTACATTTTAGACTCAAGAAATACATGTTTTTATCACGTTTTGTCCAGGTTACAGCCAATACAAGTCGGCTGTAAATTCTGATCAAGAGCCGTTTGAATTCAGCTTTCAATTTAAGCATGTTCTTGACATCATAACACTATTTTTTTAGCAATCAAAACCCCTAAAAGAATCACATACACGAATTTAGTCAAAACCCACTTAGCACATGCAAGAGGAATCATCAAATCCCTAGTCTTTAATACTAATTCATCAAGTTTTTCAACTAGGGTTTGTTTCTAAACATGAATTCATCCTAGTTTCACCCAAACATCAATCATTCAAGCTTGAATTTCGATTTCTCATAAGTTCATCAAAATCTCAACTTCATAAATATAAAAAAATTGACATACCTTACGATCCCCATGACTAGGTGATCGTTTCTATGTATTCATGCATCGATTTGGCCTTGAATTGATCCCTCAATTTGGAGATTCTCTTGATTTAGGGTTTAAACCTCTCTTTTTTCTCCTGGCTCCTCCTGGTTGATCGAAAACACACACATGTGTGTGTGTGTTTTTAATTTTTTTTATAAATGATTTAATTAAATCACTTTCCTAGTTACCCATATTTAGCCCCTCATGTTTAGAGTTTTTATAAAGAGGGTTATAAGTTTAAACTTTCATTCACTTAATTACCCATTAGTAACCAAGTTAACTATTCCTACTTAACTTAGTAAGTTCCGGGGGTCATAACCCGTTTTACTTTAAGTCTTGTTAACTCGGGCCCTTTTTATATACTTTGTTTCTTGTAAAGTATTTATCCTCCTTTTAATAAATGTTAGATTTATTTATTTAATTCCTAATATTTACCGGGTTAATTTTTAACACTAACGGTATTTTACCCGTCATTACTATTATCGTGGTTTGATTGTCAAACCCATTTTCGGGGTGTTACACTCGGGCACGGCCCCGTGTCCGCTGGGCACGGCCCCGTGTCCATCCTCCTTCGCTTTTTTCATTAATTGCAGTTTGTCTGCATTAGTTGATCACGCCCCCGTGTCCGATGGGCACGACCACGTGTGCAGAAGCGTATCTGTACTATCAAGATTTCCTCAGATTCTGCGAATCTTAGAGTTGACCACGGCCCCGTGTCCAGTGGGCACGCCCCCGTGGTGGGTGATAGAAGCTTCTACAGCTTTGTCTTTTCTGCTGACACTTGGGCACGCCCCCGTGCTCGCTGAGCACGGGGCGTGTTCAGCCTTCTGTTCTCTTGTTTTGCTTGGGAAGATGCTGTCGGGAGGTCGGGCATGCCACGTTTGTTCCTTTTCTTGTATTTATGTTAGATTTAGCTACCTTTTTTCTTCTTTTGAGCTCATTTAATCCTGAAAATACAAAAGGAAGACAAAAACACACTTTTTCCAACATTAGTACTAAAAAGGGTTAGTTTTATGCCACAATTGATGTAATTTATATGTTGCATTTTGTGCACATCACCACCATGTGGTCCATCCCAAACCATCGCTATCCCCCACTACCCCACTGACTACCCACTTCATCCACGAACCCGCTACCCAAGCCGAAGAACATGGCATCCTGGACCCAAGAGGAAGAATTGGCTCTCGTCACAAGCGTCGTTGACGCTATGAAGGGGCGGCCACCGGACCAAACAAAATATTGGCCAGAAGCATTCGCAACCTACCGACATAACGTCGGTAACGACCGCCACAACCTCAACGCGTGCCAACATAAATGGCGCGAGCTACGGCCCAAGCTCGACCGTTTCAAGGCTTACTACGAAGCCGTTCCGAGCGGCGAGTTAAGCCACGAGAACCGGGTGGCGGTGGCGAACATAGAGTTTCGAGGCAAGGAGCGAAATGCGTTCGACAAGATCGACCTTTTTGAAATTTATTTAACGCTCTAGGTTTGTTATTTTGTAATTTTTAGGATTATGTAATTTTTAAAATTTTAATGAAGTTGTAGGTTTTTTTTTTATAAATGTTATGTGATTTTTATAAATTTTTTGTAATTTTTTTTGAATATTCTGCCACGCGGTGCACCCAACCCAAGCCCCACCATACCCCAAGGACACGTAACTAGGCGGTGGAAGGGCTCCCATTCCACGTGTCAACAAATACCCCAACTCAAGCCCAACCCAAACCCCACCATACCTCACGGTCTAAACACTGTACAAAAGCCTGTTGTCCAAACCAAAAACTGTACTAACCTAAACACTGCACTAAACTACACTAGCCTAAACACTAAACTGCAGTAACCTGAACCTAAAAACTTGTTGTCCAAACCAAAAGCTGCACTTAACTACACTAACCTAAACAAATGGAAGTGTTCGTATGGCCCCTAATCAATATCATAGTTAATATCAAGAGCAAATTACGATTTTGACCCCTATGATTATATCATTTTTACTCTTTTAGTCCAAAAGTGAATCTTTTAACATCTGAGCCCCCAACGTCTTTTTTTCTTACCATTTTGGCTCATAACACTAACCTCATCCATTTACTTTTAGGGGCCAAAAGGGTTAGAAAAAAAAGTTGGGGGTCCAAAAGGGTTAGAAAAAAAGAAGTTGAGGGCTCAGATGTTAAAAAAAATTCTTTTTAGGCTAAAAAGGTAAAAGTGATATAACCATATGGCCCAAAATCATATTTTACTCTAATATCAAATTAGATAACTAAGTTTGAATTTAAAGTAAATAGATAAATATAAAAGTAATAATTAAACTAAATAATATTTAGTAGGAGAATTATCTATAATTAATTAGAAGAGATTAAACTAAAATAATAATTATCCATAAAACATGGTCTAATAATATGATGACAAGTGTCCCAAAGATGGTTTCTTTTGTTCTTTTAAATGTTTTTTTTTTAAATAAGGTAAAAAGACAAATATACCCTTATGTGCCTTGCACATGATCCGACTTGATAGAAAAAATTAACTGGGTTAGAACCAAAGGACATAACGTGCAAGATTTTAAAACATTAAGTATAGGGGTGTAAACAAGCCCAGAGGCTCGAGAGCTACTCGTTATTGGCTCGGTTAAAAGCTCGAACGAGCCGAGCTTTAACGAGCCCGAGCCTGAGCCTGAAATAGAGTTCGTTTAGTTATCGAGCCCGAACTCGAGCCTGAAATACAAAGCTCGTGTAGGCTCGCGAGTCTAAACGAGCCCGAACAAAAATTTATTTAGTTATAAACTATAATAATAGTGATGATAACATTGTCGAGCCGAGCTTTGTCTCGTTTAAGCGATATTGAAACGAGTTCGAGTCGAGTTTTTAGCTCGTCTGAGGTTATTCTTAAAATAGGTTGAGTTGAGTCGAGCCGAGCTCGAGCTTTGGGTTTTACTTGCGAGCCGAGTTCGACCTCAAATAAGTAGGCTCGAACCGAGCCGAGCTCGAGCCTCGTAAAAACATGACGAGCCGAGCTCGAGCCCAGTCGAGCTTGGGCTCGGCCCGGCTCGTTTACACCCCTAATTAAATACAACACTCATCAATTTGAAAGATAAATGACACCGCTTGAAATTTAAAGGACAAAATTTAAAATTCACTCCATTCCCTTTTTTTACTATAAGCTCGAGCCTCATAAAAACATGACGAGCCGAGCTCGGGCTCAGCCCGGCTCGTTTACACCCCTAATTAAATATAAGACTTATCAATCTTCCTATACTAATAAACAAAAATCTTTTTTGACACGTGTCACTTCCTCATGCTTTCTCATCTTACTTTTCTATTTATCTATGTTAAATAACAATAATAATTTTAAACTAAAAATTTAGATAAGGATACACCTTTTTTATAAAAGATTTTCATTTACTATATAAAAGATAAAATAATAATAATAATAATAATAATAATAATAATAATAATAATAATAATAATAATAATAATAATAATAATATAAATTATTCGACGATGATTGGTTCAGTTGTGTGTTTTTTTTTTATTTACACATATTTATATTATCACTAACCGAATGAAAGTTATTTATCAATTTATGAAATCCTAGCTATAAACTTAATAATTATAGTATCAAATTTTTTTATTTACACATATTTATATTATCACTAACCGAATGAAAGATATTTATCAATTTATGAAATCCTAGCTATAAACTTAATAATTATAGTATCAAATTTTTTTATTTACACATATTTATATTATCACTAACCGAATGAAAGATATTTATCAATTTATGAAATCCTAGCTATAAACTTAATAATTATAGTATCAATTTATGAAATCCTAGCTATAAACTTGTAAGACCATGTGTAGTGGTAATGCCCTTACTCTTGGGCGTTTTACGCCATGTGGCAGCTTAGTCAGCAATGAGACATTGTGAGACGTTTTCTAAAACGGGTGTAGTGGGGATATGGGCATTGTAGTGTAATAGAATTAAATTAAAAAACCATAAAAATGTTATTGGACAAAAAAGGCATAGAAACAGGGTCGGCTAAAAAAATGGTTATCAAAATGACAACAAACTAATATAGTTAAAATAACATTAAGAATATATATCTTATTAGGTTAAGTAGCATTACGAGAAGCAACAACACTACTCCTGTCAAAACATTCAGGTTCATCACGAAACTTGCCTAAAGCCATTGCATTGTAACATCTATAACATAACACTACTCCTGCCAAAACATTCAGGTCCATCACGAAACTTGCCTAAAGCCATTGCATTGTAACATCTATAACATCATCACCTGAAAAATTCTTCTCACCCATATTAAGAATAACCTTAAAAACTTCTTTAGTTTTACAAAGATTTTCTTTATCATATTGGAATTTAACCAGTATGTCGCTTAAAGAATACAATAACACAATGTCTTTTCCATCGAGTATCGATTATATCCATATATGGCTTTTACAAAGCTACCTTTTCTTAAAATAATGTCTTAATTCCCATTTATGCCGGATTAATCCCCTTAAAAACATAAGACATAGAAGGTTTTTCATCCACATCACATAAACATAAAACCCTCAACAAAAGAGTCATCGTTGTCACAATAATCAAACAATTTTTCAAAAAGTTTTCACAATTTCTCTGCATTCAATTATTCCCCAACTTCATCATCTTTTTGAATTTTTTACGGCTTAAAAATTAGTTAAGGATACACCTTTTTTTATAAATGATTTTCATTTACTATATAAAAGATAAAATAATAATAATAATAATAATAATGTTAATAATAATAACAACAATAATAAAAAGTAAATAATACTAAAAATTTTTACGGCTTATCATTAACAATATAAGTAAATAAACAAATAAATAACATTAAATAATAATCTATACTATATAATAAAAGAAACCTGTTTTGGGACACTTGTCATTCTCTCATTTACTTGATTAAAATTATTAATAATACTAAAAATAATAATATTAAATCTAAATTAATATAAATTCTTATTATTAATAATATTTAACCAAATCTAAAATCTAATCTAATACAAATTTTTATTATCAATAATATTTTTCAACAACGGTGGATTTTTGTACACATTATTATTTCACTTTTTTCAAATACATATACATTAATGGTATATCCTATATCATATGTCATATATCATATATCATATCATTTTTCTTTTGAACGGCATATATATTGTAATGTTGTAACATCAAATTATGATATTATTATATTAAATAATGCATTGGGTTAGATTATTAACAAATTGTGTACTACATGTCTGCATGGTACATACACATTATAATATAATGTTATATCATATCTATCTATACTATATAATATATAATAAAAAGAAACCTGTTTTTGTGACACTTGTCATTCTCTCATTTAATTGATTAAAATTATTAATAATACTAAAAATAATAATATTTAATCTAAATTAATACAAATTCTTATTATTAATAATATTTAATCAAATCTAAAATCTAATCTAATACAAATTTTTATTATCAATAATATTTAATCAAATCTAATAAGAATTCATATGAATTCCAAAGTTGATATTAACTTTCAAATAATTAAAAAAAAATCCGCCTAACATCACAAATGTTTCTGTTAAATTCGATTAATTAATTTGTTCAACAATCACTATTATCTTTATCATTCAGGTTAACCGATTTATCATAATACAACCTCCCACCTATTCAATCATATGATTTTTTCAATCTTATATTAACTAAATAAATAAAAATTAATATTCAATCTTATCCTACTTTAAATATAAAAAAATCCGTTAGTTTAGATTAATATTCATTCTTATCCTACTTTAAATATAAAAAAAACCGTTAGTTTTTTTAAATATAATTTTTTATTATTTGGTATATAAAATCATATTTATTCAACCCATGTAATACACGGGGGGTTTTTAAAATATAACTTTTTTTTATTATTTGGTAAACAATGTTACATTTATTCAACCCGTGTAATACAATGGTTTTAAAATTTTTTTTTTATTATTTGGTATATAATATTACATTTATTCAACCCGTACAATACATATGGTTCTTATAGATATAACTTATTTTATTATTTAATATATAAAATTACATTTCTTCAACCCGTGCAATAAAGGAGGCTTTTAAAAAGATAATGCTTTATCATTTGATATAGAAAATTCATTTATTAAACCCGTGTAATACACGGGGTTATAACCTAGTTTAAAAGATAAAGGACAACGCCTAAAATTTAAAGTAAAAAATTTAAAATTCACTCCATTTCCTTTTTTACTATATCTTCATAATTTTTTTAAATTAGTTTGTGTCAAACACTAAAAAAAACATAGATATCTAATTTTAAAACAATAAATTTAGATCCAATATTGTTGTAATAAGACTTCAACAAAACCTACCAACCATAAACCACTCGATTGTATCGCTGTTGAATCTCCTCCCAAAATGACGAAAATTAGGGTTTCCTTCATCATCGCCCTCCTCCTTCTATCATCTTCATTCTTCCTTCAAGGTTCCATCTCATCTCTCATCTAAATTCATATGTTCCATCAGATTCTGTTAATTATACATAATTTTTTGTAGTAACCTGTTGTATGATTGTTGATTTTATTATAACTTTCGTGTTTTAAGATCTATTTATGCATCTTTTTAAGTTTTGTAATCTGTAATTGATCTTAAATCCTTATTGGATTTTGAGTTGTGTGATTTTTCAAGTTGTCAAAGTAATTTACTTGCTAAGTACGTTACTTGAACTTGCTGATTTTCAGTATTAAATGGATTAATTCTTTTGTTTAGCTGGCTGTTCTGGTTTTAGAAATTACGTCTGTTGTAGGTGTTACTTGCAATTTGAAGAATTGAGTACACTTAATTAGTTTATTGGGAAAGTCAAATCTGTTTCGTGTAATTGAGTGTCAGTTTTAAGGTTTTTTAATCATGATCTGTCTCAATAAATTTGTTCTAAGTTTGATTGTGTTGATGATGTTGATACTTTACATGATTGAGCTTTGGTTTTGTTAAAGCAGTAGTGATAATACTACCTGTTTAAGCCATTTCACGTGTAGGCGTTGCTCATATGTTTATGAGATTGTGTTAATTGATGGTGTTGCTCCATAGTTGCCAGGTGTCAGTCTGAGTCAGATTCAGAAGATGCCGAACTGGTTGCTGAAACGGTTGAGGAAGGAGGAGATCTTGGGATTGTTGGCGATGACGTTCAGGACTTCGGTAGTGGGAATTATAGTCCAGCTCCAGGTGTAGAAACAGTATGTGTTTTCCCAAAGAATGCTGCAAAAAGTAAGTAAATTTTTTTTTTTTAAAGTCAAAATCAAGATTAAGTTGCAGATACAATTTTATTCTTGAAGCATTTTTGTCTCTTGGAAAAAAATCCCTAACATATGTCTTCTTTATTTCTTGTCCGCAGCGGTAGTGGCAGGGAAAGAGACGGAAGTTTTAATTGGAATGAAAAACGAGGGTGACGTTTTATTCTCTCATTGGTTTTAATTGGTTTCCGATTGTTTAGGGGTCATATTCATACCACCTGTAACAAAACTGATTATAGTATACTCTACCAAATTGTATTATTGGGGGAATTATGTTCAAAAAAAAAGTTTACAAATAATTTATTATTATATATTTTAATTGATGGTAAAAACAAATTGTCATATTATTAACTTAAATATTTCACGAATATACGAATGTTCATTTTGAAATATCATCTCAAGCAGCAAAAACATGGCCAAACAAACTCTCTTGAAATTGTTGTTTATCCGATTTTGATGATTCCCTATCACTTAATTTTCTGTATTTATTTGAGCTTATAATATTAATTAGTTATTGGTATGATTTGTATTCTTCAGTGCTAGTTGTTATTTTGTATATCAAGCATAATTGATCTCACTTTTTTCTGTTGTTTGATGATTAGGTGATCAAACTGTAAAGGTTCTTGCAGTTCATGCTAGTGTTCATCTCCCCTTTGATCACCGTATGTTGGTTCAGAATCTTTCTGCTCAGGTAATACTTATTCGTGTAAATTTACTTATTTACCCTTTGTCTAAACCTAATGTTAGACTCTTTTTACTGCCGTTTAAAGTAGCATCTTCTATGACAATAATGCCCTTTTTGGTCAATCTTTTTATTTTTATAAAAAGCAGATTTGCCGAACACTCAAACACCATTTAAATACACATATTCACCCCATATGTATGTTTACATTTTTTTAAAAGGTATTTGTTGCTTAAAAGATGTAATAACCTAATTTGTAATTTATCGTCCACATTCTCGACTGCTATGGTGTTTGCCTTAGAAAAAAAAATGTTGATTACACAGGAATTTGATCTAATTCACATCTTATTTATTTTAACAGGTTTTCAACAATGCATCTATTCCTCCTTCGGTTCAAGCTGCTTTCCCTTATATATTCGCTGTCAGCAAATTCTTACAGGTAGATCCGCCACTTTTGCAGTCGTTCACCACTATTATTAATAAGCGGCATTGAATAGGCGGGTTGGGTGACATGTCGAAAAGGGTAACCCTTTCTTGTTTTATTGAAGGCTGGAACGTTTGATCTTGTTGGAACAATAGTTTATGAGATAGACCAACTACCATATCAAAATACGTTCTACAACGGTACCATTGAAGTTACTGAAGCCGGTGGTCTAGTCAGCATGGAGACAGTCTTTCTAGTTTCCCTTGGAATTTCTCTTCTTGTCTTCCTCGGATTGTGGATTCGCGGTCAAATACAAAATCTTTCCAAGGTATTATTATGCAGCCTTTTTTAATTATTTTATTTATCAGTTTTTTTTTTTTTTTAAAATAATCAGAAATTTTCAAATACTCAAAAACAAGCGGTTGATTTTGCTGGTTTTTTACTCAGAAAACAAAAAAGGCACCAAAGGTGGAAACTGGAACTCGGAGCGTTGATGCATCTATGGATGAATGGCTAGAGGTTGGTATCTCTCACCTAAAAGTTTCATTAAATTTGTTTGTTTTTTTATTATTTTGATAATGTCACAAACCCTCCTTTGTCTTGAATTTATAAGTAGTTTACGTGTTAAATATGGTAAACTGCGGAAATAAATTAGTTTTATGCTTTCTGAATACTCTACTTTTATTCAGTTCATATCCATTTTAGCTATAAATGGGTCAATAATGCTGCCTCTGCTGTCATGATCCATTTGGATTATCTTGTTACATTATTATTATTCGTCGTTGATAAATTTCGATGGTTTAATGTTGTTTATTTTAGGGAACTGCTTACACTCAATCAAAGGCGAGCAAGTCGAAGAAGAAGAAGTAGAGGTATAATGTTGTCATGAGGGAGGAATAGATACTTGTAACTGTTGTAGAATGAGAAAGTAACTTTTACGCAGTCGTTTTCTTGGAGATTTTGATATGTTTAGCCTCGTTAAACACACACGTTTAGGCTATTTAATATTTAACATACTTATTATATACCTAATATGATGGCGATTGCATAATAACCGGTTCCAAATCCGACCCGGTAGACCCGACCTGGAACCGGTTCCAGTTTCTACCCGCATTATTGAAGAACCGGTTCCGGGTTCAAAAAACCCGTAGGTTCTTACCCGGTTCCACATTTTATAAAAAAAATTGGTTCGTACCCGGAACCAAATCCAACCTGGTTCCTACACAGTGTGGATGTGGACTTATTGTTGAGCTTTAATCCCACCGGCCTTTCAAAGACTATCGATGAAAGAAAAATTATGAAAAGTCTCTCACTGTCGATGTGAACTTGTCCAACACCCAATGAAATTCAAACACAACCGTATGAGAAAAGGGTCAACCTATGAAAATGTGAGGTGATACCCACATCCTATAAATTATGAGGAGAGGTCAGCAGTGATGCGTGATGACATGAAATTGTACTAATATGAAATATCATTGATGTAAAGGACATTAATAGTAAATGAAAGTTGCATGTGTAATTAATAATACCAGAAATAATAGTATAAAATGGCGACAACATAGATTGTCGTCGTAAAGGATGAAAAGGATAATCTAAAAAGATAACGTCAAACTTCTCGATTACATTGGAAATAAATAAGGAAGCCGGCTAAGCTATTCGGGTGCAACGTCAATGTTAGCCCCGATATGTTGAAAACACTACCCCTTGCTGACGGGTTTGTTGGGTTTTGCTGATTTGTTTAGTTAACTGGATTGTCTTGAGCTTGAGCAAATGTATTTTTTTTGTGAGATAGATAATACTTTTTAATACGTGTTGGATTTATTTAGGACCATACCCATTCAGGATTCTTCTTTTTTATTTTGTTTGAATAGTGGAAATCAACATTAAAACACCAAGAATCACAAGGATTTGATGATTTACATATTGCGGATCTAATTATACATGTTACAAATATTCTTTAGCTCCAAATTTTAACCAAATCAAAGATGCAACATCACATACATCTGCATTGCTAGCAGATTCTATCCTATTTTGGAACTAAATCATTAAACTCGGCAGCTTCTATCTTAAGCATGCTCCTACGGAATATTCCACGCCCATATGTTGAAGTGATGAGAACAACAAGCAATGGTAGCTGCAATGTTGCAAATGAAGCAATTGGTAGACATGTTAATGCAGCGATTGGGATCAAGACCCATGGCTTGTCATGTTCAAAATTAATATATAAACTTGCACTGAAGGCTATCATCATGGCGGACACTGATATGAATAACATCACAAGGCCAAATATTAATCTCTTGGGTAACTTGTAGAGAAAATCATCATCCGCATAACGTGCCGTGAGAATGGATAGAAACAACAACAAGGCCGTGGTGGATGTGAATAATGAGATAGCATTAGAGACAACAAATATGATGAAGCTGAGACTTTCTCTATAAGTTGCTTGCCCAGTCTCCCCATTGTTCCCACCTGGTACGGTAATAGCCGCTGCAAAAACCATTGTGATAATAAGTGCAGCTGTGATAGTATATGAATCCGCCGTTTTTTTCATCCAGTCTTCACCTTTTTGTCTCAAATCCTTGTGCTCTTTCCTGAATACCATCATTGGTGTTTCTTTGTTTTTGTTCCTCTCTTCCATGTCCTCTGGACGTAATATTTCTCTCACTTCCTGTAAGTTAATAGATGTTAAACCAAATAGTTCAAAATTAAAATTTATTCAATTTTTATTCTTTTTCACTTGGAAAGATAGAATAACATTTTCACCTGAAACCATTGTAATTCCTTTTGCATTTGTAATGCCCCACCGGTAACCCTATTGATTTTGTGTGGAGGTGCCAATTTCCCAACCAAGTGCAAGAGGTTATTTCCATCTTTGTCGATAATTGATTTATGAGAAAATTTGCGAAGAACCATCATATTTACCAAAAGGTTGTAAACTTTCTCACAACGGTTCATTATTGAAATTTGAGAAACAGTATAACCATTAACATCACTAGTCCACATTGACTGTGGGAAAGTTTCGATGATCATACTTAGTACCTCTGGAGTATCATTTTCCATCGCGACAAGAAATGCATCTCCATAATGATCAGAAGTACCTGACTTTAGTTTACTAACTTCAACGCATATACGCTTGAGAATCATAAAAGCTCTATTATGTTTCACTTTCTCCTCGTGTAGTTTCGTAATATGTGGCACTGTAGGCAATTGATGGATACCAAAAATTTAAGGCTGAATTTAGTTATCAACATAAAGTATTTAGCATAAGGTATAACTTCTTGGCTTATAAATCCCATTTTATTAAATACCCTACAATGGTTAAAAGATGTTAAGAAAGTTTGGTTCTTCATTTGTGTTATATTTCAGAGACCACTCACCTTTTTCACCCTCCTTTCTAGACACCACAACCAGCCACATCAAACACCCTAAAAGAGGAGTTGGTAGGTTGGGCCAGGTATCCAGTAAATGCTTCAAAACACCTATTTTCTTCTAAATCCTACAAACATTCTTTCCAATACTTACATTGCCAAAAAGTTACCAATAGTTACATTTTATTTTTAGTACTCAAGCATGTGGGTTTTCTTATGAGTCGCCATCATTTCACAATTGCATAAATAATGAATATGATATAGAGAATTTTGATTTAAGTGGAATTGTAGGTGTGGTAAAATGTGAACTTGTATGGTTGTATTTATTGTGGTTTGAAAAAGAACATATATAGAGTTAAATGTCATTTTGGTCTTTGTGGTTTGGGCCACTTTGGTAGTTTGGTTCAAAGGTTTCATTTTTTGTATGTGGGTCTAAAAAGGTTTTATCATTGCCATTTTTGTCCACTTGGTTAACTTCATCAATGTTTTTGTTAACGAGAAGGGCAATTCGATCATTTTATATGGTCGAATTGCCTTTCTAGTTAACAGAATTACATATAAAATGACCGAATTGCCTTCTCGTTAAGAGAAAAAAAATGGATGAAGTTAACCCAGTGGACTAAAATGGCAACGGTGAAACCTTTTTGGAACCACATGCGAAAAATGAAACATTTGGACTAAACTGGCAAAATGACTCAAATCACAGGGACTAAAATGACATTTAACTCTCTCTCTCTCTCTATATCTATATATATACACACACACATATGTGTGTGTATATGTGTATTTATATAGGATCTTGTTCAAATGAGAACCACCGTAAGTTGTGAGAATTGGGAGAGCTTTCACTTCCCTTGCGAGTTTTGCCACCATTTTTTACAAAAATGTAGATGAAAATGTCACAAACACATCTGATAAGAAAAATTTTGAGCCGATATTTATTCTCCATGTACATCGATGTAAGAAAATATACGGGATGACATCACCAGTTTTGTAAAACAAATTTACATCGGTGTAAATGGAGAATAAATATCGGCTCGGCAATTTGTTTTTCTATAGACGTGTTTGTGACATTTTCATCTAACTTTGTGCAAAAATGGTGACAAAACTCGTACATAAAGCAAAATTTCTCACGATTCTCACAACACAAGGTGGTTCTCATTTTACCATTTAACTATATATATATATAGAGTAAGGTTAACATACAAAAAGCCTTATCATACATCACATAGGAGACAATGGTAACCATTGGATCTGGGGTATAATCACGCATGGGACCACATAATCACACATGGGACCACATAATCACGCATGGGACCACATAATCACGCATGGGACTATAATCACGCACGTTCTATGATAATAACGCACGTTATATTTTTTGTCATGTATGTTAATGTAGGTTAAGCCCTGATGTACATTATACTTTATCTATATATATATATAGGGAAAGAATATATATATGAAACCCATAGTTAGGGCGGAAACCTAGGAAACTCTAACTTCCTAACATTTTTTTTTGAAAAAAATACCACATGTAATATACATGTTTTTAAGGGTTTCGAGAAAAAAAAATTCAAAAAAGCGCCTACAAATTTTTTATAAAAAAAAACAAGTTTCTGTGTAACATATGTAATAATCCTGTTTAACAAATGTAACAGTTGTGTTACACAACACCTGTTTATTTTTTTAAATCCTCTCGGCATTTTTTTTGCTCAAAATTCTTAAAAACATGTATATTACATGTGTTATTATTTTTTTTTTTAAAAAACTTGTTGGGAGGTTAGAGATTCCTGGGTTTCGTCCTAACTATGGGTTTTCTCCCAATACTTTCAATATATATATATATACAATGCTACTTAGCCTTAGGATTTAGGTTATTTTTTCGACACAAACAAAAAATTTAACGTGTCGTTCTTTTTTCAATGCTACTATTAGAGTATTGCACATATGCAATACTATTTAGCCTTAGGGTTGGTTATGAGTTTAGTTTAGCTTTTACGGTTAGGTTTTTTGGAGAGTTTAGGTTTTGGGTTTAGTTTTTAGGTTTTTTATGGGGGGTTTAGGTTTTGGGTTTTTTTTAGATTTTTGGGGGATTGGGGGGAGGGGGGGGGGTTGGCCAGTTTAGGTTTTTCGTAATGTTGCACATGTGTAATACTAATTATTGTTTTTCTATTTTTGTTTTCAAAAAAAAAGTTTTTTTTTTATTTTAAAAATGGTAGATTTACAGCAAAAAAAAAGTTTCAAAAATTGAGTTGTTTTTTTAAATTTTTTTAGAAGTTTTTGAGTTCTCACAACAAAAGAAATTATCCCTCCCCTATATATATATATATATATATATATATATATATATATATATGTATATATATATAGGGTCGGGATTTAGAGAAAACGTTCAAAAGTGTGATAACGGTGAGAACGCTTAACGATCGTCCGATCAAAACAATCTATGGACTAGATTGGCGCGGTGACGTTTTCGTAAATAACATCAATTTTATTACGTGGACGCGCTTCATTAAGGGTAAAAAGGGTCTTTTGACTACTCCACATAAAACGCCAAATCATGAAATAAAACGCCAAAAACAAAAATCACAGACTATTCTAAGTAAAACGCCATTAAATATAAAACGCCAAACTTAATTATAGTAAAATCCCGCTTTAAAAAACCGCCAAAAAAATCCTATATATACAACATCTCACACCTTCAGTTAAAAACACACACAAAAACCCAAACGCCATATTTCGTATAACCCATTCGCCTTAGAAACGCCAAAAAAACCCAAACATCAAATATCTTCAAACCCAAAAACGTTTTTTTTTTTTTAAATTCAGTTTGGCTGTCAGTAAGATTTCGCTCAATGAAATAGACAAAATCCTAAAGTGAGGATATAGTCCATTTCATTTAGTAAAATCTTATTGACTTATCCTATACTTTCATCAAATTTATAACGCCAAAACATACAAAAACATTATTGAGGTTTGTTGTCAATAAAGTTTAGCTGTATGGGGTGGACAACATTGTCAGTTATCTTTCTTAACCGAGAATTAACAATGTTGTCCATCTCATACAACAAAACATTATTGATTTTAGCATGATCAAAAATTTGAGGTTTAAGGTGATCTTATTTCATGGCGTTCTTTTTATCGGTAAAACGCCAAAAAAGTTAAAAAAAAATCAAACATCGTTGATTGAAAAAATTCAAGATTGTTGGCTGAAGGATATAAACTCAATAACATTTTGCTGCATGAGATGGACAAATATTCAAGAAAAAGATGCTGATGTCAGACTGTGTGTTTCCAAACAGCAACACAAAAAACTACTTGAAAAACAAAAAAACAAAATGAATCATACGAAAGTCTAACCAGCCAGTTAACATGATTTAAAAAAGAGAAAGAAAGAGACTGGAGACAGAGAAGATTTGGAAGATCAATTGTTTATGTATTCTTTTTTTTTTCCTTGTCAGTTAATTGTTATATAATAAAAACGCCAAAATAGCCAAAATGCTTGTTTAAAACGATATCATCCAGTTAAACGCCACCAAAAAACTGCCAAACTATAATAAAATTACTTTGAAAAATTATTATAAAAAACCCAAATAAAAAAAATAAAAATAAGAAAAAAAAAATAAAAAGCAAACTTGAAAATCTAACTAGAAACAGTAAATACAAAATCATTAAATACTGAAGAATCTAAAACGCCAAACTTGAAAGATGAGACGTGTTATAGACTTCAGAGATAAAAGCTTATCAAAAACATTAATTACAAAAGAGTAACTGAAAAGACAAAATACTTTATTATAATAATGCACCACCTAATTTAGGCGCCAAAAAGACATCCTATAAAATGATACATCTCAGCAACTTCCATTTGATCAAACCAAAAAAACAAACGCCAAATACTACTAAATACCACCCACTTTAAAACGCCAACAAATAAACTAAATGAATTGTTATAAGAGGGAAGTACCTCAGAAAAGATTTTGCTGCATGAGATGGACAAAATTTCAGGAAAAAGATACTGATGCCAGTCATATGACATTTTGTATTTTTTGTTCTTGAAGAAGGTTTGGATGAGGAGAATAGGTCAATGACACGGAAGAGTGGGTTCACTATAAAGATGAAGATCCAGATAAAGAAAAAGCGAAAAACCCACTCACTCCATAGATCTATGTCTCGAAACATCCACACAAAAACACAGTTCAACAGACGAGCAGACAAAAAAAATCAAACCCATGGGTTTGTTAAGTTTTACATAAAACGCCATATATTTGATGACAGTTCTTGTACTATTAAAGAAGAGAGAGACTGATGACACTGAAGATTAGAAAAAAGAGATCCAATTAGGATTTTTAATTTATTTCCGTCCCTTGTATTTTTTTTCCTGTGGTTGAAATATAATTTAACAATAGTAAAACGCCAAGATACCACAAACGCCAAAATGTTTATAAAAAATAACAGATCAATAGGCCAACTTGTTTAAACGCCTTGGAAAACACCATTCAAATAGATTTCCTGCCCCCTGGGTTTCATTGGCATACGATGTGAATAACGCCATAAACGTCATAAACGCCAAAATGTTGACACAATGGAACAATTAAAATGCCATTAATTATTGAATTTGGTTAACGGCAAAAATCTCAAAAACCAAAAATTAAAACAACATTGGGAAAAAGCGGAACAGGAAAAGCAGAAGATGAAAGGACAAAAAAGCCCCTCCGCCCTTTTCTAAGCGGCGTGACACGTGTTGGGCCAGAAAGCGTTCTCACCGTTCTCACACTTTTGAGCGTTTTCTCCCGATCCCGTTTCTCTTTCTCTCTCTCTCTCTCTCTATATATATATATATATAGGATAAGGATCATGTGAGAAGTAGTAGGCTATTTGAGAAACTTGAAAAGCATTCTGGACCACACATTTTCCCTAAGCAAAAAAATGCAAAAAAAATGTAAAAAAAATGTAAAAAAAATGCAATTTCTTTTTTTTTTTTTGGAAAAATCGCAGTTTTTTCTTTAAGGATTTAATTTTTTATTTAAATTTTTTTTTTTGGATTTATACACATGTGTATATTGTTAATCTTTTAACTATACATATATGTATATTGTCAATTATACATATATGTATATACATGTTTAAAATTGAAAAATAAGTGTTATTTAGGGTTTAGCATTAGTATTTAGGGTTTAGCATTAGGGTTTAGGGTTTAGCTTTATGGTTTAGGGTTTAGCTTTAGGGTTTAGCATTAGGGTTTAATAATAGTATTTAGGGTTTAGCATTAGGGTTTAGCTTTAACTTTTGGGTTTAGTTTTATCTTTAGGGTTTAACATTAGGGTTTAACATTAAGGGTTTAGCTTTAGGGTTTAGTTTTAGCTTTAGGGTTTAGCTTTAGGGTTTAGAATTAGGGTTTAGCTTTAGGGTTTAGCATTAGGGTTTAGAGTTTAGCATTAAGGTTTAGCTTTAGTGTTTATGGTATAAGGTTTAGGATTTATAACACATATTTTTTCAATTTTAAACATGTATATACATATATGTATAATTGACAATATACATATATGTATAGTTAAAAGATTAACAATATACATGTCACACCCCCAAAAATCCACCTGCGGATAACACCCGCTTCGGGGGCGTGACTGACCAGGATCCAGCCACCAATTATACCGAATACTTAAGTTGTTAACAAAAGTAATACTTACTATTCATAAGCTTAGCAAATATTAAGTTCAGAGTTTAAAGTTTTAAGTTCAAAACAGTAATAAGTAGCGGAAGCATAAGTAAGGTAGTTTAGAACAAAGTTCATGTTTCAAAATAAGGTAACACCCAACACAAGGGTGAATAGACACTACACGTTCCCAAGTTGCAAGCTCCATCGTCACTGGTTACCTGCAAAGCATGCAGTAAGGGGTCAACAATAATGCTGAGTGAGTTCACTAGTGGTCCAGTTTTAATTACCAAAAACTTTGTTTCGCCGGTTAATTTATCCGTTTATACATGCCCTGGGGAGCTACCCCAAAAGTTAGCGACTAAACTGTTTTTCCAATACCGAACACTAGGTAACCGTTGCGTATCCGCAGGATGCCCCGATGTCAATGTTCTATCATCATTGACGGATTTCTGAGTACATTAGTTCACGACCGTCCCAAACCAGGGCACGGTGTGAGGCTGGTAAACACCTAAATAGCGCTATCAACTAATAACCCGTTCGCCTAACCCGGCGACTAATCGGTATTTGTAGTAGGGACTTGAGTGATAGAGTTTCGTTTAGTGCCGTTAGTTGCAATCCGTATAAACAGTAATTAACCAAAAGGTTTCCCAATACCCGGGAAGGAAAAGTAAGTTTTGTTCCCAATAACTAGGGAAGGTATGTAAATGGTATCCCCTTTTACCAGGGGATAGGGTTGTTAGTCTCGTGTCCCAAACCACCGGGACGCATGCTTTTAAGTTGTGAACTCACCTTGGGTTGCTCGGTAGGTTTAGGTTACTTGTCAATCACGTTGGTCACCACGTCCTAACATGGGTACCGGTATAGGTCAGGTTCGGTGTACAAGTAATCACGTAAGAACACATACAGGTACGTAACATACATACAGGTAAACAGAACACAGCATCACAAAGTCCATTTAACAGATAGTCCAACACAGAATGGCCCAATAACTAAAATGAACAGCCCACTCGCAACCAGCTGGTCTCGAGTCGCAACCAGGTGGTTTCGGCTTGTCACGCTGTGGTTGCGAGTCGCAACCGTGGTCTCGAGTTGTCACGTGTTGGTTGCGAGTCGCAACCGCCGTAGTCTCGAGTCGAAATCTCGTAGTTTCGACTTGTCATGCTTTGGTTGCGAGTCGCAACCGTGTGGTTTCGAGTCGTAATGCCGTCGTTGCGAGTCGGAATGCTGTCGTTGCGAGTCGTAATCTGTCACTTTCATATACACGTGATGATGCAGAAAAGACAGTCCAAATTGTACACATAAACTCAGACCCAGATTAGGAAACTACCAATAAGATTTCTACAAACACTTTTCCTCATTTGACCATTAAACCATATAGATCAAACTTTGCCATTTTAAATCTTCAACCCATCTTCAACTAGTTCATCAAGTTCATAGTTTCTAGGGTTTTCACCTTAACAAAATCATACATTTACTTGCACCAAACCTCACATATTACAACAAGATTGTTATTGCGAGAACAAAGAACATACAATATGTATATATATATATATATCCGAAACTTATGTTTACAACATCATCTTAGCAAGAACTTTAAAGCATAGTATAGTTGGCCATGAACACTTGTAAACTACCATTATCAAGTCATTTTCAAACATGTCATCATATATATTCAATCTTTACAAAACAACCTAAAGATCATGCATAAAATTACTAACAAAACATTTTTCTAGTTTATTAATCACACATAATTTCTATGCACAAAAGATAACACAAAAGGTAGTACTAACCGGTTATGAAAGGAGGAGCCGAAATCAAAGAAAAGAGAGCCGAGAAGAAGGTATGTCCGAGTGATAGTCTTGACCGAGTTTCTAGTCCGGGATCCTTGCTTGAACCGAAAAGAGAAGGAGAGAAGTGGTGTTTGGAGAGGGTTTCTAGTGAGAGAGTTTAAGGGGTGTGTTGGTGTGTAAAATGAAAGAAGTGGGGGAAAGGGTGGGATTTATACAAGAGGTTTTCGGGTTGGGCTTGGGGGTTTCGGCCCAAACCGGTTTCGGCTCAACGGCCCACTCGCAACCGAGTGGCCCACTCGCAACCGCCTGGTTGCGAGTCATGGTCTCGGGTCGTGGTCTCGACTCTTATATATACATATAATACATACATACATCACATGTCATGCAAAAATCACGTTTCCATTTAATAATATATATATACACACAAAATATTACAAGGTGATCGTTCGGAAAAACCTCGAGTGTCACATTATCCCCAAGTTTTAAGAACTTTCGTCCCGAAAGTTGAAGCAGCCACTGCCAAGCTAGCGTGTTTTAACGGGGTGTCACATCATCCCCCCGTTAGTTTGGAATTTCGTCCCGAAATTCGGTTGTAGCTTCAGTGCTGGGGTTTTCGTTTGGGAATAACTGGGGATACTTGGACTTCATCTGGTCCTCCCGCTCCCAGGTAAACTCTGGGCCGCGCCGTGAGTTCCAACGAACTCGCACAAGGGGTATCTGGCTACGTTTGAGGGTTTTGATTTCTCGATCCGTGATCTCAATCGGTTCCTCAGTAAAGTGTAGCTGTTCATCAATCGTCAGTTCCTTAAAAGGAATTACAAGTGTTTCATCAGACAAACACTTCTTCAAGTTAGATACGTGAAAAACGTTGTGCACTGCACTCAGCTCTGCAGGCAGGTTCAATCTATAAGCAACCTTACCGATTTTCTCGGTAATTTCGAACGGTCCAACATACCGTGGATTCAGCTTGCCTCGTTTACCAAAACGAACCACACCCTTCCAGGGTGAGACTTTAAGTAGAACCCGGTCCCCGACCTGGAATTCTAACGGTCTCTTACGCTTGTCAGCGTAGCTTTTCTGACGGTCACGAGCTGCCGCCATGCGTTGCCTGATCTGGGAAATCTTTTCCGTTGTATCTACCACTAGTTCTGGGCCTGTGAGTTGACTGTCACCTATTTCCGCCCAGCAGAGAGGTGATCGGCATTTACGACCGTACAATGCCTCAAAAGGTGCCGCCTGAATGCTAGTGTGGTAGCTGTTGTTGTAGGAGAATTCCACCAACGGTAGATGCTTCTCCCAGTTCTTGCCAAAATCGATCACACATGCTCTAAGCATGTCTTCCAGGGTTTGGATGGTGCGTTCAGACTGCCCATCCGTTTGCGGATGATAAGCGGTGCTCATGTCCAAACGTGAGCCAAAGGATTTGTGCATAGCTTGCCACAATTCGGAAGTAAAACGAGCGTCTCGGTCGGAAATAATAGAAGTTGGCACCCCGTGCCTGGAGACTACTTCCTTCAAATAGATTTCTGCCAAGGTAGAAAACTTGTCTGTTTCCTTAATGGCCAGAAAGTGTGCAGACTTAGTCAAACGATCTACTATCACCCAAATAGTATCATTCCCGCGTTGAGATCTAGGTAGCCCTGTAACAAAATCCATGGAAATCTGTTCCCATTTCCATTTCGGGATTTCGGGTTGCTGTAGTAGGCCTGCTGGTTTCTGATACTCGATCTTGACTCTTGCACAGGTCAAACACTTGCCAACATAGGCTGCTATGTGGGCTTTCATGCCAGGCCACCAGTAAGTGGTTTTCAAGTCGTGGTACATCTTATCTGCACCAGGATGTACTGAATAACGGGACTTATGGGCTTCGTCCATTACAAGCTCTCGTAGATCTCCGTAAAGTGGGACCCAAATGCGCCCTGCCACATAGTAGGCGCCGTCTTCTTTCTGTTCTAGTTGCTGTCTCGATCCTCGCAGGGACTCAGCCCTGATGTTTTCCGGTTTCAGAGCTTCAGTCTGAGCATTTCGGATCTGGGTAGGGAGACTAGACTGGATGGTAAGTTGTAATGCTCGCACGCGCCGTGGTATAGTGTCTTTCCGGCTGAGGGCGTCTGCCACAATATTGGCCTTGCCCGGATGGTACTTGATGGCGCATTCATAATCATTCAGAAGTTCGACCCATCGACGTTGTCGCATGTTTAATTCCTTCTGCTTGAAGATATGCTCGAGACTCCTGTGATCGGTGTAAATGGTGCACTTGGTACCGTACAGGTAATGTCTCCATATCTTAAGCGCAAATATCACTGCTCCTAGCTCCAAGTCGTGTGTTGTGTAGTTCCTTTCATGTGTCTTAAGTTGTCGAGAGGCGTAAGCAATAACTTTCTCGCGTTGCATCAACACGCAACCGAGCCCATGAATAGACGCATCGCAGTAGACCACAAAGTCGTCAGTGCCTTCAGGTAACGAGAGAATAGGAGCACTGCAGAGGTTATCCTTAAGCCTCTGAAAAGCAGATTCCTGTGCTTCATTCCACTTGTAGGTGATGCCTTTCTGAGTGAGCGTAGTGAGGGGTTGTGCAATCTTTGAGAATCCCTGAATGAATCTGCGGTAGTAACCTGCCAATCCCAAAAATTGGCGAACTTCAGTCGGAGTCTTAGGGGTAGGCCAATTCTTTATAGAGTCGATCTTAGCTGGGTCGACGTGGATTCCATCCTTGTTAACCACGTGCCCAAGGAAATGGACTTCTCGAAGCCAGAAGTCGCATTTCGAGAACTTGGCATACAGTTGCTCGTTGCGAAGGAGTTCGAGGATAAGTCGTAGGTGTTGTTCATGCTCTTCCTGACTTTTCGAGTAGATCAAGATGTCGTCTATAAAAACGATCACGAATTTGTCGAGGTAGGGTTTGAATACCCGGTTCATAAGATCCATGAACACTGCAGGGGCGTTGGTCATTCCGAAGGGCATAACGAGGAATTCATAATGACCATAACGAGTTCTGAATGCAGTTTTGGAAATATCTTCGTTACGGACCCTTAACTGATGGTAGCCTGATCGCAGATCAATCTTAGAATAGTAGCTCGATCCTTGCAGTTGATCAAACAAATCGTCGATTCGCGGGAGAGGGTAACGATTCTTGATGGTAACCTTGTTCAACTCACGATAGTCAATGCACATTCGGAACGTGCCATCCTTCTTCTTAACAAAGAGTACCGGTGCTCCCCAGGGTGATGAACTAGGGCGGATAAATCCTTTATCCAATAGTTCTTGTAGTTGCGTCGAGAGTTCCTTCAATTCTGCGGGGGCTAGTCGATAAGGCGCACGAGCTATAGGCGCTGCCCCGGGAGCTAGCTCGATTTGGAATTCGACCTGACGATGGGGAGGGAGTCCAGGTAATTCCTCAGGAAATACCTCGGGGTAGTCACGCACTACTGGAAAGTCTTCAATCCTCTTTTCCTTTTCCTGCGTGTTGGTAACAAGTGCTAAGATAGCGGTGTGCCCTTTCCGTAAACACTTCTGGGCCTTCAAGAACGAGATAACGCCTGAGACTTCTCCGCCTTTGCCACCTTGTACAATGAGGGGTTTGCCAGAACGGCGAGGAATACGAACTGCTTTCTCTTGACAAAGGATCTCAGCGCGATGCTTGGATAACCAATCCATACCAATAACGACGTCGAAGCTTCCAAGAGTAACAAGGAAAAGGTCGATACTAAATGTCTGACCAGACAACTCTAGTTTGCAGCCCTTGACAACATGTGAGGCCTCGATGTTTCTACCATTAGCTAACTCGACGAGGTGAGGAGAACTTAGTAACGAAAGCGGGTGCTTAAGCTTCTTACTAATACGTAGGGATACATAACTAGCATCGGCACCGGAATCAAATAACACAGAAACATAACGATCATCAAGTAGGAACTTACCCGCCACGACATTGGGGTCAT
Organism: Helianthus annuus; assembly: GCF_002127325.2. NCBI lineage: Eukaryota > Viridiplantae > Streptophyta > Magnoliopsida > Asterales > Asteraceae > Helianthus > Helianthus annuus. Next base: position 68,961,437 of record NC_035449.2, read on the forward strand.
TCCTTGCTTCACCAGCTCCAATCACGAAAGCTCTTCCTCTAGCACCATTCCCAGCATTGTTGTTCTGATTGTTGTTCCCAGCTCCCTGATTATTGTTGCGGTTCTGATTCAGTTCAGGACAATCCTTCTTAAAGTGCCCCTCGGCTCCACACTTAAAACATGCCCGGTTGTTTCCCTGCTGCTGTTGCTGTTGGGGTTGCTGCTGGTTCTATCTAGCTGGGAACTGACTTCTACAATCCTTGGCCACATGCCCCATTTTGTTACATCGCTGACACTGGCCCTTCACACACTGCCCGCTGTGATGTCGATTGCACTTGTTGCACTTGGGGTGGTTTCCACGATAGCCACCCTGTTGTTGAGCGCCCTTGTTGTTTTCGGTTTTCCTTTGCTGTGCTGGGGCCTGAGTGGGGTTAGCATCCTTGCTTTGACTTCCTTCCCACTTACGTTTGCTGTCACTAGAAGTTCCGACAGTAGCACCGATCCTTTTGGGCAACCGGCCCTCTTCTACGGCCTGATCAGTAAGTTTATGAGCAAGTCGAACAATCGGCTGAATGGTAGTGTGGTTGGCTGAAGTGACATGGCTTCGAATCTCTGGAGCCAAACCCTTGATGTACAGTTCGATCCTTCGGTACATTGGTCGAGACATGTTTGGGCAGAGAGCAGCATAGTCGTTGGACAGCTTGGTGTAAGTCTCAATCTCTGACCCAACCATCTTGAGCTCATAGTACTCATTCTCAAGCTTGTGGATGTCATCCCGGTGACAGTATTCATCCTTAATCATATCCTTGAAATCCTCCCACGCAGTAGCATTTGCAGTTTCCAACCCAAACATCTGAATCTGCGCCTTCCACCAAGAAAGCGCGCTTCCTTCAAGCGTAGCAGTAGCAAACTTCACCCAGTTCGCAGGGGGACACTCGCAAACAGCAAAAACAGCTTCGATTTTCTCAATCCAATGCAGAAGACCTATGGCACCCTCAGTGCCGTTGAAAGGGAGAGGCTTGCAATCCATGAAAGTTTTGAAAGTACACACTGGTGGTTGCGCAGGTGCATGCTGACCTATAGGGTGAGAAGCGAAACGTATAGGTTTAGAGGCGAAAAGTCGATGTGGCGGTAGGATCTAAACATCCTAAAACAACGAGCTTACCTATAGGGTGAGCTGCGAAAGCTGCAGCCACGGTGTTGAGCAGGTTAGTGAACTGAGCCTGCGTCATGTTAATGTTTCCTCTTCCGCGTCCACTCATTGTCTTCATAACCAGAAAACACAGTATAAGTGTGATGCCGTAGTGTAGCGAGAATGAGATAGAAGAGAGAGGTGTATCTATCTAGTTAGGCACACTAGTACGTATAGCATAACAGGAAACATAAAGTAAACAAGTAAACACTGGTCCGAGCTATGAGGTCAAATGTGTCGAGCCTTGCACTTGGAGTGTAGTGTCGTCGCGAGTCACAGGTTATAGTCTGGTTTTCTCCAAAAAGATTTTCCCCTTTTTAAAACCAAGTTCACTATAACCAATGGCTCTGATACCAATCTGTCACACCCCCAAAAATCCACCTGCGGATAACACCCGCTTCGGGGGCGTGACTGACCAGGATCCAGCCACCAATTATACCGAATACTTAAGTTGTTAACAAAAGTAATACTTACTATTCATAAGCTTAGCAAATATTAAGTTCAGAGTTTAAAGTTTTAAGTTCAAAACAGTAATAAGTAGCGGAAGCATAAGTAAGGTAGTTTAGAACAAAGTTCATGTTTCAAAATAAGGTAACACCCAACACAAGGGTGAATAGACACTACACGTTCCCAAGTTGCAAGCTCCATCGTCACTGGTTACCTGCAAAGCATGCAGTAAGGGGTCAACAATAATGCTGAGTGAGTTCACTAGTGGTCCAGTTTTAATTACCAAAAACTTTGTTTCGCCGGTTAATTTATCCGTTTATACATGCCCTGGGGAGCTACCCCAAAAGTTAGCGACTAAACTGTTTTTCCAATACCGAACACTAGGTAACCGTTGCGTATCCGCAGGATGCCCCGATGTCAATGTTCTATCATCATTGACGGATTTCTGAGTACATTAGTTCACGACCGTCCCAAACCAGGGCACGGTGTGAGGCTGGTAAACACCTAAATAGCGCTATCAACTAATAACCCGTTCGCCTAACCCGGCGACTAATCGGTATTTGTAGTAGGGACTTGAGTGATAGAGTTTCGTTTAGTGCCGTTAGTTGCAATCCGTATAAACAGTAATTAACCAAAAGGTTTCCCAATACCCGGGAAGGAAAAGTAAGTTTTGTTCCCAATAACTAGGGAAGGTATGTAAATGGTATCCCCTTTTACCAGGGGATAGGGTTGTTAGTCTCGTGTCCCAAACCACCGGGACGCATGCTTTTAAGTTGTGAACTCACCTTGGGTTGCTCGGTAGGTTTAGGTTACTTGTCAATCACGTTGGTCACCACGTCCTAACATGGGTACCGGTATAGGTCAGGTTCGGTGTACAAGTAATCACGTAAGAACACATACAGGTACGTAACATACATACAGGTAAACAGAACACAGCATCACAAAGTCCATTTAACAGATAGTCCAACACAGAATGGCCCAATAACTAAAATGAACAGCCCACTCGCAACCAGCTGGTCTCGAGTCGCAACCAGGTGGTTTCGGCTTGTCACGCTGTGGTTGCGAGTCGCAACCGTGGTCTCGAGTTGTCACGTGTTGGTTGCGAGTCGCAACCGCCGTAGTCTCGAGTCGAAATCTCGTAGTTTCGACTTGTCATGCTTTGGTTGCGAGTCGCAACCGTGTGGTTTCGAGTCGTAATGCCGTCGTTGCGAGTCGGAATGCTGTCGTTGCGAGTCGTAATCTGTCACTTTCATATACACGTGATGATGCAGAAAAGACAGTCCAAATTGTACACATAAACTCAGACCCAGATTAGGAAACTACCAATAAGATTTCTACAAACACTTTTCCTCATTTGACCATTAAACCATATAGATCAAACTTTGCCATTTTAAATCTTCAACCCATCTTCAACTAGTTCATCAAGTTCATAGTTTCTAGGGTTTTCACCTTAACAAAATCATACATTTACTTGCACCAAACCTCACATATTACAACAAGATTGTTATTGCGAGAACAAAGAACATACAATATGTATATATATATATATATCCGAAACTTATGTTTACAACATCATCTTAGCAAGAACTTTAAAGCATAGTATAGTTGGCCATGAACACTTGTAAACTACCATTATCAAGTCATTTTCAAACATGTCATCATATATATTCAATCTTTACAAAACAACCTAAAGATCATGCATAAAATTACTAACAAAACATTTTTCTAGTTTATTAATCACACATAATTTCTATGCACAAAAGATAACACAAAAGGTAGTACTAACCGGTTATGAAAGGAGGAGCCGAAATCAAAGAAAAGAGAGCCGAGAAGAAGGTATGTCCGAGTGATAGTCTTGACCGAGTTTCTAGTCCGGGATCCTTGCTTGAACCGAAAAGAGAAGGAGAGAAGTGGTGTTTGGAGAGGGTTTCTAGTGAGAGAGTTTAAGGGGTGTGTTGGTGTGTAAAATGAAAGAAGTGGGGGAAAGGGTGGGATTTATACAAGAGGTTTTCGGGTTGGGCTTGGGGGTTTCGGCCCAAACCGGTTTCGGCTCAACGGCCCACTCGCAACCGAGTGGCCCACTCGCAACCGCCTGGTTGCGAGTCATGGTCTCGGGTCGTGGTCTCGACTCTTATATATACATATAATACATACATACATCACATGTCATGCAAAAATCACGTTTCCATTTAATAATATATATATACACACAAAATATTACAAGGTGATCGTTCGGAAAAACCTCGAGTGTCACAATACACATGTGTATAAATCCCAATTTTTTTTGTTTAAAAAAAAAATTTAATCCTTAAAGAAAAAGCTGCGATTTTTCCAAAAAAAAAAAAAAAAAAAAAAAATTTGCATTTTTTTCACCTTTTTTTTTGGATTTTTTGCTTAGAGAAAATGTGTGGTCCAGATTGCTTCTAAAGTTTCTCAAATAGGGTGGACTTCTCTTAGGATCCCTACCCTATATATATAAGAGTTAAAAGCTTGGTTGGTCCCTGTGGTTTTCAAAAATTGCAGACTTGGTCCTAATGGTTTACTAATTACACGTTTGGTCCCAAAAGTTGTCAAAAATGCACTCGGTTGGTCCCCAGCCCTAACATCAGTTAAATTTCCCAGTTAACTATGTGTGAAATGACGATATTACCTTGAACAATTTAAAAACTTCAAACAGAGGGCCTGCCTACCCATCATCATCATCATCTGCAGCTGTAACTTCACCATTTTGATTCTTTGATGATATAAACTACAGATTAACAACCAAAATCAATCTTGAATCGTAAAGGGTATCAAACAAATTTAATTTAATCTTCCAATAACACCAAATCAAGACCGATTAACATGTGGATATGAAAATAAACCTTCGGTTTAAGACTACGAAGTTGAACTTGTGTAAACTGGCTTTAAAGCCAATGATCAGACATAAGAACTCCTTCGAATTTAGACATCCCTGAACTTCCTTCTCCAAGAATTTAATCAGAAAATAAAATCAAGAAAATCTACAAAACCCATTTGGATAAATGCAAATCAAGATAGGATTAACAATAAAGAACTCAATCAAAACAAAACCCATCAATTAGAACACAAGATTAAACCAATACGTACCCACACCATCATCATCTTCATCAGCCAGAGCCAAAACAATATCACCTTCAATCGCAGGAAATAAAGATAAACAGGGGGTGTTTTACCAGAAGAATCTGTCGAAACAAAAACAAATATCGCCGTCGCTGCTGCAGACGGTGGCCCTGCCGCAGCTCGCTGAAAACACCGTCGCCGTCGCTGCATATCCCTCTTTCTCTCTCTTCTCTCTTCTGTGTCGTCAAGTCGCTGTACGCCACCACTGGTTGGTGGTGGTTGGTCGTTCAATCGGGCCAAAATAGATGGGTGTGGGAGATTGGTGAGATGAGGGATTTGGGTGTGCCGTTGCCGGTGATGGGGTGTGGGTTTGTGATGAAGATGTATAGAGATGGGGTGTGGGTTTGTGATGAAGATGACGATGGTGATGAAGATGATGCAGTGGATGCAGAAGACGATGAAGATGATGGAGATGAAGATGAAGATGATGATGGTGATGGTGATGAAGAGGGTTTTGTAAATAAGCAAGGGTATTTTGGTCATTTAACATGGACTTAACTGAGAAATTTAACTGATGTTAGGGCTGGGGACCAACCGAGTGCATTTTTGACAACTTTTGGGACCAAGCGTGTAATTAGTAAACCACTAAGACCAAGTCTGCAATTTTTGAAAACCACAGGGACCAACCAAGCATTTAACTCTATATATAACTTAAAAGTTACCGCTCTTTTTTTAATGGGGACCTCAAAACAATATATTAAAAGTTGGACCCGACTATCTCACAAATACATTGCACTTTGATAGGAGCATACACGACGCTCTGATATGGCCAGTGGTGGTCTCAGGAATTATTTTCTAGAGGTGCGAACGAAGGGTTCAACCAAATTTTTATGGGATGCAGTCGGGATCTTTACCTCGAAAATACACTAATTTTTTTTTTCATGAGGGGCGCCCGCCCACCCAAGCCAAAGCTTGGGTCCGCCCTTGGATATGGCAGCAACAGCAGAATACCAGCCTTGCGTAGTGGGGTGGGCTTGTGTCTGGCCGTTCCAAGTCAACAGAACAAAGCAAACCCCACACGGACCGAGATAAGCGGGCTCCACACACAAGAAATATTAGTTGTATATTTTCATGCTTAAAAATGGGTTGTGAGGTGGAGGGTTGTAGGGCTGTGCAACGGTTCAGAATCGGACCAAATTGAATCGAACCGGAACCGTTTAATACTAAATATAAGAACCGGAACCGGAACCGGAACCGGAACCGGAACCGAGCTGTATTTTAACGGTTCTGGTTTGATTCGGAACCAGTTTAAACGGTTCTCAGAACCGGTTGTTAGTTAAATCCTAAAACTAACAACAAAATAAAAACAATTAAAACAATAAGACCTTCTAAAACATACAACTAAGGGTTGTAACATCCAAAGTTCATACTAATAAAAGTAAAAGTAGAAACAATAAAATGTTTCAAACCATGAATACAAAGTATACAATGTAAAAAACAAAAGTCAACTAAAAAAACTTTTAGTTAACCACTATAAAAACTTTATTCAAACATTATATAAAAACCATTTTTTACATTCTTTAATCCTAGAGACATTTTTTAAATACAATATTTAAAGTTTAATTAAATTAATAGGGTTTTTGAATTTATCTTTTTAAAGTTTAAACCTAAATCGGTTCTATATAGGGGTAGGTTCATTTGAGAAAAAAATTTAATTTGAGTAAAAAAAAAAAAAAAAAAACAAAGGGTACAATTGTAAAATATTAAATAATTTTTCTCTCATCTCATTTATTGTTATCTTTGACTAATTAATTAGTCATAAAGAATATCATCCTCCACACTAAAATTGTTATCTATACACATTAAAATTTATCCTACACGTTTTGAAATTCATCATACACAACTTGTTATTCATCCTACACAATTCGTAATTTATCCTACACTTTAAATTATTTTTTCTTCTTTGAAAAAAAATATTTTTTTGAATATAAGTTACAAATTTAATGTAGTTAGCTATTAAAAAGGAATATTACCAATTAATGATCTATCTAATTATACCAATATACCCTTACACTAATATTAAATACAAAAATTAGATGACGTAAATTGAAGCATTCTTATTGGTTGAAATTTCTTCTTTTTTATTCTTACAAAAAGTTTCTTCTCATTTGAACTCTCCACACCGGTTCTAACGGTTCTTTAAACGAACCCGTAGGTTATAACCGAAACCGAATCAAGAACCGTTTTATCTCAAATCTAAGAACCGGACACGAAATACAACAATACGGTTCGGATCTGGCGGTTATGGTTCGGTTCTACGGTTTGGAACCGTAAGTTGCTTAGCCCTAGAGGTTTGTAAAGGTTTCATATTGTAGGAAAAAATGGCATTATTTAAAAAGGTTTAAAATATGATATGACAAGCTATAAGGTAGAATTCGAGCTGTGGATGCAGTAAGTGCATCTCCTCAAAATGCAGCTCTCCTGCTAATTTTTTCAAGTGCAAAGCATCTCAGCCCAAAGGAGCTCCATATGCTTTGTATTAGAGGTGGTTAATTTTTTCATTAATTTAGCTAAGGAGGGAATTATATAATGAAAAAAAAACAATAGTAAATGGTGGGTTTGGGTGAGTTTTCCCCTCCAGATGTCAAATTCGAGTCTATGTGATAAGGGTTTCTCATTGAGAGATTTAAATTGGGGATCTATGGTACGAGGAGGCTCTCCAGTGCAGACCCGGTTAAGACAACGTATGTTAGACCTCCCGACATTCGCGAATAATTCACACCTTTAAAAAAATAACAATATAAAATAGTTTTAACTAATAACTATGATACGTCCCTTTACTTGTGGCCTAGTGGTAAAAGGCTTGGATTTTCTAATGGAGACTCAAGTTCAATTCTCACTTGTATCATATGGGGTGGATATAGGCAATGAAGGATTTGAACTAGGCATTGTGTGAGGTTGTGAGTTCGATTCCCGAGCCTAACCGGGTTTCCATCCCACCGTGGGTTACGCCAGAGAGTTCTGCTCTTGTAGTGGCACAAGGACTGCCAAGTGGTAGCCGGCGGTATGATTTCCCGGGGGAACACCCAAAAAAGCCAAACTTTGAAGCCAACGTGGGCCCAGTTAAGACAACATAGCTTGGCCAGAGTAGGGCAATACGGGGCTCTCCGATTTGGAGAGTGTGGTAACATTATACATGAAGTTCACCGTTCAAAAAAAAAAAAAAAAAAAAAAAAAACTATGATAAGACGTATCAAGATCTGTAAAAGGATACATGAGAAACCCAGTCACTGATCTTCCGAGATCAATGGCTTAAAACTATGCGGTGACATTTTCGTAATTATAAGGTTCAAACTATTGAAGAAACACATAGAGAAAGGGTATTTTTGGTCCTTTCTCACTTGAACTCATTCCCCCTTGAATTTCAAACGACTTTAACTTTTTCATACGTTAATATTTTATTACAAAAATTACATCGTATTATCGAGCATTTCATTCTCTTTAATTTGAGCATCCTATTGCTATAGTTTTCTTAAAAAAAAAATAAATGATTTTAAATATCCACTACGTGATTACGTGATTTTGAATACCCATCACATGACTACGTGATTTTGAATACTTATTACATGATTATGTGATTTCGTTATAGTATGTGAAACCACAATAAGTGATCGCGTGATTACGTAATAATAGTTGACTATGTATTGTTACGTGACTATGTGATTTTGAACACCCATTTCGTGATTACGTGATTTTATTATAGTATTTTATGTGAAACTACACTGAGTGATTATGTAATTACGTAAAAATAAAAACATGCAATACATAATATTTCATATGGAATAACTAATATTTCAGGTCTAATCACATATTAAGGATAAATTGTATACAAAACATTAGCCAAATCAACCTATAATAACCACATAATGTCATATATTAGAGATTTAATCATGTAATAAAGCATAAACAATCAAGTTCTTATTATTGAATGTGTAATCACGTAATAAGCATAATTGTAATAACATTAGTTAAAAGTTATAACAAATCATATTGAATGTATAATCAGCTAATTGATTTATATATTGATTGTGTAATCACGTAATGGTTTATGTTGAATGTGTAATCACGTAATGGATATTCAAAATCATGTACTCATGTGATGGGTATTCAAAATCACGTAATCATGTAACGGACTAATGGGTATTCAAAATCTTGTAATTTTTTTAAGAAAATTGTAACATCCCAAAGTTTTCGTAAATAAACCAAATTAACTGCAATGAGCGGGTAAAATACCATTAGTGGTAAAAGTTAATCCGATAAACATTAGGATTTAAATAAATAAACGTAATGATTAAATAAAAGGTGAATAAACGTTTTTATAAGATAAAGTTATGAAGGGCCCGACCTATCGGAACTTAATCTAGGCCGGGTTGTAACGCCTCGACTTTGGCAAAGTGAATTATTATGTTCATTTGATAAGTGACATGAAGTATACAACATTGAATGTTTAACCTACTTAGTATACTTGTTTATTTAAAAGATAAAGAGTTGTAACATAGAAATAGATAATAAAACATGGAGGAGCTAAATGACACACTCTTGAAAGTTGAAAATAGAAGATGATGAGAAAATAAAACTCACACACATACTTGTGTGTGTGTCGTACATAGAGAAAGAAAAAGAGAAAGAGAGGAGAAGAGCTCCCCAAAAATCTCAAGACATGCCAAAATTAAAGAAGGATTCAACACTAAATCGATGCATGATCTCAAATTTGTGATCATCTAAGCTTTCCAAGCATAAGGTATGTTATAAAACTTGATTTGATGAACTTTATGTGAAGAGGAACTTGAAGGTCGTAACCTTAAGTTCAATATTATTGTTAGTATGATGAAATTGACAATTAAAGTATGTGTAAGATCATCATACTTGTTAGTATATGTGAAATACTTGAACAATTTAGAGGTTAAACCATATTTTTAAGGGGTGCGTTCGGCTTTTTGCCTATAAAATACGTTAATTTTTTTCTCAAGGGGTGCGTCCACCCACCCACCCATCACCATAGGTTCGCCCCTAAGTATGAAACTAATTTTAATTAACGATAACATATATAATAAACTATTGTATAATATTAAGTGAAACCTTCCTTACCATTCTGAATTGCCAATCTCCAGAGTCTGACATAAATCCAGTTGGCGACTACATAGAAACCAGGTGCAGTTTAGTGATTATCAGGACATATAATTTCAAAAACTTAACCAATATAAATTAACGACAATTATGCTACAAACATTAATCATGTTGGATTCGAATAGTTAAAAACTAACCCGGATATACTTGCGAAGTGTTCAATTTTGATCATGATTATAAGTTGGTGTGATTAACTAACGAAAACTTATAAAGCTTGAATGCCATTCATGATCGTTTATAATTAATGTTAGGGGGCCAGGCCACTCAATGAAGCCCTTTCAGGTACCCTACTCGTCCGACAACGTTGGCGCCGGTCGTGCGGGTAGGGGGCTGTGGTGTTACGTGACTTTTTCATTTATTTGCATTTTTCATATTATGCATTATGTAGGGGTAATAAGGGTTGTTTTCTATTTGTTTGAGGGTCTTGTGTGTAAGTTTATCTTTTATAAATTGAATGCTACGTAACAATCTGGAGGATATCCAGAATTTGAGTCAAATACTTCTCATCTCTTAGCTTATTTCTCTGCAATACGGTTATAACCCTATCAAGGGTATCAGAGCCATTCCGATTCCTCATCGGAATTCCTTGCCGCCGCCATGACTAACACCCGCAATAATGAAATCGACAACACCCTCAAGTCCCATGGTAAGGCAATCAACGACATCCAAGCTGCGTTAGCGGCCCTGACGAAGCAACAGGAACAATCTTCGTAGCAGATGGAAGAGATTTTGAAGGCGGTACGTGATAAAGCCGTGCAGTCGTCGGGTAGTTCCTTCGGGTCCTTCTCCGGCCCAGATGGTGACTCACGAACATCCAAACCATTCCATATAGGTAAGATCGACTTCCCTAAATTTTCGGGGACGATGTTGAGGGGTGGGTCTATCGCTGCGAACATTTTTTTTCGATGGATGACACCCCCGATGACTCGAAATTACACTGTGCTGTGGTTCACTTGGAAGGCGATGCCCTCCAATGGCACTGTGCCTACTTGAAGACCCGTAATGCCACGGTTGCCGAGGTCCCATGGGCGGACTATGTTCGTTCGATCTCTGCCCGTTTTTCTGATGCAATGTTTGAAGACCCTATGGAAGAGATTGCATCTCTCGTTCAACTTACTGATGACGCCAAGGGTCTACAAGAATATAATTCAGGTTTCGATCGCTTGCTTAACAAGGTTACCGTTAGCGAACTTTATGCTGTTAGCCTATATTTGAAGGGTTTGAAGCCGGAAATAAAAGGTCCGGTAAAGATGTTCAAGCCTCAAATACTACGTGAGGCGTATGGGTTAGCAAGAATTCAAACTATCAATAACACATGCTTGATGAAGCGTTTCAACGCTGTGGAGGATGGGCTGCAACCCGAAGATGTCAAAATAACACCTCCCGTTAATGGTTCAAAACTACCCTTGCTGCCAAGTCGAACAACCGAGCCATCAAGTTCTAAACCGGGAATTCTTAGCTCGAGGCGTTTGACGAGTGATGAACTTGAGCAAAAAAGGGCAAAGGGGGAATGTTTCTGGTGTACCGAAAGGTTCGTTCCGGGACACAAGTGTAAGAAAAAACAACTTTACATACTTGAAGTGATAGATGATGAAAAACAAGCAACGGAAGGGGATGAAGACAAGGTTTCTTGAAGTACTTTTTGAGGGCAAAAAGTAGGTTAAGGGGGGAGTATTGTTACGTGTCTTTTTAATTTATTTGCATTTTTCATATTATGCATTATGTAGGGGGTAATAAGGGTTGTTTTCTATTTGTTTGAGGGTCTTATGTGTAAGTTTATCTTTTATAAATTGAATGCTACGTAGCAATCTGGAGGATATCCAGAATTTGAGTCAAATACTTCTCATCTCTTAGCTAAGAGATGAGATATCTTTTATAAACTTACACACAAGACCCTCAAACAAATAGAAAACAACCCTTATTACCCCTACATAATGTATAATATGAAAAATGCAAATAAATGAAAAAGACATCTAACATGTGGGTAGGATTGAAAGGTAGTGGAAGCCGAAGTGGGTTGATTTCGGGGGTTTTGAGGAAAACTAAACACAAGTATTTAAGGTTTTGTGGAAAATTATGGACTTTTAGTGGTAGAATGAATCAAAGGATGTGGTGATGAAGAAGTTGAAAAAGTACCTTTTTTATTCCATTTTATTTGAGAAAAAAATAACAAATTAATAAAAATATTATTTAAATGCCACTCCCATCAAGTTAACAAATTGACATTCTAAACCTCTTATTAATTAATGTTTCATGAAAGGCCAACTAATTTTGGTTTATTATTATGTTTATCACTAAATTTTTATTTTCGTATTATTATTGTCATGTCCATAATAATAATAATAATAATAATAATAATAATAATAATAATAATAATAATATTATTTTTGTTTAGTTAAATGTTTTATATTTTTTTAAATTAATATATTGATTTTTTATTAAAAATGGTTTAGGGTAGTAGATGAAGTAATATTGCATCACAAAAGTCTTTTTTTTGGGCTATTTAATTAGACTTTATAAATCACAAACCAGGGTAGACGTATTTCTCCATGTATGTGAGGCGAATTTCATCATGGGAGTTAAAGCTGTTGATACATGCATAATTCCTGCGATCCTTTGTAACGATATCTACAAAATAAAATAAATGAATGGCGATCACACATATTTACACACAAACATATACAACTCTATGCATTGTGTTAGATTTTTTCTTCGATAATTTTGTATAAAAATATCTGATTGTTAAAAAATGAGAAAGTAGAGTTAAAGAAAAAAATCAACACTAAAGGGGTTTTTCAAAATACATATACACTTACCTTTAAGCCATTTTTTTTTACTTTTTTATTATTTACCTTTTACACCTTCTCCGTTATAACCTTTGAAATATATTTATACCCATTATTATTATTGAAATAGAACCGTAAAAAAATTTATGTAATATGCGATATATAAACAGACAAGTATAAGGCTACATGATTACATGGATTTATACCCTTGGCTTAAAGTCCATGTGTTGGATTTTTGTGGTCTTCTATACTTTGTTGGAAATTAGCTAATTGTACAGGAACCTTCCATATGTGTGTATATATAGTGAGGATCGTTTAAGAACCACTATTTATCGGAAGAACCATGAGAACCACTATTTATCACAAGGACCACTTGTAAACTCAATCAAAACTACCTTAAAAAGCTTAAAAACACACACATTTTTTTAAAAGTTTTTTCCATTAAAATCGCAACTTTTGATTAAAAAAAATTATTAATAAAAAGTCGTGATTTTAATGGATTTTTTTAGCATTTAGTATTGGTTTAGCTTTAGGGTTTAATTTTTAGCATTTACCTTGGATGGGGGGTTAAGGTTTTTTTTTTTTTTTTTTTTTTTTTTTTTTTTTTTTTTTTTTTTTATAGGTTTTTGGGTGGTGGTGGGGTGGGAGGTTCATTGTTTGTTTTGGGTTTATTTTGTTTGTATTCACACTAATTCTTGTGGTTCTCTTTTTAAAGCTAGTTCTCGTATTAACCTTACCATATATATAGGGAGAAGATCATGCGAGAACCACCTCTTATTGTGAGAACCGCGAGAACCAATGTGAACACACCAAAAATGCCTAAAAATAGCTAAAAACCACACAATTTTTTTTTTAATATTGTTTATATAAAAATCGCTACTTTCGAAGCCAAAAAAAAAATAAAAAATATTAATTTTTTTTTTTTTAGGTTTTTTGGGGTTTAGTTTTTAGCATTTTAGCTTGGGGGTGGGGGGGGTTTAGGTTTTTGGGGGGGGGGGTGGGGGAGGGGGGTTTAGGTTTCTTTTTTTTTTTTTTTTTTTGGGGGGGGGGGTTGTTTAGGTTTTTTTTAGTTTTTTGGGGGTTTTAGTTTTTAGCATTTAGCTTTGGGGGGCGGGGGGGGGGGAGGGGTGGGTTAGGTTTTTTTTTTTTTGGGGGGGGGGGGGTTAAGGTTTTTTGGGGGTGGGGGTTAGGTTTTTTTAGCTATTTTAGGTTGTGTTCACATTGGTTCTCAAGATTCTCACAATAAGGGTGGTTCTCGCATGAGCCCCTCCATATATATATTTATATATATATATATATATTATATATGTATATATATATATATATATATTAGGTATTGAGAGAAAACACATAGTTATTGAGAAAACTTAGAAACTCTATCCTTCCAATATTTTTTGATTTTGAAAAAAAAAATCACACATGTAGTTTACATGTTTCTAAGGGTTTTGAGAAGAAAAAAAAACAAAAATAAAAAAAACGTCGAGAGGTTATTTTTTAAAACAATAAACAAGTTTTGCGCAACACGACTGTATGTTACACATGACTGTTAGATATGTTACACAAAAACTTGTTTATTTATTTTTTTTTAAATTTGGTCATCTTTTTTTTTTGTCCAAAACCCTTAAAACATGCATATTACACGTGTGATTTTTTTGCAAGATAAAAAAAATGTTGTGAGGTTAAAGTTTTTTAGGTTATCTCAATAACTATGTGTTTTCTATACAATTATATATATATATATATATATATATATATATATATATATAGGATTAGGTTCAAGAGTGAACACTAGTGTAGTTTGCGAACTGAGCGAACAAATCCTGGCCATACATGTGTGCAGATCAATGGCAAGGATTTGATGATGAAATACACTAGTGTATTTTACGATTTGATGATGAAATCCTAGCCATCCACGTGTGTAAATCAGTGGCCAAGATTTGTTCACTCAGTTAGAACCCCACCCTTTATATATATATATATATATATATATATATATATATATATATATATATATATATATATATATATATATATATATATATATATATATATATATAGGGAGAAGATCATGCGAGAACCACCTCTTATTATGAGAACCGCGAGAACCAATGTGAACACACCGAAAATGCCTAAAAATAGCTAAAAATCACACAAATTTTTTTTTGTGAATTTTTTAATATTTTTTATAAAAAAATCGCTACTTTTCGAAGAAAATTTTTTTTTTTTAAATTTTTTTTTAAAAAAAAGTTTTTTTTTTCTTGGCTTCTAAAAGTAGCGATTTTAACATGAAAAATATTAAAAAATTCAAACATTTTTTTTTAGATTTTTTTAGATTTTTTTTTAGATTTTTTTAAATTTTTTGGGGGTTTAGTTTTTAGCATTTTAGCTTGGGGGGGGGGGGTTTAGGTTTTTGGGGGGTGGGGGAGGGGGGTTTAGGTTTTTTTTGGGGGGGGGGGGGTTAGGTTTTTTTTAGGTTTTTTTTAGCATTAACTTGGGGGGGGGGGGGTTAGGTTTTTTTTTTTTTTTTTTTTGGGGGGGGGGTTGGGGGGTTTAGGTTTTTTGTGGGGGGGGGGGTGGGGTGGGGTTAGGTTTTTTTAGCTATTTTAGGTTGTGTTCACATTGGTTCTCAAGGTTCTCACAATAAGGGTGGTTCTCGCATGAGCCCTTCCCTATATATATATATATATATATATATATATATATATATATATATATATATATATATATATATATATATATATATATATATATATATATATATAGGGGACCGCTAGAATGAGAACCACCCCGAGTGGTGTTTTTATTTTTTTTTCTTTTTTTTACACCAAACTTGTGGTGTAAAAAACTACCCCCTCGGGCGCGGCGTTTAAATTTTTTTTTACGGATGTGTTGATAATACACACATTTAGTTGTAAAAAAATTGTGGTAAACGGCGACCCGGATGGTGTGGTTCTCGCGGTTTTTACAACTCGGGGTGGTTCTCATTTTAGCGCAATTCTATATATATATATATATATATATATATAGTGATGAGTTAAGATGAGAAGAACTTCTTTAGAAAAAAAGTAGAAATTTAACAAATAAGAATGCTTTATTTTGTTTTATTTAATATTTGTATTTAATGTTATTGTTTTTTTTTTGAACGGCCAACAAACTCAATCCCGAGCACTCTCGGGGCACCCACTGGACAAACGGAGTACTCCGAGAGTAACCCGAGTCCACCACCAATTCCGGGGAAAACCCGGTAACCCACCCGCCCGTAGGCACGACGGTGAAATTACCGGTAAAACCCGTTTGGCTCAAGGATCCAACCCAGGTATCCCTGGGTCTCCTATCATTGCCCACCAGTGCCTCACTCTGCACCAAGTGGGAGTTGAACATGCATCTCTCAAAAGAAATGCAAGCCCTCTACCACTTGATCTAGAGATCATTGGCCGTATTTAATGTTATTGTAAGGGTATATTGATAAACTTACATAGATCATTAATATGTAGTTTTCTTCTTTAATTGCTAACTACATTAAATTTTTTATTATTCAAAATATATATTAAAAATTAGTTTAGAATGTAGGATAAATTACAAGGTGTGTAGGATAGATTACGAGTTGTGTAGGACAAATTTTAAAATATGTAGGATAGATTTCTAAATGTGTAGGATAACTTTTTTATGTTTACATAAATTTTAGTTTGATGTTCTTTTGTTTTACATGACCCGACCCGATATGAACCGCTTTTTTTATATATACTCAGGAGCCTAAAATCTTTAAAAATATTCCGCACCCTCATAGTAAAATTCCTGGGTCCGCCACTTATTCCTATAACCCCACATTTCACAATTTTTTAACATTTGTCACATATTATGGGGTTTATGTGGTCTTACCACTACACAAGGCCTAATAACGGCATATACGTTTCTCATAAATAAAATTAATATAGCAACTTTATGAATTAATCAGAAGAATCTATAGTATGTTTGTTTGGGTACAACTTAAAAAGTGTGTTTTAGGTTTGGGAAATTGAAAGCCAAGTGAAGAAACATACTGCGATAAACAAATCTTTGGTAGATGTTGTATCGTTTGCCACTCGGATATGCATCCCACTTTTGCGCAATACACCATAATAGACCCATAGTACCAGGGACCTTTAGTGTAGCCAGTTCAGGATGCTCTTGGAGCAAGGAATATGCATCATCTGCAGAATAAATCATATAGCTTAGTAATAATTAATAATTAATACCAAATGGGATTGTTTTTTTTTTTTTAAGATATAAAATATGGAGTGAGAATGAGAGGTGTTAATAAGTGGTTAAAAAATTAAATGCCTGTTGATGAAGTAGAATTATTTTGGGTGCTTTTAGGTTTTTTTATTATGTGGATTTCGGTATTTTTGAAGAATGAGTGTTTTTGTGATGTGACGACTTACAAGACACACTTTTAGGTATTGTGGATGGTCTAACTAAGTAACTAACCCAAAAATCCAGAGCAGATTGTAGTGGTGATGAGCAAAACTCCATTTTCGCCGATAAATGGATTGTGGTATCTATCCTTTTCGCTAAGCTTAATATGTGTTCTACACTCTTTAAGAAGATAAGTAAAAGTAGCCTTGTGAGAATGAAAAGCAGCTCTGGTGATAGGCAAGAACTTGTCGCTATCGACACAGAATAACAAGTGTGGGTTTCTCTTTACCAACATCTCTGCAACTCTTTTGTCGCCAAGCATTGCAGCGTAATGCAACGCGTTTTGCTGTTTATTATTCACTAGACTCGGAAGTATCTCCGAATCTTTTATGTCATGTAGGAGTTTCTTTAGAAAACCGTGATGAGAAGAATCAAATTTATCCTCATGACTTTCGAGAATCGCAAGATGTAGTGCCCTCTCCCCGTCAACGTTGAGTACGTCAATCAATGCATCCGAGTCGTTTCTCAAAAGCTCTTTAGTTTTAGGCAGGTTTCTCTGTTGAATAGCTCTACATAGTTGGGAGTATTCCCCCACACCTATGGACATATGAAAATAACAAAATCATTTGAATAACATGACTAGTATTAATATATACACATATAGATATATACTAATTACTTTTTTTCCCGGAGGTTGCGTTAGCCTTCGCGATAGGAGCTGGAGCTTCTGCAGGCGGAGTATTATAATTTGTCTCTAGCTTTTTCCAAACAGCATACGCTGTTTGGAGACCGACAACAGTTTCCATGACATCTTCACTCAAGGAGCCGAATATCCATCCTTTCACTAGGGTGTCCGACCTTTTCCATTTTCTATGCGTAGCCTCAAAAGCGGGGATGTTTAGCATCCTCTTAGAACCACTACATTCCATAGGCTCCGAGAATCCCCCATCGATAAAACCGAGCATATCATGGCTATCGAGAAGACACCGCATCTGTTCCTGCCATCCTGCATAGTTATGCTTACCGGACAACTTTATAGACACAAAGCTGGCAGCAGCATTTAAACTAGAAGGGAATGGATATTGTTGTGACCCTGCAAAGCATTGTATATACATATATGTGAGGTTGTATTGTTTTTTTATTCAAAAACTATGATATATATATATATATATTCTCATAAGAAAAGTATTACCTTTGGTAATGGCACTAATGCTTGAGGAAGCCATTAGTTAGAGTAAGAAGTTGTAAGAGATTGGATGATTGAGGAAGATTACTTTGATGGTATAAATAAGCAAGTCCCTATAACCAACAAATGTGGGAGAGAAGATATATGAGATTATATTGATAAGTGTGTTTTACAAATAAGGTATAATAGTGTATACATATAAGTAAAAAAAACACCTAATGTATACATACAACTCTAACAATCATTTGAATAACATCATCATCATCATACTCAATAAATCTCACCAATAGCAAAACAAAGGTAGGGTATGAGAAGGGTAAGATGTAGACAGCCTCACCTCTACCCCGTAGGAATAAAGAGGCTGCTTCCACTGAGACCCCCGGCTTGATAGTAGTTTTGCATCAAGCCTTGGACATAAGACACATAACACTCAGCAATCGGGACAAAGACCGATTAGTGCATGTACCCTTTTGTCTTTCAGCTATGAACGCCACCACATGATGCATGATTAACCGTCCTCAACTTTTAGCTTTATTTTCACAAAATTAGTAATACAACGTTAAAATTAGTGCACTTTCACTTTTGCCCCCTGATGACCCACACATATATACATTATATACGCATATCGCAAGTAGAGCGTAAATCATTTGAATAACATGATATGTATATCAACAATAGAATAAATTCTATTTGTACAATTGTTGATAACCAAAGAATTTTACCGAGTAACTACAATTCCACCGGATCAATGAGTGACCCTAGGGTTGAAATTATGGCTTGAAGTTATGAGTTTAAAAGTGTTGTGAGTGAGACCATTGGTAGGTCATTGGACTCGATCAAATAATATGTTGAGTGTTATTATAGCCTTGGTTAAAACGAGCTTTGGATATTACAAGTTTTGGTTAGTCGAGTTACGGAATATATGATCTTCGACGAAAAGATTGAGGTATTTATGTGGAAGTTAGATTCGCATCTATAAGCAACTACCGCGAACAGGAGGGTACAAGACAAGTTACAGATGTTGTAGAACTAAAGTATAGCGTAAATTTTACGAAAGTAGATGTTAGATTTTTGCAAGGCTTTTAGATAACAGCTTCGTCTTCGACAGCTGTGGGTCTGGAATGTATAAACTTGACATCGAATCGAAAATCGCTCCTAACTGAAAGAGCTATAAAATCTTGGGTGGCAACGAAAGTCTGTCTTTCAATGTAATCGTCCAGGCAAGGATCTTTGTATAAAATACATTAATGTGGTGTATGCTTATAAACATATATGCATATATTCAACGCATTGTAATTAGTCATAGTAGATGGTAGATATTGTAAATATCTACATTGTATAATACTTCATGTACTGCCACTTTTGGAATACTATCAATCACGATTGCCAAACGCTCCTTTTACCATTTCTCAATTTGGTATCTGAGCTCTTATTGACTTTTTTTAAAGTAAAATGTCTCTCTGGTTTTATAAAATAATACATATAGTCCCAACATTTGGAAATTTTACAGATGCTTCCTGTGGTTTGATGAGTTGTTACTCAGATAGTCTCTGGAATGGATATCCATTAGTTTTCACCGTTAACTCCATATAAAATGACCAAAATGCCCTTAGTATTAAATTAAAACACTAAGGTGGTGTTTGTTTTTTAAGAGGTAAAAGGTCTGCAGTCTGCGGACCACATCTGCAGGCATCTGCAGGAGAAGAGGTGGACCAAAGGTCTGCAGTCTGCAAGGAGAAGAGGGTTTGTTTTTTTTTTTATTCTACAGAAAGATCTTCTCAACACACACAAACACACACTTTACACACACAAACCTCTTGTTCTCTCTCTCTGCATCACCACCGCCACAACCATCTGCCTCACCACCACCACCACCACAACCACCCACCCCCGTCGCAACCACCCACCCCCGTCGCAACCACCACCACCGCCAAGAACATCAAAACCCACCACCGCCGTCGTTCGATTTGGGGGTTTGTTTAAAGATGAAGAACATCAAAACCCACCACCGCCGTCGTCGTTCCACCACCGCCATCACCGATCTCTCTTTCTTCTTTCCCTCTCTCTCTCCTGCCGCTCCCTCTCTCTCTCTCTCTTGATTCTGTGGTGGGTTTTGACATGTTGGGAGTTGATTTGTGTTCTTTGATTCTGTTGATTTGTGTTCTTGATTCTGTTGGTAATTTTGTGATAACTGAAGAGAGAGGGAGAGAGATGGGTGTCGGAGGTTGATTCTGCTGAAGAGAGAGAGAGAGAGAGAGAGATGGGTGTCGGAGGTGGAGGTGGTGGTGGAGCAGGGGTGGGCGGCGGAGGAGGTGGTGTCGGAGGTGGAGGTGGTGGAGGTGGTGGTGGCAGAGGAGGTGGTGTCGGCTGGAGGGAGAAGAGGGAGAAGAGGAGAAGAGGTTGGAAGAGGATGGAACATGTCTGCATGGTGAAGAGGTCTCGCAGACCTTTTTTAATGAAAGGTCTGCAAGAAAACAAACAAGCTGCAACATCCAAACCTCTGCGCGCGTCTGCGCGGCGCAGACATAAGTGGCCAGAAGTGCTTCTGGCCAAAAAACAAACACCACCTAAAAGTAGACATATTAAAATTAAAGGTGAGACCCACCAACCTTCTTATTCACCTTTTAAGCCCTTGTATGTTTCTCTTTCTCTCACACACACACACACACACACACACACTCACTCACCACCACCTGCCTCCACCACGTACCACCATCTGTCACCACCTGCAACTCCATCAACATCAACATCTCCGTCACCTTAAGCACTTGTATCTCTCTCTTTCTCTCTCTAACACATACACACTCACCACCACCTACCTCCACCATTTACCACCAGCCGCCACCACCTGCAACTCCACCAACATCAATATCTCCACCACCTTAACTCCCTCCTACATCCCAGATCCCTTCATCCACCACATTTAGAGAGAGAAATGACTAGAGAGAGATCGATCAGAGAGAGAGAGACGCGAACAGGATGGTGACGATGGGCTGTTAATGTTAACAATGGTAAATTCAGTCGATTAAGGTACATGTCGCCTCTAGGGTTTCGAGTTTTGAGTTGAATTTGTAGATTTAGAACCGATTTAGGGTTTTATTGGCTGGGTTTTGATGATGGTTGTTGTTGACGGTGGTGACGACGATGGGTGTGTTGACGACAAAGAAAGATGATGATGGTGGTGGTTTATGGGTATAGAGATGGTAGTGGTTCAGATGGTGGCTGCTGTTGTGGCGGTGGTGACTGTGGTGGTGTTTTGTGATGGGTTAAGGGTTGAGGGTTGTAGGGGTTAGGTTTAGGTGGCGAAGGTGGGTGTGGGTGGAGCTAGATGTGGAGGTGGAGGTGGGTGACTATGGTGATGGTGGTCGGTTGTTTTGTACAAGACAAAAGAGTTGTGGGCCCCACACTTTCAATATAATAATATGAGTGTGTATAACATTTGTTTTTTTTTTTTATATTTTTAAAGAGAGGGGGTAAATAAGTAATTTCATATAGACTTAATAGTGAAAACTAAGGACATCTACTCCAGGGACTATCTGAGTAATAACTCGTCAAACCACAGAGAGCACCAGTGTAATTTCCAAAAGTTGAAGATTAAAGGTGTTAATTTACAAAACCGTAGGGACTATCCGAGTATTTTACTCTTTTTTTTACTTCACCCAATTGTACAACCAGAGCCGCTAGAGCACGTAATGCTCATCAGAAGTCAAAATTCTTCTTATCTGGTTCTCTTTGGAGCATACTCTTTAAGATTGCATCGCTATTCTCGCTCATTTCGATTACACAAAACTACTATACCGTTTAGAGACATAAATTTGTTCGAATATTATTTTTAACCTTTCTAATGGTAAACTAAGTTACTCCTAATCTACTCCTATTAAACCACCAATGCTTATACATTACACATGTAAAATAGATAAGAAACACCAAATCATCAAATCATATATGTTACGTACAATTATTTACCTTTAATAAAGTGGTATATCTCACTTTGTTGAAAAGCTGAAGACATGTAGGTCTAATTTATCTATTATTATTTCCTTTAATAAAGGGTCCTTTTTGTTAAATAATTGAATAAGACAACTTTATTATCAATCAAGTGAGGTTTCCCAATTTTTTTAACTAACAATATTTTATCTCATTCATACTTTACAAGTTACATCAAACAGAAGATAGACGAACAACAAGCTGCGTCGTCACCCCTTTCTGAATTGTAAACCTTAATCTACCAAAGACAAAACCCCATCCCCTAAGACTGAGCAATTGTTATAATTGAGATCTTTTTCTTATAAAAAAAGGTATTTTGAGTATAACTCTTGAGTTAATTGCCAAAATCATCCCTAAGGTTTGGGCAGGTTTGCCATTTTCGTCCAAAATGACACTTTTGTACCAAATTGCCCCCAACGTTTGTAACTTTTTGCCATTTTCATTCAAACCACTAACTTAGTTTATTTTTTCCTGTTAAGTTGAGGATATTTTGATGAAACTGCCAAATATAAAACCACAGGGACGATTTTGGCAATTTACTCTAACTCTTTTAAATTTCTTTTATTTAATTAATTTTGTTACATATATAATAAAAAAGAATATACATGCAATTTTTATATGAAAAAAATAATAGCTTTGTCACATAATTTTTATTAATTTTCATCTAACCACTAACTAAGTTAATTTTTCTATTAAGGCGAAGGATGTTTATAAACTGAGACAGAAATTAATTTCTAATTTTTTATATAGATCAGTTTTATAAAAATAAAATCTACTTAAACCTCTAAATTTTATAAAACTAAAATGGTGATGACCTTATTGAAAAAGGTCAAATAAAAAAATCTTATCATATGTACCAAGTTTGTAATTCATCTTCTACTCTTTTAAATTCGCTTCTAAGGAAAAACAGAAGTCAATGCCTCCCCCCCCCCAATCAAACAACGTATCGTTAGTAAACCTTAAAATTACCTACCAAATTGTAATTATAATGCTATGAACCAAAAGTTTCTTTACTCAAGCCACTCAGAATAAGTATTAGTTAGTTACCCTCATAATCTTAATTAAATAAATATTTTATTTCTACCAACATATTTCCTAGGTGCTCAACACATTTAAAAAATATGTAACGTTTTACAATTTTTTTTCTATCTCTACAACTGATAAATACTAAAAGTTGTAATCGATTGTTATGTGTTGCACACCAATGACGTTTTCTCTTTATAAAACTGATTTATATAAGAAGCTGTAAATTAATTTCTGTCTTAATTTATAAAATTTAAAACATCCTTTATCTTAACAGAAAAAATAAACTGAGTTAGTGATTTGGATGGAAATTTATAAAAATTATGTGACAAAACTTTTAATTTTTTTTCTAAAAACTCCATGTATATTCTTTTTTTATTATATACTAGGTTAGAAACCCGTGTATCACACGGGGTTGTACATTAAAAACACTATAATTCAATTTTTTTTACCAAACATCTTATCACCGAAATTACATATTGTTACCAAACATCTCATCACCAAAATTACATGTTGTTACATGTAATAATGGTAAAATAAATGGTATAATAATATATCATAAAATTTAAATGCCTATTTATATAAAATGCAATATATAGCTGGCTAAACTCATCAAGGAGCAATCTTTTATAACCCCCATGTAAAAAAAACTTTTTTAGTTATAAAGTATGTTTCTAAAAGTATATCTTTAAAAAACAATTAAATAAAATTTAAAAAAAAGTATAAAAGTATACCCCCACCTATTTTTCAAGCACCTCATTTGCATTTTTTTTAATTATTTTATTAGTCTCAAGTATACCTATAATATTACTGAGTTAAACTATACAACTTTTGGTATACATTTGACGAGGTTTTGTTTTTTTTTAAAGGGTGTAGTTGACAAAATTATTTACCAAAATGACTTATTTCAAAAGTATTTATCAAAATGGGTTCTCTTATAAAAAAATAAAGAAATGCTAAAAAAAATCCCCTAACCATCCTATTTTCTTCCTTGTTAAACATGGGGACTCCATGTTTATCGCCACCAAATCACTATGCCCTTTTGAAAAAAAACTCTATATATGTTGTTTTTTAATAACGAATATCTTGTTTTTCGTAAGACTTGAACCCAATATCTCACACTTAAGTGATCAATATTGTAATGAACTAATGATTTTTCAACTAAGAGTGTTACTACAATACTTGCATGCATCATAATATCTTGAGATACGCATTTAAAGATATGCATAATTGAATTTAGGCATGGTTGCAAAAGTCGCTAGGCGCTCCCTAGTCGGATTCGGGAGTACTCGGGAAGTACTCGGCTTAGGCGGAGATTACTCGGGGAGTAATTGGCCTGGGAGACCAGTACTCGTGCCTCGGCAGCCTACCTTGTAGCGAGTACTCGGGGAGTACTCGGAGCCTAGGCGGGACTTTTACAACCATGAATTTAGGTAATTACAACTTATTTATAATTTACATGCAGTAAATGCATTAATTAAATCTAAATGTTAACCACGTTTACAAAATACATAAGGCCATGGGGTATGGGGCTTGGGTTGGGGCGTGGGTTGGGGGAAAACGCCCAAGCCACCACCCCGGGTGGGCTTGGGTTGGGGCGTGGCCCTTGGGGCTTGGCTTTCAAGCCGGACGTGGGGCGGGCTAGCAAGGTGACATGACAGACTCTCAATGGCCAAACCAATCTAGCCATTTCACATGCCCCCATGTGTCAACTCATAC
This sequence comes from Helianthus annuus, assembly GCF_002127325.2. Classification (NCBI taxonomy): domain Eukaryota; kingdom Viridiplantae; phylum Streptophyta; class Magnoliopsida; order Asterales; family Asteraceae; genus Helianthus; species Helianthus annuus. The sequence continues at coordinate 68,986,419 of NC_035449.2, forward strand.
CCCCAACCCAAGCCCCACCATACCCCATCCAAAGTGGGTTTGAGAATTGAGTTTTGAAATTTACACGTGTCAACCAAAGCCCCAACCCAAGCATACCATACCCCACGGTCTAAGTTTTTTGAAGAAAAAACATTTCGTACTAAAATTTTAAAATCAATTAAATCAATCAATGAACCATCAATTATTAATTATTAATTATTAATTATCATTATTAATCAAGAATAAATAAAATGGTTAATAAAATGTAGGAATACTCACAACATGACATGTGGTGAAAATAGTCCTAATAAATGACAAGTGGCAATAATTAAAGAAGGAAGCCTAAAATTCATCCATGTGTACTTTATTTTTATTTATTAGTATAGAGATGTGACAAAAATAATTAAATAAAAGAAATTAAAAAGGATTTGAGTAAATTGCCAGAATCGTCCCTATGGTTTTATATTTGCCAGTTTCATCCAAATATACTCAACTTAACAGAAAAAATAAACTAAGTTAGTGGCTTGAATGGAAATGGCAAAAAGTTACAAACATTGAGGGCAATTTGGTACAAAAATGTCATTTTGGACGAAAATGACAAATGTGCCCAAACCTCAAGGACGATTTTGGCAATTAACTCTAGTTCCATAAAGTTTATATTCCCAAAAAATGGGATCTTTTTTCTTATACAAAAGGTATTTTGAGTATAACTCTTAGTTCCGTAAAGTTTATATCGAAGCTTAGTTAAAAAAAAATAAATAGAAAATGTGTATTTATTTAAGAAAAACTATTATAAGATGTTACTAGATAAAAAATCAAAAAATGTTAAATGAAAATTAAAAAAAAAAAAAAAAAACCTTTTTTTGATGGAAATGACAGCACTTAATAAGTGTGCCAATCCCATCCTGTGATACTAATCTTAAAAGTACACAGTTATATAAAAAATGAAAAACAAAACGGTTTCGTGGGAAGAAAATCGACTACCATAGTACCATTTAGCAAACTGTGTGATACCTAGAAAAGAAATTAGCAAGGGGATTGTTTACGTAAACATAACGGTTAACAACTGAAACAAAACAAACGAATAGGGTGAGCAAATACAAAGAACCGACCTGGCCCGTCAATTACTCGACCCAAAAAACCCGAACCCGATTTTGTTATTTATACAAAAGTTCTAGAGCAGCACCATTTGGCTCCACTTAAATCCTAGCTACCAAATTACACATCTTGCATATTGTTCTATACTTCCATTACAGTTCTAGATACCAAATCACACCAGATTCGCTCCATTTCAGTCTAGAAACCAGATTCGCAGTGGGTGAGATTACAGATGAGAAGGAGTGAAGGACTGCGATGAATTGATCGATTAAGAGGTGGGTGAAATCCAGATTCGCAGTAGGTGAGATTATAGATTAGAAGAAGAAATTAGTCTAGGTTGAAGATTGTAGGTGAAATCAATCAATAAGATATTCATTTTTTTAGGAGAAAAATGCTCGGATAGTTCCTGTGGTTTCACCTTTAGTCCCTAACTTTCTAAAATTACCTTAATAGTCCTCAACTTTTCATTTTTTGTTCCCGAATAGTCTTTGGGTCTAACTTCTGCTTGTTTTCTCTGTTAAGTGGGTGTGAAATGACCAATTTACCGTTTCCTTAAAAAGGGCAAACCACAGGGACTAGATCAGAAACATTATCATCTTTCACCATTAAAACCTTTCTTCCTCTTCTCTGTGTTTTCTCCGGCGAACAAGACCCACTTCACCTCACCCTATTTCACCTTCGATTACCCCATCATTAATCACTGCCGGCGACCACCTCTCCACTGTCAAACCTCCGATCGATCACCACCATGGTGGTAGCCGCATATAAAACTCTTCATTTGTGGTAAGCTCAACAATATAACAATAATAATAATAATAATAATAATAATAATAATAATAATAATAATAATAATAATAATAATAATAATAATAATAATAATAATCCCCTGTTTCTTTTACATATAAAACTCTTATTAAAACCTCTGTTTTTTTTTTTTCCAGTTTAGGTCAAGAACTACTTCAAATCTCAACACCCCACCAAGATTCACACACTAGGAGTGTTTGTGAAACCAGAAAAATAGGAAAGTGATACCTGCTCGTGTAGAGGGTTGGCTGAGAGAAGTTGAAGATGTCAATAATGAAGTTCAAAGCATTTCAACTGACGTCAATATTGGATGTTTACACGTCAAAAAGAGGTACCGAGCAGGAAGAAACTCCTTGAAGACTATTGAAAAGATCGAGCGTCTTATTAATGAAGAAGAAAAAATTAGTTGGAGTGATGCCATTATACCTCTTGGAAGAGTCGATTCCAAACCATCAGCATCGACGTTGGCATCATCACCATCATGTGAGACTACTGGCTTCAAATCAAGAGATGAGAAATTTAAGCAAGCTCTTAAATTCCTTCAACAAGACGACGAGACTAGTCAAGTAATAGCCTTGTGCGGAATGGGTGGTGTTGGCAAGACCACCATGATGGAACAACTCAGAAAGTTTGCAAGTGAGAATAAGATGTTTAAGTGGATTGAGAAGTCAGTTGTGGGGCAAAATCCCAACATGCTTTCGGTTCAGAACGATATAGCAGCATACTTACAGGATTGTGATTTGCCCGGTAGATCAAAATCGGTAAGGGCAGATCATCTTAATAAAACAATTGCAAAACTGTTAGCAGATAAAGAAACGATTCTAATGATATTGGATGATGTGTGGGGGCCAATTGAGCTCGAAGATATTGGATTAACAAGTCCATTGCCAAAGGGAGTCAACTTGTGGCTTACATCACGGGACTATAATATTTGCAAACAAATTGCAGTTGATGCTAATTCAGATATTCAAGAAGTCAAAGTAGATGTCTTGGAGGAGGCAGAAGCACACAAATTGTTTTCGGATATTACAGGAGTCTTAAAAGAACATGATCCTGACAAGTATCACACTGGATGTAGTATTGTCAAAAAATGTGGTTATTTACGACTGGCTATCAAACTTATTGCAACAACCGTTAAATCTGAAGAAATATCTGTATGGAATGATAGACTTAACTGCTAGAATAATAATGATCTTGATAAAAATGTGCAAGAAATTATCAAGATTAGCTACGAGTATATAGAAGAAGAGGAAGAAGTGGTGAATCTTGGTGGTGATCGATCGGAGGTTTGACAGTGGAGAGGTGGTCGCCGGCGGTGATTAATGATGGGATAATCGAAGGTGAAATAGGGTGAGGTGAAGTGGGTCTTGTTCGCCGGAGAAAACACAGAGAAGAGGAAGAAGGGTTTTAATGGTGAAAGATGATAATGTTTCTGATCTAGTCCCTGTGGTTTGCCCTTTTTAAGGAAAGGGTATATTGGTCATTTCACACCCACTTAACAGAAAAAACAAGCTGAAGTTAGACCCAGGGACTATCCGGGAACAAAAAATGAAAAGTTGGGGACTATTGAGGTAATTTTAGAAAGTTAGGGACTAAAGGTGAGAAAAGGCAAAACCACAAGGACTATCCGAGCATTTTTATCTTTTTTTAGTATACATTAAAGAACGACGGTTCTTTGATGTTTAGGTTAAAAGATTTTGTTTATTGATGGGCCTAGTTGGCCCATTCTATTTGCCTGGTAAAACCGATTCACAAGGTTTGATTCAGTTTTCTTGTGTTTAAGAACCGACCTGATACCCGAAATCTAAATAATACTGGAACCGAAATCATACCTCTATAAATGACTAAGGTTCGGTCTCGGGTAATTTTCGGTTCGGGTATCGTTTCTCATGCCTTTGATCCGCTTGACCCATTCCTTTACAAGCTTCCACCTAGCTTGTCAAGAGTCAAAACTATAATACAATATCCACAAGATGGTTAGATTAGTTATGGACCTCAATAACAATTTTTCTCATCCAATCCTTTTTATAGGTCAGTTTGATTGACTTTCAAACTGCCAATTGACATATATATGCACTAACAAGTTCAATAAAACTCACTTATGCATTTTATTATGTATACCTGGTAGGCATCATTTTAGGCTATTTTTAATCAAACTTTGCCATTAAAAATCACCAGGTTTCTTTGAATTCAACAAGTTTATGCACTTATTAACATCAAGCTAACATGAACTTTCAACTGTTATACTTTAGTCCATCCTTTTTACTAATTAATCATTAGTTCATCTCCATGTCAAAAACTAATTTCATGGCATGTATGAACATTTAAATCAAACTCTTAATATGTTCAAGTAACTCACACATACAAACAAGTATGATGATCATGAACAAACAAGACCAATTTCATCATAGCACAAAACCTACTTTATGACATGTATGAGAGTAGATATTGATATCTCTAAATGGTTTAAATATTCCACATATTCTAGCAAATATGATGATTATAAACATCCATACATCATCTATTTCACCAAACTAACGATAATATTGAACTCAAGGTTATCACGTTGAAGGGGTAAGGTCCCAAAAACCTTACTTCAAGTACTTAGGTGTCACGGCCCCCGTCCCGATTTTACCCGGTCCAGGAGCCGCGGCGCAGAAAAACCCGTGGTAATTATTTATTTGATTTGACAGCGGAAGTTTTAACATGATCTTTTAAACTTGAAACTGCCCGATTATTTTATTTCATCACTAGGGACGAACCCCGTAATTTACAATATAAGAATTTCCCGAAGAAATTCCCTGATTTACAAAACATGTTTATTTATTTAACTGAGCCACTACTTCAAGCTTGATTAGTGCTCCGTAGCACTTTTTCCTTAATTCACAGTAGGTCACCTGAAACATGTTTTAAAAATATTTTGTCAGCGGGGAAATACTGGTGGGTCATTCAATTTTGATAAAATGACACATAGCTATAAATTACAACAAAAGAGCAATTACAATGGCTTTTATCTTATTTTTATCTGGCGCCATGTCACAGCCTTGTGACGATGGTCATACCACTATTGGGTCCTTTAACCCAAGTAGTGATGATTATCACTGTTAGGATTGATTAGCCTAACTGTGAGAAATTAGTAATGTGCACAATACCCCACTAGCCAGTGATTTAAGATAACCATGACTTAATCCCTGTAATTATAACCTTGAAAATAATTTGGAGTATTGTAAAACATTGTTAATGAAAAGAGAATGACTCACATTGCAAGTTTAAACGGGCAGAGTTTAGCCTACTGATTAGCCTTGTAACCTAATTTAAATAACAATGCACACGAAAACTAGGTTAGTAACTTTAATCCAACTTTTTACGACAACTCACGAGATCAAAACCTTCACAACGAATGACAAAGTGCAATACTTAAACATCCATCGCATTTACGACGAATGACAAAGTATAAACCCAAGTTTGAGCAACACTTAAACATCCATTGGATTGGTTTTTATCGATCGGACATTAAATTGTAGCAGTGATCGAGCTATTACCCAGTTATCGCGGCAGCGTTTCGTGTTCGTGTGTGTTTTTATAGTAAACAGCGTATAACTCAGCGTACAATTCGAATTTTGACGTCGAAACAGGCAACCAGTTCAAGTCCCAAGCCCCTGAATTTATATCACGATTTGGACCTGCCCGCGTGTCGCGACAGGATCACCTATCCCTGTCGCATGTTGCGAGGCAATCCAAAGTAGGCTAGGCCTGCTTCGTCACCTACTTAGGCCTGCTGAGTTGACGAAGTTCGCAATTACGTGTTTTAGAATCGTTTTGAGAAGATAAACATAATTTGGGGATACCCCCCTTGAGTTTTAGGGGCCCTCATCCTGATTCCAGCTATTCTGAAAATTTTAGGGGTCGTGCAATACTACTTGAGGGTCTCAATTAGGGTTTCCTATTGGACAAAATAAAATAATAATTAATAGTTTTGGTGAGAGTTGTTACATCCTCCCCACCTTAATAAAAATCTCGTCCTCGAGATTTACTGGAATAAAAGAGGATATTTTCGCTTCATTTCTGATTCTAGCTCCCAGGTGTATTTGGGCCCTCTTTTTGAATCCCACTTGACTTTGACTAGTACCAGTCTTTTGTGTTTGAGAAACTTAATATTTCCGTCTTCTATTTGAAGTGGTTTCTCAACAAACTTCAGCTTTTCATTTACTTGAACGTCTTGAAGAGGTACTACCAGGGATTCGTCAGATAAACATTTCTTGAGATTGGATACATGGAATACGTTATGTACCTCGGCTAACTCTTCTGGTAGTTGTAAACGATAGGCAACTGGTCCTATTCGCTGGATTACTGGGAATGGTCCTACATACCTTGGACTTAGCTTTCCTTTCTTCCCGAACCGAACTACTCCTTTCCAAGGAGAAACTTTTAAGAGTACCTTATCTCCGACTTGGAATTCTAGCGGCTTACGTCGGTTGTCTGCATAACTTTTCTAGCAATCTCGAGCCGTCTTTAGTCTTTCCTTGATTTGAGTTATCTTGTTAATGGTTTCTTGCACAATTTCAGGACCTGATAATTGACTTTCTCCTATTTCTGCCCATCAAACTGGAGTTCTACACTTGCGTCCATACAGTGCTTCGAACGGGGCAGCTTCGATACTTGAATGATAACTATTGTTATAGGTGAATTCAATTAAGGGTAAGTGGTTATCCCAGTTTCCACCAAAATTGATCACACATGCTCTAAGCATGTCTTCCAGGGTTTGGATCGTCCTTTCATTTTGTCCGTCAGTTTGGGGATGATAGGCTGTACTTAAATTTAATCGGGTTCCCATTGCTTCTTGAAAACTCGTCCAGAAATGTGAAGTGAAACGACTATTCTATCTGATACAATGGAGAGTGGAACTCCATGTAAGGACACTACTTCATCTACGTACAACTTGGCTAACCTTTCCATGCTAAAGGTTTCCTTGATAGGTAGAAAATGAGCTGATTTGGTTAATCGATCCACAATTACCCAAATCGCGTCGTTACCTTTTCTGGTCTTGGGTAGTTTAGTAACGAAGGCCATGGTTATTAGTTTCCATTTCCAAACAGGCATTTCTAATTGTTGGAGTAGTCCTGAAGGTTTCTGGTGTTCTGCCTTAACTTGCGAACAAGTCAGACACTTAGATACATATCTAGCTATGTCCTTTTTCATTCCTATCCACCAGAAATTATTCCTTAAATCTTGGTACATCTTATTATTTCCTGGGTGCATGGTATACCTAGATTTATGAGCTTCTTCCAAAATCTTATCTCTTAAGTTTCCTTGTTTAGGTACCCAAATCCTTTTCTTGTGGAATCTCCAAATTCGATCGATGCCTTGCTCTAGTTCTTTTATACATCCTTTCATTCCCTCAGCATCATCCTTGATTACTGTTTCCTAAACATTCCTTAATTGTTCCATTAAATCTAATTGAAGATTTAATCTAAGAGCACGAACTCGCTTTTGCTTTTCATGATACTTACGACTGAGAGCATCTGCGACTACATTTGCTTTTCCCTCGTGATATTGAATATCACAGTCATAGTCACTTAGAATTTCCATCCATCTCCTTTGCCTCATGTTCAACTCTTTTTGCCCAAAGATGTACTTTAAACTTTTATGATCTGTATAAATGGTAAACTTGCTTCCATACAGATAATGTCTCCAAATTTTAAGGGCAAAAATTATTGATCCTAATTCTAAGTCATGAGTTGTATAGTTTTCTTCGTGCTTTTTCAATTGCCTTGAAGCATACGTAATTACCTTTTTGCGTTGCATTAGCACACATCCTAATCCTAACTTAGAAGCATCACAGTAAACTTCACAATCTTCTGTTCCTTCCGGTAAGGCAAGAATTGGGGCATTTGTCAACCTTTGCTTTAAAATCTTAAAAGCCTCTTCTTGCCTAGGTCCCCACTCAAACTTCACTGCTTTACAGGTTAGCTTAGTTAATGGTACAGCTATCTTAGAAAAATCCTTAATGAACCGCCTATTGTATCCGGCTAACCCTAGAAAACTTCTAATTTCCATAGCTGATTATGGGACTTTCCACGTGGTGATTGCTTCTATTTTGGAGGGATCTACATGAATACCTTCGTGATTCACCATGTGCCCTAAAAATTGCACCTCCTGGAGCCAAAATTCGCATTTGGAGAATTTAGCGTAAAGCTTCTCTTTTCTTAACAAAGTTAAGAGTGCATGTAGATGTTCATAGTGCTTGTCCTGACTTTTGGAATAAATAAGTATGTCGTCGATGAAGACAATTACAAATTTATCCAAATACGGTTTACAAATCCTATTCATCATATCTATAAATGCTGCAGGAGCATTTGTTAATCCGAAAGGCATGACTGTAAACTCGTAATGACCACACCTAGTTCTGAAAGCAGTTTTAGGTATGTCTTTTTCTTGTACCTTCAATTGATGATATCCGGAGCGTAAATCTATCTTAGAGAAATATCTAGCTCCCTGAAGCTGATCAAAAAGATCATCAATCCTAGGCAATGGGTATCGATTCTTAATTGTAACTTTGTTCAATTCTCTATAATCGATACACATTCGCATCGAACCATCTTTCTTCTTTTCAAACAACACCGGTGCTCCCCAAGGGGATGAACTCGGTTATATAAATCCTTTGCTTAGTAATTCATCTAACTGCTTTTTCAATTCTAGCATTTCAGTGGGTGCTAACCGATAAGGTGCCTTGGCTATCGGTGTAGTTCCAGGAATTAGATGAATTCTAAATTCTACTTCCCTATTGGGTGGTAATCCAGGTAGTTCTTCTGGGAATATATCCGGGTATTCTGATACTACTGGAATGTCATTAAGTTCTTTACTTTTGGTATTAATTACTACCGAGACCATATATGCTATACCCTGTTTTCTTGAATATCCGGCCATTTTCATGACTGAAATGAATTTCATTGGTTTTCGTGGCTTGCCCCCTGCAACCATGATTATTTCTCCTGTGGGCGTATGAATTTCTATGGAATTCTTATCACAAAGGATTCGAGCATGGTTAGCTACTAACCAATCCATTCCTAACACAACATCAAATCCAGCTAAGTTCATGGGTAACAGGTTTGCAGAAAATTTATGACCTAAAAGTTCTATTTTACCTTCCTGCAAAATTCGATCTATACTAACAGAGTTACCGTCGGCTGGTTCTACTGCATAAATCTGCTTAAGTTGGGTTAAAGGTAACTTAAGAGCTTGGCAGAATGAAGTATTTATAAAACTTTGGTTTGCACCAGAGTCAAATAATACTTTCGCATAAACGTTGTGAACTAAAAACGTACCCGCTATCACATCCGGCATCAGATCCGCTTCTTGTGTAGTCAACTGGAAGGCTCTTGCATTCTTCTTAGTCGTTCCTTCTGCAGGTTTAGCCTTATTGTCAGCCGGTTTGACCAGTTTAGGGTAGTCTGGTCAAAAATGTCCAGCTTCTCCACAGTTGAAGCAGATCGTCGATTTCTTCCTCATGCAATCTTCTTCTTGATGCCCTTGATTTTTGCAGAAATTGCAATACCCTCTGCATTTTCCATAATGCTTTCTTTTGCAAATCCTGCAAAATGGGATAGTGGAGGATTGCCCAGTTCCTCTTTTCCTGAAGTTGTTACTAGCGTTACCCCCTCGGAATCCTTGGGAAATTTTCTGAGCCAGGTCCTTCTTTCTGTTTTCTTCTCGCATGCGTACCAGTTCATCTGTCAAGGTATTGGCTAATTCCACCGCATCATCAATTGTGCGAGGTCTGGTAGCTTTGACAATATTACGGATCTCGCTAATCAAACCCCAAATGTAGCGAGAAATAAGTACTGGCTCTGGCGAAGCCAGAGTTGGCACAATCCTGGCATACTCGAAAAATTTCGAAGTATAACCTCGACAGTTAACATCCACCATTCGGTGGCTCAGGAACTTGTTTGCCATTTGTTCCTTTTCATATTCAGGACAAAATTTTCTTTCCACCATTTGCCTAAATTCTTCCCAATTCATAGCATAAGCCGAGTCACTTCCCTTGGCTTGTAATACCGTATTCCACCACTCTAATGCTTCTTCCTTAAAAAGGTGAGAAGCGTACATGACTTTATCTTCCTCCGCACATTCACTGATTTTAATTACTGCTTCAGTTTTCTCTAGCCAATGCAGTGCGGCGGTCGCCCCTTCAGTGCCTGCAAATTCAGCTGGTTTACAGGCAAGAAATTCCTTGTAAATGCAACCAGGTGTTGCAGCTTTCATTCTTTTGAGTATTGGGGCCTGAATTAAGTTGTCGTTATCGCCTCCTCCGCTAACACTATTACTGAAATTATCTTCGCGCGTGCGTTTACTAAGGTGAGCTTGTGAAGGCTCAACAGGACTTTTAACTGCAGCGACGATTGCTGGAATAGCGTTAGCTATTCCCTGAGCGACAATATTTTCTATATCTTGTCGATTTAAGAAGTGATCCTCGTTATTGTTTGCCGATTGGTTAACTTCATTAACTGGTTCATTCACAGCGTTTTCCATCTGATAACTAACAATATATAGATAAGTTATTGGTATGAATAATTTCACTCAAATGTAAATAAAGTAGTCGCATGAAATCACACCAAACATGTATAGCTAAAATAGTCGACTTTTATTTATATACATGTCTATTACAACTTACAACAACTGAAATTTAAAATATACTAGGGTTGTGCATTTTAGTCTAGCTAGGGATATTCTGCTCAGCGTGCTTTTATTCTATTTCCTTTTTCTAAAGTTTCTGGTTTATGGATGATATGGGTGCTAGTATTGGTAAAGGTGTTGAGATCTAATTTTATTGGTTGGTCCGGGTTTGGCAGTTTAACTTAATTAAAGGTTGGCATTTACTGCTGTAGTAGCTAATATATAGAGATCTGCCCATTTTTCATCTAATTCGTCTTCCCATGGGGGTTTAGTACTTATTTCCTGAGTTTCCTTATTAATTATCATTTCTTTTTCTTGACTTTTTCTAATAATCCGACGTCTTTTCTTAGTGGTAGGTGGTTCCTCAAACTGTGCCTTACGAACAAATATTCCTTCCTTAGTATTTGCTGAATATCTGGAGGAATTTGATTGGGATGAGGTTCCCTTATCTTTTGGTGAATTATCTAGTTGACGATAGATGTCCGAAATTCTTTGCTTACCCATACTGTAAATTCACAAATAGTCAACTAACACGAAAAAAGAACAAACAGAGAAACACATAATCACACTAACATGTACAGCCAAAATTGTCGACCTTGCGACTATCTGATTTTATATATTTTATTAGTATGCATCCGTACACACTGATTATCTTACAGAAGTTTTATTTTAAGTTATTTTACAAGATTATATTATTTATTATTTTATTATTATTAAACAAACACACCACAACACCACATACTATCCCCATCGGCTGGTATTTCAGAAACGACGTTCCTTTTCGTCGTACTTCCAGGAGATCTGTTCTCCCACTCCCCGGATTCTATTACCTGCATCTATCAGCTCCTCGCCATATTGGCGGAGTTCAGCCAAGTTCTCATTACTCATTGGTGGGTTTGGCGCAGGCTCCGGGTCGAATTGGGGGAAAAAGGTGTTAGGGTTATTTAAAAGGTTTTGAAATTCCCAGTCAGTGGTCCACCATTTTTCCAGTTCTGCGGGTAGAGGTTGGGGGTTCACAATGGGATCTGGGACACCCGGCTCCAAATTTTACTGGGAGTTGGGATTCCACCGGGTAATTGAAAAAGTCTTCATCGGCAGGTCCGATGAGGTCACTAAGTGCCAGTTTCTGATCTAGCTCTTCCCAGGGTGGCATTTCTTGAGCTTGCCCATAACTTTCTCCAATCTCTATCCCTTTTCCCTTATCTTTGGGATCCTCAACCTTTTTAACTTTTGCCTTCGGTATCGTTGGTTTCTTCCTACGCACATGCCTCCAGCCTACAAACCTCCTTCTCTTTTTCACCTTTGGTTTATCCTCGTGTTGAGCCCGGAATACCATTGGCTCCTCAACATTAGCCTGATAGCCCGTGGTAGTATCCATATCTGTTGTATGGATAGTAAAGTTTTGAAGGGCTTCTGATAGTTCATTCATGCTGTTAGAACACATGAAGACGCACACAACCTTAAGTTAAAATTTGTAAATTATAAATTCCACAACATCACAGAATGGCAATCAGAAAAATTAAGTATTTCTAAATACTTAATTGGCTTAAATCAGTGGCTCTGATACCACCTTTTTCTGTCACGGCCGCCGTCCCGGTGTTACCCGGTCCAGGAGCCGCGGGGCAGAAAAACCCGTGGTAATTATTTATTTGATTTGACAGCGGAAGTTTTAACAGGATCTTTTAAACTTGAAACTGCCCGATTATTTTATTTCATCACTAGGGACTAACCCCGTAATTTACAATAGAAGAATTTCCCGAAGAAATTCCCTGATTTACAAAACATGTTTATTTATTTAACTGAGCCACTACTTCAAGCTTGATTAGTGCTCCGTAGCACTTTTTCCTTGATTCACAGTAGGTCACCTGAAACATGTTTTAAAAATATTTTGTCAGCGGGGAAATACTGGTGGGTCATTCAATTTTGATAAAACGACACATAGCTATAAATTACAGCATAAGAGCGATTACAATGGCTTTTATCTTATTTTTATCTGGCGCCGTGTCAGAGCCTTGTGACGATGGTCATACCACTATTGGGTCCTTTCACCCAAGTAGTGATGATTATCACTGTTAGGATTGATTAGCCTAACTGTGAGAAATTAGTAATGTGCTAAATACCCCACTAGCCAGTGATTTAAGATAACCATGACTTAATCCCTGTAATTATAACCTTGAAAATAATTTGGAGTATTGTAAAACATTGTTAATGAAAAGAGAATGACTCACATTGCAAGTTTAAATGGGCAGAGTTTAGCCTACTGATTAGCCTTGTAACCTAATTTAAATAACAATGCACACGAAAACTAGGTTAGTAACTTTAATCCAACTTTTTACGATAACTCACGAGATCAAAACCTTCAAAACGAATGACAAAGTGTGGTAGTTAAACATCCATCGCATTTACGACGAATAACAAAGTATAAACCCAAGTTTGAGCAGCACTTAAACATCCATTGGATTGGTTTTTATCGATCAGACATTAAACGTAGAAGTGATCGAGCTATTACCCAGTTATCGCGGCAGCGTTTAGTGTTCGTGTGTGTTTTTATAGTAAATAGTGTATAACTCAGCGTACAATTCGAATTTTGACGTCGAAACAGGCAACCAATTCAAGTCCCAAGCCCCTGAATTTATAGCACGATTTGGACCTGCCCGCGTGTCAAGACAGGATCACCTGTCCCTGTCGCGTGTCGCGGGGCAATCCAAAGTAGGCTAGGCCTGCTTCGTCACCTACTTAGGCCTGCTGAGTTGACGAAATTCGCAATTACGTGTTTTAGAATCGTTTTGAGCAGATAAACATAATTAGGGGATACCCCCTTGAGTTTTAGGGGCCCTGATCCTGATTCCAACTATTCTGAAAATTTTAGGGGTCGTGCAATACTACTTGAGGGTCTCAATTAGGGTTTCCTATTGGACAAAATAAAATAATAATTAATAGTTTTGGTGAGAGTTGTTACATTAGGACCATACCACAACCTCATTCTTTTAACCTTCTTTAGACCTTGCGCGGCCGCGCACTGGTCCTACAAAGAAGACTTAGAAGGTAAGCAACAAGCAACACTTGCGCGCCCAAAGGAAACTAAGAAAATCCTTGCGCCAGTCTCCATAACAGTTAAGGATAAAAACCCTAGCAAACACTTCCGCATAAATAATATCCAGACTTGGATATTATTTACTTCTCTGCTACCACAGAAGCAATATGAAGAAGAGCCACATAGGATTACAGCTGTGTTCTTCTAGAAGACTTCATCGTGCACCACCAGACGGTTATAACCGAATGGCCACGTGTTATCATCCCAGGCTCCCTTAAAGTCACGATGATGGCACGAAATTGAAGAGAGATCTTCACTTGCCCACTTTCCACGTGGCAATACCAGAACCGTTGATCAAAGATCACGATCCGTGTGCTTTCACACTCGTTAAGTGATTAACGGAGGGAAAAATAACCGCTTATGGAAATAGCACTTTCCGTCAATATTTCACAAACAGGTTTTCCCGCCCAAACTTCGGTTATAAATAGAAGGATAATTCAGGTATAATCTTCAAGTTACATTCACTTCACTTTCACTTTTACTTCTTCTTCTTCATAAACGCTGTACTTATTCTCACGCCAGAGGGTGGTCACGGAGAGAACACCTATTCTCCCCGTGGCGAGTCTAACGGTGGTTGTTTTGCAGTTGTGAAGAGAAGAAGATCTGTCACCCACGAACCGAACGAGAGGAGATAAACCCTTTTATGTAGAATCAAACCCCCTGGTTCAGTTGATTTTGGTCAATTAAACCAGTGTTTCTTTATTAGCGCCCACCGATTTCTCAGTTTTACTCATTTTTTCTCGTTTCGATTCACTTTTTCATCTCCGTTTTTCCAATGGAAGAAACTCCGACAAACCGTCAAACCGGCTCTCGGCCAAATTTCGCTCACAATACCCAAGTTGAAGGGATTGTGGAAGAGGCTTCAGATGATAATGAAGTTCAGTACACTGATAATCATCCGAATGACCCTGTCACTCCAGGAATGCAGCCTGAAATCCCAATCAGCTCAATTCTACCTCCTGGAGAAACCCCTATCTCCTGGTATGTCAGATCCCAAGGAGCGATAAATGATGTGTATGCACAACTCTGTGCACAAACTGCTCCTCCTACTCAGTCACGAAGGCCTGTATCCCGTACTCGAGCACCATCAGTACCTCATGTTTCCCAGCATGATGGACCATCACAGGTGCAGCTAGAAGACACAGAAGTTTACTCTAGATCTCCAGCGAGATATGAGTATACTCACTCTGAAAATCGACGAAGAGAGTATCATGATGAGTCCCATTCTCATTGAAGGCAGTCAGTTCACTCCAGGTTGGCCCCGCGACGGGACACCCACACCAGCGAGTATGATAGAACATACCACGGAGGAGACAGTACAAGCGTGTTCAATCGATTGCAACCGAATTACAAAAGTTGTAAACCCCACGCGGTTTATAATCCTGAAGCAGAGCATGATTACAATTTGATATACCGCCCGACGGAGGCAGCAGGAAATTCCAAGTTCATCAGTGAAATCGCTTTGGTTCCCTTGGAAAAAGCAAAACTCCTGTCACACCCCAACCGATGGCGGACTCATCGAGGCGCGACACTGAGCAAAACAGATTGTTCAAAGAAATTCCATAACAACTAATATTACCGAATAGTTTAAAATATCATGTCCCATACCATGACCTATAAGTTAATATTGTTATTACAGATAGAGTTATTCTTCAAACATAAGCATGTTCCGATAACTCAGATTTAAACAAATAAAAAGATAAATTGTCTTTGTTTCTAGAGTCTTTCCTAGCCTCGATTCACAGCAAGCAAAGCATATAAGCATCCTAAGCACCTGTCACGTACGTTAAAGTAAAAGTCAATACACATAATGTAAAAGGGAGCATACAAGTTTAATAGATATAATAGAGTTCGAAATCGTTACGCATAACCAGCACGTACACAGTGTAAAATGAGGCATGTTAGTTATCGACATGAACCTATCGATACCAATGAATGCGGCTTGACTGCCCAAGGCAGGTCGTAATACACACTCACCACCGTGAGCCATGTAACAAATTGTCCTTAACAACCCCTGATTGAACAGGTGCTGAGTCCAAACAAATAGTACTATCGTTGCTAAGGCAGGTAGACAACATTCCATGTGTAAACATAACAAACAAGAATTCATTAAGTCACGTATAACATGCGGTATTGGTTAGCGATAAAGTGTTGCATATTGTGTTCGATGTGATTATAGAATAAGTAACGCATGAACACCCAAAAGTGCGAAAAGCAAAAAGGGAATACTCACATCGATGATGGATTGAAGGGAGTGCTTAGAGTGAGATTAGCCTGATCAGAACGATAGCATAACGATAAGCGATATGTAAATGGGGTGAAGTGTCAAGGGTCGGATGGTACTCCGATTGGATGGCAGTCCGATCGGGCAACCTGATCGATCGGGTGACAATTCGCTCGGATGGTCATCCGGTTGGGTGACCTTTTGAGTGGATTGTTTCTTCCTTTGAGAAGGATGTGTTTGTGTATGATGGCTTGTCTTTTGAAGTTTTCTTCGTAGCATTAAGAAAACATAGAAGTGTCTCTATCCTTCGGGTCGATCGATCGAAGGACCGTTCGATCGGGCCACAATCCGGTAGGTTGAACACTTTGTGAGAACAAGTTCACAGCAGTTTGTCACTTGATCGGATTGTATTCCGATCGGGTGGCAATCCATTGTATTAAACATGTTTGACAATTGATTATGTGTTGGAGTCAAACGTCACATGGTCGAAGTGGTAATCCGATCGAGTGGTAGTCCGATAGGACAACAATTCGTTCAAGACTTGAAATGATGAAATAATAGTTAAGTGTGGGGACCAAGGTGCAAGCCGATCGGGTGGCAACCCGGTCGGGTGGCACTCTGTTCGGACAACAGTCCGATCGGGCGTCACTCAACCTGGTCGGCCTGATCGTCTTCTTCCTTGGTTGTTTTGATAGTTTTGTAGTTTTATCGAGACGGTGTGACAACGCGCTAATCAATAGAAGCCCATCTTGACCCCAGTAGCCCGATCGAACAGGAATCACCCAAGTTCAACCAGTTAACCAGTTCAAGACGGTTGTTCTTGGTTAACCAGAGGTCGGTGGTCTCTTGGATAGATTCCGGATCTTGAACTAGCACAACACTGAGAAAGAGTAGAAGACTAGAACAAGGTCCAATTCTATCGGTTTTGAGTGCATTGAGTGTAAAAGAGTTGAAAGAAAGTTAGAAACCATCTTTCAATCCTTTTTCACCATGATTATGTTCAGATCTATGCAAGATCTTTGTTTATTTGTGTGGAAATCGTTCAGATCTAAGTTGTTCTTGGTGGATTGAAGCCAAAACATGAAGTTCATAAGAACACCATGATGACGTCATCCTAGAACACCTCAAATCTAGTGATTTCACCGTTAAAAGTTAAGATTTAAAAGATAGATAGGTGTAGGAGTGCGTGTAGATTAAGGAAGTACAAAATTTAGGATGAGATCTTACCGGAATTGCGAGAAATCGAAGAAAAGGTGAGGTTGGAGCGCTGGTCGGACAGGAGAGTGCCAAAGTGGTAAGTTGTGATGTTGACAGGGGTATTTATAGGGTTTCCCAAAAAGGAAAGGGGAGGAGAGGGGCTGGTCGACCGGGTGGCAGCCCGATCGAATGGCAGGTCGATCGAGTGGTAGCTCGATCGAGCGGCTGGTCGATCGGCTGGTCACTTGGTTGATTAGCCACTTGATTCGAGTGTTCGGTGCGACGAGTTTTGCGGTTTCGATTGCAATTGTGAGCGTTGGGATGCGATAGGGTTTCCTATTCAAATTACTTTTAATCCCAACTAATATACCTAACATACTATCATCCTAATTAACTTGCGTTTAGCGTTTGCGATTCGATTGCGATTGAGTTTCGATTACGTTTCGATTAATCACCACAACATAAACATGAATAAACATGCATAATTAACACATAAGGCACACATGCACATAAAACAATATCCAGAACGCGTAATTCGTGTTGCGAGCGCGATTGAGATAAGCGATAAGCAATCAAACATGCGAAAAACAACAAATAAACCTCGATTATTAATAGATACTCCACATAATACAAATAACATAAAAGCATAAATAGACTATCTATGTCACACCCCCCAAAATCCACATGCGGAGTACCACCGCCTGGGAGGCGTGACTGACCAGGATCAAGCCACCAATCAAATTAAACATAACAAGTAATAAGTAAATTTCAACCATACAATTTGAAAGGTGTTTAAAATCAAAACATAGTTAAGTGTTTAGCGGAAGCATAATTGTAAAACGCAATGTAAGTATTAAGTACGAAATAAAGTAATGTTTATAGCATGGCACACACTGCCATGTCCCACAACGACCGCGCCTCCCTGTGCAAACTCCATGAGTACCTAACGACCTGCAAGGCATGTAACAGAGAGTCAACAACAAAGTTGAGCGAGTTCACAGTTGGTTGTTCAATTATAGTATTCGTTTCGTAAATAGTATGTTCCTTTTGTAAACCATGTATTGTATTAATTCGTATCGCGGTCTCCCAGACATGTTTGCGAAGGTTAGTGGGGGCTTCCCATGTGTTACTAGACCGAGTGTATCAACTACTACGAAAATGTAAGAGGTGCCCTAAGTAGATGTCTATCAGCATTGGCCCTTTGCCCATAGTCCATTAGTACACGCCCGTTTGAACGACACGGTGTGAGGTTTGTTAAACCTAATAGCGCTATTAACTAATTACCCGCTCGCCATAGGCCTCGGCGATTAAGTCGATATAATGAGGGACTTCAATGATAGAGGTTTGGTCCAGTGTGTATACTTGGCATCCTACTCCTAGAGGATGGTTGTAATTACTTTTTAGTTCACTTACCCATTCCCAACCCTTGGGAATCCCATGCCTTGGAAAGAGTGTGAACTCACCTTGGTTTGCTCGGTATGCTAAAGTATTTGCTCACAAATATTCAGTCAAGTCCTAAAGTACGCACGTGTACATAATCAGTTTATATTCACGAAGTTCACATATAAGTACAATCATGATGGATATTAAATCAGTGATAACCAAATAGCACAAAACACGTATTCAAGTCCATACAAGTCATGCTTATCATCTAACAGCAGTTAGTTAATCCAGTTAACTCTTAACAGAGTTAAACTATGTAACTGCACAAATTTCCCACTCGACGAAACACCCCTGTTTCGCTGTGACTTCCCTTTGACGAAACACTCTTGTTTCGTCGTGATTTCCCTCGACGAAACACACTGATTCGTCATATCTGATTCGTCATGGCTACCCTCGGCGAAACACATCTGTTTTGTCATGTCAGTTTCGCCGTGAGTAGCGTTTCGTCCATAATGTCAGTTACGTCGATGTAACACCTCGAAAATTTACGTCCTATAATGTATTGACACGTGTCATAAGCTTGAACGTGTTAAAGAATACTATAGAGGGACTAAAGTTGACAGACATAGAAAGTATGTGAATTCACGGGTTCAAAATGTCAACAAGAGATAGATATACTTTAAAAGTAAACCTACAAGATGCTCATACCTTGAAACGAATAAATCATGGATCATACGGAACTAAAAATAGAAGAAAGTGAGAGATTACAAACTACAGGGGTTAAATGTGTCAACATATTTAAGTTATACCTCTGAGTGACCTTTTAGCAAACCCGAAGCTTTGTAATGATAAATTATGCTCACAAGAATGCATGATATAAATTTCATGAAGTTTTGTTATAAAATGAGAAAGTTATGATCGAATTCGTACACGAGGGGTTAAAAGATTCAACATTGAAAGTTATGACTTTTCGAGTAGTAACAAAGTAACCGAGGACTTAACAAAGTGGGTAAATGTCTCGAGGCCCTTATACGTAAATAAGAAGGGCTCATAATGCAAAGTTACCCCTCCGAAAAGCCAAGAGCCAAGCTGTAATAATTGAAAAGATTTGAAAATCTTACAGCAGGTCTCAGGCGGGCCCGTAAGAGTTAGCAAGGGCTTATGCGGGCCGCGTCTGTAGTAGAAAGATTTGATTTCTGTCAGAAAGATTCAGGCGGGCCGCGTAAGCCTTGTTAAGATCTTACGCGGGCCGCGTGAGATGCCCAGATGCAGAAAATGAGACAGCAGCACTGTTCAGCTTTGTAACCAACTTAGATCAATAATATCACAACATGGGCAACCCCTAAATGATTCCTAGGCTCTAGGGACATGTGTTAATGATCAGGAACAATTGCTAGGCTTGTGTGGCAAATATCTAAGGTGTTTTAAACACTATATAAAGCCTTCTTGTTGCAACTTTGTAACCACACCTTCCATCTGCATTTCTGGAGCTTCCTGGAGCTCAAGAGCCTTCTCTAAGCCTCTCTGGTCGTGCATTAGACTTCAGTAAGTATGCTTAACCTTTCTTAGTTAAGTTTTTGCTTAGTTTTAGCTCTAAATTCAAACCGTCGTAATTAACGGTTGACTTAACGATTAATCACTAATGGTCCAGTGATTAGTCGAACCAAAGGTAGTTATATGTTGGTAATCATGTGGACTTTAAACCCTTAAAAGGGCACCCTCTGATTCCCAATCTAACTAGTTCAAATGTCGGGTCAAAGTTGATTAGAAAAAGTCAACAGAATGCTAATTTTCGAATTAACGCATAATTAACAATGTAGAAGGCATGTAACCTATTTTATCACTCATATAACTTGGTAACAAGTTTAAGAACTAGTCTAAGCTTGTTTGATCCGACAATTTTCCGTTTTGACCCGGTTCGGAACCGAAAGTCGCAAAACTTTGACTTTTGCTTTGACTTCAGTTCTGACCCGATTTAGTATGACTTAGAAATGCCTTAGGACTCCCTTAGGACCAGGTTACATGACGGTATAACCCTCTGTGGCTGGTTCGTTGTTTGTCCGAGTCATTTGCACCTTTCCGTTAAATGCTTAAATATTGACCATAATGCCCTTTTGACCTTAAAACGAGAATTTTGGATATGTGAAAGGACAATAACCTTAGTTACTGATTTATAAACATGTCCCTGAAATTTCATATCAATTTGAGGTCTAGAATAGGAGTTATGCTAAATAGCGCAATTAAGAAAACTTTTGTTAATTAAACGGCGCACTTAGCATAAAGCCTATCTAAACCCAAATTTCGACACCAAACTTTTTACACACCGATGTAATATAATATTTTGATATTTTTAAAGATTTTTAATTATTTTTAACCTGCTCATAACCTAAGGTTATGACCTTGATTCGGTAAATACCGATAATACCCTTTTCGGACATAAAAGGAGTTCTACGTAGTATTTTGACGCCAATCCAATTGCTACTGATTTTAAATAATAAATAAAGTATTTTGAACTTTATAACCTGATCAGAAAACTCAGATTTCATGTTAACCCGGAAATCGCTTTTATAATCGTTAAAACGACCAAAATACCCCTACGGGGCGTATATTGTGATTAAACTCGTTTTGGGCATAATGGAAGGTATCCTACTAATATCACAACATATTTAGAGCATATTGACTTAGGAAACCTGTATAGGACTCTTACGGTTTCGCTTCGGTTTATGTAACTAGTTTACATAAATTAGCCGAAACGGGCCAAACCTTGTCGTTTTTATCTCAAAATCCAGAATGTGGTTGGATTACCCATATTATACAAGTCTTCAAACTTGTCGGGTCTAAATCACATTCTATTCCGGTCTTTGCTTATTCGTGCGTTCGAATCGTAGCTTTCGTTAAAACTAACCGGTCTAAGTTTAGGCTTAATTAAAGACCCGTTAGGATTCTAATAGGTTATTATAAACCTTTGTTCCAGAATAGGAGACCCGGTAAAAGCTACTTGCAATTGCTGATTGTGAAATATGCTTTGCAAAGGTAAATACTTTTAACTTAATTTCCCTTATACGGGCTTGGGGTACGGTATATAAAATACCGCTTGGTCCAGCATTGAATCTTTAATCGAATAGAGGTTAAATTATTGATATGCTCTGTTTTGAAATGTTTTGTCTGCTTAAAGCCTTTGGGGGGTTAATGACCATGTCCCGGATATCCTTGGCATCATCTTACGAGATGGCCACGACTTGAGCACGGAGTGTAGGCGTACACCCGTCATTGCATAAATGAATAAATAAATAAGGTGGTGTGTCTATTGATCTTTAACTCGGACTACGGTACGGGCTACTGAACGCATAAGAAACATGTAATTCATTTACAAGTATTATATTAAAATAATTATCCCAAGTTATAAAAGTTTGTGCCACGTGCATTCAAATCAATTTTATTAAACCCTTTTTCAAAAGTGTCGGTTGAATGTATTTACCAGTGTAAACTGACGTATTTTCCCAAAAAGGTTAAGTGCAGGTACTATGCGAACTAGGCTGGCTTTCTCCTAGCGTCCACAATAAATCTCGCAAGCTTGGATGTCAACTGTTGAACAATATTTCCTATTTATTTTTGATCCCCCTGTGGATTATTTTCAACTGTTTGTGATACATGATATTACAATAATATTCGGTTGAAATATATCTATCTTTTGCTTCCGCTGTGCATTTAAATATTGTGTTGTTTGACTGTAATGTTACCAACTACGTCACGATACTCCCCCACCGGGCCCACCGGTGAAACGCGTGAATATCGGGGTGTGACAGGTTGGCATCAGAGCCAACGTTGAGTGAATTAAACACTAGCCTTTTGTGTTTAATCTCAATGACACAATTGCACATAATCGAGTCTAGACAAGAACTTAGGACGATCCCGAATTGTTGATTTAGTTTGTCCCTTATTGTTGTTATTTATATCAATTGTGAAATCAGGAAATATGCCACCGATGATCAGAAGAGGAGGAAGAGGCAAAGGGCCAATCACTACCCACAACGATCACGAGGCCGGACCTTCGCACCTGCGAGCTCCTTCCACTACAATGAGTGCTGAACCTCAGAGGAATAGGAGGAACCTTTTTGAGCCCACTAGACGGTCTGTCTCACACAGTTCAACACCTTCTTACCGTCACTCTTTTGGGCCGCACTCGGAAAACGAGCCCGATAACCCACAACCTTCGTATATACCTCTCCAGCGATCCATCTTGCACCATTCCTTCGGCGACCCTACTCCTGTCTTTCAGGGCTGGTTCAACCCGGCAAACTTTGTCCAAGAACCAGTAGATTTTAACCCTCTAGGACCAGAGGACCATTTCTCAGAAGACAATGCAATGGACATGGACGAGGACACGGATCCCGTCGAACCTGCAAGAGGTACCCCCAACCATCCCATCGAGATCTCTGATGGATCATCCTTCCATGGAACACCCTATCAGGGTCCAGACAGTTACCAAGCAAGATTCAACCAGTGTGAGTGGTACTTTACACCCTCTCACCATTCATCGCCTCGTGAGCAACAACAACAGCAGCAGCAGGATCCCTCCGAGGATTCGCGTTTCGTGGCAGTCACGCCACCGCCTCCACTGCCGCCAGTTCATCAAGCACCTCCGGATCCACCAAGGCGTAGGAGAACAGGCGCGCGGATGTCCACTCGCGGGGGGATTTTCATTTTAACACTCCCCGCCACTCAAGTGGAAGTCATTATCCGCCACTGCCTAAAGACCCACAAATGGGTGGACCTTCTAACCCACCTGCAGAGGTGAATTCTGCACCAGTTGCACCACCTTCGCCACCATTCGGTTATGATAACCCGATACCTACATACGCCGGTTCCACAACATATAACCCGTTTGAGCTGCCGACTCACACCCACTATAACTACATTGATACCGACCCATACTTAGAAGCGGCAGCAAACTACAACGCCCTCCATCCCGAAGGACCTTATGGAACTCCTTGGGGAATGGGATACTCAACTCTTGGGTATCCAGTACCTGCTAGACCTCCGGCTCAGCACCTATCGCAACAACCACGTTTTTCCCCACCGGAACAGGAAGAAATCCTCCACCGACTAAACAGGGTGGAGCGAGATTTTGAACAAGAGAGTAAGAACAACCGTGGATTCCTCAAAGGCCTGGAAAACCTGTTAAAAGGAAAGAAGAAGCGAGATCATTAGTCTCTATATGTACTATTGTAATTCCTATTTCAATCAAGTCCCTGCGTGGACATTTATTTGTGTCTTTAGTCCCTGCGTGGACATTTATTTGTCTTTCAGTCCCTGCGTGGACTTGTCTTTCAGTCCCTGCGTGGACTTGCCTTTTCAGTCCCTACGACGACACCTATCTTAGTATTTGGTCCCTGCGCGGACTTGTTTCTAGTTTAACCTCTGCGTAGGTAATTTGTCTGTTTAAAAAGTCCCGTTTAGGGCAATATGTAATCCTTTTTAATATGTATTGGAATGCTAACTTTATAAATTTCATTTTTGTCATTATATGCATAAATATATGAAATAACTAAATCAAAAAAATCATTCCTTTTAAAAATTGATCTGCCTATTCAAATATTAATAAGAATCTTAACGGTATAACCTAGCCTTCGTGTCATTATAAGACCTGGCGAAGATGGTAAGACCTGGTTAAAAGATTCAAATTCCTGTTAACCTCTGTAAACATGTTAACACTCCTGGCAGACGTGATTCGTTAAAAATCACACACGCCATTTTGTACAAGAATCCTTCAAGGGATTCAAACCCTAACTTAATGATCTATAAAGCATGGGTCTAAATCATCAATTAAGATGATCACATATCAAGCATCCATTAGTGATGTAGTACCTACGGGCCATATTCATTGTCATATAAGACAAAAGACAGTAGTAGTCTATGACGCCCTGTCAGAAAAGGTAAAGAACTATGTTCAAACCTTCATGCCTTGATTCTCTGAAATCATGGCTTATAATTTAAAACGTCCCTGTGACTAGGCTTTTGTGCCACTAACAATATTGTCTATAATTAGGATAAGTTGTATTAAAATCTTAAATAAATGTGAGTAACAAATTAACCAAATATGGTCTATGTTTACCATGGTTAATGAATTGCCGAAAAAGGCAATTCCATAATAAACTCCCAAATAAACTTTTGTCATTATCTTATGTAGCAGTTCAAGATAAAACGGCTGACTCGGATGAAATAAATAGTCACCCAAAGGAGAATCAGAATGATGCCCAGATTAATATAGCAGGGGCGGAACTCCAAGCATTAATTGACAATGCTGTTACAAAAGCCTTGGATAGGCAGTATAGTGAGTCGAGCGGGACTCGGAGTAGGACCCGATCCGCACCGCATTCTAAGCCTAAGACTCATTCTGAGGCCCACAGAAAGCCTCTCTCCAAGAAAGAAGGACCCAAGAAAGATGATGACGATCGTCACTCTTCAAACCATCATAGTGTCCCGTCCCAAAGAGTCGTGCTGAATCAAGGACCCCGTGATAAGGGTTGCTCCTACAAATACTTTGTCTCATGTAAGCCCCGGGATTTTACAGGGGAGAAAGGAGCAATAGACTGCATGACATGGTTGGATGAGATGGACACAATGGTTGATATCAGCGGGTGCGCTGAGAAGGATGTAGTGAAATTTGTGTCTCAATCGTTTAAGGGTGAGGCCTTAGCCTGGTGGAGATCGTTGATTCAGGCAACTGGAAAGATTCCACTGTACGGTATGTCATGGGAACAATTTGTTGCCCTCATCCGAGAGAACTACTGCCCTCAGCATGAGGTAGAGAAGATTGAGTCGGATTTTATGTCGTTAGTGATGAAGAATCTAGATTGCCAAGCTTACCTTACGAGCTTTAACACGATGTCAAGGTTGGTTCCTTATCTGGTGACCCCGGAACCCAAAAGAATAGCTCGTTTCATAGGGGGCTTAGCTCCGGAGATTAAGGCAAGTGTGAAAGCCTCTCGGCCAGCTACATTCAGGTCAGTAGCTGATATATCCTTATCCCTCACGCTGGACGCGGTCAGGCAGAGATCGCTGAGGAACAAGGATGCCGAGAAGAGGAAGCATGATGATGATGACAACTCGCGTCGATCAAATAAGAAGCACCGAGGAAACAATGACCATAGGAAGGGGTTTAGTTCAAAGAAAGATGGGCATCAGTCTGGAGATAGCCCTAGTGTAAGACTTGTCAGAAATACCATTTTGGGAAGTGCAGGCTTGACACAAAATCCCAATCTCAGACAAGGCCTTGTGGGATTTGCAAATCCACGGAACATAAAACCCTAGAGTGCAAGAAACTGAAAGACGCAACATGCTACAGTTGCAATGAAAAGGGGCACATCAAGACAAATTGCCCAAAGAATGCCAAGAAAGCCGATGAAGGGAAGAAGACCAATGCTAGGGTCTTCAGAATGGATGCAAAGGAAGCTGTGCAGGAGACAATGTGATCACAGGTACCTTCCTTATAAATGATGTCTATGCAAGAGTACTATTTGATTCAGGAGCTGATAAATCTTTCGTAGACAATAAGTTTTGCAAATTGCTGAATTTACTTGTTAAAACCTTAAGTATGAAGTATGAGGTAGAATTAGCAGATGGCACCATAGAAACCGCCTCAACCATATTAGATGGATGTTTCATATCCACTAAGAACCACTCTTTTCCGTTGTCCCTACTTCCTTTGAAGTTAGCCGGTTTCGACATAGTTTTGGGTATGGACTGGTTATCTCATAACTAGGCCCAAATTGTCTGCAATAAGAAGCAAGTGGTGATCAAGACTCCGTCTGGTGAATCACTTACCATTCAGGGAGATACCCGGTATGGACTATCAGAGCATGTATCGATGCTCAAGGCCTCTAAGTGTTTGGTGAAGGGTTGTGTCATCTACATGGCACAGGTAACTACTGATGAGCCGAAACCCAAGATTGAAGATATCCCTGTCATTTCTGAATACCCTGAAGTTTTTCCCGAAGAACTACTTGGTTTACCCCAGATAGGCAAGTAGAGTTCAGGATTGACATTATTCCAGGGGCAGCACCTGTTGCAAGAGCACCCTACAGATTGGCGCCAACAGAGATGAAGGAATTAAGAACACAAATGGATGAATTGCTAGCCAAAGGTTTCATTAGACCTAGTTCGTCTCCTTGGGGAGCACTAATCTTATTTGTCAAGAAGAAGGATGGATCGATGCGTCTGTGCATCGATTACCGTGAGCTTAACAAAGTCACTATCAAGAATAGGTATCCATTACCCAGGATCGACGATCTGTTTGATCAACTTCAAGGGGCAAGCTACTTCTCTAAGATCGATCTGAGGTCAGGTTATCACCAACTGAAGGTTAGAGATGAAGATGTATACAAGACTGCATTTAGGACTCGTTATGGTCATTACGAGTTCCTAGTGATGCCTTTTGGGCTCACTAATGCAACAGCGGCATTCATGGATCTCATGAACCGTGTCTACAAGCCATACGTCTTCATTGACGACATTCTGATTTACTCAAAGAACCAAGCTGATCATGAGAAGCATCTTCGCTGTATTCTTTCACTACTTCAACAGGAGAAGCTTTACGCCAAGTTTTCGAAGTGTGAATTCTGGCTTCGAGAAGTCCAATTCCTTGGACATATGGTTAGTGAGCATGGTATCCAAGTGGATCCCGCTAAGGTGGAAGCTTTCATGAATTGGCAAGAGCCGAAGACGCCCACAGAAATTCGCAGCTTCTTGGATTGGCAGGTTATTACAGGCGCTTTATTGAAAATTTTTCAAGGATTGCTGCACCCCTAACTTCTTTGACTAGAAAGAATATTAAGTTTAAATGGGGCCCTAAGCAGCAAGAAGCTTTTGATATCCTTAACAAGAAACTAAGCAATGCGCCTGTGTTGACATTGCCTGATGGAATAGAAGAGTTTGTAGTATACTGTGATGCATCACACACCGGGATGGGATGTGTGCTTATGCAGAAAGGCAAGGTTGTTGCCTATGCTTCACGTCAGTTAAAGGTGCATGAAAAGAATTACACCACCCATGACTTGGAGTTGGGTGCCGTTATATTCGCACTGAAGCTATGGAGGCACTATTTATATGGCATCAAATGTGTGATCTATTCTGATCACAAGAGCCTCCAGCATCTGTTCAACCAAAAGGATTTGAACATGAGGCAGCGACGATGGATGGAAACTTTGAATGATTATGATTGCGAGATAAGATACCATCCTGGCAAGGCGAATGTAGTCGCCGATGCCTTGAGTTGAAAGGAAAGGGTAAAGCCTATTAGAATCAATGCCAAGAGCATTGAGATAAAGAATAGTTTGAATGAAAGATTGTTAGCTGCACAGAAGGAAGCTGTGCTAGAAGCTAACTATCCTAATGAAAAGCTAGGAGTAACTGAAGAACAGTTATCCTACAGAAAGGACGGAATTTTAAGGTTAAATGGACGAATATGGGTTCCAGTTTAGGGAGGACTACGAGAAGTTATCCTCCAGGAAGCCCACAGTTCCAAATACTCCGTTCATCCTGGAGCTGACAAGATGTACCAGGATTTGAAGGCGGACTTTTGGTGGATAGGCTTAAGAAGTCTATAGCTACCTATGTAGCTAAATGTTTGACATGTGCGCAAGTCAAAGCTGAACACCAGAAGCCGTCAGGTTTGCTACAACAGCCAGAACTTCCCACATGGAAGTGGGAGATGGTGACGATTGATTTCATCACCAAGTTGCCGAAGACAAGGAAAGGAAATGATACGATATGGGTAATAGTTGATAGGTTGACTAAGTCAGCACATTTCCTACCCATTAAGGAGACTTATAGCTCCGACATGCTAGCCCAATTGTACGTAGATAAGATTGTATCTCTACATGGCGTGCCTGTGTCTATTATCTCTGACAGAGATACCAGATACACGTCACATTTTTGGAAAAGTTTCCAACAATCTTTGGGCACGCGCTTAAATTTCAGTACGGCTTACCATCCTCAGACGGACGGACATAGTGAGCGTACAATCCAAACCTTGGAAGACATGCTTCGTGCATGTGTGATTGACTTAGGTGGTAGTTGGGATAACCACATGCCATTAATCGAGTTCTCGTATAACAATAGCTACCATACGAGCATTAAAGCTGCTCCTTTCGAAGCCTTGTATGGTAGAAAGTGCAGAACGCCTGTTTGTTGGGTGGAAGTGGGAGATGTCCAGTTGACAGGACCTGAAATAATCTTTGAAATGACGGACAAGATTGTCCAGATTCGTGACCGTCTAAAAGCTGCCCGAGATAGGCAGAAAAGCTACGCAGACTTGAAACGTAAACCTTTTAACTTCGAGGTAGGTGACAAGGTATTGCTTAAAGTATCACCCTGGAAGGGAGTGATGCGATTTGGTAAGAAAGGCAAGTTAAGCCCGAGATACATTGGACCATTCGAGATCATCGAACGTGTCGGATCGGTTGCCTATAAGTTAAACTTACCGGAAGAGCTCAGTGGTATTCACAATGTTTTCCACATCTGCAACCTGAAGAAGTGTTTCGCTGATGAATCACTAGTCATACCACATACAGATGTACACATAGATGAGAGCTTGAAGTTTGTTGAAAAACCTGTGTCGATCGAGGATCGACAGGTTAAGAAGCTTCGAAGGAAGTATATACCGATTGTAAAGGTAAAATGGGATGCCCGTAGAGGTCCCGAGTATACGTGGGAGGTAGAATCCACAATGAAAGAAAGGTACCCTCATTTGTTTCAGTAAATCTCGAGGTCGAGATTTCTTTTAAGTGGGTGAGGATGTAACAACTCGAAAATTTACGTCCTATAATGTATTGACACGTGTCATAAGCTTGAACGTGTTAAAGAATACTATAGAGGGACTAAAGTCGACAGACATAGAAAGTATGTGAATTCACGGGTTCAAAATGTCAACAAGGGATAGATATACTTTACAAGTAACCCTACAAGATGCTCATACCTTCAAACGAATAAATCATGGATCATACGGAACTAAAAATAGAAGAAAGTGAGAAATTACAAACTACAGGGGTTAAATGTGTCAACATGTTTAAGTTATACCTCTAAGTGACATTTTAGCAAACCCGAAGCTTTCTAACGGTAAATTATGCTCACAAGAATGCACGATATAAATTTCATGAAGTTTCGTAATAAAATGAGAAAGTTATGATCGAATTCGTACACGAGGGGTTAAAAGCGTCAACATTGAAAGTTATGACTTTTCGAGTAGTAACAAAGTAACCGAGGACTTAACAAAGTGGGTAAATGTCTCGAGGCCCTTATACATAAATAAGAAGGGCTCATAATGCAAAGTTACCCCTCCGAAAAGCCAAGAGCCAAGCTGTAATAATTGAAAAGATTTGAAAATCTTACAGCAGGTCTCAGGCGGGCCGCGTAAGAGTTAGCAAGGGCTTATCCGGGCCGCGTCGGTAGTAGAAAGATTTGATTTCTGTCAGAAAGATTCAGGCAGGCCGCGTAAGCCTTGTTAAGATCTTACGCGGGCCGCGTGAGATGCCCAGATGCAGAAAAATGAGACAGCAACACTGTTCAGCTTTGTAACCAACTTAGATCAATAATATCACAGCATGGGCGACCCCTAAATGATTCCTATGCTCTAGGGACATGTGTTAATGATCAGGAACAATTGCTAGGCTTGTGTGGCAAAGATCTAAGGTGTTTTAAACACTATATAAAGCCTTCTTGTTGCAACTTTGTAACCACACTTTCCATCAGCATTTCTGGAGCTTCCTGGAGCTCAAGAGCCTTCTCTAAGCCTCTCTGGTCGTGCATTAGACTTCAGTAAGTATGCTTAACCTTTCTTAGTTAAGTTTTTGCTTAGTTTTAGCTCTAAAGTCAAACCGTCGTAATTAACGGTTGACTTAACGATTAATCACAAATGGTCCAGTGATTAGTCGAACCAAAGGTAGTTATATGTTGGTAATCATGTGGACTTTAAACACTTAAAAGGGCACCCTCTGATTCCCACTCTAACTAGTTCAAATGTCGAGTCAAAGTTGATTAGAAAAAGTCAACATAATGCTAATTTTCGAATTAACGCATAATTAACAATGTAGAAGGCATGTAACCTATTTTATCACTCATATAACTTGGTAACAAGTTTAAGAACTGGTCTAAGCTTGTTTGATCCGACAATTTTCTGTTTTGACCCGGTTCAGAATCGAAAGTAGCAAAACTTTGACTTTTGCTTTGACTTCAGTTCTGACCTGATTTAGTATGACTTAGAAATGCCTTAGGACTCCCTTAGGACCAGGTTACATGACGGTATAACCCTCTGTGGCGGGTTCGTTGTTTGTCCGAGTCATTTGCACCTTTCCCTTAAATGCTTAAATATTGACCATAATGCCCTTTTGACCTTAAAACGAGAATTTTGGATATGCGAAAGGACAATAACCTTAGTTACTGATTTATAAACATGTCCCTGAAATTTCATGTCAATTCGAGGTCTAGAATAGGAGTTATGCTAAATAGCGCAATTAAGAAAACTTTTGTTAATTAAACGGCGCACTTAGCATAAAGCCTATCTAAACCCAAATTTTGACACCAAACCTTTTACACACAGATGTAATATAATATTTTGAGATTTTTAAAGATTTTTAATTATTTTTAACCTGCTCATAACCTAAGGTTATGACCTTGATTCGGTAAATACCGATTATACCCTTTTCGGACATAAAAGGAGTTCTACGTAGTATTTTGACGCCAATCCAATTGCTACTGATTTTAAATAATAAATAAAGTATTTTGAACTTTATAAGCTGATCAGAAAACTCGGATTTCCTGTTTAACCCGGAAATCACTTTTATAATCTTTAAAACGACCAAAATACCCCTACGGGGCGTATATTGTGATTAAACTCGTTTTGAGCATAATGGAAGGTATCCTACTGATATCACAACATATTTAGAGCATATTGACTTAGGAAACCTGTATAGGACTCTTACGGTTACCCGTTACGCCATTTACGCGTTCAGTTTGGTTTATGTAACTAGTTTACATAAATTAGCCGAAACGGGTCAAACCTTGTCGTTTTTATCTCAAAATCCAGAATGTGGTTGGATTACCCATATTATACAAGTCTTCAAACTTGTCGGGTCTAAATCATATTCTATTCCGGTCTTCACTTATTCGTGCGTTCGAATCGTATCTTTCGTTAAAACTAACCGGTCTAAGTTTAGGCTTAATTAAAGACCCGTTAGGATTCTAATAGGTTATTATAAACATTCGTTCCAGAATAGGAGACCCGGTAAAAGCTACTTGCAATTGCTGATTGTGAAATATACTTTGCAAAGGTAAATACTTTTAACTTAATTTACCTTATACGGGTTTGGGGTACAGTATATAAAATACCGCTTGGTCCAGCATTGAATCTTTAATCGAATAGAGGTTAAATTATTGATATGCTCTGTTTTGAAATGTTTTGTTTGCTTAAAGCCTTTGGGGGGTTAATGACAATGTCCCGGATATCCTTGGCATCATCTTACGAGATGGCCACGACTTGAGCGCGGAGTGTAGGCGTACACCCGTCAGTGCAAAAATGAATAAATAAATAAGGCGGTGTGTCTATTGATCTTTAACCCGGACTACGGTACGGGCTACTGAACGCATAAGAAACATGTAATTCATTTACAAGTATTATATTAAAATAATTATCCCAAGTTATAAAAGAAATTTAAATCAATTTTATTAAACCCTTTTTCAAATTTGTCGGTTGAATGTATTGACCAGTGTAAACTGACGTATTTTCCCAAAAAGGTTAAGTGCAGGTACTATGCGAACTAGGCTGGCTTTCTCCTAGCGTCAACAATAAGTCTCGCAAGCTTGGATGTCAACTGTTGAACAATATTTCCTATTTATTTTTGATCCCCCTGTGGATTATTTTCAACTGTTTGTGATACATGATATTACAATAATATTCGGTTGAAATATATCTATCTTTTGCTTCCGCTGTGCATTTAAATATTGTGTTGTTTGACTGTAATGTTACCAACTACGTCACGATACTCCCCCACCGGGCCCACCGGTGAAACGTGTGAATATCGGGGTGTGACAGTCGATTAATCATTTAAGCACAGAAACCCTAATCATCTTGAACAGCCATTACCCAATGATCACCCACAATCAAACAGCAAACATGCAATCATTCAGAAATCATTGATACCAGTCGTGACTGAGTCATGTGTTAACCTAAACAATCTAACATGCAAATATCACATCACAAATTCCTCATTCAACAACATACTTATACCGTTCATGAACAATGGCATAGACAATTGAATCTATAAACATCAATTCTAATCTATTTACTGGTTTATCCACAAACAATCCAATCCGACACACGAAACTGTAACCGACAATAGATCCTATTATAGTCAATTCATTAACCAAACATGAACATAACCATTATTTAGCATCGATCCCTAACGATTTCAAGCAAACAGTTAACTATGACATACATCAAACAATCACGCAAGGGGTTAAACACTAACCACGATGAACGGAATAATAACTTGATCGATTCGGGGGCTTCGGGGACACAAGATCGCCGTCAACAGAGAAAGGGAGCTCTAGGGTTTTGATTTTTGTTAAAAGTGTGAAACAGGAAGTCGGTTAAAGTTAATATACTCGAATTAACGCACTGGGCCCTTAATGGGCTTCGCGAATCACTGGGCAGGCGAAACACACCTGTTTCGTCGAGATGAGGATGACGAAACGCTCTTGCTTCGTCAAGATGACCTAATGGCGAAACGCCTGTTTCGTTGTGGTTGTTA
Organism: Helianthus annuus; assembly: GCF_002127325.2. NCBI lineage: Eukaryota > Viridiplantae > Streptophyta > Magnoliopsida > Asterales > Asteraceae > Helianthus > Helianthus annuus. Next base: position 69,019,678 of record NC_035449.2, read on the forward strand.
TTGGCGAAACACTTGTGTTTCATCGGGCCTTTTAATGGTTTAAATAGATTAAGTTTTTCAACAGGTTTCATGTTATATCACCAAACATATACATGCAATAATCACAATACGTTTTATCATATCACAACGTGTACAGTTACAAAGCAAACAAGTCGTGTAAGTAAACAACTAAATAGTTAACGTGCAATAAATGCGAAAGTGGAATCTTGGAAACTCGAGTTGTCAGATTATCCCCAACTTGAAAGAAATTTCGTTGAAATTTAGCATGCGGTTACTGAGGAAGCTAGTTAAGTTGTGTAGTTTACTGGTTTTCCTGGGGTGTCACATCATCCCCCCGTTGGTTTGGAATTTCGTCCCGAAATTCTGTAGTAGCTTCGGCCTCAGTAGTAGTTGCATTGTTTCCGAACAACTGAGGATACTTGAGTTTCATTTGGTCTTCTCGTTCCCAGGTGAACTCTGGGCCACGACGGGAGTTCCAACGAACTCGAACAAGAGGTATTCTGGTGTGGTTGAGGACCTTAACATCCCGGTCCGTGATTTCAACAGGTTCCTCGATGAATCGCAACTGCTCGTCGATAGTGAGCTCCTTCAAAGGAACTATGAGGGTCTCATCTAACAGACACTTCTTTAGATTTGACACGTGAAATACGTTGTGAATCCCACCAAGTTCTGCTGGTAGGTTCAGTTTGTAGGCCACCTTTCCTATTTTCTCTATGATTTCGAACGGTCCGACATACCGCGGATTGAGCTTGCCTCATTTACCAAAACGAACTACACCCTTCCAGGGTGAGACTTTGAGTAGCACTCGATCCCCAACCTGGAACTCGAGTGGTTTCCTGCGCTTATCAGCGTAGCTTTTCTGACGGTCACGAGCTGCCGCCATTCGTTGTCGTATCTGAGCAATTCTTTCTGTAGCATCGACTACGAGTTCTGGACCCGTGATCTGACTATCCCCCACCTCTGCCCAACACAGAGGTGATCGGCATTTACGCCCATACAATGCCTCAAATGGAGCGGCTTGACTGCTGGTGTGGTAACTGTTGTTGTACGAGAACTCCACTAGATGTTTTTCCCAGCCGTTGCCGAAGTCGATAACACATGCCCGAAGCATGTCTTCTAGAGTCTGGATAGTGCGCTCAGACTGCCCATCCATCTGAGGGTGATAAGCTGTGCTCATGTCTAATCGAGAGCCAAAAGATTTGTGCATCGCTTGCCACAGTTCTGAAGTAAATCGTGCATCACGATCCGAAATAATGGAGGTTGGCACCCCGTGCCTCGAAACCACTTCTTTCAAGTAGATGTCTGCTAAGGTAGAGAACTTGTCTGTTTCCTTGATAGCTAAGAAGTGTGCAGACTTTGTGAATCGATCCACGATCACCCAAATAGTATCATTTCCACGCTGAGATCTAGGCAGGCTAGTAACAAAATCCATGGAAATTTCCTCCCATTTCCATTGTGGTATCTTTGGTTGCTGGAGTAGGCCCGGTGGTTTCTGGTATTCTGTCTTGACTCTCGCACAAGTCAAACATTTGCCGACGTAAGTTGCTATGTGGGCTTTCATACTAGGCCATCAATACGTAGTTCTGAGATCGTGGTACATCTTATCTGAACCAGGATGTACTGAGTAGCGAGACTTATGAGCTTCATCCATTACAAGTTCGCGTAAGTTGCCATAAAGTGGGACCCAGATGCATCCTGTTACGTAATAAGCGTCGTCTTCCTTTTGCTCTAACCGTTGCCTTGAGCCGCGTAAGGCTTCAGCCCTGACGTTTTCTGGTTTCAATGCTTCTACCTGAGCATCTCGTATTTGTGCAGGGAGACTAGACTGGATGGTAAGTTGTAGTGCTCGCACACGTCTAGGTGCAGTGTCTTTTCGACTGAGGGCGTCGGCCACAACGTTGGCTTTGCCCGGATGGTACTTGATGGCACATTCGTAATCGTTTAGTAACTCGACCCATCGTCGTTGACGCATGTTCAATTCCTTTTGCTTGAAGATATGCTCGAGACTCCTGTGATCGGTGTAGATGGTGCACTTCGTACCGTACAGGTAATGTCTCCATATCTTAAGCGCGAAAACAACAGCTCCCAGCTCTAGATCATGTGTAGTGTAGTTCCTTTCATGGATCTTAAGTTGGCACGAAGCATAGGCAATGACTTTATCCCGTTGCATCAATACACAACCCAAACCCTGAATTGATGCGTCACAATAAACCACAAAGTCGTTTGTACCCTCTGGCAATGAAAGAATAGGTGCACTGCAAAGTCTATCCTTTAAGTGCTGAAAAGCGGTTTCCTGTGTATTACCCCATCGATAAGTAATGCCCTTCTGTGTTAGTGAGGTGAGAGGTTGCGCGATCTTGGAAAAGTCCTTGATAAATCTCCTGTAGTAACCTGCCAAACCCAAGAATTGGCGAATTTCCGTTGGTGTGCGAGGTGCAGGCCAGTTCTTGATCGAGTCTACTTTGGATGGATCAACATGAATCCAATCCTTGTTTACCACGTGGCCTAGAAAGTGAACTTCACGAAGCGAAAAGTCGCATTTTGAAAACTTGGCGTATAACTGTTCTGTTCGAAGGAGTTTCAAAATGAGTCGTAAATGCTGCTCGTGTTCCTCCTGACTCTTAGAGTAGACCAGGATGTCGTCGATGAATACAATCACAAACTTATCCAAGTAAGGCTTGCACACTCTGTTCATAAGATCCATGAAGACTGTCGGCGCGTTTGTTAACCCAAATGGCATGACAAGAAACTCGTAATGGCCGTAGCGAGTTCTGAATGCTGTTTTGGAGACGCCCTCGTCCCGGACTCTCAGTTGATGGTAACCTGACCTCAGATCAATCTTGGAGTAGTAGCTCGACCCTTGCAACTGGTCGAATAAGTCATCAATTCGTGGAAGAGGATAACGGTTTGTCACTGTCACCTTGTTGAGTTCGCGATAATCTATGCACATACGGAAGGTACTGTCTTTCTTCTTTACAAACAATACTAGAGCTCCCTAAGGCGAAGAGCTAGGACGAATGAAACCCTTATCCAAGAGTTCTTGCAATTGCGCGGACAGTTCATCTAGTTCTGATGGAGCTAAACGATACGGTGCTCGAGCTATGGGTGCTGCTCCAGGAACTAGCTCGATTTGAAATTCGACCTAGCGATGAGGCGGTAGACCAGGTAAATCTTCAGGAAACACTTGAGGAAAGTCGCGTACTACTGGAATATCCTCTAATCTCTTCTCTTTCGCTGATGCATCAGTAACAAGCGCTAGAATGGCGGTGTGGCCCTTTCGTAAACACTTCTGGGCCTTAAGGAAGGAAATGATGCCTACCACAGCACCACTCTTGTCGCCTTGAACTTCGAGAGGTTCTTTACTTTTACGGGGAATACGAACAATCTTTTCCTTGCAAAGAATCTCTGCTTGCTATTGGAATAACCAATCCATCCCAATAACGATGTCGAAACTACCTAGAGCTATAGGAATGAGATCGATAGAGAAAGTCTGACCAGCTAAGACGATGTTACAACCCTTGACTATGTGTGTGGCCTCTAAACTTTTACCATTAGCTAACTCTACGACATGCTTGGTGTTCAAAAGTGTTGGTGTGCGCTTTAACATTTGACTAACTTTTAGAGACACATAACTGGTATCCGCACCCGAATCAAATAATACAGTAACATAAAAGTCATCGAGAAGGAACTTACCCATCACCACATTAGGATCATTCCTTGCTTCAGCCTGCCCCAGCACGAACGCGCGACCCCTAGCGCCGTTGTCATTATTGTTTCCCCCGTTGTTGTTTCCATTGCCTTGATTATTGTTGTTGTTGTTCTGATTCTGGTTTAACTGGGGGCAGTCCCGCTTGAAGTGGCCTTCAGCACCACACTGAAAGCATCCTCTGTTGCCCCGCTGCTGTTACTGCTGCTGGTTCTGTGGAGCTGGTGGCTGTTGTTGCTGGTTCTGATTCGCAGGTCGAGAGCTCCTGCAATCCTTAGCTTCGTGACCCATCTTGAGACATCTCTGACAATGACCCTTGTTGCACTGACCATTGTGGTGCCTGTTGCATGTATTGCACTTCGGAAGGTTTCCTCGATATCCACCCTGCCTCTGACTACCAGAAGATTGCTGACCAGGACTCTGGTAACTATCAGTCTTTCACTGCTGAGCCTGGGACTGAACTGTGGTCGAACCCTTGCTGGAATCCCCATCCCATTTTCGCTTGTTGTCACTAGGGGTAGTAGAAGTAGTAGCATTAGTAACACTGATGCACTTAGGCAGCCTGTTTTGTTCCACTGCCTGGTCTGTGAGACGATGAGCAAGACGGGTAACATCCTGAATAGTAGCAAGGTTGCCAGACGTCACATGGCTTTGAATCTCTGGTACCAAACCTCTGAAGTACAACTCATTGCGCTTGATAGGAGGGTCCACCAAAGTTGGACACAAGATGGCCAGCTCGTTCGATCGCTTCGTATACGCTTCTATCTCTGACCCCGTCATCTTCAGATTAAAGAATTACACTTCTAGCTTGTGGATGTCATCACGACTACAGTATTCTCGCTTAACTAGTTCTTCAAAGTCGTTCCATGGGGTGGCATTAGCAGCCACCAACCCCAACATCTGAACTTGCGCATTCCACCAAGTCAGCGCAATGCCTTCAAGAGTACCAGTGGCATACTTCACCCTGCGAGCCTCAGGGCATTCACACATCTCAAAGACGGACTCGAGCTTTTCAAACCAATGGAGGAGTCCAACAGCTCCTTCCGTGCCACTAAATGTGCTAGGACGACAATCCATGAAAGTCTTGAGGGTGCAAACAGGTGGCTGAGCGTGTTGACCTGTTTTGTATAAGAACATGACAAGGTTAAACACAAGAGTTGGTTTAGGAGTGTAGGATCTAAAGATCCTAGAGTGAGTTACAACTGCAGGGTATACCTCCTGCTTGTGCGGCTGCAAGTGCCGCAGCAACTTGTTCGTTAATCAGAGCCGTCAACTGGGCTTGAGTCATGTAAACGCGTCCACTCATGATCTTCACAAGTAAGAGAACACAAGTGAGAAGTGTGTCGTATCAATACGCAAGTGTGGGGAATGACAGAAGAGTGTGAGCAAACAGGGTTTTCAAATAGTAGTTGCTACGTTATCTAAGCATACCATGAGCAATGTAGTATGTATCTAACAAGTAGGTAATGTAAACATGAATAGTATCACCTATAGTGTTGAGTCTTGCACGTGGAGCGAAGCGTCGTTGTGGATCGTTGAGCACTGTTCTGGTTATAGTCTGGTTTTAACAAAAACTTTTCCCCTTATTAAAACCAAGTTCTCTATAACCAATAGCTCTGATACCAATCTGTCACACCCCCAAAATCCACACGCGGAGTACCACCGTCTGGGAGGCGTGACTGACCAGGATCAAGCCACCAATCATATTGAACATAACAAGTAATAAGTAAATTTCAACCATACAATATGAAAGGTGTTTAAAATCAAAACATAGTTAAGTGTTTAGCGGAAGCATAATTGTAAAACCCAATGTAAGTATTAAGTACGAAATAAAGTAATGTTTATAGCATGGCACACACTGCCTTGTCCCACAACGACCGCGCCTCCCTGTGCAAACTCCATCATTACCTAACGACCTGCAAGGCATGTAACAGAGAGTCAACAACAAAGTTGAGCGAGTTCACAGTTGGTTGTTCAATTATAGTATTCGTTTCGTAAATCGCATGTTCGTTTTGTAAACCATGTATTGTATTAATTCGTATCGCGGTCTCCCAGACATGTTTGCGAAGGTTAGTGGGGGCTTCCCATGTGTTACTAGACCGAGTGTATCGACTGCTACGAAAATGTAAGAGGTGCCCTAAGTCAATGTCTATCAGCATTGACCCTTTGCCCATAGTCCATTAGTACACGCCCGTTCGAACGACACGGTGTGACGTTTGTTAAACCTAATAGCGCTATTAACTAATGACCCGCTCGCCATAGGCCTCGGCGATTAAGTCGATATAATGAGGGACTTCAATGATAGATGTCACACCCCCAAAATCCACCTGCGGATAACACCCGCTTCGGGGGCGTGACTGACCAGGATCCAGCCACCAATTATACCGAAAACCTAAGTTGATAACAAAAGTAATACTTACTATTCATAAGCTTAGCAAATATTAAGTTCAGAGTTTAAAGTTTTAAGTTCAAAACAGTAATAAGTAGCGGAAGCTTAAGTAAAGAAGTTTAAACATAGTTCATGTTTCAAAATAAGGTAACACCCAACACAAGGGTGAACAGACACTACACGTCCCAAGCAGCAAGCTCCTTCGTCACGGGTCACCTGCAAAGCATGCAGTAAGGGGTCAACAATAATGCTGAGTGAGTTCACTAGTTGTCCAGTTTTTAATTACCAAAAACTTTGTTTCACCAGTTAATTTATCCGTTTATACATGCCCTGGGGAGCTACCCCAAAAGTTAGCGACTAAACTGTTTTTCCAATACCGAACACTAGGTAACCGTTGCGTATCCGCAGGATGCCCCGATGTCAATGTTCTATCATCATTGACGGATTTCTGAGTACATTAGTTCACGACCGTCCCAAACCAGGGCACGGTGTGAGGCTGGTAAACACCTAAATAGCGCTATCAACTAATAACCCGCTCGCCTGAACCCGGCGACTAATCGGTATTTGTAGTAGGGACTTGAGTGATAGAGTTTTGTTTAGTGCCGTTAGTTGCAATCTGTATAAACAGTAATTAACCAAAAGGTTTCCCAATACCCGGGAAGGAAAAGTAAGTTTTGTTCCCAATAACTAGGGAAGGTATGTAAATGGTATCCCCTTTTACCAGGGGATAGGATTGTTTTAGTCTCGTGTCCCAAACCACCGGGACGCATGCTTTTAAGTTGTGAACTCACCTTGGGTTGCTCGGTAGGTTTAGGTTACTTGTCAATCACGTTGGTCACCACGTCCTAACATGGTTACCGATATAGGTCAGGTTCGGTATACAAGCATTCACGTAAAAACTTACACATAACTAACACGTATCAAGCATATAAGTAAACAGTGGGTTATTGGGCCGGCCTAAGTAATTAAGCAGTCAACAGCAACACATAATCCAGTCAACAGATAGCCCAAGTTAAACACATATGGGCCCAGTAACCAAAATGAACAGCCCACTCGCAACCAGCTGGTCTCGAGTCGCAACCAGGTGGTTTCGGCTTGTCACGTTATGGTTGCGAGTCGTAACCGTGGTCTCGAGTCATCATGCTGTGGTTGCGAGTCGCAACCGACGTAGTCTCGAGTCGCAATCGTGTGGTTTCGAGTAGTCATGCAGTGGTTGCGAGTCGCAACTACGTGGTCTCGAGTTGTCATGCCTTGGTTGCGAGTCGCAACGGCGCAGTTGCGAGTCGGAATGCTGTCATTTTCATGAACACGTGATGATGCAGATATGACAGTCCAATTTGTACCGAGAATTCAGACCCAAATCCGGAAACTACCAATAAGGTTTCTACAAACACTTTTCCTCATTTGACCATTAAACCATATAGATCAAACTTTGCCATTTTTAAAACCTTCAAACCACATTTAAGAAGTTCATCCTATGTTCATCATTTTTCTAGGGTTTTCATATCAACATAATCATATATTTATGAACCAAAATCACATGTTTTAGTAAGATCAACATGTAAGAACAACAAAACATACCATATATAGCCGAAATCTCATATTTCACAACATCATTTTGCAAGAACAATGAAGCATAGGTTGAACACTTTTTAACTATCATTTTCTAGCCATTTTAACATGTCAATCACATATTTACAAACTTTACAAAACAACCTAATAATCATGCATAAACTACTAACCAAACATTTTTCTATTTCATAAACATATCATTCAAGCAAGCATACACAAGGCATTTATTACACACTAACCGGTTTGAGAAAAAGGAGCCGTAAACAAGGAAAAGAACCGAGAAGATGGAGGGTCCGAGTTCTCTTGTCCGAGATCCAAGCTTGAACCGAAAAGAGAAGAAGAGTGGTGTTGTTGTTGAAGGTTTACTAGTTGAGAGAAAATTAGGAGAAGTGTGTTTGTGTGGTTTGTGTAAAGTGAAGGAAAGTGGGGAAGGTGGGGTATATATACCAAGGGATGTTTCGGGTTGGGCTTGGGGTTTCGGCCCAAAACATTACGGCCCAAAGGCCCACTCGCAACCGCCCGGTTGCGAGTCATGGTCTCGACTCCCGTACATTTATATATAATACGTACATTCAACACACATTAAGCAAATAAAGATCACGTTTCCATTTAATAGTATTTATATACACAAAACATTACAAGGTGATCGTTCGGAAAAACCTCGAGTGTCACATTATCCCCAAGTTTTAAGAACTTTCGTCCCGAAAGTTGAAGCAGCCACTGCCAAGCTAGCGTGTTTTAACGGGGTGTCACATCATCCCCCCGTTAGTTTGGAATTTCGTCCCGAAATTCGGTTGTAGCTTCAGTGCTGGGGTTTTCGTTTGGGAATAACTGGGGATACTTGGACTTCATCTGGTCCTCCCGCTCCCAGGTAAACTCTGGGCCGCGCCGTGAGTTCCAACGAACTCGTACAAGGGGTATCTGGCTACGTTTGAGGGTTTTGATCTCTCGATCCGTGATCTCAATCGGTTCCTCAGTAAAGTGTAGCTGTTCATCAATCGCCAGTTCCTTAAAAGGAATTACAAGTGTTTCATCCGACAAACACTTCTTTAGGTTAGATACGTGAAAAACGTTGTGCACTGCACTCAGCTCTGCAGGCAGGTTCAATCTATAAGCCACCTTACCAATTTTCTCGGTAATTTCGAATGGTCCAACATACCGTGGATTCAGCTTACCCCGTTTACCGAAACGGACCACACCCTTCCAGGGTGAGACTTTAAGTAGAACCCGGTCTCCGACCTGGAATTCTAACGGTTTTCTACGCTTGTCAGCGTAGCTTTTCTGACGGTCACGAGCTGCCGCCATGCGTTGCCTGATCTGTGAAATCTTTTCCGTTGTATCTACTACCAGTTCTGGGCCTGTGAGTTGACTATCACCGACTTCCGCCCAGCAAAGAGGTGATCGGCATTTACGACCGTACAATGCCTCAAAAGGTGCCGCCTGAATGCTAGTGTGGTAGCTGTTATTGTAGGAGAATTCCACTAGCGGTAGATGCTTCTCCCAGTTCTTGCCAAAATCGATCACACATGCTCTAAGCATGTCTTCCAGGGTTTGGATGGTGCGTTCAGACTGCCCATCCGTTTGCGGGTGATAAGCGGTGCTCATGTCCAAACGTGAGCCAAAGGATTTGTGCATAGCTTGCCACAACTCGGAAGTAAAACGAGCGTCTCGGTCGGAAATAATAGAAGTTGGCACCCCGTGCCTGGAGACTACTTCCTTTAAATAGATTTCTGCCAAGGTAGAAAACTTGTCCGTTTCCTTAATGGCCAAAAAGTGTGCAGACTTAGTCAATCGATCTACTATCACCCAAATAGTGTCATTCCCGCGTTGAGATCTAGGTAATCCTGTGACAAAATCCATGGAAATTTGTTCCCATTTCCACTTCGGGATTTCCGGTTGCTGGAGTAAGCCTGCTGGTTTCTGATACTCGATCTTGACTCTTGCGCAGGTCAAACATTTGCCAACGTAGGCTGCTATGTGGGCTTTCATGCCAGGCCACCAGTATGTGGTTTTCAAGTCGTGGTACATCTTATCTGCACCAGGATGTACTGAATAACGGGACTTATGGGCTTCGTCCATCACAAGCTCTCGTAGATCTCCGTAAAGTGGGACCCAAATGCGCCCTGCCACATAGTAGGCGCCGTCCTCTTTCTGTTCTAGTTGCTGTCTCGATCCTCGCAGGGACTCAGCCCTGATGTTTTCCGGTTTCAGAGCTTCAACCTGAGCATTTCGAATCTGGGTAGGGAGACTAGACTGAATGGTAAGTTGTAATGCTCGCACGCGCCGTGGTATAGTGTCCTTTCGGCTGAGGGCGTCTGCCACGACATTGGCCTTGCCCGGATGATACTTGATGGCGCATTCATAATCATTCAGAAGTTCAACCCATCGACGTTGTCGCATGTTTAACTCCTTCTGCTTAAAGATATGCTCGAGACTCCTGTGATCGGTGTAAATGGTGCACTTGGTACCGTACAGGTAATGTCTCCATATCTTAAGCGCAAATATCACTGCTCCCAGTTCCAAGTCGTGTGTTGTGTAGTTCCTTTCATGTGTCTTAAGTTGTCGAGAGGCGTAAGCAATAACTTTCTCGCGTTGCATCAACACGCAACCGAGTCCATGAATAGACGCATCGCAGTACACCACAAAGTCGTCCGTTCCTTCAGGTAACGAGAGAATAGGAGCACTACACAGGTTATCCTTAAGTTTCTGAAAAGCAGATTCCTGTGCTTCATTCCACTTGTAGGTGACGCCTTTCTGAGTAAGAGCCGTGAGAGGCTGAGCGATCTTTGAAAATCCCATGATAAATCTGCGGTAGTAACCTGCCAATCCCAAGAATTGGCGAACTTCAGTGGGAGTCTTAGGGGTAGGCCAATTCTTTATAAAGTCGACTTTTGCAGGGTCGACGTGGATTCCATCCTTGTTAACCACGTGCCCAAGGAAATGGACTTCTCGAAGCCAGAAGTCGCATTTCGGAAACTTGGCATACAGTTGCTCATTGCGGAGGAGTTCGAGGATAAGGCGTAGGTGCTGTTCATGCTCTTCCTGACTTTTCGAGTAGATCAAGATGTCGTCTATAAACACGATCACGAATTTGTCGAGGTAGGGTTTGCATACCCGGTTCATGAGATCCATGAACACTGCAGGGGCGTTGGTCATTCCGAAGGGCATAACGAGGAATTCATAATGACCATAACGAGTTCTGAATGCAGTCTTGGAAATATCTTCATTACGGACCCTTAACTGATGGTAGCCTGATCGCAGGTCAATCTTGGAATAGTAACTCGATCCTTGCAACTGATCGAATAGGTCGTCGATTCGAGGGAGAGGGTAACGATTCTTAATGGTAACCTTGTTCAACTCACGATAGTCAATGCACATTCGGAACGTGCCATCCTTCTTCTTAACAAAGAGTACCGGTGCTCCCCAGGGTGATGAACTAGGACGGATAAACCCTTTATCCAATAGTTCTTGTAGTTGCGTCGAGAGTTCCTTCAATTCTGCGGGGGCTAAACGGTACGGTGCACGAGCTATGGGTGCTGCTCCGGGAGCTAGCTCGATTTGGAATTCGACCTGACGGTGGGGAGGGAGTCCAGGTAATTCCTCAGGAAATACCTCGGCGTAGTCACGCACTACTGGAAAGTCTTCAATCCTCTTTTCCTTTTCCTGCGTGTTGGTAACAAGTGCTAAGATAGCGGTGTGCCCTTTTCGTAAACACTTCTGGGCTTTCAAGAAAGAAATAACGCCGGAGATTTCTCCACTTTTGCCACCTTGTACAATGAGGGGTCTGCCAGAACGGCGAGGTATACGAACTGCTTTCTCTTGACAAAGGATCTCAGCGCGATGCTTGGATAACCAATCCATACCAATAACGACGTCGAAGCTTCCAAGAGTAACAGGGAAAAGGTCGATACTAAATGTCTGACCAGACAGCTCTAGTTTGCAGCCCTTGACAACATGTGAGGCCTCGATGTTTCTACCATTAGCTAACTCGACGATGTGAGGTGAACTTAGTAACGAAAGCGGACGCTTAAGTTTCTTACTAATACGTAGGGATACATAACTAGCATCGGCACCGGAATCAAATATCACAGAAACATAACGATCATCGAGTAGGAACTTACCCGCCACGACATTGGGGTCATTCCTTGCTTCACCAGCTCCAATCACGAATGCCCTTCCTCTAGCACCATTCCCAGCATTGTTGTTTTGATTGTTGTTCCCAGCTCCCTGATTATTGTTGCGGTTCTGATTCAGTTCAGGGCAATCCTTCCTAAAGTGCCCCTCAGCTCCACACTTAAAACATGCCCGGTTGTTTCCCTGCTGCTGTTGCTGTTGGGGTTGTTGCTGATTCTGTCTAGCTGGGAACTGACTTCTACAATCCTTGGCTTCGTGCCCCATCTTGTGGCATCGCTGACACTGGCCCTTGTTACATGCCCCATTGTGGTGCTTGTTACACTTGTTGCACTTAGGGTAGCTTCCCCGGTAGCCACCCTGTTGCTGGGTGCCTTTGTTGTTTTCAGTTTTCCTTTGTTGTGCTGGGGCCTGAGTGGGGTTAGCATCCTTGCCTTGACTTCCTTCCCACTTACGCTTGCTGTCACTAGAAGTTCCGACAGTAGCACTGATCCTTTTGGGCAACCTGCCCTCTTCCACGGCCTGATCAGTAAGTTTGTGAGCAAGTCGAACAATCGGCTGAATGGTAGTGTGGTTGGCTGAAGTGACATGGCTTCGAATTTCAGGAGCCAAACCCTTGATGTACAGTTCGATTCTTCGATACATTGGTCGTGACATGTTTGGGCAAAGGGCAGCATAGTCATTAGACAGCTTGGTGTAGGTTTCAATCTCCGACCCAACCATCTTGAGCTCATAGTACTCATTCTCAAGCTTGTGGATGTCATCTCGGTGACAGTATTCATCCTTAATCATATCCTTGAAATCCTCCCACGCAGTAGCATTAGCAGTTTCCAAACCAAACATCTGAATCTGCGCCTTCCACCAAGAAAGCGCGCTTCCTTCAAGCGTAGCAGTAGCAAACTTCACCCAGTTCGCAGGGGGACACTCGCAAACGGCAAAAACAGCTTCAATTTTCTCAATCCAATGCAGAAGACCTATGGCACCCTCAGTGCCGTTGAAAGGGAGAGGCTTGCAATCCATGAAAGTTTTGAAAGTACACACTGGTGGTTGCGCAGGTGCATGCTGACCTGTTCGTGAGAAGCGAAGCGTATAGGTTTAGAGGCGAAAAGTCGATGTGGCGGTAGGATCTAAACATCCTAAAACAACGAGCTTACCTATGGGGTGAGCTGCGAAAGCTGCAGCCACTGTGTTGAGCAGGTTAGTGAACTGAGCCTGCGTCATGTTAATGTTTCCCCTTCCGCGTCCACTCATTGTCTTCATAACCAGAAAACACAGTATGAGTGTGATGTCGTAGTGTAGCGAGAATGAGATAGAAGAGAGAGGTGTATCTATCTGATTTAGGCATACTAGTACGTATAGCAAATCAGGAAACATAAAGCAAACAAGTAAGCACTGGTCCGAGCTATGAGGTCAAATGTGTCGAGCCTTGCACTTGGAGTGTAGTGTCGTCACGAGTCACGGGTTATAGTCTGGTTTTCTCCAAAAAGATTTTCCCCTTTTTAAAACCAAGTTCACTATAACAAATGGCTCTGATACCAATCTGTCACACCCCCAAAATCCACCTGCGGATAACACCCGCTTCGGGGGCGTGACTGACCAGGATCCAGCCACCAATTATACCGAAAACCTAAGTTGATAACAAAAGTAATACTTACTATTCATAAGCTTAGCAAATATTAAGTTCAGAGTTTAAAGTTTTAAGTTCAAAACAGTAATAAGTAGCGGAAGCTTAAGTAAAGAAGTTTAAACATAGTTCATGTTTCAAAATAAGGTAACACCCAACACAAGGGTGAACAGACACTACACGTCCCAAGCAGCAAGCTCCTTCGTCACGGGTCACCTGCAAAGCATGCAGTAAGGGGTCAACAATAATGCTGAGTGAGTTCACTAGTTGTCCAGTTTTTAATTACCAAAAACTTTGTTTCACCAGTTAATTTATCCGTTTATACATGCCCTGGGGAGCTACCCCAAAAGTTAGCGACTAAACTGTTTTTCCAATACCGAACACTAGGTAACCGTTGCGTATCCGCAGGATGCCCCGATGTCAATGTTCTATCATCATTGACGGATTTCTGAGTACATTAGTTCACGACCGTCCCAAACCAGGGCACGGTGTGAGGCTGGTAAACACCTAAATAGCGCTATCAACTAATAACCCGCTCGCCTGAACCCGGCGACTAATCGGTATTTGTAGTAGGGACTTGAGTGATAGAGTTTCGTTTAGTGCCGTTAGTTGCAATCCGTATAAACAGTAATTAACCAAAAGGTTTCCCAATACCCGGGAAGGAAAAGTAAGTTTTGTTCCCAATAACTAGGGAAGGTATGTAAATGGTATCCCCTTTTACCAGGGGATAGGATTGTTTTAGTCTCGTGTCCCAAACCACCGGTACGCATGCTTTTAAGTTGTGAACTCACCTTGGGTTGCTCGGTAGGTTTAGGTTACTTGTCAATCACGTTGGTCACCACGTCCTAACATGGTTACCGGTATAGGTCAGGTTCGGTATACAAGCATTCACGTAAAAACTTACACATAACTAACACGTATCAAGCATATAAGTAAACAGTGGGTTATTGGGCCGGCCTAAGTAATTAAGCAGTCAACAGCAACACATAATCCAGTCAACAGATAGCCCAAGTTAAACACATATGGGCCCAGTAACCAAAATGAACAGCCCACTCGCAACCAGCTGGTCTCGAGTCGCAACCAGGTGGTTTCGGCTTGTCACGTTATGGTTGCGAGTCGTAACCGTGGTCTCGAGTCATCATGCTGTGGTTGCGAGTCGCAACCGACGTAGTCTCGAGTCGCAATCGTGTGGTTTCGAGTAGTCATGCAGTGGTTGCGAGTCGCAACTACGTGGTCTCGAGTTGTCATGCCTTGGTTGCGAGTCGCAACGGCGCAGTTGCGAGTCGGAATGCTGTCATTTTCATGAACACGTGATGATGCAGATATGACAGTCCAATTTGTACCGAGAATTCAGACCCAAATCCGGAAACTACCAATAAGGTTTCTACAAACACTTTTCCTCATTTGACCATTAAACCATATAGATCAAACTTTGCCATTTTTAAAACCTTCAAACCACATTTAAGAAGTTCATCCTATGTTCATCATTTTTCTAGGGTTTTCATATCAACATAATCATATATTTATGAACCAAAATCACATGTTTTAGTAAGATCAACATGTAAGAACAACAAAACATACCATATATAGCCGAAATCTCATATTTCACAACATCATTTTGCAAGAACAATGAAGCATAGGTTGAACACTTTTTAACTATCATTTTCTAGCCATTTTAACATGTCAATCACATATTTACAAACTTTACAAAACAACCTAATAATCATGCATAAACTACTAACCAAACATTTTTCTATTTCATAAACATATCATTCAAGCAAGCATACACAAGGCATTTATTACACACTAACCGGTTTGAGAAAAAGGAGCCGTAAACAAGGAAAAGAACCGAGAAGATGGAGGGTCCGAGTTCTCTTGTCCGAGATCCAAGCTTGAACCGAAAAGAGAAGAAGAGTGGTGTTGTTGTTGAAGGTTTACTAGTTGAGAGAAAATTAGGAGAAGTGTGTTTGTGTGGTTTGTGTAAAGTGAAGGAAAGTGGGGAAGGTGGGGTATATATACCAAGGGATGTTTCGGGTTGGGCTTGGGGTTTCGGCCCAAAACATTACGGCCCAAAGGCCCACTCGCAACCGCCCGGTTGCGAGTCATGGTCTCGACTCCCGTACATTTATATATAATACGTACATTCAACACACATTAAGCAAATAAAGATCACGTTTCCATTTAATAGTATTTATATACACAAAACATTACAAGGTGATCGTTCGGAAAAACCTCGAGTGTCACAATAGAGGTTTGGTCCAGTGTGTATACTTGGCATCCTACTCCCAGAGGATGGTTGTAATTACTGTTTAGTTCATTTACCCATTCCCAACCCTTGGGAATCCCATGCCTTGGAAAGAGTGTGAACTCACCTTCGTTTGCTCGGTATGCTAAAGTATTTGCTCACAAATAATCAGTCAAGTCCTAAAGTACGCACGTGTACATAATCAGTTTATATTCACGAAGTTCACATATAAGTACAATCATGATGGATATTAAATCAGTGATCACCAAATAGCACAAAACACATATTCAAGTCCATACAAGTCATGCTTATCATCTAATAGTAGTTAGTTAATCCAGTTAACTCTTAACAGAGTTAAACTATGTTACTGCACAAATTTCCCACTCGACGAAACACCCCTGTTTCGCCGTGACTTCCCTTTGACGAAACACTCTTGTTTCGTCGTGATTTCCCTCGACGAAACACACTGATTCGTCATATCTGATTCGTCATGGCTACCCTCGGCGAAACACATCTGTTTCGTCATGTCAGTTTCGCCGTGAGTAGCGTTTCGTCCATAATGTCAGTTACGTCGATTAATCATTTAAACACAGAAACCCTAATCATCTTGAACAGCCGTTACCCAATGATCACCCACAATCAAACAACAAACATGCAATTATTCAGAAATCATTGATACCAGTCGTGACTGAGTCATGTGTTAACCTAAACAATCTAACATGCAAATATCACATCACAAATTCCTCATTCAACAACATACTTATACCGTTCATGAACAATGGCATAGACAATTGAATTTATAAACATCAATTCTAATATATTTACTGGTTTATCCACAAACAATCCAATCCGACACACGAAACTGTAACCGACAATAGATCCTATTATAGTCAATTCATCAACCAAACATGAACATAACCATTATTTAGCATCGATCCCTAACGATTTCAAGCAAACAGTTTACTATGACATACATCAAACAATCACGCAAGGGGTTAAACACTAACCACGATGAATGGAATAATAACTTGATCGATTCGGGGGCTTCGGGGACACAAGATCACCGTCAACAGAGAAAGGGAGCTCTAGGGTTTCGTTTTTTGTTAAAAGTGTGATACAGGAAGTCGGTTAACGTTAATATACTCGAATTAACGTACTGGGCCCTTAATGGGCTTCGCGAATCACTGGGCCGGCGTAACACACCTGTTTCGTCGAGATGAGGATGACGAAACGCTCTTGCTTCGTCAAGATGACCGAATGGCGAACGCCTGTTTCGTTGTGGTTGTTATTGGCGAAACACTTGTGTTTCGTCGGGCCTTTTCATGGTTTAAATAGTTTAAGTTTTTCAACAGGTTTCATGTTATATCACCAAACATATACATGCAATAATCACAATACGTTTTATCATATCACAACGTGTACAGTTACAAAGCAAACAAGTCGTGTAAGTAAACAACTAAACAGTTAACGTGCAATAAATGCGAAAGTGGAATCTTGGAAACTCGAGGTATCACAATCTACAAGTCAAAGAAGTCAAAACAGGAATTGAGCAAGGAATGACAGATCACAATTAGCAATCTTTTCTTCCTTTGACTTCACTCTTGACTTTGACTTTGACTTTTGAAACACGAGGTGTTACAGCCTCCCCCACTTAAGGGAATTTCGTCCCGAAATTAGGCTTCAGCCGTAACAAACAACTTCGGGTATTTCGCCTTCATGTCGCTTTTGAGTTCCCAAGTGAACTCTGCGCCTCGTTTGCCTTCCCATCGAACTTTCAGAATAGGAATGTGCAAACGTCTGAGCTGCTTGGTTTGGTGATCCATGATCTCGACAGGCTTCTCCACGAAGTGTAGTGTTTCGTTTATTTGGAGATCGTCAAGGGGTACAATTAAATCATGCTCAGCCAAGCACTTTCGGAGGTTCGAAACATGGAAAGTCGGGTGGACGTTACTAAGTTCCTCTGGTAGTTCGAGTCTGTAGGCGACTTTTCCGATCCTTTCCAGAATCTTAAAAGGTCCAACATATCGAGGCGCTAGTTTCCCTTTCTTGCCGAATCTGACCATACCCTTCCAAGGTGATACCTTTAGGAGTACGTAGTCGCCAACGTCAAATTCAAGGGGCTTGCGTCGTCTATCGGCGTAACTTTTCTGACGACTCAGAGCTTTCAGCAGATTGTCTCGAATTTGGAGAACTTTGTCAGTCATTTCTTGCAATAGCTCAGGACCAGTTAATTGCGAGTGCCCGATCTCGTGCCATACAATAGGCGATCGGAATCTTCTTCCGTATAAAGCCTCAAAAGGTGCCATTTGAATGCTGGAATGATAACTGTTATTATACGAGAATTCGACTAGCGGTAGGTAAGCGTCCCAATTACCACCGAAATCTATGACACACGAATGGAGCATGTCTTCAAGAGTGCGAATCGTTCTCTCAGTCTGACCATCGGTTTGAGGGTGGAATGCAGTACTTAGGTTAAGCATATTACTGAGAGCCGCTTGAAACGTTTCCCACAGTCGCGAGGTAAACCGAGCATCACGGTCAGAGATGATGTCGTGAGGCGTCCCATGTCGACAAATGATCTCATCGGTGTAGATTCGGACTAATCGTTCTACCTTGTAGTCTTCCCATATTGGCAGAAAGTGAGCAGATTTGGTCAAACAGTCGACGATAACCCAGATGCTGTCATGACCTGATGACGTGCGAGGAAATTTGGTTATGAAATCCATGGCTATACTCTCCCATTTCCATATAGGAATCAAGGGTTGTTCGAGTAAGCCAGAGGGTCTTTGATGTTCAACCTTAACTTTCGAGCAAGTCAGGCACCTTCCAACGTAGAGAGCGATATCCCTTTTCATGCCCGGCCACCAGTACTTGTAGCGAAGGTCCTGGTACATTTTATCGGCACCGGGATGAATAGAATACCAGGATTTGTGGGCTTCGTCCATCAAAATCTGTTGCAAATCGTTCCGCTTAGGGATCCAAATTCGGTCCAGATAATGGAATATCCCATTTGACTTATTAACAAGATGGTCTCCATCGTGGTGGATTCTTTCCTTCTTCAAAGTTCGCCCGGTAAAACAAGCATGCTAGGCTTCACGGATAAGGGTTTCGAGATGATGCTGGGCTGGAACATTACGAGCGCTATGCAAATAGCTTCGTCGGCTTAGAGCATCGGCACCGACATTTGCTTTGCCTGGGTGATAACGAATCTCACAGTCGTAATCGTTGAGAAGTTCTACCCATCGGCGTTGACGCATATTAAGTTCTTTCTGATCAAAGATATGTTGTAGGCTCCTATGATCGGTGAAGATTGTACACTTGGTACCATAAAGGTAGTGTCGCCAAATCTTTAACGCAAAAATTAACTGCGCCTAGCTCGAGGTCGTGGGTTGTATAGTTCTTCTCGTGGATCTTGAGCTGACGAGATGCGTAAGCGATAACCTTGTCTTGTTGCATGAGAACACAACCAAGACCAAGGTTTGAGGCATCGCAATAAACAATGAAGTCGTCGTTTCCTTCGGGTAAAGTGAGGACGGGAGCATTGCAAAGCATATGCGTGAGGGTTTGGAAAGCAGACTCTTGTTCAGTTCCCCAAACAAAAGGCTTGTCTTTGTGCGTGAGGGCGGTAAGCGGCAAAACGATTTTTGAAAATCCTTCGATAAATCGACGATGATAGCCCGTTAATCCGAGTAAAGACCGGACTTCTGACGGGTTCTCCGGCGTAACCCAACCCTTAACTGCTTCAATCTTCGCGGGATCGACATGAATACCTTGACTATGAACAATGTGACCGAGGAATTGAACCTCCTCCAGCCAAAATTCACACTTGGAGAACTTGGCATAGAGTCGATTCCCCTGGAGTAGCTCGAGAACCAAACGTAGATGCTGCGCGTGTTCGGCTTTCGACTTGGAATAGATCAGGATATCGTTGATAAACATGATGACGAAGCGGTCGAGAAATGGTTTACACACGCGATTCATCAGATCCATGAAAACCGCGGGTGCGTTGGTTAGACCAAAATACATAACAACGAACTCATAGTGGCCGTATCGAGTTCAAAAAGCGGTTTTGGGTATATCCTCCTCTTGGATGCGTAATTGGTGATAGCCTGAGCGTAGATCGATCTTCGAGAAACATGAGGCACCTTGTAGCTGATCAAATAAATCATCGATTCGAGGCAGGGGATAGCGATTCTTGATGGTAAGCTTATTCAGTTCCCTGTAGTCGATGCACATCCTGAACGACCCATCCTTCTTTTTGACAAAAAGGAGTGGCGCGCCCCAAGGAGAGGTGCTAGGGCGAATGAAGCCTTTATCAGATAATTCCTAGAGCTGGCTTGAGAGTTCACGCATTTCGGACGGAGCGAGTAGATATGGAGCTTTAGCAACAGGGTTGGCTCCAGGGATGAGGTCGATACGAAAGTTAATATCACGACTTGGCGGTAGTCCGGGAAGATCATCAGGGAATACCTGAGGAAATTCGCAGATAACAGGAACATCTTTCACTTCGGTCTTCCTTTTCGTTTCCTTCTCCGCTACTATAATATTAGCCAAGAAAGCTCTGTATTGCTAGCTTGGACACACGACATGAGATTGGGACCTTTCGAAGCAATTTCGCCATAAACACATAATAAGTCACCGTTAGCGAGCGCGAATCAAATCATCTTATCAAAGCACACAACTTCAGCATGGTGACGGAAAGATGTGATTGTTGAGCTCAAGAGTACAATCACGAAGAACAAAATTGACGGTGACGGTTCTCCCGGTGGTGACTTCGACATCGAACTTCGAGGGGAGATGGGAGCGCTTATGATTAAGGAGCTTCTCGAATTCAAACGACACAAAATAGTTATTGGCTCCAGTATCAAATAAACACGAAGCATAAATACCGTTCATGAGAAACGTACCATTAACCACATTGATGTCGGCTTGGGCTTGGCGCGCGTTGATGTTGAAAGTTCTGGCGCGGGCGGCTTGTTGCTATTGCTGTTGAGGCTGCTGCTGCTGCTGTTGCTGAGGTTGCTGCTGCTGGGGCTCTTGTTTCACAACCCTGTTTGGGCACATGTTCGTGAAGTGGTTGGGATCACCACACGCGAAGCAGACTCTGGTGTTGATCGCGGGTGCCTGAGCCGCTTGTTGGCCTTGCGGGGCTGGGAGCAGAGCTTGATGAGTAGTGGCTTGAGCTGGTGCTTGTCGAGGACCAGTATGGCAATTAGCTGTGAAGTGGTCGTACATGTTGCAGTGTACGCAAAAACGGCAGGCGATACCCACCGGGTGATGATAAGTACGGGTCGGGCAGGCAGGATGGGGGCCTGTGTATGCACGCTTTGCAGGCGGTGTATAGGTGATTGGTGCTGGTGCTGATCGGTGTTGGGTTTGCTGCTGAGCCGGTACGGCTTGAAGTGGAGCAGCAGTGGTTGTAACAGCACAATTCTTGTTGCTAGAGTTGCTGTTGTTGTTCTTCCTCTTGCGACGAGAGGACTTTGATGATTGCGGAGCGGCGGCGGTGGAGTCAGCGGTTGGTGCGGCGGTGGTAGCTTGGTGCAGGCTCTTCGAAGCTTTATCCCAAAAACCAGCTTTTACTCGCTTGTCGTTGATTTCAGTGGCAAGCAAGTAAGTTTCTTCGATCGTTGCTGGCTTTGATGCATGCACAAAATCTGCAACATAATCCGACAGAGCGCGAATGTACTTCTTGATCGTCATCTCGGTAGTCTTCACTTGATCAGGACAGATGATACTAAGCTGCTTGAAGCGAGCAGTGAGAGCAGCGTTGTCACCATCCTTCTGCTTAATGTGCCAGAATTCATCCTCCAGCTTTTGGCGCTCATGGGGAGGGCAGAACTCTTCGAGCATGACGTTCTTCAACTCGTCCCATGACAGACCATAAGTTGCAGCGTTTCCTCGTTTGTTCCTCTCGGTCGTCCACCAGTCTAGAGAGTGGGACTGGAAGACGCCGGTAGCATTCAGAGTGTGGAGATTGTCAGGACATCCACTCTGACACAGGGTGACCTCAATCGAATCGAACCATTGAAACAAAGCCGTAGGGCCTTCTTCGCCAGTGAATTCTTTCGGTCCGCATGCCTTAAACTGCTTGAAGCTAAACCCAGATTTTGGCGAGTCTGTCCTTGACTCTTCAGACGATTTGCTCATGTTCTCGTATAGTTCACTGACGACTTGAGGTACTACCTTCGCCATTTACTTAGCGACCATAGCGGCGAGGCGTTTATCTGCTTGCTTTCGGCAAGCAGCTTGAGTAGCGCGAGATCCAGATGACGACATTATCTGCAACAGACATCGCCACTGGACTCAACACAATATAATCAAATCTCACCTCTCATGCCTAATACTATTAAAGCTCAGGAACACGTATAATCACGTAACACATAGGCACATAATCACAGATTCACATAAGCACAGAAGCACGTAAGCATGTAAGGCACAGAAACTCAGAAGCATGTAAGCACATTGTTTCTCCTAGGAGCACATAGAGGCGGTCAGAATATAGAAACCTATCATTCAAAGTCGCGCGAGCGTTCAAGATTAGCGGTTGCGGGGACACAGTGAGTCGTATAGCATACGCGAGCAGCGATTCGAGATAGACGTGTAGTGTGGTTCGTGTGTGTCGATCGAAGCGAGAGGTGAAAAGCAAATAAATTACCAAAACCGAAGCATATAAACAGTTAATCCACATAAAATACACATAAAATCGACAAATATCAGAGTCAACGGTTGCGTGCTCAGAATTGAAACACATAAAAATTGGCGAAAATGCGAGATCGAAATCGAGTATAGATTGTCTTAGGCTGCTAGACCTTGAGTACCCAAAGTGATTCGACAATTCACAAGGACTTTTGATACGCACTTTGGCCTTCGGGACTGTGCTCTCGCCTCGAATTTGGGCGAATGGCACGCATCCTTCCAGTTAAAGCGTGACTTCAAGTCGTTGGAGTCCGTCGAGACTTTGGTGAGAGTGTTGTAAAATAAAATAGGGCGGAATAAGTCGTCGAGGCTCGGGTTTCACCCCTAACTTAACAACTTTGTTCCTGGTTTAGTGAAAATAGAGACGAAAATCCGCGTTAAAGTACGGATTCCACTCCTGATTCAACGCAAATTCTCGTGTTTTATAGATAAATACAGATCATATAAGTGATTTGATCAAGAGTTTGCGGTTTTCACACCTAATCTCAACCAATTCACCCGTTTATTTTTTAATAATAGTGTGCAGTGATAGTGTAGTGCAGGTGAGAATGGCGAGATATAGCAAGTAAACTTTGTACCAAACCCCTAAGGATTCGTACAAGTCAGCCTGTTGGTACTTAAACTATAGACTAGGTCGTTCTAAGACATCGACCCAGACTAGGTCGAGTCTGGCCTAATTCCCTATAGTTATGGCTCTGATACCAATCTGTCACACCCCAACCGATGGCGGAATCATCGGGGCGTGACACTGAGTGAAACAGATTGTTCAAAGAAATTCCATAACAACTAATATTAACGAATAGTTTAAAATATCATGTCCCATACCATGACCAATAAGTTAATATTGTTATTACACAGAGTTATTCTTCAAACATAAGCATGTTCCGACAACTCAGATTTAAACAAATAAAAAGATAAATTGTCTTTGTTTCTAGACTCTTTCCTAGCCTCGATTTCACAGCAAGCAAAGCATATAAGCATCCTAAGCACCTGTCACGTACATTAAAGTAAAAGTCAATACACATAATGTAAAGGTGAGCATACAAGTTTAATAGATATAATAGAGTTCGAAATCGTTACGCATAATCAGCACGTACACAGTGCAAAATGAGTCATGTTAGTTATTGACATGAACCTATCGATAAAATGACTGCGGGTTGACTGCCTAAAGCAGTTCGTAATACACACTCACCACCGTGATCCATGTAACAAATTTTCCTTAACAACCCCTGAGTGAACATGTGTTGAGTCCAAACAAATAGTACTATCGTTGCAAAGGCAGGTAGACAACATTCCATGTGTAAACACAACAAACAAGCATTCATTAAGTCACGTATAACATGCGGTATTGGTTAGCGATAAAGTGTTGCGTAGTGTGTTCGATGTGATTTTAGAATAAGTAACGTATGTAACACCCAAAAGTGCGAAAAGCAAAAAGGGATCGAGTATACTCACAGCGATGATGGATTGAAGGGAGCGCTTAGAGTGAGATTAGCCTGATCAGAACGATAGCATAACGATAAGCGATATGTAAATGGGGTGAAGTGTCAAGGGTCGGAAGGTACTCCGATCGGATGGCAGTCCGATCGGGTAACCTGATCGATCGGGTGACAATTCGCTCGGATGGTCATCCGGTCGGGTGACCTTTCGAGTGGATTGTTTCTTCCTTTGAGAAGGATGTGTTTGTGTATGATGGCTTGTCTTTTGAAGTTTTCGTTGTAGCATTAAGAAAACATAAAAGTTTCTCTATCCTTCAGGTCGATCGATCAAACGACCGTTTGATCGGGCGACAATCCGGTAGGTTGAACACTTAGTGAGAACAAGTTCACAGCAGTTTATCACTTGATCGGATTGTAGTCCGATCGGGTGGCAATCCATTGTATTGAATATGTTTGAAAATTGATTATGTGTTGGAGTCAAACGTCACATGGTCGAAGTGGCAATCCGATCGAGTGGTAGTCCGATCGGACAGCAATTCATTCAAGACTTGAAATGATGAAATAATAGTTAAGTGTGGGGCCCAAGGTGCAAGCCGATCGGGTGGCACTCCATTCGGACAGCAGTCCGATCGGGCATCACTCAACCTGGTCAGCCTGATCGTCTTCTTCCTTGGTTGTTTTGATAGTTTTGTAGTTTTATCGAGATGGTGTGACAACGCGCTAATCAATAGAACCCCATCTTCACCCCAGTAGCCCGATCGAACAGGAATCACCCAAGTTCAACCAGTTAACCTGTTCAAGACGGTTGTTCTTGGTTAACCCGAGGTCGGTGGTCTCGTGGATAGATTCCGGATCTTGAACTAGCACAACACTAAGAAAGAGTAGAAGACTAGAACAAGGTCCAATTCTATCTGTTTTGAGTGAATTGAGTGTAAAAGAGTTAAAAGAAAGTTAGAAACCATCCTTCAATCCTTTTTCACCATGATTATGTTCAGATCTATGCAAGATCTTTGTTTATTTGTGTGGAAATCGTTCAGATCTAAGTTGTTCTTGGTGGATTGAAGCCAAAACATGAAGTTCATAAGAACACCACGATGATGTCATCCTAGAACACCTCAAATCTAGTGATTTCATGGTTAAAAGTTAAGATTTAAAAGATAGAAAGGTGTAGGAGTGCGTGTAGATTAAGGAAGTACAAGATTTAGGATGAGATCTTACCAGAATTGCGAGAAATCGAAGAAAAGGTGAGATTGGAGCGCTGGTCGGACAGGGGAGTGCAAAAGTGGTAAGTTGTGATGTTGACAGGGGTATTTATAGGGTTTCCCAAAAAGGAAAGGGGAGGATAGGGGCTGGTCGACCGGGTGGCTGCCCGATCGAATGGCAGGTCGATCGAGCAGCTGGTCGATCGGCTGGTCACTTGGTTGATTAGCCACTTGATTCGAGTGTTCGGTGCAACGAGTTTTGCGGTTTCGATTGCAATTGCGAGCGTTGCGATGCGATGGGGTTTCCTATTCAAATTACTTTAAATTACAACTACTATATCTAACATACAATCATCCTAATTAACTTGCGTTTAGCGTTTGCGATTCGATTGCGATTGAGTTTCGATTAATCTCCACAACATAAACATAAATAAACATGCACAATGAACACATATGGCACACATGCACATAAAACAATATCCAGAACGTGTAATTCGAGTTATGAGCGCGATTGAGATAAGCGCTAAGCGATCAAACATGCGATAAACAGCGAATAAACCTCGATTATTAATAGATACTCCACATAATACAACTAACGTAAAAGCATAAATACACTATCTACAAGTCAAAGAAGTCAAAACAGGAATTGAGCAAGGAATGACAGATCGCAATTAGCAATCTTTTCTTCCTTTGACTTCAATCTTGACTTTGACTTTAACTTTCGAAACACGGGGTGTTACAACTCCCATCCAATGTTGGCAAGTTTAATGGCATGACAGACCCAGATGACCACCTTCGGGTCTTCACTAGTGCAGGATTGGTGGGAGGATGTACTTTACCGATGTGGTGTCATCTATTCATTCAGACTCTCACAGGCGCCGCAAGACTCTGGTTCGATAACCTACCTGTTGGGAAGATAACATCATGGGTAAACCTACGAGAAAGTTTTAATACACTTCAGCCAACAGAGGAGGTCTATCCGAGATACTGCAGACATCATGAATATTTGGGGACGCGATGACGAGAGCTTAGAAGATTTCATCACGCGTTACAACAAAGAATTGCTCGAGATAGGAGATGTTTATGAGCATTTGATCAGAGCACAGTTTAAGTATGTCGTCCGGTGTGACGATATGATCAAGGTCTTGTCTGGAACGAAGGGGCTACCAAAAAGCTGGGAGAAGTTGATGGCGGCAGCTAAAGTGTACGCCCAAACAGAGAAAAACCTCAGCACTAACACACCACCACCACCACCGCACAGTCGCCCAACAGACTTAGGCCCGAGCAGCGGAAAAAAGTTTAAAAAGAACTGGCGCGACTCGAGTTCAGGGAACTACTCGTCTGAAGACGCGCGAGCTACACGAAGCAGGAAAACAGAGAGAGGCAGTGGACTTCTCTGACCAAAACCCCAGCAGAGGTACTGAGCACGGAAGACTACCAGTTCAAGGCACCTCCACCAATGAAAAATAAGTGCGGCCAAGACCCAAATCAATACTGTGACTATCTCAAAGACAATGGTCACACTACCAACAACTGTATCTCCCTACGCACTGAAATCGAAAAAGCGCTCAAAAGCGGTGAGCTCACTCACCTGTTGCAGAATGTGCGGAAGGAGATAAAACAAATTACTCGTGGCGAGGAGGGCCCGAGTAAGAAGGCGAAGAATTAAGCAACATTCTATAGTCTCCTCGCAGGTTGGTGCAAGGACTATAGTGTAAGTTAAGTTTCATGTAATTATCCTAAAATAGACTTTGTACCATGGCCTCTGTGCCCTATCTTGAATCAAAACAAAGTTTTTATTATTTCTGTGTTTATTACAAAGTGCATGCAATTCCTTTTGGAAAGCACAAAAACATTATGGCAAATATAATACAAGTCTCATGACCGGTCAGCGACCACACACATCGCGCAAGACCTTACGTTCACACATGAGCTTTATACCACCTTTATTTGCCTTACCTAATCAAAGCAATTGTACTCATGCAAAATATTGTAAGCTAAAACACATATCATACTAGTACTGGCGCACCACACGCCTTAAACATTATAAATATACACGACATTGTATTAATTAAAGTTACTTGCGCGACAGCGCATTAACAAAACAGGGATCCACATCCCAAAACCTACAAGCTAATTGTTCATACAACCACAAAAGAAAACCTAAGCTAGGTCTTCATCTTCATTTTCTCCATCTGGGAAGATTTCTTTCAATTGCGCCACATGGTCTTCAGATTGTAACGTAACATTTATGAGATCCACAATGGGAAGTTGTCGATTATTAAATTCTGTCTTCGCAGCAGTAAGGGCAGCGTCTGTATTTACACCATGGGTAGCAGACTTGCTAGTATCCCAGTCAACCTTCAAATCGTTAACCACATGGTGCGAACATTCCGCGTACCCTTGGGCATAACCATCATTTCGTGTAGCAATCAACAAGTGCGCCAAAGATCTGTCTAGTTCTTCAGAATTAAGGACAGATTCAACCACCTGAACAAAAAAGGAAAAGTAAGAAGACGCGTAAAATGTTTCTGGGAATTACAAAAGAAAAAAGAAGAAGCTCACGCTTGAAATTCCACGCTCTTTCAGCCATAACATATCACCCTTGAGAAGCTCAAGCTCACTCTCCGTCGTCGCCCACGCGGTTTCAGAAATTTCTAACTTTTCTTTGGTTTCAGCAAGACGGCGGGATGTTTCAGCCTTCTCAGCCCGCGCAAGCTCCAGCTCTTTCTTAGCAGCCTCAGCTTCCGCCTTAAGTTGTTCCTACTCAGATAGTAAAGCGATAAGTTCTTCTATCTCCTTATCTCTAAGGGAAAGAGTAGCGAAGGTATGTACTTCTCGTTGTTCACTTCTTTCCCAATGAGAGCGTGCTTCATCCCGCGCAGCTTCAGCATCAGCTTTTTCTTTCTTCAATTTTTCGATCTTCGCATCCTGTTTCTTCAACTTTTCAACTTCCGCTTTAAGGTTGTTGATAACATTGCGGAGACCCATCTTCTCAGCATTATCCTTCTCACAGATCTCTTTCCAATTTTTACGCTCTTTGGAAAGAAGGGCAGCTCCGGCTTCCGCTTTCCTCTTCCAACCCGCAACGGACCATTCTTCAGTTTTCCGATCATTCCCAAATTTGGCCTGATCAGCTTCAAGTTTAGCCCTCAATTGGGCAGCTCGGGCCTCATCCTCCGTAGCCTTCTTCTTGGATACCTTAAAAGCAGCCCACTCTTTATGCATGTTGTGCCACTCGCGCACTATGCGATGCGTAGTAGATGTATAAGTGGTAGCCTCTTCAAGGTAGGCGTGATAGGTCTGATCATGAAGGCGTCCTTCTTGAAAGTTAATCTCCCCAGGCGGAAAATTCCCCTGTAACCAATCTTGGCATACACGCCAGTCTGAAAAGGTGTCACCTTTCTTCAGATTCCAAACAGGGACATGAATTTCAGAGGCGTTCTTCTCCGAATAAGTTCTATAATAATAATCCCCTAGAGTTTCATCTGGACGGATAGGGAAATTTTTATCAGCGTCAAAAAATGAACCTTGGTCCTCAACAGTGTGACAACCCTCACAAAACCAGGTATCCGTATAAATTAATTAATATTTAATTAGTGCTAATTACTGTGCTTGATTACAATTATGAATAAACTGCTTTCTGTTTTTTGATACATACATACTCATGCATCATACTTTATTACTGTCACTCCATTTATTACGCACAAACAATAGTGACAAACTTGATGCACAAAACCACAGTTAGCACAGTGAGCGGATAACCCAGTAAACATGCTGACATTGCCAGCACTAGACAGACATTGTTTCTAAGGCCAGTATGAGCCGGGGATAGATTACTACACTAGTAGGGAGTGTAGGGAGGTGAGGATCATAAAACTGCGTCACTAGGTGATAGTTATAGTGACCGGAAGTGCCTAAAACATACTTTAATTACAAAATTCTGCACTAAACACAAAAATTCAGCTTTTAACAAAGCTAGTAAAGTGCAAAAACTTGGTAAAATAGTCCTAGACACTTTCCAAAGTGTTGGGAAATTTAATGTGTCACTAAAACAATATAAAAGACACTTAAAAGCTTTATTTAGCACTTTAACGGATCAACATCCAACCGAACAACCGTACTTTACCCGGAATATAAAAATATTACCAAATACATTGTTTTTACTTTTCTGAGCTAGTTAGGATCCCCAAACACCCTAACACCCTTTATATTAAACAACACACTTAACATACTAACTAAAACCATTAGAATCCAACTAAGTAGTAACTTAACCATCACCACCCAACCCATACCCCCCTCATTTTGACGGTCACCACTAGGGGTGACCCACCTCCATTTTCTTTGATTATTTAATTGAGTTTGTGGGGTATCTAGAGAACATATTACATGATGGTTATTGTTAAGATTGGTTTATAAATATGCATATTGGTTAACTAATCTCTCTCATTCAAACACAACATCAACCAAGCTCTTTCTCTCCTCCATAACCACCCTCACGGCCGCCACCTTCAACCACCATCTCACCATCATCCAACTTCCATACAACTATTTCTCATACATACATAGAAGCAAGGAGTCATACAAACAAGCTCGGAGCTTTCGGAAGTTCAAGAACCGCTCTAGATTTCTTTTATCCACCACATTTACACCTTGTTTCTTCCCTAGCCTTGTGCTAGTAGTAAGTGTTTCTAATCATAATCTTGATCTTGTTTATGGTGGTTAATAGTTGATTTAATGGTTAAAAATTCAGAAACACTAAAGAACTTACATTAAAGTCTTGAACATAAGATGAATAGGGTGGATAAAGAGAAGATATGTGTGTAAATCATGTAAATCTTGTATAGTTATGATTATTTGATGTTGTTTGTTACTAAAAGTAGGATGGATCATCATCTAGACATACTAGATCATGTTCAAGAACATGAACTAGTAGGATGTTAGTGTTAGAAATATGAAAGATGATGAAACCATCCACCATGAACTTGAAACTTGAATAAACATAATTTTTCTTGTAAAATGAAGTTGTAAACTTGTGGATCTAAAGATCTACAAGTGGTTTTTCGGAAGAACCAAGCGGAAGATACTAGTTTTGTTAAAACCCGGACATTTTATGAACTAGAAGCATTTATAGCAACTAAACAAGTGTGTAAACACTTGTGTAACAATGGAATTTCATAAAGAAATATTTTTGTAAATCTCGACTAGAAATTGTAAAACTACAAATTCTTTAAAAACAAAGTTTTCAAGAAACTAATCATGTTTTTAAAGATAACAAGACCCACTAAATGTGTCGGTGATTTACTACATATTTTTACAAAACTCTCAAGTTCATGAGTTATGGTTTAGTCTTATTTTTGTCAAGTTTGATGAATAAATATTGTATGTTGTTGATTGGTAAATTGTTTGATTGATTTTAACAAAAAGAAAATGATATGCTAAATGCATGGACGCCTCCATTTACAGAGGAAACTCTGGCGAAATTTTTACAGAAATATAACACTTAGAAAATATTTTTCTAGTAAGTGTTTACGTATATATTTTTAACTTGTTTTTCAAAAATAAACCTCGCCATGATTTTTATTACAAAATACCAAGTACCGGAGGTGGATTTTCGTAAATAAAACTTGTTAAATATATATTTAGAATATATATTTTATAGTAAAATGCTTATGTGACTATGCGATTATTTTGTGAACTAGATATGTTATTTTTAGGATAAAAATAATATAACTTGGAAATACCATGAAAATACTACTCCAAAATAATACCAACGCGCTCACAAAATAAATATTTAAGTTATAGAAGTATCGTAATACAACGCGAACTTTAAAAATGTAACTTATGTATTTTTCAGAAAATACTCCTGTTTGTACATCTTTGTGAAAATATTATTTTGGAAAAACTTGTGAAACAAAATATAATATTTTTGGGAAAAATATATTTATTTTGGGATTAAAACATTTTAGACAAGTAATTAAAAATATATCTTTCAAGTGAGACTTAAAAATATATTTTTGGAATTATAAAACATACATGTATTATTACCCCCATCCTTGGGAAGGAATATACTTATAAAATAATTAAGAAGTGTAAATACGAAGTAGTTGTCTAACTATTTCCCAAAAACGTTAAACCTTAAGCCAAGGCACGGTCGTCCGTCTAATAGAAATTAGTACGTGTAGGTCGTCACGCAACAGGTTGAGTTGGGATCGACTATTTCACGAGACGCACTTCTGTGAGTTCATGTCCCCCTTTTCTCTTAACTGTTTTCGGTTTTATACTTCGGGGGTGAAACACATGCGAAATTTCTTACGAATATTTATTACGTGGTATGGTTATCATAGGGAGGGTTTATACTACTAGATCATGTGAGGGGTAGGCAATAACACTTGAGGCCATTAATCCTCTTTGTTAGGGCCGAGGGACACATGAGTGATAGATCTATTTGGGTGTAGCGAGCCCACACCCGTGAGGCCGGGGAGACCCATAGAGGTGACTGTGTCTTACAGCCGAAACCCGGTACAAATTTGCTAGGTTTGAGTTTCCCTGCACTTTCTCACACATAC
Organism: Helianthus annuus; assembly: GCF_002127325.2. NCBI lineage: Eukaryota > Viridiplantae > Streptophyta > Magnoliopsida > Asterales > Asteraceae > Helianthus > Helianthus annuus. The sequence continues at coordinate 69,051,254 of NC_035449.2, forward strand.
CAGTGGCTTTGCAACCCATTGGTGATCTCTTTTTCCTTATTGCTACATACCAGGGATTTTCATACATACTTTAAAGGTTTACTCATACTCACTTTTACATGAACTCGCTCAACTTTTTGTTGATTTTTCAAATTACATGTATTTCAGGAAATTAGGGATATGGCAAGGTATGCTATGTCGTCAAGCTGCGTAGGAGAAATGATGTCATCCGAGTTTAGGGATTGTGACTTTTGCCTGGACGAGTCACAAGTCTTAAACTGTGTTTATTTCATGTCTTATGGTTGTGTCGTATGAACAATATTTTATTATGTCATGTTGTAATCCGTTGCATATGTTGACTTTTGAAAACAATGTTGTCGTGTTTTATTTTTAAAACTTTAATTAATTGTAACACCTCGGAAATTTCTGTCCATTGAAATAAAGACACGTGTCATGAGAAACAGACGTGTCAGGAAGAACCGGACAAAATAAAAAGATGTATGGTAGGATTTTTAATAAAAAGGGCGTCATGTTATTTAAATTACCTCTGAACGACCTACGGGCGACATGTTATTAAATCACCTCTGAGCGACCCGAATTTTATAAATCACAAGATCCTTAAATCATTTGATAAACATCCTACATAATGACCGGTTGGTTCCAAATAAATAAAGTTCCATCTTTATTATTATGGACTACTGAAAATACTAAATAAAATCCTTGTAAATGGAATCAAGAATAATTATGAAGCTTGTTAACTATAATGGGAATCCAAAACTTTGTTCTTGGTGTTTCCGTCACTTTACAAGTCCCATAAAAGGTCACATGAAGGAGGAAATATGTAAGACCTATCCAAGCATGCAATGGCTGAGCCAATGGCCCCACTACTGAAAAAGATGGACTAAATTCGGAAATGGTTTTATTGCATGGTCAAGACTTAAAAGTTTGCAAATTTTTGTCCTCTGACCAACGGTTACGGACCGCAAGGCTCAAGGCTTACGGTCCGTAAGGAGGATACCTGGGCATGTTTCTGCAAGGGCGGTTACAGACCGTAACCATTTTAGCTTACGGTTCGCAAGAGGTGCTTACGGACCGCAAGGCCATATGCTTACGGTCCGTAAGGAGGTCGCTGGCAGCAGATTTTGGACAACTGTCTGTTCAACCTGTTAACCGACTTAAAACGTAAATATTTGAAACCTGGGGCTTGCTAGGCAGTTTTTAGTCTTATAGGGACACTTGGGACCATCTCCTAACTATCCTAGAGTTACTTGGCAAGATCCTAAGGCACTTGGTTGCTATAAAAGGAGCTTTTGTGTAACCATTTTTCACTTGCTCACTTGGCACTCTTGTTCAAGATCTCTGGAGCTTTCCTGGACTACAACAAATTTTCTTAGGCATCATAAGCATTCTTGGGACTCTTGTAAGTGTCCTTAAACCCCTCTAATTACTTTTAGCTTAGTTAATTAGCTAAAAGTCAAACCATCGTAATTAAGGTTTGACTTCGTGATTACTTATAATGTGCTCTGTCAAATCACGAATTAAAGATACCTTTAAGTAGGTAATTATGTGGGTAACAAACCCTTAAAAGGGTAATTCCAGAATCCCACTCTAGCTATGCTAATTGTCGAGTCAAAGTACATTATAAAAAGTCAACAGAAATGACTATTTGCAAATTAATGCATAATTAGCAATGTAGGTTACATGCAATCTGTTTGATCATTAAAATAACTTGGTAATTAATGTAAGAACATGTTCCAACATGTTCAACTCGACAATTTTCAGTTTAAGCTCGGTTTGGAACCGAAAGTCGCAAAGTTTGACTTCTACTGTGACTTTCAGTTCTGACCCGTTTAAGTCAAGATTAGGATTGCCTTAGAGCTTCTTTTGAACCTATTTACATATTAGTGTAACTCTCTGAGTTTATACAACTTGGTTCATTAGATATCCTATTCACATGCATGTTTCCGTTAATCGCTTATATGTTGACCGTTATGCCCATTTGACCTTAAAACGTGATTTTTTGAAAATGTAAAAGGGTAGGCACCTTAGCTACTGATTTATAAACTTGCACCCAAAATTTGAAGTCAGTTTGAGGTCTAGATTAAGAGTTATGCTCAATAGCGTAATTAAGGGCTTCTTTGATAATTAAATAGCGTAAATTACGTATAGCCTATTAAAACCCAAATTTTTATACCAAACTTTTTACCCACTGTTATAAAATAATATTTTGGGATTTTTGGTGATTTTTATTTATTTTTAGGCTGAGCATAACTTAGTGTTCTAAGGTTAATTCGGTTTATGCCGGTTTTGCTCTTTTTAGCCATAAAATGAGTTTTACAAAACCTTTTGACCTCAAACCAATTTCTACTGATTTTTTATGATAAATTAATTATTTTGAGCCTTCTGGAATATTAAAAATATCAGCTTTTTACAGAAAACCCGGAAATGGCTCCAAACCGCCTTTTAGGCATTTTTAAACGCTCAAGTGTGCACTAGAACCTTATTAAGCTTAAGGGTTTGAACCTACTGATATAATTAGTGGAATTTTCATATTTTTAAACAGTAGGCAAATGTTTTGAACTCAGAATTCCAGAATTGACCTTTTAGGCATATGTGAAATTACCAAAATGCCCCTACGGTGCATAGTAAGGTTAAAGATAATAAATTTCACATAAATTGGATACCCTACTGTTAAAACTTAGTAAATTAAGTATATTTACTAATATATTCAGACCTGTAACTCAGGTTATCATTTTAACCCTTTTTACCTTATAAAATGACCAAAACGCCCTTTTGAGGCATAGTTTTGGTTTATAATCATTTGGGGCATAATGGAAGGTATCATTCTGATATCACAACATATTTTAAGCATATTGACTTCAGGAACTTGTATTTGACTCTTATGGTTACTCGTTACGCATTATACGCGTTCGGATCGGCTTAATGACTAGTTTGGCCATTTTAGCCGAAACGGGTCAAACCATATCTTTTTGGTCTCAAAATCCAGAATGTGATTATGTTACCCATATAAAACAAGTGTGCAAGCTTGTTGGGGCAAAACCACATTCTAAAACGGTTTTCGCCGTATTGTGCGTTCAAAACCATAATCTTTATATAAAACTAACCAGTCTAAGCTTAAGACTTGTTAGGATTCTAATAGGTTATTAAAACCTTAATTTCCAGATCTAGGAGCCCAGTAAAAGCTACTTGCACTCGTTATATTTGGTTTATACTTGCTCAGGTAAATACGTTTAACTTATTTTCCCTATACGGGCTTGGGGTACGGTATATAAAATACCGCTTGGTCGGGAAATTGACCATAACCGGTCTTGGTTATGTGCAGTCAAATGAACCCGTTTGAAAATTCTGTTTTGTTTGTTGAACGCCTTTGGGGGCTTAATGACCATGTCCCGGATATCCTTGGCATCATTCAAAGAATGGCCAAGACCTTAGCACTCGGGTGTAGGCGTACACCCGTAGCGCTGTATAACATGTATAATCGTCGGTACGAGAGAAGTCTCGCGGCGGAATTATATTAAGTGGTGTGTCTATTAATCCTTAACCCGGAACGGACCCGGGCTACTGAACGCAGAATGAACATGTAATTCTTTTACAAGATTATTAAGCAAATAATTATCCCAAGTTATAAAAAGTTTTATGCCACGTGCATTTAAATCAATTTTAAACCTTTTCAAAATGAGTCAGTTAAATTGTATTTACCAGTGTAAACTGACGTATTTTCCAAAAATACTAAGTGCAGGTACTACGCGTAATAGGCTGGTTACTCCTTAAGCATCCATAGAAGTCTCGCAAGCTTAGGATGCATGAAGTCTGTTGAAATGAAGTTTCCTGTTTGTTTGATTCTGCCTGTGGATTCTATTTCGACATTATGTGATACTTTAATATTACAATAATTTAAGTTGAAATGAATCTATCTTTGCTTCCGCTGTGCATTATAATTTGTGTTGTTTGACTATGATGATATCAACTGCGTCATGATAATCCCCTACCGGGCCCACCGGTGACACGTGGAAATTAGGGGTGTGACAGGTTGGTATCAGAGCCAACACTGAGTAAATTAAACACTAGCCTTTTGTGTTTAGTCTCAGTGCACGAATTGCACATTCTTCGAGTTCCGATGTCTAGACAAAGAACATAGGACAAACTCTGTTTTGTTTTATTTTGGGTCTTTACTTTATTATATATTGTTGTTGTTATCTAAAACTTGTATGCAGGTCAACATGCCACCAAGGTATCTTCGCGGACGAGGCAAGGCCCCTGTCACGGGTCACGACCACGAAGCCGGGCCTTCGCACCGGCGTACCCCGTCCATCACCATGAGCACTAGTCCACAAGAGCTGTGGAGGCTCTATGTTGAACCCGGGAGACGATCAGTTTCCCTCAGCTCTTCACCTTCTTACCAGCATTCATATGGGCCCCAGTCAGAAAATGAGCCCAACGAACAACCACCCTCTTTCATACCTCTACAGAGATCCAACTCTCACCACTCCTTTGGAGATCCAACCCCAGTTTTCCAAAGCCGATTCAACCCGGCCAACATTTTTCTTGAACCCGGGGGTTTCAACCCACTTGGACCGGAAGACCACTTCTCAGGAGAAAACGACATGGACGAGGATACTGATCCCATGGAGCCTGCTACAGGAACGCCCAACCACCCGATAGAGATCTCTGACGGGTCATCTTTTCACGGATCGCCTTATCGCGGTCCAGACAGCTACGAGGAGAGGTTCCGGAACATCGACTGGTATTTTACTCCCTCACACCACTCCTCTCCATATCAGCAGCAGCAGCAACAGCAACAGGATCCTTCACAGGATTCTCGTTTCGTGGTAGTTACTCCGCCACCACCACCACCAGTGGAACAGCAGCCGCCTCCGGAGCCGCCGAGGTAGAGGAGGTCGAACGCACGGATGTCCGTGCGAGGGGGTGTCCGTATCAGCACACCCCAACCGTCAAGTGGTAGCCATTATCCGCCACTGCAGGAAGAAGAAGAAGAACCACAAATGGGGGTTCCATCAAACCCCATTCCAGATGTTAACTCAGTGCCTGAGGTGCCTCCGTTGGGTTTTGACAACCCAATTCCTGCGTATTCTGCGGCATACAACCCGTTTGAAATGCCGGGCCACAACAGCTTTAATTATGCCAACGTGGACCCATATTAGGAGGCTTGGGATTACAACGCTCGACACCCTGAAGGGCCCTATGGTGGTCCTTGGACTACCGGGTACCCTCCATATGTGTACCAGCAGCCACCGCCTCCTCAGCCGTTGTACCAGCCGCCGCAGCCACAGCTGATTCCGCCAGAGCATCAGCAAGAGGTTCTTGAAAGATTGCGCAAATGTGAACAGGATATTCGAGTAGAGCGCAGTAGCACTCGAGGCTTCTTCAAGGGATTGTCAGACCTGATCAAAGGGAAGACCAAGAAGAGGGATCATTGAAGACCCTTGTTTATTTTAATTGGTTGCAATCCAAGTCCCTGCGTGGACTTTATGTTTCTGTATTCAGCTCCTGCGTGAGCTTGTCTTTTAGTAATCTGCCCCTGCGTGGGTATGTCTTTCAGTTGACCCCTGCGTGGGTTTTCTTTGTTTGTTGTTGTATTTCGCCCCTGCGTGGGCATGTTATTTGTAGAAGTCCCGTTTAGGGCAAGTACTGTACCGATGAATCCTTATTTGATGAAATGTTGCATTTGAAATTTACATGATTATTGCTATAAATAAGTATATGAATAAACTTAAAATAAAAAGGTGAAAATGAAAATAACATTTCATAAATTAAAGAAGACCTACCATTAATATAAAATGGCAAAATCTAAAAAGGGACAAGACCTAGCCACATGTCATTTTAAGACAAGGCCAAGATGATATCTCCATAATTAGATTCAGGTCCATAATTAACGTCTCAACTTAGGATTGATCTGCGTTATAAAAGAATCTAAGGGGTAAAACCTAGCCACGTGTCGTTACAGACATGGCCAAGATGGTAGGACCTGTCTAGAAGATTCCAAATTCTGTTAACATCTGTAAGTATGTTAACATACTGGGCAAATTGTGACACAGTAAAAGTCACATAAGCCATCATTGAAAATTGGGTTAATTTAAAATTCCCTGTAAGTAAATGTCCATTCTTTGAAAATGAAGTGCCTACGGGTAATAATTAATGTCCTAGGGACTAAGGGACAGTTAGAGTTTGCAACTCACTGTCTAGAATAGGGTAATGAACTGTGATTCAAACCCTAATGCCTTGATTCTGTAAGAATCCGGGTTATAAACTAACACTGTCCTTGTGACTAAGTTATATGTTAATTCTTAATTATAATCTAGGATTATAATACAGATCCTGAATTAATATTTGATTAATAAATTAACCTGCAATGGCTATTTAAAACCACGGTTAATAAAAATACATAAAATACTGTATTACCTAAAACCTTGCCCATTATTGTTTATATGTAGCAATTGAAGCTACATGGCGGGGTCAGATGAAGTGAATAGTCGTCCGGTGGAAAACCACGATAATACAAAGATACAGTTAACTGGTGCGGAATTGAAAGCACTTGTGGATGATGTGGTCACTAAGGCATTAGAAAGACAGTACAGTGAGTATAGTGGGACCCACAGTAAAACCCTGTCTACACCGCATAATAATTCTAAGACTCACTCGGAGGCTCATAGCAAGCCACCTTCTGTCCAACCCATGTCTAAAAAGGAGGAATCCAAGAAGGAGGAATCCAAGAAGGAGGATGATAGACACTCTTCGAATGAAAATGATAATCATTCCAAGAAGATTGTGCTTTATAATGCCCCACGTGCCAAGGGTTGCACGTATAAATACTTTGTGTCTTGTAAACCCCGGGATTTCACTGGGGAAAAAGGGGCAGTAGACTGTATGACTTGGCTTGATGAGATGGAGACAGTAGTAGATATAAGTGGCTGTGCTGAAAGGGATATTGTGAAGTTTGTGACACAATCCTTCAAAGGTGATGCACTTCAATGGTGGAAGTCGCTGATTCAAGCCACCGGAAAGATACCGCTATACAACATGTCTTGGGAACAATTTGTTGCCCTAATCAAGGAAAATTACTGTCCCCAGCACGAGGTCGAAGGAATAGAGTCTGATTTTCTGTCTTTGGTGATGAAGAACCTGGACTGCCAGGCTTACCTCACAACCTTCAATTCCTTGTCAAGGCTAGTTCCCTACCTTGTAACACCTGAACCAAAAAGGATAGCCCGTTTCATTGGGGGTCTAGCCCCAGAAATTAAAGCAAGCGTCAAGGCCTCTCGGCCCACTACTTTTCGATCAGTGGCTGACATATCTCTGTCCCTTACAAAGGACGCAGTTAGACAGAGATCACTGAGAGCCGCAGATGCCGAGAAGCGAAAATGCGAAGATGATGGTTCGCGACGCTCAGAAAAGAAGCGTAAGGGCAATGACAACCACAAGAAGGGGTCGGGATCCAAGAAAGGAGATCATCAGACAGGTGAAAAACCCATGTGCAAAGTTTGTAGGAAGCAGCATTTTGGGAAATGCAGGCAGGAGTCTAGGTCCCAATCTCAGCAGAAATTATGTGGGATTTGCAAGTCCCCGGATCATAAGGCATTAGACTGCAAGAAGCTTAAGGATGCCACCTGCTACAATTGTAATGAGAAGGGACATATTAGGCCCAACTGCCCAAAGCTTGCCAAGAAAGCAGAAGAGGGAAAGAAGACTAATGTAAGAGTCTTCCGCATGGATGCAAAGGAAGCTATTCAGGACGATAATGTCATAACAGGTACTTTCCTCATAAATGATGTCTACGCAAGGGCATTATTTGACTCTGGGGCGGATAGGTCCTTTGTAGATAATAAGTTCTGTGAACTGTTGAAATTACCTGTTAAAATTCTAAGTATGAAATATGAAGTGGAATTGGCTGATGGAACAATAGAAACAGTTTCGACTGTGTTAGATGGATGTGTCTTATCCATTGGGAACCACTCTTTTCCATTGTCTTTGTTACCCTTTAAGCTAGCAGGCTTTGATATAGTAATAGGAATGGATTGGTTATCGCGTAACCAAGCCCAGATTGTGTGCAACAAGAAGCAGGTAGTAATCAAGACCCCATCTGGTGAGCCACTCACTATTCAGGGAGATACTCAACACGGAATGCCAGAGCGTGTGGCCATGCTTAAGGCATCCGGGTGCACGAGTAGGGGTTGTGTCATTTATAGGCAAGAGTAACCATTGACGAGAAGAAGCCCAGGATCGAAGACATACCGGTCATTTCTGACTATCCCGAGGTTTTTCCGGAGGAACTACCTGGTTTGCCGCCAGACAGGTAGGTGGAGTTTAGGATTGACATCATCCCTGGAGCTGCACCAGTGGCCAGAGCACCGTATAGATTAGCACCAACAGAGATGAAGGAATTAAGGACACAACTTGATGATTTGCTAGCTAAAGGCGTTATTAGACCTAGTTCATCTCCATGGGGAGCGCCAATTCTGTTTGTCAAAAAGAAGGATGGATCAATGCGTCTATGCATTGATTACCGTGAGCTAAACAAGGTTACTATCAAGAACAGGTATCCTTTGCCTAGAATCGATGATCTATTCGACCAGCTACAGGGAGCGAGTTACTTTTCCAAGATAGATCTCAGGTCTGGCTATCATCAATTGAAAGTCAAGGAGGAGGATGTACATAAGAACGCGTTTAGGACTCGTTATGGTCATTACGAGTTCCTAGTGATGCCTTTTGGGCTCACTAATGCGCCTGCCGCATTCATGGATCTCATGAATCGCGTATGCAAGCCTTATCTGGATAAATTTGTCATCGTCTTCATTGACGACATCCTCATCTATTCAAAGAACCAAGCTGACCATGAGAGGCATCTTCGGTGCATTCTTAAGCTGCTTCATCAAGAGAAGCTCTATGCCAAGTTTTTAAAGTGTGAGTTTTGGCTTCGCGAAGTCCAGTTCCTTGGTCATGTTGTGAGCGAACGTGGAATTCAAGTGGATCCCGCAAAGATAGAAGCTATTATGAACTGGCAAGAGCCGAAGACACCTTCAGAGATTCGTAGCTTCCTAGGTTTGGCTGGGTACTACAGGCGTTTTATTGAAAACTTCTTAAGAATTGCTGCACCCCTGACGTCGTTAACACGTAAGAACATTAAGTTTAATTGGGGGCCTAAGCAGCAAGAATCTTTTGATATCTTGAAGCAGAAGTTGAGTAACGCACCAGTGCTGACCCTACCAGAAGGCATTGAAGAATTTGTGGTATATTGTGATGCGTCACACACCGGAATGGGTTGTGTGTTAATGCAAAAAGGGAAGGTCATAGCCTATGCTTCACGTCAATTAAAGGTGCACGAAAAGAATTACACCACCCATGACTTGGAGTTGGGTGCCGTTGTATTTGCACTAAAGCTTTAGAGGCATTATTTGTATGGGACGAAGTGTGTAATCTATTCCGACCATAAGAGCCTTCAACACCTGTTCAATCAGAAGGATTTGAACATGAGGCAGCGACGATGGATGGAAACCTTGAACGATTATGATTGTGAAATAAGGTACCATCCAGGCAAGGCCAATGTAGTCGCAGATGCTTTAAGCCGGAAGGAAAGAGTGAAGCCGATAAGGATCAATGCCAAGAGCATTGAAACTAAGAGCAGTTTGAATGAAAGGTTGTTAGCTGCACAGAAGGAAGTTGTGGTGGAAGCTAACTATCCTGAGGAGAAATTAGGAGTAACTGAAGAACAGTTGTCCTACGATAAAGACGGAATGTTGAGATTAAATGGACGAATATGGGTTCCTGCATATGGAGGACTTCGTGATGTTATCCTCAAGGAAGCCCACAGTTCCAAGTATTCTGTCCATCCTGGAGCTGATAAGATGTACCAGGATTTAAAGGGAAATTATTGGTGGATAGGCTTGAAAAAGTCTATAGCTGCTTATGTAGCTAAATGCTTGACGTGTGCTAAAGTCAAGGCTGAACATCAGAAGCCGTCAGGTTTGCTGCAACAGCCTGAAATTCCCACTTGGAAATGGGAAATGGTAACGATGGACTTTATCACCAAATTGCCTAAGACGCCGAAGGGGAATGATACTATATGGGTCATAGTTGATAGACTGACTAAGTCAGCACATTTCCTGCCCATTAGAGAAACCTTCAGCTCTGACATGCTAGCCCAACTATACGTGGATAAAATCGTGGCCTTGCATGGTGTGCCAGTATCTATTATCTCGGATCGGGATACTAGATACACATCCCACTTCTGGAAGAGTTTCCAACAGTCTCTGGGCACTCAATTGAATTTCAGTACGGCTTACCATCCTCAGACGGATGGGCAGAGTGAGCGTACTATTCAGACATTGGAAGACATGCTGCGTGCATGTGTAATTGATCTACGAGGTAGTTGGGACAGGCATTTGCCGTTGGCTGCGCCTTTTGAGGCATTATATGGTAGAAAGTGCAGAACGCCCATTTGCTGGGCAGAAGTGGGAGATACGCAATTGTCAGGCCCTGACTTGGTCTTCGAGACAACGGACAAGATTGTCCAAATTCGCGACCGACTGAAAGCTGCTCGAGATAGGCAGAAGAGCTATGCGGATGAAAGGCGAAAGCCTCTCAAGTTTGAGGTTGGCGATAAAGTTTTGCTCAAAGTATCACCTTGGAAGGGGGTGATGCGATTTCGCAAGAAAGGTAAGTTAAGCCCAAGGTATATAGGACCTTTTGAGATCATCGAATGTGTAGGATCAGTGGCTTATAAGTTGAACTTACCTAAGGAGCTTGATGGTATTCATAATGTATTCCACGTCTGCAATCTAAAGAAATGTCTAGCTGACGAGTCGCTAGTCATACCACACACGGATGTGCATATAGACGAGAGCTTAAAATTTGTGGAAAAACCTGTGTTGATTGAGGATCGACAGGTAAAGAAGCTTCGGAGGAAGCTTGTGACTATTGTCAAGGTAAAATGGGATGCTCGTAGAGGTCCTGAATATACATGGGAGTTAGAGTCCAAAATGCAAGAGAAATACCCTCAATTGTTTCAATAAATCTCGAGGTCGAGATTTCTTTTAAGGGGGTGAGGATGTAACACCTCGGAAATTCCTGTCCATTGAAATAAAGACACGTGTCATGAGAAACAGACGTGTCAGGAAAAACCGGACCAAATAAAAAGATGTATGGTAGGATTTTTAATAAAAAGGGCGTCATGTTATTTAAATTACCTCTGAACGACCCACGGGCGACATGTTATTAAATCACCTCTGAGCGACCCGAATTTTATAAATCACAAGATCCTTAAATCATTTGATAAACATCCTACATAATGACCGGTTGGTTCCAAATAAATAAAGTTCCATCTTTATTATTATGGACTTGGGATTAATAAGGTTTGTACTACTGAAAATACTAAATAAAATCCTTGTAAATGGAATCAAGAATAATTATGAAGCTTGTTAACTATAATGGGAATCCAAAACTTTGTTCTTGGTGTTTCCGTCACTTTACAAGTCCCATAAAAGGTCACATGAAGGAGGAAACATGTAAGACCTATCCAAGCATGCAATGGCTGAGCCAATGGCCCCACTACTGAAAAAGATGGACTAAATTCTGAAATGGTTTGATTGCATGGTCAAGACTTAAAAGTTTGCAAATTTTTGTCCTCTGACCAACGGTTACGGACCGCAAGGCTCAAGGCTTACGGTCCATAAGGAGGATACCTGGGCATGTGTCACACCCCCAAATTACCACCTAGGGCGTGTCCCTAATGGAGGTGCGACGGTCCAACAGAGAGCCACCAATCATATCAAACACAGGTGATAATGTAATAAAATACCCAATTGTAATGTCTGAAAAGTTAAACCAAAACCCAAGTATTGAGCGGAAGCATAAAGGTGTAAATGTATCAAAACCAAATCAAAGTAATTGTTTGTTTATGACCACAACCACTCCAGCAGCATCAGACAGCAAGCTCCCCAGTTCCTTCAGTAATTACCTACAAGCATGTAAACAAGTGTGTCAGACTACGCTGGTGAGTTCAAGGTTTGTGTTTGTTTACCAAGTTGCGTTACCAGTCATGTGAGTAAAACAGTTTACAAAACGATATGTTGTTCGTTGTTATGATGTTTGCCGTTTCGATGTTGCTCATGTTAGATACCCTAGGGAGTGTGCCCATAAGTATCCGGGGAGTGGGTACCCCTTAACGACCGTTTGCTATGTTGCCTTCGTTAGATACCCTAGGGAGAGTGCCCATATGTATCCGAGGAGTGTGCCTCTAACAACCATAGCCCTATCCAGATAATTAGTTCACGCCCGTCCTTACGGCCCGGTGTGAGGTTTCCCACCTAATAGCGCTATCAACTAATCACCCCCATTGCCCTCCAGGCAATAACCAAAACCGATTAAGTTATTTACCCAATGTTTCCCTTCCAAATGTTTACCAGTTGTCCCAAACCACCGGAACGCATGCTTGAGAAAAGTGCAGTGAACTCACCTTAGGTTTGCTCGGTTAGACAAGTTGCTCGTTAAATAAATTCAATACTCACAACCTAGCAGAGCGTTTGGTAATTATCAGCTTTACAGTTGGTTTACACATAGCCCACATCAGTGGTTATCACATATGGCACGTATAACGGTCAAGTAACAATTCAAGCAAGAACAATAACTATTCCTCATCAAAATCAGTGAACCAAATGCTCCATATCACATCAACCGGTTAACCTCAATCTCGGCCCACTTAACATGTATATAAATAGGTTTCCATGTTCTATTTGTTGTGCATAATTCAATAATTAATACCCAACCCTATGCATAATTCGTAGCCCACTGTTATATTTTCACGTTGCCCGCTTACCCCTGTTCGGCCCAATTCAACAAATATAAACTATTACAATTACCATGCAGCCCAATTAACTTGTTCAACACTTCAGCTAGTTCATGAATGATTTAAGTCTATTAGCACACATGTTTCGGCCCACTAGACACCCCTAAGCACTATACAGCCCAATTCACTAATTCAGCCTACTTATTTATTACGGCCCAGCTACCAGACCTGCTTATACCCGATCCGGATGGCCCATTAACTAAGCTGTTCGGCCCAGCACAACCTAATAAGTCCGATCCATTAATTGCAGCCCAAACCAACCTGTTTTTACCCAAATCCAACCGTATGTACCATCCTCTCGTTATGTGGCCCATTATACGAACAGCCCAAGTTATTAAATCAATTAATCAACATGTAACACTTAATCAACCAACCCAGATCACCCAATCCGAAGGTCTAGCACATATCCTCATAAAACAATCGAACAGTTTGTCACATCTTAGTCATATGTTCTGTTATAGCTTATCCGAGATGTATTCCAATTATCATTAAATCTTGGGCAGTCGATTTGGTATGTACAAGATGTATTATAATTATTACAAAATCTTAACTCATAAACAAGAATTATTAAGCAGATTCTGATCGACACTAGGGTATTCACATACAATCATGGCATCAAAACATCAACCCTATAACATCATGTATAGCAACAAGGAGTTTTATATACTAACCGTTATTATCGAATGAATAGGATCTCCTACGTCTTGATGCGTATCAATGAAGAGGAGGGGTGGGGTTTTGTTTACTGATGTCGAACTCCAGGAAGGAGAAGTGGGAGGGTTTGTTATACTTTTAGACAAATCAGAGTTTTAGTTGGCTTACAATACGTATTCTATTCCTTATATGAAAGGGTTAAAGTGTTGGGCCGGTTACACCATCTAGACATTAGACACGTGTTGGGCCGATTACAAATTACATATGGGCATTGGGCCAGTTGTTATTCGGACGATACTAAAGTTGGGCTGAGCTTATTATTCAAACTAATGGACAAGAGAAACAAGGATGTTGGGCCGGCTGTTAACAAGGATGTGGTGTTGGGCCAGCTCGCTAATATACAAGGGGGTTGGGGACCAAACAGTGTATATTTATTCGATATATATATGTGGGCTGATTACTTTGTTTAATAACGTTTGTGGGCCGATTAATACATTAATACATTAGTTGGGGCCGGCTTAGATTACAACACATGTGAAGGCTTAAACATAAATATGACGTGTTTACTAGTCGTAATGGAAGTGAAGGAGGAATAACGAGGAATCAAAGTTAGTGAAATTAACCTTAAAAGTTCGGGTTGTCACATCATCCCCAACTTGAAAGAAATTTCGTCCCGAAATTTGACAACCGTCAAGTGAGAGGAACGAAGTGAGAAATCAGGATTGTTGCGGGTTCTGCTCAGTTGTGACATCATCCCAATCCTGAAGAGAAATCTCGCCCCGAAATTTAGCAAACAGTCACTGAGGAAGCTAGTTTCGTTAAGCGTTTTCGCGGGGTATCACATCATCCCCAACTTGAAAGAATTTTCGTCCCGAAAATTGATCTAAAACAATGGTTTGAAGTAAGTTCCGACGAACTCGATCTATAGATACTTCACAACGCGTGGGGGCTAATCTTGTGATCAGTGGAAATCATGGTATGGTGGTTAGCGTTTTGTTATATCAGTTGCCAATCGAAGAAACAGGGAATTAATGAGGTTCGTACAAAGATTCGAGCGAAACAGGGGTCCCTTAAACGTCCGAAGGGTTTGGCCAGCAAATTTGTTGTCAAGAAGTAACTTCCAGTGGTGGTGCATGGCGGCATGGCACAACAGGGAGGTCCGTCACCTTGCGGTCGCGCGAGTGTATCATTTGTCCAAAACAGAGTTTGGTGGGTAAGGTTTAGTGTTGCAAAACGACAAACGCGTGTAACTGTGACTGCTTCACTCCTAGCGGCGATGACAAGTGAAAGTGATAAGGTTCGTCTACAGGGGTGCGTGGGTATAGTTCTCCTAATCTCGTGTTCGTTTGGGAGTTCCATCTAGCGATGCCTTCACATGGTTAGTTCTATTAAAACAAGGGTGCACTGGAGGCCCTTGTGATCGGTCTAATTGGTGCCTTCGGATAGAAGCGATGCTTCGCGTGTTGTAGGGTTGGGTTTCAAAAGCTGTAAGAACGTTCTCCGATTTTATTACTCAGGGATTCACAGCTCCCCGCTATGCTAAGGAGGTTGAAGTTGCGAAACCCTCGAAAATCCTACGACGAAGCTGTGATAGTATTTAGCAAACCTAAGGGATTTCTGTTTATGGATAAGTCAGAAACTTCATGGATAAGTGGAAGACACTCGATCTTCCTTTCTTAAAGTGGCAAATCGGTGACAAGAGTTAGTATGGCAGGGTAGCCCTTCCGTAGACACTTCCGGGCTTTCATGACTGTGACAATGCCAACAACGGCACCACTACGATGATCTTAAACTGATAAGAATTCCCCACTGGGGAGAGGGGACGCATGATTTTCTGTTTGCAGAGAATTTTCCGCTTGATACCTAGATAACCAAGTCCATGTCAACGACCATGTCAAAACTTACAAAAGTGTCGCATCAACCGATAGCGGCAGTGCATCAACCCATAGACACCGGATAGTACAAAGGCCAGCGAGAGGTTTGCCATAATTAAGGTAACTGTAGTGGAGTCAAAGATGTGACTCTTGTGGTGCAAAGGTAAAAAGAGGTAAGGTGACGACTCAGTACAAGAAATATCCCTTAAACGATAAAATAAGAAATCCATTCAAATTAAACCATATAAGTCACTACATCGAATATTCGCAAAAGTTTTAATTACCATGATTGTTTATACGAAAACAACTGAAAGAAAAAAATAACTAGATAAACGATTGAAAGACGAGTCAGTCGTCCACGTCACCGTCCCCGAGGTCACTACCATCATCATCGTCCCCGTCATTATCCGAGACCTCCTCTGGCTCTTCTTCCTCCTCCTCTGGCTCTTCCTCCTCCTCTTCGGGCTCTTCATCAGACCCTTCCGCCTCTGGTTCGGGAGGTGCCGGGACTGGGGCTGGCTCGGGTTCAGGTGCGAAGCGGGCTTCCTCCAAGTGATGGACCCTCCAATCTATCATACCTATCTGTTGGGCCTGCGAGTTAAGCCTTTCATGATCCAATCGAGCGTCTCTCAGTATCAGACCCTGCACCTCACGCCCTTTTAGGGCTTCTGCCTTCAAGTCATTAGTCCTCCTAATAAGTTCCTGTATCTGCTTCTCTTGAGCTTCCAATCGCCCTCCTTGGGTATCAACCTTTCTTAGTAATTTCTGATTTTGCTCCATTAAGACTTGGTTTTGTTCTATTAGAATCTGGTTATAATCTCGGAGGGCCTTACTCACAGCCGCCTCGGCCTGAGCGCTGAGGGAGTTAACTGGTAGGGCATGCGTAGGGCGGGAGGACGACTCCCCGCCCTGTGCGAGTCTCTTCCTATAAGCAGCACGCGTCTCCATCTGACGCGGGGGTGAGTGAGTATCAGCGGGTGCCTTCCCTGGCGCCCGGGATTGGTCGGAAGATGCGGACGATGTAGACATACCTGTCGAGTTGATGACGTAACGCAAGTTAAACGAAAGGATGCACACTCACAACGTTCCAAAAGAGGGTATTAACGCAGAAAGGAAATATGACAGAAAGAGTAAGCACACAAGGTTTCAATCAATGGTTGCTACGTCCGTTTCCTCGTCCACTCATGTTTCTATATATGGGAAATGAACTAATTTAGGGGTCGAAAACGAGGAAAGTGTTTCAGGTTTATCACGTCGAGAACGATTAACTTCCATGTTCATACACAAACGGGGAAGAACCCCTCTTACACTCGTTAAGCCTCATTGGGATTTGCATGCACCACGCGTTATTATTATGTGTGCACCCATGATAATAAGGCGGTTTGCATGCTCCTCTCAATGCTTCTTAACTTATGTTTGAAGTTTCTCCCACCCCAATCAACACAAAATATGCACTACCAACAAGATGAGAATTTACTAAATGTAAGTGTTATGTTACACTATCAATGTGTCATGATGCCTACCATGTCGTATCGTGCATGCTATAAATATAATTACGTTTACTAGGCATATAATGCATAAGCTAAGGAGGAACGAACCTTGCAGTCTGAAGCTGAGTGTCATGGTCATCGTTTGGATCAATTCGGTTATAGTCTGGTTTTATGAAAACATTTTTAAAACCGAGTTCTCTATAACCAGTGGCTCTGATACCAAACTGTCACACCCCCAAATTACCACCTAGGGCGTGTCCCTAATGGAGGTGCGACGGTCCAACAGAGAGCCACCAATCATATCAAACACAGGTGATAATGTAATAAAATACCCAATTGTAATGTCTGAAAAGTTAAACCAAAACCCAAGTATTGAGCGGAAGCATAAAGGTGTAAATGTATCAAAACCAAATCAAAGTAATTGTTTGTTTATGACCACAACCACTCCAGCAGCATCAGACAGCAAGCTCCCCAGTTCCTTCAGTAATTACCTACAAGCATGTAAACAAGTGTGTCAGACTACGCTGGTGAGTTCAAGGTTTGTGTTTGTTTACCAAGTTGCGTTACCAGTCATGTGAGTAAAACAGTTTACAAAACGATATGTTGTTCGTTGTTATGATGTTTGCCGTTTCGATGTTGCTCATGTTAGATACCCTAGGGAGTGTGCCCATAAGTATCCGGGGAGTGGGTACCCCTTAACGACCGTTTGCTATGTTGCCTTCGTTAGATACCCTAGGGAGAGTGCCCATATGTATCCGAGGAGTGTGCCTCTAACAACCATAGCCCTATCCAAATAATTAGTTCACGCCCGTCCTTACGGCCCGGTGTGAGGTTTCCCACCTAATAGCGCTATCAACTAATCACCCCCATTGCCCTCCAGGCAATAACCAAAACCGATTAAGTTATTTACCCAATGTTTCCCTTCCAAATGTTTACCAGTTGTCCCAAACCACCGGGACGCATGCTTGAGAAAAGTGCAGTGAACTCACCTTAGGTTTGCTCGGTTAGACAAGTTGCTCGTTAAATAAATTCAATACTCACAACCTAGCAGAGCGTTTGGTAATTATCAGCTTTACAGTTGGTTTACACATAGCCCACATCAGTGGTTATCACATATGGCACGTATAACGGTCAAGTAACAATTCAAGCAAGAACAATAACTATTCCTCATCAAAATCAGTGAACCAAATGCTCCATATCACATCAACCGGTTAACCTCAATCTCGGCCCACTTAACATGTATATAAATAGGTTTCCATGTTCTATTTGTTGTGCATAATTCAATAATTAATACCCAACCCTATGCATAATTCGTAGCCCACTGTTATATTTTCACGTTGCCCGCTTACCCCTGTTCGGCCCAATTCAACAAATATAAACTATTACAATTACCATGCAGCCCAATTAACTTGTTCAACACTTCAGCTAGTTCATGAATGATTTAAGTCTATTAGCACACATGTTTCGGCCCACTAGACACCCCTAAGCACTATACAGCCCAATTCACTAATTCAGCCTACTTATTTATTACGGCCCAGCTACCAGACCTGCTTATACCCGATCCGGATGGCCCATTAACTAAGCTGTTCGGCCCAGCACAACCTAATAAGTCCGATCCATTAATTGCAGCCCAAACCAACCTGTTTTTACCCAAATCCAACCGTATGTACCATCCTCTCGTTATGTGGCCCATTATACGAACAGCCCAAGTTATTAAATCAATTAATCAACATGTAACACTTAATCAACCAACCCAGATCACCCAATCCGAAGGTCTAGCACATATCCTCATAAAACAATCGAACAGTTTGTCACATCTTAGTCATATGTTCTGTTATAGCTTATCCGAGATGTATTCCAATTATCATTAAATCTTGGGCAGTCGATTTGGTATGTACAAGATGTATTATAATTATTACAAAATCTTAACTCATAAACAAGAATTATTAAGCAGATTCTGATCGACACTAGGGTATTCACATACAATCATGGCATCAAAACATCAACCCTATAACATCATGTATAGCAACAAGGAGTTTTATATACTAACCGTTATTATCGAATGAATAGGATCTCCTACGTCTTGATGCGTATCAATGAAGAGGAGGGGTGGGGTTTTGTTTACTGATGTCGAACTCCAGGAAGGAGAAGTGGGAGGGTTTGTTATACTTTTAGACAAATCAGAGTTTTAGTTGGCTTACAATACGTATTCTATTCCTTATATGAAAGGGTTAAAGTGTTGGGCCGGTTACACCATCTAGACATTAGACACGTGTTGGGCCGATTACAAATTACATATGGGCATTGGGCCAGTTGTTATTCGGACGATACTAAAGTTGGGCTGAGCTTATTATTCAAACTAATGGACAAGAGAAACAAGGATGTTGGGCCGGCTGTTAACAAGGATGTGGTGTTGGGCCGGCTCGCTAATATACAAGGGGGTTGGGGACCAAACAGTGTATATTTATTCGATATAAATATGTGGGCTGATTACTTTGTTTAATAACGTTTGTGGGCCGATTAATACATTAATACATTAGTTGGGGCCGGCTTAGATTACAACACATGTGAAGGCTTAAACATAAATATGACGCGTTTACTAGTCGTAATGGAAGTGAAGGAGGAATAACGAGGAATCAAAGTTAGTGAAATTAACCTTAAAAGTTCGGGTTGTCACAGCATGTTTCTGCAAGGGCGGTTACGGACCGTAACCATTTTAGCTTACGGTTCGCAAGAGGTGTTTACGGACCGCCAGGCCATATGCTTACGATCCGTAAGGAGGTCGCTGGCAGCAGATTTTGGACAGCTGCCTGTTCAACCTGTTAACCGACTTAAAACGTAAATATTTGAAACCTGGGGCTTGCTAGGCAGTTTTTAGTCTTATAGGGACACTTGGGACCATCTCCTAACTATCCTAGAGTTACTTGGCAAGATCCTAAGGCACTTGGTTTGCTATAAAAGGAGCTTGTGTGTAACCATTTTTCACTTGCTCACTTGGCACTCTTGTTCAAGATCTCTGGAGCTTTCCTGGACTACAACAAATTTTCTTAGGCATCATAAGCATTCTTAGGACTCTTGTAAGTGTCCTTAAACCCCTCTAATTACTTTTAGCTTAGTTAATTAGCTAAAAGTCAAACCATCGTAATTAAGGTTTGACTTCGTGATTACTTATAATGTGCTCTGTCAAATCACGAATTAAAGATACCTTTAAGTAGGTAATTATGTGGGTAACAAACCCTTAAAAGGGTAATTCCAGAATCCCACTCTAGCTATGCGAATTGTCGAGTCAAAGTACATTATAAAAAGTCAACAGAAATGACTATTTGCAAATTAATGCATAATTAGCAATGTAGGTTACATGCAATCTATTTGATCATTAAAATAACTTGGTAATTAATGTAAGAACATGTTCCAACATGTTCAACTCGACAATTTTCAGTTTAAGCTCGGTTTGGAACCGAAAGTCGCAAAGTTTGACTTCTGCTGTGACTTTCAGTTCTGACCCGTTTAAGTCAAGATTAGGATTGCCTTAGAGCTTATTTTGAACCTATTTACATATTAGTGTAACTCTCTGAGTTTATACAACTTGGTTCATTAGATATCCTATTCACATGCATGTTTCCGTTAATCGCTTATATGTTGACCGTTATGCCCATTTGACCTTAAAACGTGATTTTTGAAAATGTAAAAGGGTAGGCACCTTAGCTACTGATTTATAAACTTGCACCCAAAATTTGAAGTCAGTTTGAGGTCTAGATTAAGAGTTATGCTCAATAGCGTAATTAAGGGCTTCTTTGATAATTAAATAGCGTAAATTACGTATAGCCTATTAAAACCCAAATTTTTATACCAAAATTTTTACCCACTGTTATAAAATAATATTTTGGGATTTTTGGTGATTTTTATTTATTTTTAGGCTGAGCATAACTTAGTGTTCTAAGGTTAATTCGGTTTATGCCGGTTTTGCCCTTTTTAGCCATAAAATGAGTTTTACAAAACCTTTTGACCTCAAACCAATTTCTACTGATTTGTTATGATAAATTAATTATTTTGAGCCTTCTGGAATATTAAAAATATCAGCTTTTTACAGAAAACCCGGAAATGGCTCCAAACCGCCTTTTAGGCATTTTTAAACGCTTAAGTGTGCACTAGAACCTTATTAAGCTTAAGGGTTTGAACCTACTGATATAATTAGTGGAATTTTCATATTTTTAAATAGTAGGCAAATGTTTGGAACTCAGAATTCCAGAATTGACCTTTTAGGCATATGTGAAATTACCAAAATGCCCCTACGGTGCATAGTAAGGTTAAAGATAATAAATTTCACATAAATTGGATACCCTACTGTTAAAACTTAGTAAATTAAGTATATTTACTAATATATTCAGACCTGTAACTCAGGTTATCATTTTAACCCTTTTTACCTTATAAAATGACCAAAACGCCCTTTTGAGGCATAGTTTTGGTTTATAATCATTTGGGGCATAATGGAAGGTATCATTCTGATATCACAACATATTTTAAGCATATTGACTTCAGGAACTTGTATTTGACTCTTATGGTTACTCGTTACGCATTATACGCGTTCGGATCGGCTTAATGACTAGTTTGGCCATTTTAGCCGAAACGGGTCAAACCATATCTTTTTGGTCTCAAAATCCAGAATGTGATTATGTTACCCATATAAAACAAGTGTGCAAGCTTGTTGGGGCAAAACCACATTCTAAAACGGTTTTCGCCGTATTGTGCGTTTAAAACCATAATCTTTATATAAAACTAACCAGTCTAAGCTTAAGACTCGTTAGGATTCTAATAGGTTATTAAAACCTTAATTTCCAGATCTAGGAGCCCAGTAAAAGCTACTTGCACTCGTTATATTTGGTTTATACTTGCTCAGGTAAATACGTTTAACTTATTTTCCCTATACGGGCTTGGGGTACGGTATATAAAATACCGCTTGGTCGGGAAATTGACCATAACCGGTCTTGGTTATGTGCAGTCAAATGAACCCGTTTGAAAATGCTGTTTTGTTTGTTTAACGCCTTTGGGGGCTTAATGACCATGTCCCGGATATCCTTGGCATCATTCAAAGAATGGCCACGACCTTAGCACTCGGGTGTAGGCGTACACCCGTAGCGCTGTATAACATGTATAATCGTCGGTACGAGAGAAGTCTCGCGGCGGAAATATATTAAGTGGTGTGTCTATTAATCCTTAACCCGGAAAGAACCCGGGCTACTGAACGCAGAATGAACATGTAATTCTTTTACAAGATCATTAAGCAAATAATTATCCCAAGTTATAAAAAGTTTTATGCCACGTGCATTTAAATCAATTTTAAACCTTTTCAAAATGAGTCAGTTAAATTGTATTTACCAGTGTAAATTGACGTATTTTCCAAAAAGACTAAGTGCAGGTACTACGCGTAATAGGCTGGTTACTCCTTAAGCATCCATAGAAGTCTCGCAAGCTTAGGATGCATGAAGTCTGTTGAAATGAAGTTTCCTGTTTGTTTGATTCTGCTTGTGGATTCTATTTCGACATTATGTGATACTTTAATATTACAATAATTTAAGTTGAAATGAATCTATCTTTGCTTCCGCTATGCATTATAATTTGTGTTGTTTGACTATGATGATATCAACTGCGTCACGATAATCCCCCACCGGGCCCACCGGTGACACGTGGAAATTAGGGGTGTGACATTAATGGATGAACGTCATGGTTTTACTTTCAATAGCTTTTTTGTGATTAAGCTATGGTATTAAGAAGTCACACCAAATAAACCCACGCTTCCGCAAAGCCAGGGTGTGACAAACAGGGACCTTCTCGATATTCTCAGGTACAAAACCAGAAGCCGTAGAAGGAGACATTGTTACAAGGATTTCTTGAGCAGACTTCCCTTTCTCCACATCTTGGGCAACAAATTTAGGAGTCTGTGGCTGACCAACACCGGCATCCAAAGTCTCCGGGCTGATATTTTTTCTGCATCAACAACAACATCAGCTAATTTTTCAACCACAGGGTTCTCTACCCCAGCAGTCTTCTCTGTCTCATTCTCAAGATCCTCAGCATTCTCTAACTGCTCAGCAACAGAGGCGCGAGGAGGAGAGGGCGGAAGCTCCTCATTAACCATAGATGATGGCTCTGTGTGAACAGGAGAGTTTGGTTTTTCTGCAAGAACAAACACATAAATCACAATTATTCAAGCGTTTAAGAGGGAAACAAAGAGTAACACCTACCAAAAACAGGTTTTGCAATAAAGGCATCAAGATTGCCCTTTCTGGTGATTTTCTTCCTCCGAACCTTCTTATCTGGCTGACCTTCAGCCTCAACATCAACTTGTTTCCTTTTCCCCGCCTTCTTCCTTAACAGACACTCAGGACTTGACTCTAAATCAATATGGTCATCAGGGTTCGATGGAGGAATGTCAGCAGCATCCCTGGGTTCTGGCTTAGGTCTCCTCACAACTGCAGGCGCAAGACCCTCCAAAGAATCAGATACCACCACATAATCACGCCAGGATTCAGAGGAATGGCGCGTACCTTTCTTCTCTCCTCCTACATTTTTGGTCTTAGAAGATTGGGTTTTCTCCACTTCATTCTTCTTTGGCGCAGAAGTAGCAGCAGGCGCACGTCTTTTCTTTTCAGGGCCTATGCCCAGGTTAGACAGCTCACCTACTAAAAAGCGCAAAGATTGACTCATCCAAATGCGCGAAATCAACAGAAATAGTATTGCGATGAAAAATTACCAGTGCCAGAAGCGGGTTGTGCGGTCAAGTCATCATCCCGCGGAAGAACAAAATTCCTCACAATTCGGTGGTATCAGAGCTCCTCATCAGGTCTCTTGGGAATGGTAGCCATCTTTCCACCTTCTCTCTCAAAAGCAACAGCATATAAAGAAACAACTGCAAAAGAAGAGAAGCAAAGGCAAAATTCAAAAAAAAAAAAAACAACAACAACAACAAGAAAGGGCAGCGAATAGGGTAAACCCCAAATCTTACTTTTGTCGCCTTCCATATACACTAGCTTCTCTTCCCGATTCATTCGCCAGTTCAGACTCATGCTAGCACCAACAAGGGCTTTCTCCGGAAGAGCAATAGACGGAACATCTTTCAAATCCTGGTACCAATTTTCGTCGGAAGGAGTCTGAATAGTCTCAGTGGGGACATCCTCTTTTCCCCTAAACGTCATCCTCATCGGGATAACCCCAACTTTAATGAAAAAGAACTTTTGTTTCCAGTCATGAAAAGACTTTGGGGGTTGCAGCAAGATCTTTTTCACAGATGCCCTTTGCATAAAAGAATAGAATCCCTGAAAACAGTGCATTTGATGGAAAACATGAAATCGAGGAACCGTCGGTTCAATATGCATTGTACGGCACATAAATTCAAAGTGACGAACCCTAACCATACCAATAGGGTGCATCTGGGAGATGTGAAACTTGTAATAATCGAGAATTTCAAGGAAAAATTTGGTTGCAGGCAATTGGAAGTTTCCTGCAGAGAAAAAGTCCCAAAATAAAGTTATATACCTGGCCGGAGCATCCGCCGCCGTCTGACCCTCGTCAGGGTACCGAGCACCCTAGCTTTCCGGAAATTAAAAATTCCGAATCAAACCATCGAAAGTTGCCCTAGACCACTTCAACGGTGGAAGTTCGGCAGCCATTTCTTCAGCAGAGTCTTCGTGATGATCTCCGATTGACATAAGAAAGAGAAATTGCAAATTCTTTTGAAAAACTGATAAAGGGGATGAAGAAGAAAAAAGTTTTTCAAGAAAGCAATGATTAACGAAAATGAGCAATGGAGAAGATTTATATACCCGCCGCCATAAATAATCTAGGTAACTGCAACAACACCTTTTTCGGGGTTGGCATAGTTATCCAAGCGTCAGGGGCGAGTGGGAAAGAACAACAAACGCGAGACCACGCGCGCGTGGGAAACACGGTCAGTAACGTACAACTGACAGGGACAGCCTGTCACACGTCAACAGTCATTACTGAACCTTCCTACATACCCGAAGTCAAGATTTTCAAAATCAGAATAATAAGCAAGAGTATCTTCTCCCAAAAGATTCTCCACTTTCGCGCCAAAAATCTCTACAGCAAAAGCACCTCTCTCTCATAGTCCAGTGCTCCACTTATTTGCATAAGAGCAACACTAGACTGGGGCACTTGAAGGGGTAAGGTCCCAAAAACCTTACTTCAAGTACTTGGGACCATACCACAACCTCATTCTTTTAACCTTCTTTAGACCTTGTACGGCTGCACACTGGTCCTACAAAGAAGACTTAGAAGGTAAGCAACAAGCAACACTTGCGCGCCCGAAGGAAACTAACAAAATCCTTGCGCAAGTCTCCATAACAGATAAGGATAAAAATCCTAGCAAACACTTCCGCATAAATAATATCCAGACTTGGATATTATTTACGTCTCTGCTACCACAGAAGCAATATGAAGAAGAGCCACACAAGATTACAGCTGTGTTCTTCTAGAAGACTTCATCGTGCACCACCAGACAGTTATAACCGAATGGCCACGTGTCATCATCCCAGGCTCCCTTGAAGTCACGATGATAGCACGGAATTGAAGAGAGATCTTCACTTGCCCACTTTCCACGTGGCAATACCCCAACTGTTGATCAAAGATCGCGATCCGTGTGCTCTCACACTCGTTAAGTGATTAACAGAGGGAAAAATAACCGCTTGCGGAAATAGCACTTTCCGTCAATATTTCACCAACAGATTTTCCTGGCCAAACTTCGGCTATAAATAGAAGGATAATTCAGGTATAATCTTCAAGTTACATTCACTTCACTTTCACTACTTCTTCTTCATAAACCCTGTACTTATTCTCACGCTGGAGGGTGGTCATGGAGAGAACCCCCCATTCTCCCTTTGGCGAATGTCAAACGGTGGTTGTTTTGCAGTTGTGAAGAGAAGAAGATCTGTCACCCACGAACCGAACGAGAGGAGATAAACCCTTTTATCCAGATTCAAACCCCCTGGTTCTGTTGATTCCGGTCAATTAAACTAGTGTTTCTTCACACCTTCAAGTTCCTCTTCACATGAAATTTATGAAATCAAGATTTACAACATACCTTTTGCTTGGTAAGCTTAGATGATCATGAATTTAAGATCATGCACCGATTTCATGATGATTCCTTCTTTAATATTGACGTATTCTTGAGATTTTGGAAGGAGTCTTCTTCCCTCCTCTCTATATACGATACACACACCTTTTTGTGTGTGTGTTTTGACGTGGTGCGGTGCGTATATATTTTTAGATATATTTTAGCTCATTTTACTTGCGAATTCAAGTTTTAAACTTAAAAAACACGATATAATACTATCACTCTACACACACATTAGGGAAAGTGCACCCATCGCTGACGTAGTATAATGATGGAAATATATTGAGGTCGTCCAAGGACACAAGAACTTTTAATATCGGCTTATCGTTAACGTCTAATCTAACCAAATTTTGATAAAAAGTATTGAAAGTTTTAAAAAGATAAACTAAAAAGCAAAAATAAAATATAAGGAAAAACAAATAGACAAGAAGGAATCACTTGGTTCCAACCCCTCTTTTATGTATGCTTAAATGATTTCCGCACTTTGGGCATTTTAAGAGATTATCTTTAAGTTATAGTAGTAGGCCCCCTTCCAGGCAGCGTTACCCTCAACCTATTGGTCTGAGTCAGCAGGGATACAGTCCCGCAAGGTCGGATTACTGAAAGATAATTAAGTAAGTTATTAATGCGAAAAGTGGTAGGCCCCCTTCCAGGCAGCGTTACCCCCAACCCTTTGGTCTGAGTCAGCAGGGATACAGTCCTCGCAGAGTTGGTTTAAAGTTTTAATAGTAGTTTATAGATAAGGGATTCAAGCAGTTTCTTACTTCTCCCGAGGCGAACAGTACCGCCCACTCACGAAGTCTTACTAAGCTTGAACCAATTTCTCGCAGGATCTATACACCGAACGAGACATAGAATTACCCAACCACCCTTCTAACCCCCTTCCAAGTAGTTAACGTGCTTTGTGTAGACCGTAAAGACACGAATGTGTGAATCAACGACACATGAAGAATGGTTAAATAAATTCTCCTTCAATATAAAATGCTAGTTATTAAAGTCATTAATGTATACCCAAATAAAAAAGAGCCAAAGATTGGAAATCAAAAAGTAATACATAAAAGATTTGTCTTCACCAAGTAATGTAAGACTTTAGCCAAGCATGGCCTTTGTTTGAAAAGAACTCTTACGATCGATCTTGGATCCCGAGACTACTACACATTCTAATTGATGGAAGATGAATGATGGTGGTGGGTATTGGTGTTGTAGTGGTGATGGAGTGGTGGCAAGTGTGAGAGACGTGGTTTGCCAAGGGATGGATTGGAATGGAACCAAGCACCCCTATTTATAGCTGAATTCAGACGATCAACACAGCCCGTGCCCGCCTAGCATGGCCCCGTGGCCATCTTTCTATCTCTTTTTCATTAACTGCAGTGTCAGGTCTTGTACTAACATGGCCCCATGTGTCAACGGCATGGCCCGTGGCCATTGTACTTGATGTACTATCCCATATTCTGCGAATCTTAGAGTTGACCATGCCCCGTGTTTCCTTAGCACGGCCCCGTGTTGGTGGTCTGGTTTGTCCTTTGCTGTTGTTTTTTTTCTGCAGAGAATCTTGCCTCGGGCATGACCCATGCCTGGTGGGCACGACCCCATGCCAGAGCTTCTGATATTGCTATTTTGTTGGTTTGGATGTGGATGGGTGCTTGGCGAGTTGTGCCAATCTTCCTTCTTTGTATTTATGTTGGTTTTTGCTGTTATTTTGCTCCTTTTGTGCGTGTAAGCTCTTTTGACCCTATAAATTAAAAAGGAACAAAGAAACAAACTTTTTCCAACATAATTACCGAAAAAGGGTTGATTTTACGCCGTATTTGATATAATTTATATGTTGTATTTTACGTACATCAAATAAACCTACGCTTGAATCTTTGCTTGTCCTCAAGCAAAACTCTATAATATGGCTTACACACCCAAACGAAATAGGTAGAAGAGAAGGTTTTGGACTTATCTTTAGAGTGTCGGGAATCCAAGTTCTAATTTATTTTGTTTTAATTTTATTTACAATCTTATTCGTCATGATTTCTCAAATAATGCCATCGTTGTTGAAGAACCCAAAAGCATCTCTCAATATCCTTCCGCGAAGACTCTTGAACCTTTTTAAAGTGAGCTCTTTTTTCATTATACGGGTCCCTGAACGTCTTCACAACAACTGAATACTTATGATAAATTCCATCGCATAAATAGTATCCATGTTGATAGTAGTTCCCGTTTGCATAAAAAGATGCTTTGGCAGCTCGACCAGATATGTAGTCTTCTACCAATGAAGACTGCTCGAAAATGTTTAAATCATTGCCGCTTGTCGGTCTCGTTGAATATATTCTCTTGGTAAAATCTTACGTTGAGGCTCGCTACAATGTTTCATATAACGAGCCACTAGTTCGCACGCACTAGTAACCGCCTCTTGCTGACCTCCTCATCGGTCGAGTCATCCTCATCCGCTAAGAAATTTGTAACACCCCAAAAATGGGTTTGGTAATTAAACCACGTTAATAGTAATGACGGGTAAAATACCATTAGTGGCAAAAATTAACCCGGTAAATATTAGGATTTAAATAAATAAACTAGATGTTAGTTAAAAAGTAGGATAAATACTTTGAGAAAACAAAGTATGTGAAGAGGCCTGAGTTAACGGGACTTAAAATGAAACGGGTTATGACTATCCCGAACTCACTAAGCTAACTAGGAAAGTTTAACCTAGTTAACAAGACAAAATATTGTTGAAAATAAGTAGGTTGTAGCCTACTTACTAATTAACGAAACATGAGGGGCTAATAATGCTAAGTAAGAAACTTGGGTTATTAAAATCAAAAATAAAACACAACACACAGTGTGTGTGTGAGGGAGATCGACCAGGAGAGCTCACAAGGGGCTCAAACCCTAACTTCAGCAAAATCAACAAATTGAAGCTTGATTCAAGCCCTAAATCGATGCATGAATACATAGAAACGATCACCTAGTCGTGGGGATCGTAAGGTATGTCAAATTTTTGATATTTATGAAGTTGAGATTTCTTGATGAACTTATAAAAATCGAAATTCAAGCTTGAATGATTGATATTTGGGTGAAACTAGGAGGAATTCTTGTTTAGAGACAAACCCTAGTTGAAAACTTGAAGAATTAGTATTAAAAACTAGGGATTTGATGATTACCCTTGAATGTGTTAAGTGGGTTCTGATTAATAATGAAGATAATGATGTGCTTATGCTAGGAATCATCACAATTGATAGTTGAAGCTAGATACTTAAACAATTTGAAAGTTTGGGTATTGATCATACATGACCCGAATTGGTTTTTGAATGTTGTAGTGAAATTAGCAATTTATATCATGAATATGGATGCTAGAAATCATATTACCTACTAATTGGTGTGTAAAAACTAGAATTGTTAAGAGTTCGGATGAAAATGTCTAAATGGGTTCAATGAACCAAATGTGCGTTTGAATATGTTAATAGATAAATTGACTTTTAGGAAGTCAAACTGACCAATGATTTGATCGAGTGATAAATTTGACATAAGACCCGTAAGGTGGGGTATTCATAATTGATAATGACTAATCTGACCGTCTTACGAATTATGATGATAGTTTGACGCCTAACGAGCTAGGTGGAAGCTTGATGAGGGAGCGGGTCAAACGAATCAAGAAGGAAAGTTAAAGCGTGGTTCGGATGCGAGGTAAGTGAAACTTACGCCTTTTGTAGAATATGTATCGATTCTGGAAGTATTAAATACAATTGAGATGATATTGAAATATGGTTACCGACACGAAATGACACGGGTCGGAACTAAAATCTAGTGTTAAAAACCATAGTAATGGTATAACGGGGTGGAACGGTAAAGTAGTCATGAAAAGACTAAGATAAAATTTGTTTTCGTACGGCTACTTATTAAGTGAGCCTAAACTAATAAAAATGGTAAAACGGATCAAATGGTAATATTGATACCATTTGACAATTAACAACTAATAAATATATGTTACGTCTCATACTCGCAGGATGAACGGCTCGTGAATTAGCGATTCTATGAAATAGCAAATAAGTGAAGACAAGGTATTAAAACGGGTCAATATGTTAATCCGAGCCAGGTACGTATAATTATGTGGTAGTTAAAAGTGCTAATTTGGTCAAACAGATAGTGATGGTCCTTCGCCGTAAAACGAAGGACATAAAGTGGACCAAAAAGCCCTTGATGGGTAAATCGGGTAAACAACCATTATGGGCTGTTAGAAACATGTTTTAGGGTAATGTAAACCTTAGATAAGCATGCGAGTTATAGGAATAAGGGTTCTCGGGCCAAATATCTAAAAATGGTCATTTGCGTAAAATGACTAGCTGAAGAGTAAAATTTGGAAAAAGGGTTCATTATGTTAAATCCACTACGGAATAGTTGTGGTGGAATATATGTAGTTAATTAGATATGGAACTATGAAGTGTCAAAAGAAAAGAGCAACTTTTAGACTAAATTGCTTGAATTCTCTAAACGGGTCAAAACTGCTTATGCACATAGTTTGCGTACTAGTCGCGCTATTTATAAAAAAAATATGAACCCAAGCTAAGGTTGTGTGTTAAATAGATTAGCGTATGTATTTTGATTGTTTAAGAATTGATTTAGTGGTTTTAAATACAAACGAGTCAAAATGTTGATTTTGAATAATAAGCCGATTGCTTAAAAATTTAGAATTTTATTAGTTCGGATGTTGAATTTTAATCCATGTGATGGAGAATTAAATTATGAATGCGTAGGAAAAAGAATCGCGTAAAACGAATGTGTAGTTTGAAAGTTATGCACGTTTTTGTGCAACTTAGGATTGAGTATTTTGGAGCTGGGAATCTGCAGCTTAAGGAAAACAACTTTCTGCCGAAACTAGCTTGTCGCGTCGTGCGACAGCCAAGGGGAAAGGTAGTCGCGGCACGCGACCACCCTCGCGGCCCGCGATGGATTTAGAGAACCCTGTCGCGGCACGCGACAGGGGGAAAGTCTGCATTTTTTCGTTTATTTCGTTATTCAGGTCAAGGAACTTGATGGATTATGTTATATTAATGTCAAAACTAACATTTGAGTTGGTTTTGAATACAGGTAATTGATATCGGCCTTCTGGATGAAGATCGAGTGTCTAACAAGAACCGAAATCAAGAAAATGAAGCTTCCGCAAGTTGCCTTATCGTTATTTCTAAACCACAAACTTGTACCTTATGTTGTATAACTCTTTTTATAAGAAAAGTTTTTAACAAATTCGTATTTTCCCAAGAATATGTAATCATAATTACATGTTTATATTTGTAATTTCAACGAAAACCGTTAAAATAATAGCAAGGGTGTTACAAAATTTTTGTAGTAATAATTTGCAATGGACGACGAGGAAGTCGGGAAATCCATTTTTTTATAAAATGGGTGAAGGTTGTATAAAATTTTGATGTTTGAAGTTGTGGGTGAAAGAGTTTTTTGGTTGTGGTTTATATAAAATGGATGAGGGTATTAGAGTATTTATATAAAAAAGTTAAATTAAAAAAAAATAAAAGAAACTAGTGGTTATCATTACCGTTGGCAACGGTAATTGGCCAATTTAATTTCGATCGGGGTTAAAAAAAAGAACGCTCCAAACCAATTTTCGCAAAAAAAAACGCCCACGGGGGCCGATAGAGGGGCGTGGTTTGATGTTTTCTTCCAAGAAAACGCCCAACATTGCACGAGTACGGATAGTCTTATAGTTAAAATTTATACACTATAAATTATCAACTTTCTTGTGCATTGTGAGTTGTACATCATGTTTGGGGAGTTTTCCAAAAAAAAAAATGTTAATTTTACACTTTTAGCCCAAAAGCATTTAATGTATTAATTTTTAACCCAAAACTATTTGGGTTATAACTTTTAACCCAAAACTTTTTATATTTTCAGTTTAACCTAATAATTTTTTTACTTTCAACTTTGGTCTCCTATACTTTTCATATATCGCAAGTTTTTCGTTTTACGCTTCATTCTAAATTTTGCAACTTAACACGGAGAAATGTGCGTGTCTGGTTCAACATTTTTACGTTCCGTTTTACGCTTCGTTCTAAGATGCAATGTACGTGTCTATTTTTTTCATGTTTGACAAGTTCGTCATAACGTGCGGTTACTAAATCGACTTAGTTATTATTTTCTATGTTTTATGTTTTAGTCTAATTTTTTCGCCGCAAATTCAGTGTTGGTGGTCGCTGGCGATTGTATGACACTGATGCTATGACACGATTTATGCTCCTCGCCGTTTTCCAAAGAAAAAATGGTTATGCATATGGTTGTTGTAATCTTGGCTTTGGGGTTTTTTTAAAGAAAGATGATTTTTTTTTAGTTTTCACTGAAAAGTATTTCATAAATTATTCTTAACCTAAAACTATTTGTTTTTTTTTTTTTTTTACTTTTAACCTAAAACTTTTTATCTTTTGCAATCTACCCTCACAACTTTTATTACTTTCAACTTTGACCTTTTATAGTTTTCATTTTCCGCAAATTTTTCGCTTAATGCTTCGTTCTAAATTTTGTGACTTAACACATCGCAACATGCGTCTTTAGTTTAACGCTTTTATGTTTCGTTCTAAATTTTGCGAGTTAACACGACGCAGCGTGCGTGTGTGAGTGAACGTTTTTACATCGTCTATTTTTTTTCCCGTTCGAGAGGTTCAACATAACGTGCAGGTCCTACATCGACTTAGTTATAACTAAAGAATCCCCGCCGCATTGCGGCGGGTCGTAATTCTAGTTATAACAAATATGTAACAATAACTTGTAGCCTCATAACGAAAAAGTAAATAATACCAGCAATACTTACAGCACAATGTATATACGCTATTCAACTTCAGCAATCGATATTAGACCATGCGTAGTCGTCCCAAAAATGGGCGTTTTTTTTGGTAAACCATGCCCAAGCACGCCCGACCCACGGCCCCCCGGGGCGTTTTTGAACCATTTTTTTAAAGCGTTGTTTAAAAAGCGCCGGAGCCCCGCACACTTTTCGAAATGTTACCGTTGATAAACGGTCAAATTAATTAAAAAATATTTTTTTATTTCAACTTTTACCCTATTTAAATCCCACTTCTCACCTCATTTTTTATAATCTTTTCACCCATATTCTCTAATTTTTAAAAACTTTCTCCACTTTTCACCCACAATCATGAATCCCTTCCCAACCCCCATTCGGTGTGCCTTCGAGACCCGCTAACCCCAATAAATATCGGCCAAACACCACGCAACCGCAACCGAACTTCAACCTACAAGACATGGATCTTAACGTATTTGCCTACGCCCAAATACTAGCATCGGCCGGTTCGCAACCATTCTTTCAAGTTCCGCAAACCTTTCCAACCATGGGCGGTTCGCAACCGTCTACTCAAGATACCTATCCGGATATAGAACGGTACCGGAGACACAACCCGAGCTCGTTGTCGAGGGATCCAAACGTGGGAAAAGGTCTCACAAAAAGAAAGATCCAACCGCTCCTCGTCGAAAAGGAAACTACCAAGCATGGACGAAAGACGAGGAGTACGCGTTGGCACGTGCCTGGCTAGATATATCAGAGGCCCCCGATGTTGGTAAGTGTTTTAAAAAGTTATTTCTTTTTTACAAGTATTCGGCCCATTTATTATTATTATTTTTTTTTGTAAAATATAACTTTATAATTTTTGTGTTTCTTTGTAGCAAATTATCAAACATTACCGGTTTTTTGGCAAAAAATTCGTGAAACTTTTTTTAAAGATATAGGGAAAGATGAATATCGAGATAAAGATTCTATTTCGAGCAAATGGACCGATATCAACTGGAAATGTCATCAGTTTCAAGAGGTCTTTCAACGCAATTGGGACAACAGGGAAAGTGGCCAAACGACGCTAATGTTATAGCAAGAGCGTTGGAAGAATACAATGCTACGAAAGGCAATTTCATGTATTTAAGATGTTTGGATCTTTTACGAGGAAGTCCCAAATGGTCAAACGTACCGACGATGACCTCTAGCGTTAGACGTAAATCAAAGTGGTCCAAAACATCATCGTCAATTGACCCGGACACACCCACCTCAGATGATCATAACGTCGATTTAAATATTATTTTAGACGACGAGGAGGATTTGGAGTTGGAACGACCACCGGGTAGAAGAAGTGCCAAAAATAAGGGAAAAAAGGCGGAGTCCTCTTCTTCTAATCCCGAAATATTGAAGCAAGATTTCGAAGAGATGAATCGACGCCTTCAGGACATTCGAGATCTCGGTCATAGGCGTTTACAAACTATGGAGGAAAGAAACGCCGAAAATAAAAAGTTTGTCGTGATACAAGAATCGAGACAAATGGAGAAAGATATTGAATTCTTGTCTAAACCCATCGATCATCTCACAGGCGGCGCGTTGATCCTAGCTCAAATGCGTCGGCAACAAATCCGTCAAAAATACGGATTCTAGCTTAATAGTTTTTTATTTATTTGTTTCGGATTTTTTATTTTTTTAGGATTTTAGTTTTTTTCTTATTTCCGGTTTTTATTTTTTTAGAATTTATTTAATGAATTTTATTAGTTTTAATTAAAAAAATTAATAATTGTGTAATGATTGACGGGGCATTATTGGACATCATCACCACTATGCCCATTTGTGAAAAACGCCCCTTTGCTAACTAGGATGACACGTGACGAAAAACACTAATGAGTGAGGCATTATTCATCCTTACCACTATGCATGGTCTTAAGAAGAACAATATAAAGAACAACTTCAGAAAGATATATAATTTAAAAGAATTAAGTTTTTGAAAGAGGAGTTGCTGATTAGTATTACCAATTTAGATGGAAAATACAAAACTACCCTTTATTTAATATTAAAGAGATGAGATGTGTTTGTATTTTCATCTTGATTTTTATGGTTCAAAAATAGATCGAAAAATTGTATAGTCGTTGGGACTTTTGGTGTAAGTTTGATTTCATCAATGACGGATTTAGAAAACCTTCATAGGGGTAACGTTTTAAAAGAAAGGTGTAACGAAATCGAAAAAACGTCAAAAAAATGTCAATTTTTTCCAAAATTTACACTACCGCCGGAGCGCCAAAGGGTAGCGAAGGTTACCCCTTATCATAAAGTACATCCGCCCCTGGATTTCATGTAGGTCGCTCTCTGCTGTTGCTTGGCTCCCGGTTTGGGTTGCGTTGTAAATAAAGGATGCTTATTAGAAGAAGAAAAAAAATGATCTTGATCCTCCATAACTATGTTAATATTACAGTTTTGTTTATTATCTTGAAAAACTACTAACATATTGTAACTTTAATATCCAACAGTTAGGACTTAGGAGCTGTTTGGTTGGCATGAATCCTTAGTTAAGTTAGGGGGAGAAAAGAAATGATTCTCTCATTTTTTTTTTCTCTTCTCTCCGTTTCTTTCCAAATTGGAAAGATTAAATTTAGGCAAAAAGCCTCTCATTTTCTCTTCTCTTCTCTCTTTTAATGAAACTCTCGAACACAACTAAAAATTATTTATTTCCAAATCTTTTCTTTTCTCTCACTTAATGAAACTCGAGAACAAAGGGAATTAGAATTGCATTCCTTTCAATGTATGGTTGGACAAACGTAGAAAATTGAATTTGAGTTTAATTCCAACCAAATCCCCCATTTATTGGAATTCATATTCCTTTCAAAATTGAAAGGAAGGTTAAGAAACCCATGAGTATGTTGTAAAATTCCAGCTAAATCCCTCCATTTTTTAATGACAAATTTTATTTTTCACTGACTGTGAGATTCGAATTCATGACCTCTCCAACTTATATGTTTCTAAAAGTTCTCTCTCCCATTAGGTCATGAACCCCAACTAAATCCCCCATTGATCTAGGGGTGAGCAAAAGCAGGTCCGAACCGAAACAAACCCGATAACCGAACCGTATAGTACCCGAAACCGACCCTAATATAGTAATTCAGGTATTTGATCGGTTCCTATTATTGTATTCGTTCAGGTATCAGGTCGGTTCCAGGTCGGGAACTTTGAAGAACCGAATTATACCTACTGGACCGAAAAACAGATAGTGTACTAACTATATTCGGCCAAGCCCAACAACATAACTTAACCTAAAGTCTTAAACAACAATGTATAACAACCTTACAACCGTATATGAGATTTACATGCATAGCAGTTAACAGTTCGATCATTAAACATTGCATCTTTCAACATTAGATATTAGCCTTACCATTACAATCAAATATAACCCATCAACTTCATAATTATTGTACATTACCTAAATTCAAGAAACCTGCCCAAATTGATATGCACGACATAAAGCATCGAAAATATTAAACATACAAGATTCACATACCTTCTAGTGGTGTAATTTGGTAGATATAATTTGTTTGTTCCATAAAATGCTGCTGGATGGATTGAACAAATGTTGTTGAAAATCGATGATGGAAGATCAAAACATTCTTTACTGCAGTTACGTTTAGGTTCGGGTAGTCAGGGCTGGTCCTGAGAATTCATGTACCATGTTCGAGCTCGAAAAAACGTGTCCTTAGGCTTTAACGAAATTGGGTATTGGGCTCATTGTTCCCGAGTCATTTAACAGGGGGAGGTGAGGGGAGGGGAGGGGAAGGAAAATTTTCTCTCCTAATCTCTTCAATTTGGGAGGATGAATATATGGTCACATTTGGTCATATTTTCTTCCCTTTTCCCTCCCCTCCCCCTCTTAAATGAAACTCGGGAACATGGTTTTTCATATTTTCATCTCTTTTCCCTCCCCTCCCCCTGTTAAAGGTCTAAACCTAATGCAAATTGGCTAATAACTAATCTAAACCATAAAAATAGTTTTGTAAGTGAGCCTATGTTGGTGTTTGTATGGGTGTATCCTATTAATTTATTTATTTTTACATATACATATCGGAGTTTTTTAAAAAATAATGTGCCTTTCGAAATATCGGGCCCTGGCCGGTGGTCGTCCCCGCCCACCTTCAGGGCCGGCCATGCCGGTAGTGACCCGATACGTAACCGAAACCGAGTGTAAAAGGAACCAGAACCGACCCTTTATGTAGGGTATTATTTTGGGTAATATATTATAAGATGTTCGGTTATCGGGTCGGTTCGGTTCGGTTCCGCATCGGGTCGGGTCGGTTATTGACAAATGCTCACCCCTACTCCTACTGATTGATCTGGGTTTTTTTAAGTTTAATTGTTAGTAATTGGGAGTAATTTTGTCTTTTAAGTTTTTTTTTTTTTTTTAAATTCCAATTCTATTAACATATCTATCAACCAAACACATCCAAGGATTTCAAAGGAATCAATTAAATTCAAATTCATTTGTTAATTCTAATTCCAATGTAATTTGCCCCGATGATTGGAATGGAAATTACACATTTCTTTAAAAAAAAAAATTCCAAACCATTCCGCAAACCAAAACGCCCCTTAATGAAATTAAAAAGAATGTTAGGTTGATTTAGACGTTTAGACCGGGACGTCAAAAGGGGACATGAAGCGTCATGTAGCAGTCACGTCAGCAACTGTCAGAAAAATGGTGTGGGGCAAAAAAGGCGAAGTGGAAGGAGCGTGAAAGGGTGGTATTGTGTGACACGTACCATATATTTTTTGTATTTATTTTATTTTTAAAAATTATATAAAATTTATTAAATTTAAAAAAAATCATTAATGCTTATATAATAAATAACATTAACCGAAAAACATTACACTAAGTTAAAAAAAGATTAGATAAGTTAAAAAACGAAATTAAAAAAAAAAACAAAATAAACTAAACTAAACTAAAAAAAATACTACATAATTTAAAATTAAACCAAAACTAATATTTGAAAAAATGAAACTAAGTACGATATTTTCCATTATTTCTAGCTTCGCTTTCTCGTATATTTCTCTTCTTCGGGTCTAAGGCGATCAGTTTTCATAGTGAAAATTTTCATATCCGCTCGCTTTTCTCTCACCAAGGTCCTTCTCGTTTTACAAATTTACTTTTCACTCTAAAAGCTCGAGCACCTTTTCTTTGTGGGTGTTATTGAACAAAATTATTTCTTTAATTAGGTCTTACCAAACCGGAAGTGTGTTCCTCATCCGAAGTCTGTGATTTTTGCGCTATTTTTTTATTTATCTCTACCAAGTGGGCGTTTTGCTTCAACCTTGTCATCGCTTAAGTTTATCTCATACTCGGTACGAGTATCCGAACGATTAGTAGAGGAACTAGTTTTCGACGTTTTGGACAATGATTTTCCCGCTAGAGGTACTCTTTCCCATTTTACAGAGTGCCTCGCAACATCCCAACAATTAATAAATTTAAAGGTCCCCCTTTCTTTCCATCCGAATACAAGTTCATCGCACGCATCAACAAAACGACGCCGGTTTCGCCTTTGTTTGGGTTATTCTTTAGGTTGTTGTAGTGGTTGTTGAAGGCGGTCATGGCTTGATTTATTTCACGCCACTTTGACGAGAGACTATCATTATTTCTGATAGTAATCTCGTCCCAACGTTTTGGGATAAAGGTCACTTATTCGATTCCAAAAATTGTCACTCTGTTGATTGGTACCTATTTTAAAAATATATATATACTATTAATATAAAAAAATTACATAATTTTTTGAACAAATCTATTTATTTACAATAAATATAAAATAAATTATACCTAGAACCGAGTTCTCCAATGGAAAGCCAAGCTTTCGTCAACACCACCTCTTCATTATTTATCTACGGATATGGTTACATTTTTTTCGCGTAGAGGGTTCGAGTGTAGGTTGCGTTTCGGATACGGATTCGGATGTAGGGGCGCTTGGGATAGAGGAGTGAGCAGTTGTTTTTTAGAGAGGTTTTGCATTTGTGGTGGATAAAACATAAGGAGGTTCGCAAGAAGATGTCTGTAGGCCATTATGTTCGGATTGAAAGAACGAGGTTGAGTCGGTTGAGGCGAACTAGTATTCGGTATTTCTCCTACACCATATTGGTTTTTCGGATCGAAAGAACGATTTGTGGGGATGCTTTTTTATATAAAACATGAGAAATTTTATAAATTTTGAATAAATTACGTGGTTTGTCCTTTGACTTTATACCAACTTGTACCGTGTGTCCTTTTCCTTTGGAAATTACAACGATTGTCCTTTATTTGAAACTTTTGCAAACCACAAGTCCTTTATACTAACCTCCATCCATTTTCTTGGTTC
Source organism: Helianthus annuus (assembly GCF_002127325.2). Taxonomy (NCBI): domain Eukaryota; kingdom Viridiplantae; phylum Streptophyta; class Magnoliopsida; order Asterales; family Asteraceae; genus Helianthus; species Helianthus annuus. The sequence goes on from NC_035449.2 coordinate 69,090,392, forward strand.
AAACCAATCATGTGCCCCTCACATGAGGGACAAAACTATCATTTTATCATTTTTATTTAAATTACATGTATTGTCCTTAAAAACATCTTAGGTTATATACATATATATATATATATAGGGTGAGGTTTGGTTAAAAAGTCTAAAGTTCCTAAAAAGTGTAAAAAGTCATAAACAACATATAAAACCCACAAATAGCACAGTGAAGATTACTAAAACACCATATTCAAACACTAATAGTCCATAAAAACTTCAAACACACCATCATAGAACTATAAATATAAAGCATAAGATGGTATTCAACATAAAACACAATAATGTTTGTCATTCCAATATCAGAGTCTTATCATCCAAAACACAACACAAAACCCACGTGTATTATGTTTTAATAATCTTCATGATGTTATTTGGGTTTTTGGTGTGTTTAATGGTTGACGTTATGGTGTTTTATAACCTTTTACACTTTTTTGAAAATTTGGACTTTGTAGCCAATTCCTAGCCTATATATATATATATATATATATATATATATATATATATATATATAAAGTCAGGATTTAGGGAAAACGGTGAAAAGTGTGAGAACATTGAGAACCCTTATGGATCGTCAGATCAAAACAATCTATGGACAAGATTGGCGCGGTGGCATTTTCGTAAATAACATCAATTTTATTGCTTGAACGTGCTTCATTAAGGGTAAAAAGAGTAAACATCGTTTCTCCCATAAAACGTCATTAAATATAAAACGCCAACTAAATACAAAACGCCAACTAAATACAAAACGCCAACTAATAAAAAAAATCCTGTGTGGTTTTGTCTATGTTTTAGTTGGTGTATTTTATAATCATAGCCTACAAAAATGCCATTAAATATAAAATGCCAAAATTGAAAGATGGGACGTGTTACTGACTTAACAGATAAAGCAAGCTGAGCAAAACAGGAAATACAAACAGTAATTGCACTTATTAATAATATTCCGTCTAAACTACGCGCCAAAGACATCCTATAAACAGAAACGTCTGCACCTTCCATTTATCAAAACAAAAAACAAACGCCATGGTTCCTAAATACCACTCACTGTAAAACGCTAAAAAGTTAAAAAACAATCAAAGATGGAAAACATCGTTTCTTGGATATTTAGTATTGTTCTGCGTGAAGTTTCACCGAATGGATTGTTAGCTGAGGGGGGTAACTCAATAAGATTTTGCTGCATGAGATGAACAAATCTTCAAGATAAAGAGACTGATGACAGACATATGTCATTTTGTGTGCTTTGTTCTTGATAAATATTTGAATGGCATGAAGAGACCGATGACATTGAAGAGTGGGATGAAGATAAAGATGAAGACCAAACAAAAACCCATGTCATTTTGTCTCCAACATCCACAAAAAGCCACTTCAACAACAAACAACAATAAATCACACCGAAGCCGAAACGCCATGTATTTGTGATGGTTCTTGTAGTTTCAAAGAAGAAAGAGACTAATGACAGTGAAGATTTGGAAGAGAAATTCGATTAGGATTTTTAATTTATTTTTTTCGCTTCTATTTTTTTCTATGGTTTGTTTTCTAATTTTTCACTAAAAAAATACATTATATCTCTAAAAAAATTGCTTGTAAAATGCTAAGATGTTACAAAAGCCAAACTCTACAATTATAATAAAATTTGGGGCATCTTGGGGTTTTACAAGCATTTTTTATAACAAATGTATAAAACAATGTGCAAAAGAAACAGAACAATGTGTCATCTTTGTCTAAACGCCATTAAAATTACAAAACGCCAAAATCTAAAAGATGGGATGGGTTACAGCTTTAACAGATGAAGCTGAACAAACAGTTAACTGAAACGACGGAAACTTTATTACTAACATTATAATTAAAACCCACTATATTGGTACTTGAATTTATTTATCTTTTCAAAAACGTCAAAATTTCCTGTCACGTTATAGAACTGCATCCTACATGGCGGCAAAAAAAGTCATTATATAAGTAGAACAGGTAAACAAAACTTAACACTCCACATATTCTCTAACACGCCACACCTTGACTAAAACGCCATAAAAACTTTAAAAAATGGCTCAAGTTAATGCATGGAGGTTTGATAGGTCGGAGAGACGTTTCGTCCTAAAGTTCTATGACCAGAGAAGGGTAAAGATCAAGACAACCAAGGCCATACTTGGTATGGAACTATGGATGAAGCCGTTCAGTGGGATATTCTGGCCCTTGGGGTTCCAATGGCCGGCGATTGTGAAAGAACTCGAAAGGTAATAACAAGATTGAAGAGAAAATTTCCAGCAGATGATGATGATGATGATGATGATGATGATGATGATGATGATGATATTGATGATACTGGTCTACCAACAGTTAGCAGTTGGGGTTTGGATGAAAAAGCAAGAACGGTTAAAGTGACTTGTCGACACGGGTTGAATATTCATTGCCGATGGACGAAATGCTGAAAACAGAGAGACTACATCTTCTTGAACAACTCTGTGATTTAGCACCTTTGAACGATGCAAGATCCAGGGTAGTTATGATATTTAAGTATAGGCTGCAGCAAAGACGAGACGAGATAATGGCGTTATACGCCAATGCACAACATGATGATGATGAATCGGAAAAAAGCGATGAACAAATTGATGGGTACATCTCTGATGTAATCCATACACAGAAGACTATTAGTTTGTTTTGATTTCGTCTTATTGTAATCCTTTGAACGCCAAAAAATTACCTTTATAAGATATATGGGATTAATTCAACTGGTAAAATCTACAAAACGCCAAAAAAATGTAAAGTTTGAATTATTAAAGGTATATAATAAATTTGGTAACAACAAGGACACTAAGATGTTAGAATTATTAATTAATTTTATTGAATTTGGGAACGCCATAAACGCTAAACTTTTATCTATGTGACACAAAAACGATTAATTGAATGAGACAGATCTAAAAAAGACCAGTAAAACGCCAGATAGTTATTGAATCTAACTAAACTCCAAACAAATCTTAGACGCCAAAAATGAAGCAGTATTGTGACACACGAAAAATGGGAAAAGGGAAGATAAAAAGACAAAAAACACTCTCTGCCCTGATAATATCACGCGCCACGTGTTCGACCAGGATCCGTTCTCACACTTTAGGACATTCTCTTCTGATCCCGTTTCTATATATATATATATATATATATATATATATATATATAGAATTGCGCTAAAATAAGAACCACCTCGAGTTGTAAGAACCGCGAGAACCACACCATCCGGGTCGCCGTTTACCATGATTTTTTTTTACAACTAGATGTGTGTATTATAAACACAGCCGTAAAAAAAAATTTTAAACGCCGCGGCCGAGGGGGTAGTTTTTTACACCACAAGTTTGGTGTAAAAAAAAGAAAAAAGAAAAAAAAAATAAAAACACCAAACTTGTGGTGTAAAAAACTACCCCCTCGACCGCGGCGTTTAAAATTTTTTTTTTACAGCTGTGTTTATAATACACACATCTAGTTGTAAAAAAAAATCATGGTAAACGGCGACCCGGATGGTGTGGTTCTCGCGATTCTTACAACTCGGGGTGGTTCTCATTCTAGCAGCCCCCTATATATATATATATATATATATATATATATATATATATATATATCACACCCCGATTTCCAGTTGCTACTGATTTCAAATAATAAATAGGGTATTTTGGACTTTATAAACTGTTCAGAAAACTCAGATTCCCTGTAGAACTCGGAAACCTCTTTTATAATCTTTAAAATGACCAAAATACCCCTACGGGGCGTATATTGGATTTAAACTCGTTACGGGCATTATGGAAGGTATCCTACTGATACCACAACCTCTTTAGAGCATATTAACTTAGGAAACTTGTGTAGGACTCTTACGGTTACCCATTACGCCTTTTGCGCGCACGGTTCAGTTTATGTAACTAGTTTACATAAACTAGCCGAAACGGGTCAAACCTTATCGTTTTCACTTCAAAATCCAGAGTGTGGTTATTATACCCATATAAAACAAGTCTTCAAACTTGTTGGATCCAAATCATATTCCATTCCCGGTTTTCGCCCTTCACGCGATTAAACCGTATTTATCCTTTGGAAACTGACCGGTCTAAGCTAAGGCTAAATTAAAGACCCGTTAGGATTCTAATAGGTTGTTATACACCTTCGTTCCAGAATAGGAGACCAGTAAAAGATACTTGCATTTGTTTATTGAGGTTATTACTTGCTCAGGTAAATACTTTTAACTTATTTTCCGTTATACGGGCTTGGGTTACGGTATTTAAAATACCGCTTGGTCGGGCAATTGACCCCAACTCATTAGTAGCTGGGTATTATCAATGTGACCCGTTTAAAAAATTGGTTTTGTTGGCTTTACGCCTTTGGGAGCTTAATGACCATGTCCCGGAGATCCTTGGTATCATTTTACGAAATGGCCACGACCTCGACACGCGGGTGTAGGCGTACACCCGACAATGTGTCTACATTAATTAAAAGTGTAACCGTTGGTTTTCCCGCCACGACTTTATGCTTTGTGGCGTGTCTATTAACCTTAAACCCGGCACGACCCGGGCGACCGAACGCATAGTGAACATGTAATTCTTTTACAAGATTTAATTGATAAATTATCCCAAGTTATAAAGAGTTTGTGCCTTGTGCATTCAAATCCATTTTAATAAACATTTTACAAAAGTGTCGGTTGAATGTATTTACGAGTGTAAACTGACGTATTTTCCCCAAAAAGATTAAATGCAGGTTCTGTACGAAATAGGCTGGCCACTCCTTAGCATCGTTAGAGTCTCGCAATCTTGGGATGCCAATATCTATTGAACAATAGTTATATTTTTATTTTGATCCCCTGTGGATTTATTTCGACTATTCGTGATGCTTGGATATTACAATCGATGGTTGAAATATAATCTAACTTTATGCTTCCATTGTGCATTTAAATATTGTGGTTTGACTATATTGTTGCCAACTACGTCACGGTAATCCCCCACCGGGCCCACCGGTGAAACACGTGGAAATCGGGGTGTGACAGGTTGGTATCAGAGCCAACGTTGAGTGAATTAAACACTATCCTTATGTGTTTAATCTCAATGACACAATTGCACATACTCGAGTCTAGACAAGAACATAGGACAAATTCGAATTGTTATTCTAGTTTGTCTTTTATTGTTATTTGTGATTTAAAATTTGTTAAGCAGGAAATATGCCACCAGCAATTAGAAGAGGAGGAAGAGGCAAAGGGCCGATCACTACTCACAATGATCACGAGGCCGGACCTTCACATATGCGAGCTCCTTCCAGCACAAGGAGTAAAGAACCTTAGAGGCGTAGGAGAAACCTCTTTGAGCCCGCAAGACGGTCCACCTCACACAGTTCGACACCTTCATACCGTCACTCTTTTGGACCAAATTCGGAGAACGAGCCCAGTAACCCTCAACCTTCGTTTATACCTCTCCAGCGATCTGTTTCGCACCGTTCCTATGGCGATCCTACTCTTTTCTTCCAAGGCCAGTTCAACCCGGCTGATTATGTCCAAGAACCAATAGGTTATAGCCCTTTAGGACCCGAAGACCATTTCTCCGAGGATAATGCGGTAGATATGGACGAGGACACAGATCCCATAGAACCTGCACGAGGTACTCCCAACCACCCTATCGAGATCTCTAATGGGTCATCCTTTCATGGGACACCCTATCAAGGTCCCGACAGTTACCGGGCGAAGTTTAACCAGTGTGATTGGTACTTCACACCTTCTCACCACTTCTCGCCTCATGAACAGCAGCAGCAGGATCCCTCCGAGGATTCGCGTTTCGTGGCAGTTACGCCACCGCCTCCACCGCCACCAGTTCAACAAGCACCTCCTGATCCGCCAAGGCGTAGGAGATCAGGCGCACGGATGTCCACCCGAGGAGGGGAATTTCACTTTAGCACCCCTCGCCACTCGAGTGCAAGTCATTTTCCGCCGTTGCCTGAAGAACCACAAATGGGTGAACCTTCGAGCCACCCTGCAGAGGTGAATTCTGCACCAGTTGCACCACCTCCGCCACGATTCGGCTATGACAATCCGATACCAGTGTACGCCGGTTCCACAGCGTACAACCCGTTTGAGCAGCCGACTTACACGCACTACAACTATAATTATGCGGATGCCGACCCATACGTGGTAGCGGCCAATTACAACGCCCTCCATCCCGACAGACCTTATAGGGATCGTTGGGGATTAGGATACGCAGCTCATGGGTATCCAACTCCTACTAGAACTTCGGCTCAGCAAGTAACGCAACAGCCACGTTTTTCCCCACCAGAACAGGAAGAAATCCTCCACCGTTTGAATCGTGTGGAACGAGACTTTGAGCAAGAACGTAAGAACAATCGTGGATTCCTTAAAGGCCTAGCAAACCTGTTAAAAGGAAAGAAGAAGCGAGATCATTAGTCCTTGTATGTTCTATTGTATTTACTATTACAATCAAGTCCCTGTGTGGACATTTATTTTAGTCCCTGCGTGGACAATTGCCTTTCAGTCCCTGCGTGGACTTATCTTTTCGTCCCTGTGCGGACATCTATCTTTGTATTTGGTCCCTGCGTGGACTTGTTTTCTGTAAACCTCTTGTTGGGATTGAACCCTAACAGAGGAACAAATAATGTAAAGCCAAAACCGGATCTCTTCAGTGGACCATCAATAAGCAGCAGTTTATCCTATGCTCTCCCCTTGACAGTGGTTATCTAACAGCTGATGAATCTTAAGTGCTGCTCAACTACAACAACTGATGAACCAAACACTGATGATACCTTAAAGACTGCTGAAGACAAACACTAATGCTCTATCTACTGCTGTTTCCTAGGTACTGCTGAAAAGTCAAGCACTGCTCTCTCAAAGTCTGATCACCTTTGAAGAATGCACTGAAGATTCAACATCTGTGCTCAGGCTACAACAGTGGAACGTGAAGCAGTAGTTTTTCTCTAGTTTATATTTTACTGATTATTAGATGTTGCATGTCAGTAGTTTGTATAGAACAATATTTGTAGTTTGTTAGGTCGTTAGATGTCACTATCATGGTGACGTCAGCTAAGGTAAATCAGTAGTTTGGTTTGCCTATAAATATGACAGTATTCTGTACTGTTATACTTGATTCGTTTTGAGTGAGTTCTTCTCCTCAATCCAATCCTTTCATCTTGTGCAACCAACTCTGGTGTATCAGGCTGAGGGGGAGTTTAGATTGTATGCTTGCATTGTAATCTTTTGCTTTTATGCAAATCTTTTGACTCAATGAAAAACAATTGTTTCTCAATCTATACTTTCCTTTGATTATGTTTACAAAGTTTGCTACTCATTTCCGCTGCACTTATTCGTTTTATGCAAACAAACACAATCATGATGGCCCCAGATCCTAACAATTGGTATCAGAGCCTGGACAGTCAAATTTGATCTAACAATCAATTTGACATAACAGTTCAGCTCAAAAGTTATTGATACTAAAGGACTGGTTGTATTCAGTTGAAAAACAGAGTAACGAGTGAATCATGGTCAAAATGGTTATTCAAAAAAACTCTGTGAATCAACCAAGATGTCGTATGACACACAAATCTCACACAACAAGTGTTTTCATGCATATGTCACTCATAGTTTTCAGATCTGTAAATATCTGATAAATTATGGGATCGTTCGATGTTTTCAAAATTGATTTCAATTGTTGTTTCGATATTTGTGATGTTTTCAATAAACACTAAAGTATGTACCTCAGTTCAGCAGAACTTGTGTTCATCCAAAACACTAGAATACTGCTTACATAGAAAAGAGGGAAATAAAACTTTAGGCAAAATCTCTCATGTGCTCAAAGGCAAGTTGAGTACCTTCAAAAGGACCAAATCAACTTTGTCCAAAACACATTGAGAAAATAAGGTGTCAAAACTGTCCTAATCATAGGTAAATGTGAGATCTGTAATAAAACATGATCAAATTTGGTCAGATCTCTCAAAACATTACTTCAAAGTGATTATGGACAAAGTATGTTCAAAATATAATCTCCTAGTGAGTATTCCTGAACATATGAATAAAAAGGGTAAAAAGGGAAAAAGAAAAAATTAACAAATCTCAAAGTGTAGCTATCTCAAAAACTTTTGAAATCAAAAGCAAAAGAGTATAAGCCTAAAACACTCTTGAGGTTCTAGTCAGGTCATCAGTGGTCATTTTGCAACTGTGTGCATTCATCAATACAGGAATTGTTCTGGTAACAATAGCATCTACAGTGATGGTGCTTAAAAGGAATTTACAATCAATTGACAAGAAAATGACCCAAACAATGGTCAAAATAACTTGAGAATAATATGATCATGAATTTACTGGAAAATTGTCGGATCCTTTTGATTATTTTCAATACTTCCTTTGATTTTTGTTAAGGTGTTTTCCTCTAAAATAAAAACCAGATAAAATATATTATGATCTTTTACTCATTTTTTATAGTAAAAGTTCATCTCTGGTCTGGATGTAATTACCTTATTTTTGTGTGTAATTACTATCCCTATAATTGATCAAAAGGAAATGACACACATATCAAGGTCATGTTAAGCTCAAGTTTGGTTTTCACAGATCAAAAATTGATTGCAAACTGATTTAGACTACTGGGATACTCTTGCTCTAGTTCAGGTAATTAGACACAAAATGAGCAGCTCAGGTAGAAATGTCTTCATCATCTGGGATGCTAAACCATTATCTAAAATAATAGACATTTGGCGAATCCTTGAACAAAATTCCATGTAGATAACTGCTGACAATTTAATCTTGATAATTTACATCTAAAATGTATTTTGTTAAGAATAACATCTCAAATGCTCAACAGATGTTAGATAAGATACTGTGCCTTCACAAAGCAAAATCAAGTTCTACATCTGAACAAGCAGATGCTAACATTGTTTGTCAAAAGTTGAAATACTGCTGCACTATCAGTTGTTGAACCAATTTTATCTTCTACCACTGTTGTTTCTAAAGTGCTGTTGTGCCTTAACATCTGCTCTCTAAAGTCTGTCCACTACTAAAGTGTCAACCTCTGTTCTCCAAAACACTGATGTTTAAGATCTTTGTTTCATCCACTGTTACATCCACTGTTTCATTTTATTACCGTTGTAACTACTGATACTTGATTCATCAGTAGTTGTCAAAACAACTGTCCTCCATTATTTACCATTCCATCAGATGTTTGACACGTGGTCAGTTTTTAGCCTTCAGATCAAAATAACCGCTGCCACATCAGCAATCACTTTTTCCCTAAATAAAGCCCTGATTAAATCCAAACAGGGTTTTACTGTCGAATTGAATTCCAAAAGTTCTCTTCTCATAGCAATTTCCCTCTCATAACTCCAAAAACTTCTTCGATCTTCTTCATCCAAAATGACGAAACCAAAATCAAAATCAAAATCAAAACCATCATCTTCCTCCACAACAGCAGATGCCACTCAAATGGCCGCTGAAATACCGGAGATTCGTTACAAAGCTCCATACAACTATGTAGGTATTCTCACAAAACCTACCGATAATCACACTTTCGACTCCATCCTTGACATCCTTTCTGCATCAAAGTACAAAACTTTGATAACAGCAGACGCTCCTATCTACCTTGATACCCAGAAAGAGTTCTGGAAAAATGCCACCCTTGAAAAACAAGGAGATATCATCGCCGCCATCAACTCCTCGATACAGGGTAAGAAGGTAAACATCTCACCAAAATCCATCTCTGAAACCTTTAAACTCGATGATTTAAATGGAAAAACCTCATTTACAAAAGACGAGTTGGTAAAGGATTTCATGAACAGGGGCTATGCAGAACAACCAAATAGGGATACCCTACAAAAGGGTTACTTCCCTTCTGCACCCAGATTTTTATTCCACACACTGCTCATGTGTGTTTCTAATAAAACAACGTCTTTTAATGAGATACCAATGAAAATCCAATGCCTGGGGTATGCAATTATAAATGATAAAAACTATAACTACTCCCAGGAAATATTTGATGATTTGGTAAAGAACGTTGATAATAAAGCATTTCTGCTCTTTCCAAGATTTCTAAGCTACTATTTTGAACAAAAATTTGTTGAGAAAGATGCAGAATTGCCCAAACAAGGTGTCTCATTCAAAATAAACTGTTTAACAATTGAAACATTTTCGAGAATGATGGCACCAATAAAATTAAAAACAAAGGAGGCTGAGCAGGTTTTAGAAACTGCTACTGATCCTCAAGCAACCACTGCTGAGCCCACGGCTCCAGGTGATCAAAGTAGCACACCCACTGCTTTGAAACCAACACCTGCCACCAAAAAGACCAAAAGAAAAACTTCCAGAAAACCCACCAACCCCACACCAAAGGCAACTCTGGAAGATGAGATCCCAGAGTCAATGCCAGTGACAACACAAAAGTCACAAGAAACCACTGCTGCTACTTCCTCACAGCAGATGGAAGAAAGATCTCAACCCCAGCCTAAAACTCCTCCTGCATCCTCACAAAAGGATCAGGTTGTAAGCACAGGGACACCAAATTATGAAGCTCTGTATCCACTCGGATCCATCTTCCACAGTCCTGATCCCAAGGATATGTCTCTTTCAACACCCATACCCTCACCAATCATATTGCCACAATCAATAATACCCCTGTTGCATGCAGTTGATATGGCACAGACACAAACCAGTTCCTCTCTATCACCTATTACTGAGAGTATACCTCCACAAGTGACTGGGTCTGATGCTCATACCTCTGCTATCCCAGCAACAGCTGAGGAGGTTACACCCCCTGAGTTACAAGTAACTCTCGGTGGAAGTTCAAGTGGAGCAGCAACTACAACTGATGGATCAACAGATCTTCAGTTGGACAGTTGTCACATTACTAAGACTCCCTTGAAGGCAATTTCTTCCATGGCAACATCGGTAACCACCAGTGAGTTATCTTTAACTGCTGGTAACATCAAAGGATTATCGAGTGCTGAAGAAAGAAGTCCCCAGTACCAAGAAAAAGGGGCATCAATGGATGACTTTTGGGCCACAGCTCCTAAGTCACACATTGATACAACCACTGCTGGTGGGGATTCAGATGATCCTGTTAATTCAGGTGATGATTCAAAATACAATGAATTGACGGCCAGAGTTGAAAATCTAGAATCTTCTGTTGCCGAGATAAAAGATATGGTGCAGCAGCTGTTAGAAGCTCAAAAAGCCCAATCAACTGTTCCTCCTGCTCAAGCACCTGCTCCACAAGCATTTGCTGCAAATGAGCTTTGGAATATCTTCCAGCCCATGCTTGAACAACAACAACAAATGGCTGCTAAAAAGCATGCTAATCAAGTACAAATGCTGACCAAATGGTGGAATCAAGGTTCAAAGACACTCAAGCAGACATCAAGGCTATAAAAGCTAGCATACAACAGAGTGCTCAAAGTGAGAAAGGTCCATCTACCATTTTCTTCATGGATACACCCCTGGCAGATAATGCCAAAAAGGGGGGAGAAAATCAAGATGAAAAAGAAAGGTATAGAAGATGGGATATACATTGAACCAGAAAAACCCAAAACCTCAAAAACTTCAACTCAAACAGCTGATACAACAGCAGTTACAAAAACTACTGTCTGTAGCCAAACAGCTGCCATCTCATCAACACACACACCTCCAACACACACCACCTCAACACAAATCACCACAACTACTGTTCCACCACCACCACCTGTGTCCACAACACAAAAACCACCATCAAAATCAAAAACCACCAAACCATCATCACCCCCTGCTAAAAGGCAGAAGACAACAGATGTTACAACATCTGTTGTAATGGCAACAATGGTTGAAACACAAGTTGCTTCAACTACTGCTAGTCAACCACTGATCACCACCCAAACAACTGCCACAATAACTCCTGCTCAAAAGCAGAAGACATCTGCTGATACATCAGCAGTTGTAATGACAACAGCAGTTGAGACATCAGTTGTTTCAACAGTTGTTAGCCAGCCATCCACCACTGCTCTATCCTTTCCTATATCTCAACCTAAGCTCTTTAACAGAAAAAGAAAGCCAATCACTGCCAATGAAGGGATACATGATCCAAATGCTGCACAGTATCCACTTGAACTTGAAGCCATTAAAAATGAGATGAGGCAATTTTAATGATTATCTCAAAAAGAAAATTCTCTTCACTCATAGGCTACATAGCACCAGAAGATATTAATGATTATCTCAAGATAAAGGCAAGGTAAGCTAAAGTAAAAGCCAAGGTTGACAGTGAAAAAGAAAGTCTAAGCAAAGTAGGCATTGCTAAAAGACTGGAGTTCTACCTTACAAAGGTAAAGCAGATACAAGAATTTGTACAAGAGCTAGAAAAGGAAAAGGCTGATCAAAAGAAGAAGTTAAGAGAACAACTTCTAGCCTTCATCATGAAAGAAAAGTTCTATCCTGCTGAAGAATCCCAGTTTAAAGAATGGCCATTAGTAGCTTTAAAGCATGAGGCTGAAAGGATCCAAAAAATCAAGAATGATCCTTCAAAGAAGAAAAATGCTCCAAACTGGAGTAAATTCAAAAAGCTCATTGCTGGCCTCACTGCTGAATATAAAGGAAAGAAAAAGGAGCTAGTGGATGCTAAGATGGACACTGCTGAAGCCATATCAAAATGGTCTAGGCAGCAAACTGATGAAGCCTATGAGAGGCTAAAGAAAAAGAAGAAAACTGCTTCAGATGCTTCAAAGAAAAGAGAACAGATGATGAAGCTTGAACAGAAAATTGAAAACCTCAAGAGAATGTTAAAATCAGCAGACAGTCCTACACTTGGGTCAAAACAAGATGAAGGCAAACAGCTGACTGAAGAAGAGGTCTTAGAAAAGGAAGCAGAGTATCTCAAGGACACCATCTTAAAAATGGGTCTAAATGAAGAAAACTCATCAAAGCTTCAAAACCTTTTTAAGAATGTACTCAACAAACCTGCATCTCCAAACACTGCCAAAGACAAGACAGAAGTTGAAAGACAAGAGCTTATTGAACAAGAAACTACAGATGATATAGCTGCAGCAGACAGAGTCATTGAAGAAGCTTTCAATAGAATGTCTGAAAGTCTGCAGATGTTTTCAAGGCCATCATCCCTCAACTCATCTGAAAATAAGTCTCTCCCAAGAAACCCACTTGGCTTAAAAATACTAAAGTGGATGTCTGATCAAAAGACCCACGTATTGACCCTGGTCAAAGCCAATGGCGAAGTAAAGTACATATCGAGGAAAGAAGCACTAGGCCTTAGTGTTGAAGATTTGCAGGATCTCCTTGAACTTTCACTGTGCAGGGATGAGGATGACCAGAGTGCAAAGGAATTTGAGGCTGTATTCAAAGAACAAGCCAAGGCACTCTTGATGAGTAATAAAGGTCCTGAATAAGGAAGGGTTTTGGCATTATCTGTTCCAGGGGGAGATTGTTGGGATTGAACCCTAACAGAGGAACAGATAATGTAAAGCCAAAACCGGATCTCTTCAGTGGACCATCAATAAGCAGCAGTTTATCCTATGCTCTCCCCTTGACAGTGGTTATCTAACAGCTGATGAATCTTAAGTGCTACTCAACTACAACAACTGATGAACCAAACACTGATGATACCTTAAAGATTGCTGAAGACAAACACTAATGCTCTATCTACTGCTGTTTCCTAAGTACTGCTGAAAACTCAAGCACTGCTCTCTCAAAGACTGATCACCTTTGAAGAATGCACTGAAGATTCAACATCTGTACTCAGGCTACAACAGTGGAACGTGAAGCAGTAGTTTTTCTCTAGTTTATATTTTACTGATTATCAGATGTTGCATGTCAGTAGTTTGTATAGAACAGTATTTGTAGTTTGTTAGGTCGTTAGATGTCACTATCATGGTGACGTCAGCTGAGGTAAATCAGTAGTTTGGTTTGCCTATAAATATGACAGTATTCTGTACTGTTATACTTGATTCGTTTTGAGTGAGTTCTTCTCCTCAATCCAATCCTTTCATCTTGTGCAACCAACTCTGGTGTATCAGGCTGAGGGGGAGTTTAGATTGTAAGCTTGCATTGTAATCTTTTGCTTTTATGCAAATCTTTTGACTCAATGAAAAGCAATTGTTTCTCAATCTATACTTTCCTTTGATTATGTTTACAAAGTTTGCTACTCATTTCCGCTGCACTTATTCGTTTTATGTAAACAAACACAATCATGATGGCCCCAGATCCTAACACCTCTGCGTAGGTATTTGTCTATGGAAAGTCCCATTTAGGGCAGTGTGTAATCATTATTAAGGTTAATGGAATGTTAAGTTTATAAATTTCATTTTTTTCATTTTAATACATTATTATATGAAATAAATTAAAAATCATTCCTTTTAATTAAGTCTGCCTAAATAAAGAATCTTAATGGTGAGGCCTAGCCTGGTGTCATTATAAGACCCGGCCAAGATGGTGAGACCTGAGTAAAAGGTTCAGATTCCTGTTAACCTCTGTGAACATGTTAACATTCTTGGCAGATGTGATTCGTTAAAATCACACACGTCATTCTTATATAAGAATCCTTCAAAGGTTCCAAAACCCAAATTAATGATTTATAAATCAAGGGTTTAAATCATCACTTAAGATGATCATTTATCAAACATCCATTAGTGATGTAGTGCCTACGGGCCATACTTATTGTCATATAAGACAAAAGACAGTTGTAGTCTATGACTCCCTGTCAGAAAAGGTAAAAGAACTATGGTTCGAACCTTCATGCCTTGATTCTCTGAAATCCTGGCTACTAATATATAAAACGTCCTTGTGACTAGGCTTTTGTGCCACTAACAATATTATTTGTAATTAGGATAAGTTATGTTCAAATCCTAAATAAAAGTGAGTAACAAATTAACCAAATATGGTCTATGTTTACCATGGTTAATGAATTGCCATAAAAGACAATTCCATAATAAACTCCTAAATAGAATTCTGTCATATTCCTTGTAGTAGATCAAGATCTCAAAATGGCTGACCCAAATGAAGTTAATAGTCATTCAAAGGAGGATGACAACGATAACGCCCAAATTCATATAACGGGCGCTGAATTGAAAGCTTTGGTAGACAACGCTGTAAAGACGGCCTTAGATCGGCAATATGAAGAGTACAGCGAATCTCGAAGCAGGACCTTATCTACACCACACTCAAAGCCAAGAACCCATTCTAAATCTCACAGCAAACCACCCTCGACCCTGTCTAAGCCTAAGAAGGACGACAATCGGCACTCATCAAATGAGAATAGTGTCCGTCCAAAGAAGAAAGTGTTCACTGATGCACCCCGCGCCAAGGGTTGCACGTATAAATACTTCGTTTCCTGCAAACCCTGAGATTTTACTGGGGAAAAAGGCGCGGTGGATTGTATGACATGGCTAGACGAAATGGACACAGTTGTGGACATCAGTGGTTGTGCTGAGAGGGATGTGGTGAAGTTCGTATCCCAGTTATTCAAGGGTGAAGCCCTAGCATGGTGGACATCATTGGTTCAAGCCTCAGGGAAGGCAGTTTTGTATGGCATGTCATGGGAGGAATTCATTGCTCTTATCAAGGAAAACTACTGCCCTCAGCACGAGGTTGAGAAGATAGAATCTGATTTCCTATCGTTGGTCATGAAGAACCTAGATTGCCAGGCTTATCTCACGACTTTCAACACTCTGTCAAGATTGGTTCCGTACCTTGTGACACCGGAACCCAAACGGATCATGCGTTTCGTTGGGGGTTTGGCCCCAGAGATAAAAGCCAGCGTAAAGGCTTCTAGGCCTGCTACATTTAGATCCGTGGCGGATATATCTCTGTCTCTTACGCTGGATGCAGTGAGGCAGAGATCTCTGAGAAATGCTAATAGTGAGAAAAGAAAACGTGAAGATGATGATTCACGAAGGTCTAACAAGAAGCACCGGGGGAATCGTGACCACAAGAAGGGTTCAGAGAACAAGAAGAATGACCGACAGTCGGGCGATAAGCCCTTGTGTAAGGTTTGTCAGAAGCACCATTTTGGAAGGTGCAGGTATGAAAAAAAATCCCAGCCGAAGGCATGCGGGATATGCAAGTCCTCTGAGGATAGGACTCTTGAGTGTAAGAAACTCAAGGATGCAACTTGCTATAGTTGCAATGAGAAAGGGCACATCAAGACTAACTGCCCGAAGATAGTGAAAAAGGCTGAAGAAGGGAAAAAGACCAATGCGAGGGTCTTTCAGATGAATGTTCAAGAGGCTATCCAGAACGACAACGTCATAACCGGTACGTTTCTTATCAACGATGTATTTGCAAGAGTATTATTTGATTCCGGAGCAGATAAATCCTTTGTGGATGATAAGTTCTGTGAGTTGCTAAAATTGCCTTTTAAAACCTTGAATGTGAAATATGAAGTAGAACTAGCTTATGGGACTATGGGAACAGTCTCGACTGTTTTAGATGGATGTGCTATATCTATTAGGAATCACTCATTTCCTTTATCCCTGTTACCCTTTAAACTAGCTGGTTTCGACGTTGTATTAGGGTATGGATTGGTTATCGCATAACCAAGCCCAAATCGTTTGCAACAAGAAGCAAGTGGTAATCAAGACTCCGTCGGGAGAACCACTTACCATTCAGGGAGATACTCGACATGGATTGCCTGCAGAAGTATCTATGCTAAAGGCATCCAAATGTTTGAAGAAAGGATGTGTCATTTATATGTCACAGGTGACTATCGGTGAGGAGAAACCCAAGATTGAAGACATCCCAGTCATCTCTGACTATCCTGAAGTTTTCCTAGAAGAACTGCCTGGTTTGCCACCGGACATGCAAGTGGAATTTAGTATCGACATCATTCCAGGAGCCGCGCCTATTGCGAGAGCACCTTATAGATTGGCGCCCACAGAAATGAAAGAATTAAGGACGCAGCTAGATGATCTGCTAGCCAAAGGTTTTGTTAGACCAAGTTCATCTCCTTAGGGAGCACCAATCCTGTTCGTCAAAAAGAAAGATGGTTCGATGCGTCTATGCATCGATTACCGTGAGCTGAATAAAGTTACAATCAAGAATAGGTATCCTTTGCCCAGGATCAACGATCTGTTCGATCAGTTGCAAGGAGCGAGCTACTTTTCCAAGATTGACCTAAGGTCAGGGTACCATCAATTGAAGGTTAAAGACGAAGATGTGCACAAGACTGCTTTCAGGACTCGTTATGGTCACTTCGAGTTCCCTGTGATGCCTTTTGGGCTCACTAATGCACCTGCCGCATTGATGGATCTCATGAATCGCGTTTGTAAGCCTTATTTGGATAAATTTGTCATTGTCTTCATCGATGACATCCTCATCTACTCTAAAAGTCAAGCTGACCACGAGAAGCATCTTCGATGTATTCTTAAACTGCTTCATCAAGAAAAGCTGTATGCCAAGTTCTCTAAATGTGAATTTTGGCTACGAGAAGTCCAGTTCCTTGGGCATGTAGTCAGCGAGCGTGGTATCCAAGTGGATCCCTTTAAAGTTGAAGCCGTCATGAATTGGCAGGAGCCGAAGACACCTACGGAGATTCGCAGTTTCCTAGGTCTAGCAGGATACTACAGACGCTTCATTGAAAATTTCTCAAGAATTGCTGCACCCCTAACTTCTTTAACTAGAAAGAGTATAAAGTTTATTTAGGGCCCTAAGCAGCAAGAAGCTTTTGATATCCTCAAACAAAAGCTGAGCAATGCTCCAGTGTTGACATTGCCGGAAGGAATGGAAGAATTTGTCGTATATTGTGATGCATCGCACACCGGTATGGGTTGTGTGCTTATGCAGAGGGGCAAGGTGATTGCCTATGCGTCACGACAATTAAAAGTGCATGAAAAGAATTACACCACCCATGACTTGGAGTTGGGTGCCGTTGTATTTGCACTAAAGCTTTGGAGGCATTACTTGTATGGCATTAAATTTGTGATCTATTCTGATCACAAAAGCCTCCAGCATCTGTTCAATCAGAAAGATCTAAATATGAGACAGCGACGTTGGATGGAAACTCTAAACGATTATGACTGTGAAATAAGATACCATCCAGGCAAGGCCAACGTAGTCACAGATGCCTTGAGCAGAAAAGAAAGAGTGAAACCAATTAGGATCAATGCCAAAAGCATTGAAATCAAGAACAGTCTGAATGAGAGATTGTTAGCTGCACAGAAGGAAGCTGTGTTAGAAGCTAACTATCCTAACGAAAAGCTAGGAGTAACTGAAGAACAGTTATCCTATGGCAAAGACGGAATTCTGAGATTGAATGGAAGGATATGGGTTCCTGTTTATGGAGGTCTTCGTGACGTTATCCTTCAGGAAGCCACAGTTCCCGATATTCCGTTCATCCTGGAGCTGATAAAATGTACCAGGATTTGAAGGCAAACTTTTGGTGGATAGGCTTGAAGAAGTCTATAGCCGCCTATGTAGCAAAGTGCTTGACTTGTGCGCAAGTAAAAGCTGAGCATCAAAAGCCGTCAGGCTTGCTACAACAGCCTGAACTTCCCGAGTGGAAATGGGAAATGGTGACGATGGATTTCATCACCAAGTTGCCAAAGACAAAGAAGGGAAACGATACAATATGGGTAATAGTTGATAGACTGACTAAGTCAGCACACTTCCTACCCATAAAGGAGACTCATAGCTCCGATATACTAGCCCAGTTGTTTGTAGATAAGATTGTAGCCCTTCACGGCGTGCCGGTGTCTATCATCTCTGATAGAGATACCAGATACACGTCACACTTTTGGAAAAGTTTCCAACAATCGTTGGGCACACGTTTGAACTTCAGTACGGCTTACCACCCTCAGACAGACGGACAGAGTGAGCGTACAATCCAAACGTTGGAAGACATGCTCCGTGCATGTGCGATCGACTTAGGTGGTAGTTGGGATAACCATCTACCATTGGTCGAGTTCTCCTATAACAACAGCTACCATACAAGCATTAAGGCTGCACCTTTTGAAGCCCTATATGGTAGAAAGTGTAGAACGCCCGTTTGTTGGGCAGAAGTTGGAGATGTCCAGATGACAGGACCTGATATTATATTTGAAACAACGGACAAGATTGTCCAAATTCGCGATCGATTGAAAGCTGCCCGAGACAGGCAGAAGAGTTACACAGATTTGAAGCGTAAGCCTTTCAATTTCGAAGTAGGCGACAAGGTTTTGCTTAAGGTATCACCCTGGAAGGGGGTGATGCGATTCGGTAAGAAAGGCAAGTTAAGCCCGAGATATATTGGACCTTTCGAAGTAATCGAACGAGTCGGATCGGTTGCCTACAAATTAAACTTACCGGAGGAGCTCAGTGGCATCCACAATGTGTTTCACATCTGTAACTTGAAGAAGTGTTTCGCTGATGAATCACTGGTTATACCGCATACAGATGTACACATCGACGAGAGCTTAAAGTTCATTGAAAAACCTGTGTCGATCGAGGATCGACAGGTTAAGAAACTTCGCAGGAAGTATATACCTATAGTGAAGGTAAAATGGGATGCCCGTAGAGGTCCCGAATACACGTGGGAAGTAGAGTCCACGGTGAAGGAAAAGTACCCTCATTTATTTCAGTAAATCTCGAGGTCGAGATTTCTTTTAAGGGGGTGAGGATGTAACACCTCGAAATTTTGCGTCCAATAATGTATTGACACGTGTCTTAGGTTTACACGTGGTACTAAATACTAAATAAAGGACTAAAGTTGACAAACATTGAAAGTGTGTGAATCCGAGGGTTAAAAATGTCAACGAGGGATAAATATACTATACAGTAACCCTAAATGATGCTCGTACCTTCAAACGAATGAATCATGGATCCTACGGAACGAATTGTGGAAGAAAGTGAGGAATTACAAACTACAGGGGCCAAATGTGTCAACACGCTTAAGTTATACCTCTGAGTGACCTTTGGGCATACCCGAGGCTTTGTAATGGTAAATTATACTCACTAGAATGCGCGATATGAATTTCGCGAAGTTCCGTTTTAAAACGAGAAAGTTATGATCAAATTCGTATGCGAGGGGTTAAAAGCGTCAAACATTGAAAGTTATGACTTTTTGGGTAATAATAAATTAACCAAGGGTTAATAAGTTGGGTAAAAGCCACGGGGCCCTTATACGCAAATTAACGAGGCCCAAAATGCAAAGTTACCCCTTCGAAACCGAAAGGCCAGGGCAATGATTACAAAAGATTTGAAAATCTTGAAAAATGGGTTTCAGGCGGGCCGCGTTAATGATACAAAGGATACGCGGGCCGCATTGTCAGTGAAGATATGGGCTTTGACGGATGGATTCAGGCGACCCGCGTAAGAGTTAAGTGATCTCTTACAAGGGCCGCGTCAGCCTCCCAGATGCAGAAAACGTGGACAGAAGCACTGTTGAGTGTTTTAACCGACCTTAGAGCCAATTATGAGAGCATGGGCGCCCCCTAAACGTCCCCTAGCACTCAGGGACAGCTGTTGATCATCCATGAACAATTATAGGTCTTGTTGTAATGATCACATGCTTCAAAGTTCACTATAAAAGGCCTTGTTGTGCACACTTTAGAAACACACCTAAACCTGCTTTCTTGATCACATCTGGAGCTCAAGAACACTCTTCTAGCATCTCTGGTCGTGTACCAAACTTCTGTAAGTGTGCCTAACCTTTTGTGGTTTAGTTTTTGCATAGTTATACTTAAAAGTCAATCCGTCGTAATTAACGATTGACTTAACGATAAATCACAAATGGTCCAGTGATTTGTCGAATCAAAGGTAGTTATATGTTGGTAATCATGTGGGCATTAAACCCCAAAAAGGGCACCCTCTGATTCCCACACTAACTAGTCCGAATGTCGAGTCAAACTTGCTTAGAAAAAAGTCAACAGAATGCTAATTTGCGATTTTATGCATAATCAGTAATGTAGATGGCGTG
This sequence comes from Helianthus annuus, assembly GCF_002127325.2. Taxonomy (NCBI): domain Eukaryota; kingdom Viridiplantae; phylum Streptophyta; class Magnoliopsida; order Asterales; family Asteraceae; genus Helianthus; species Helianthus annuus. The sequence goes on from NC_035449.2 coordinate 69,111,289, forward strand.
TAACCTATTTTAACACTCATATATCATGATAATAAGTATATTAACTAGTCTAAGCTTGTTTGGTCCGACCATTTACTGTTTTGGCCCGGTTCGGAACCGAAAGTCGCAAAACTTTGACTTTTGCTTTGACTTCAGTTCTGACCCGTTATGGTATGTTTTAGATATGCCTTAGGACTCTCTTAGGACCAGGTTACATGATGGTATAACCCCCTGTGACCGGTTAGTTGTTTATCCGAGTCTTTCGCACATTTCCGTTAAATGCTTAAAAGTTGACCATAACGCCCTTTTACTTTAAAACGAGAATTTTGGACATGTGAAAGGACAATAACCTTAGTTACTGATTTCTAAGCATGTACCTAAAATTTCACGTCAATCCGAGGTCTAGAATAAGAGTTATGCTAAATAGCGCAATTACAGAAACTTTAGTAATTAAACGGCGCAATTAGCATAAAGCGTATCTAAACCCAAATTTCGACACCAAACCTTTTGCACACTGATGTAAAATAATATTTTGAGATTTTTAAAGATTTTTAATTATTTTTAACCTGCTCATAACCTGCGGTTATGGCATCGATTCGGTAAATACCGAATATACCCTTTTCGGACATAACTTGAGTTCTACATGGTATTTTGACCCGATTCCAGTTGCTACTGATTTCAAATAATAAATAGGGTATTTTGGACTTTATAAACTGTTCAGAAAACTCAGATTCCCTGTAGAACTCGGAAACCTCTTTTATAATCTTTAAAATGACCAAAATACCCCTACGGGGCGTATATTGGATTTAAACTCGTTACGGGCATTATGGAAGGTATCCTACTGATACCACAACCTCTTTAGAGCATATTAACTTAGGAAACCTGTGTAGGACTCTTACGGTTACCCGTTACGCCTTTTGCGCGCACGGTTCGGTTTATGTAACTAGTTTACATAAACTAGCCGAAACGGGTCAAACCTTATCGTTTTCACTTCAAAATCCAGAGTGTGGTTATTATACCCATATAAAACAAGTCTTCAAACTTGTTGGGTCCAAACCACATTCCATTCCCGGTTTTCGCCCTTCACGCGATTAAACCGTATTTATCCTTTGGAAACTGACCGGTCTAAGCTAAGGCTAAATTAAAGACCCGTTAGGATTCTAAGAGGTTGTTATACACCTTCGTTCTAGAATAGGAGACCAGTAAAAGATACTTGCATTTGTTTATTGAGGTTAATACTTGCTCAGGTAAATACTTTTAACTTATTTTCCGTTATACGGGCTTGGGTTACGGTATTTAAAATACCGCTTGGTCGGGCAATTGACCCCAACTCATTAGTAGCTGGGTATTATCAATGTGACCCGTTTAAAAAATTGGTTTTGTTGGCTTTACGCCTTTGGGAGCTTAATGACCATGTCCCGGATATCCTTGGCATCATTTTACGAAATGGCCACGACCTCGACACGCGGGTGTAGGCGTACACCCGACAATGTGTCTACATTAATTAAAAGTGTAACCGTTGGTTTTCCCGCCACGACTTTATGCTTTGTGGCGTGTCTATTAACCTTAAACCCGGCACGACCCGGGCGACCGAACGCATAGTGAACATGTAATTCTTTTACAAGATTTAATTGATAAATTATCCCAAGTTATAAAGAGTTTGTGCCTTGTGCATTCAAATCCATTTTAATAAACATTTTACAAAAGTGTCGGTTGAATGTATTTACCAGTGTAAACTGACGTATTTTCCCCAAAAAGATTAAATGCAGGTTCTGTACGAAATAGGCTGGCCACTCCTTAGCATCGTTAGAGTCTCGCAAGCTTGGGATGCCAATATCTGTTGAACAATAGTTATATTTTTATTTTGATCCCCTGTGGATTTATTTCGACTATTTTTGATTCTTGGATATTACAATCGATGGTTGAAATATAATTTAACTTTATGCTTCCGTTGTGCATTTAAATATTGTGGTTTGACTATATTGTTGCCAACTACGTCACGGTAATCCCCCACCGGGCCCACCGGTGAAACACGTGGAAATCAGGGTGTGACATCAGGAGAAAACGCTCAAAAGTGTCAGAACGGTAAGAACGCATCCTGGCCCAACACGTGGCACGCAATATAATTAGGGCGTATGGGCTTTTTGTCATTTTATCTTCTGCTTTTCCAGTTCCGCTTTTCACAATATTTGTTTTATTTTTGGGGTTAAAGATTTTTGGCATTAACCAAATTCAATAATTAATGGCGTTTAATGGTTTCATTGTATTAACATTTTGGCGTTTATGGCATTTATGGCCTTTTTGTCAATTCGTATGTCATTGGAACCCCAGGGGGTTGATGTGTGTTGGTGTGTATATAATTTAGATATATAATTAAGCCCTTTTTACACCTTTAGCCAAGTTTTAAATTTATAAAACACGATATTCACTAAAACTAAACACACATATGGGCAAGTGCACCCATCGTGGACGTGGTATAGTGTTGGTAAGATACCGATGTCGTCCAAGGACACAAGAACTTTTAGTACCGGTTTATCCTCAACGTCTAATCAAATCAAAAAGTTAGAAAAATGTTTTTAAACTAAGAAAATAAAAACTAACTAAATGCTGAAAAATAAAAATAAAATAAAAACAGATAGACAAGATGAATCACTTGGATCCGACTCGTGTATTAGTATAACCTTTGATTATTTTCGCACTTTTGCACTTGTTTAAGAGATTATCTTAGTTATTGTAGTAGGCCCCTCTTTTGAAGGCGACGTTACCCTCAACCCAGTAGTTTGAGTCAGCAAGGATACAATCCTAAAGGGTTGGATTATTGGAAGATAATGAATTAAGTTATTAATGCAAATTGTGGTAGGCCTCGCTTTTGGCGGTGACGTTACCCTCGGCTAAGTAGTCTGAGTCAGCAGGGATACAATCCTAAATAGTCGGGTTATAGTATTAATAGTAGTTAACTTATGAGGGGGTCAAAGAGTTTGGATCCCCGCCATCCAATACCTATGGGCATTGAAGGAGATCCTACTAAATTTGACCCAGGTCCCTTGCAGGACCTCTAAACGCTGAACAAGGGCAAGACCCTTACCAAACCGTTCCCTTAACCCCCGACCAGGTAGCCAACATACCTCCATATAGACCGTGGAGATATGAATGGTGAAAATCTTTTATTTTATATAGACAGTAAAATAATGCCAAGACACCACGGACAAACGATAAGGAAAGATCACCTTCAACATAAGCAACTAGTTATTAAAGTCATTAATACAAAACCAAATAAAAAGTGCAAAAGATTAAAAATAAAAAGTATTATACTAAACACTTGTCTTCACCAAGTGATGTAAGAGACTTAGGCAAACATGGCCTTGATTGTCAAGAACTCTTACTATCAATCTTGGATCCCGAGACGACTCACACACTCTACGATGGACAATGGATGATGGTGGTGGATGATGGTGTTATGGTGGTGGTGGGTGGTGGATGAAGTGTGAGAGAGGTGGTGTGCCAAGGGATGAGTTGGAATGAAACCAAGCACTCCTATTTATAGGCTGAACAGAAGGCTGGGCACGGCCCCGTATCCGCTGGACACGCCCCCGTGCCCGTCTGACACTCTCTCTCTTCATTAATTGTAATTCGCAATTACAATTAATGCGCCTGCTGTACTTTCGCCACGCCCCCGTGCTCACTGGACACGGCCCCGTGGTGGGCAATAGAAGCTTCTACAGGTTTGTCTTTTCTGCTGCTTCTTGGGCACGGCCCCGTGCTGGCTGAGCACGGGGCGTGTTCAGGCTTCTGTTTTCTCTTCTTTGCTTGGGAGGATGCCGTTGAGGGTTCGGGCAGTCTACTTTTATTCCTTTTCTTGTATTTATGTTAGAATTAGCTGTCTTTTTGCTTCTTTTGTGAATTTGAGCTCATTTCATCCTGAAAATACAAAAGGAAGACAAAAACACTCTTTTTCCAACATTAGTACTTAAAAAGGGTTAGTTTTATGCCTTATTTGATGTAGTTTATATGTTGCATTTTACACACATCAAATACCCCCACACTTGAACTTTTGCTTGTCCTCAAGCAAAACTCTTTAAATGTGGCTTACACTCCCAAATGGAATGGGTAGAAGAGAAGGTTTTTGGCTTGTCATAGAGTGTCGGGAATCCAAGATCTTTTTGGGTTTTATTTTTATTTATTTACAATCCTATTCGTTATGATTTATTTAGAACGTTTCATAGGATAAATTACTTATTTGGGCATAACATGCCTTTTTAAAATTCCATTTATATACAAGTTCACATACCTCACGGGAGAAATCACTCAACACTCGGCCGAAGGTGTATATTTTTGTGAATCACTCGAGAGCGGCATGGAACTTACGCCTTCCATAGGCTTGCCAAGCAATCAATCCTCCTCCTTTTTAACTTTATACCTTTGTAAATATCAAGAGGACTTTTTGGGTGAAGGGTTAGGCTTGGGCTAAAGGTGGGTGGTTGGGTTAGTGGTTAGTAAAAGGGCGAAAAGCGTAAAAAGCGTCGGTTTTCGTAACACACTTTGTTTTTAGTGACTTTTTATTTTGAAGTATTTCTCCAAACAAGCTTTTGTTGTATAGCTTTGTTTGTTTTTAACTTCATCATCATTTTTTTTTCAGTCACATAAAAGAACGAGCTTGCGAAAAACCGAGCTTGTTACTAAAATAAAGGGTGAAAAATAAAAAGGTTTTTTGGTGGGTAAAAAGGGTTTAGGGTAAAGAAACGAAAGGTTTAGGCTCAAAGGGGTTAACTAGGGGGATTTTGGGTAGGTGGTAAAAAAAATGAAAAATAAAGGTGTAGAAAAAAATGGTTAGTCCTAATGCCTCCATCATATATTTACTTGGGTTTAAGTTGGTAAGGACCGGGAATGAATCGTCGTGGCAAGTTCTAGAGTTGTAAGAACCAAGCGGCTATTCACACAAGAAACGAAAAATGAGCATTTAGTCTAAAGATGTAAATTTGTATGCTCTATAAAGGCTCAAAACTCACTTTTGTGGGAATGAGTTTTTAATGTGATCAAGTATATATAATCAAATTTTAACTAGACTTGATATGCCGTTTCATAATTTTCTTATGTTGGTTCTTGTTATCACGACGCTCTCGGTTGTAAATTTTATAAAAATATAACCTTATTAATCTTGGGATTCCTAACTTAAACTTCAGACAAGTAAAAAAAATGAATTTTTTTTTTTTGAAAAAATTTGGGGTGTTTAGCGGTTCCAATAGAGTTTTGTGTAAGGCTTGTTGTTAGGATTTGCAAAATTTCAAAGTGTTAGCTTCCCCCCCCCCACACTTAAATTACACATTGTCCTCAATGTGTCCCAAAAATAAATTTTTTTTTTGGTTAATTGGATGTGTAATGAGGTGTTAAAGAGCAAAGATTTATGTTACTGGCAGTTTGGACACGGCCCCGTGTTCGCTGGACACGACCCCGTGGTGAACTGCCAGTATCGAAAACTTACAGAAGGTGAACACGGGGGCGTGTTGGTTAGACACGACCCCGTGTCTGGCAAATAATTGCAAGACAGTAACCAAACAGCATGTCTGGGAGATGAACACGGGGGCGTGTTGGCTGGACACGTCCCCGTGTGGACAGTCTGTGAGCCGGAAAAACAGGTTTCGTCTCCCGGCTTCTCCATTTTGGGCCTGTAAGTGCTAAGGTTTAGCACTCTAACCCTTGATTTGTACCTGTTTCATCACTCAATACCACACCAAGCAAACATAAAACATCCTACTTTACCATAGTTAATTGTCTCCAAGCATAAAGTAAAAGAAAAATAAAACGGAAATAAAAAGTAGTCAAGGAAAGTAAATTGTTCAACAAGTGGCACGCAGGCCATAAATTGTTCGATAGAAAAGGGTACTTTAACCTGTGGGCTCACCACCAACCCGCTCCTTGTTCCTTCAAGCCTCCTACTCCATGTCTTCATCGCTATCCTCACCTCCACCCCCATGCCCCGCCATATACTCCCGGATACTACCGATATCATCTTGTATATCGTTGATGTTGCGCTCAATAGCTCCGACCCGGTGGTATGTGTTGTTGGCGAGATTGTAGGTGTTCCTGGTACACATGAGGTTTTCCTGCAAAAGATCATGTAAACTTTGAAAGTTAGGAAAACCGCCTCCTTGTGAGGAGAATTGACCCGGATCGCCATGGGGTTGGTACTAGTATTGGGGAGGTGGTGCATGAAGAACTAGGGCCTCCTGTGGGTTCCATGCATAGCCTTGCGTTCTTTGGAAGCTCACGGTCCCGTCTTCCGCCTCATAAAGCAAGTTCATGGCTCGGTAAATGTGGTAGTCAACTCGTCCCGACCACGGACTTCTTTCAAAGGACCTTGGAATGTTCGTGAAGTGCTTGAAAAGACGGTACACCCATCCCCCAAAGAAGATAGGTGTTGGAGCTCGAGCAAGGCGATTGAGATGCATGTTTCGCAACAGGAGATATGGGACATCGAGAGGCTTTCGGTTGTGGATGCAGTGAAGGACAACCAAATCTTTCAACCCCACAACGCCACTACTGTCGTGACACTGGTTCAGCGAGTAGGTGAGGAGCCTGTGAATATAGCGGTATAGCGGGTCCCTCAGTTTGGTACTCTTAGTGCTGCTAGGGTTGTAGATTCCTTCACCGATTTGAGCCCATGCGGCTTGACGTTCGGTCGCGTCCAAGTCTCGTAATCCCCCAGTGTTTTCCTCATTTCCCGATTCCTCTTCACCGTATAGTCCTATTATAGATCCAAACTGTGCCATGGAGATTGAGTACTTTGTCCCGCCACACCGAAATGCGACCCCTTCATTGTCAAACGGGTCACACCTTGAATTGAAAGCGAAAGTACTGTAAAACTCCATTGTGCATTGATGCACCGACCGAAGCCGAGTGTTCAATGCAACTGCTAGTGGCCCTGTCACGATGTTGTTGAATCGGTCTAGTTGGTTCACCATGGTTAACAAGTCCATACATGCTCGCCTAGGGTACTCCTCGGGTCTTGTTTGGAGTATCTCATATCGCGCCCTAGCATCGAGTTCGCTTGCATTGAACCTTGTGAACTTTGACATCTGAAAGAATACACCAAAAGTTAGTACGAAACAAAGAATTTTTTAAAGAAACTGCAAACAGTGGGCTGGACACGGCCTCATGTTCAGCGGACACGGCCCCGTGTCCAGGCGTCTGTAACCTAAAAACTTCATTTTTCGTCCTGGTTCCGAAAACCTGAAAATTTTTAGCCAAATAGCTGCGGTTTCCCCCGAAAATGAAACCCTAAGTGTCGTTTTTCCCAAAACAAACCGTTTACCCTACCAATTTTGTCTTTTTCGGTTCAAAACAAGGGTTTGGGGTTTTAGTAGGAAATCGAACGAATCTATCAACAATACATGTTTATTTACTTTCTACTACACTAATCTAAACTACTACTAACAGATTGCATCAAAAATTTGAAGTTCGATCCGGATGAACACGAAGAACCCTAGATTTTTCCCCAATTTTTGATGTTTTAACTACATGCAAGTAACTAATCTAACTACTAAAGATGATAGAATCATACCTTGATGTTGTTAAACGTGGTAGTGACGTCGGAAATCTGCGGAAAATCGCCTGGAACCAGAGCGTTTTCGGCAAAACGGGGCGTGTGGAATGAGGTAACTGTTGTGAAAAGGGGGTTTTATCCCGACAGTCGCCTCGACACGGCCCCGTGTCCAGCGGACACGGCCTCGTGCCGATCAAAGTTTAAAAATTATTATTATTTTTTTTGTGCTCGTGTGCATGCCCCTTTTTCCGAAAATGGTTAGAAGACTTACCGGTTTTTTTTTACGTACACTTGCCTGTTCGTAACATGTCGGGTATGAGTTTGAGTTTATTCGTTAACCGTTTGAAGCGAGATTTCCTCTTCCTCATCCTCAATGGATCCTCGGTAGAGTTTTAGCCGTTGGCCATTGACTTTAAATGGTATCCCATTTCGAGCTTTAATTACTACTGCACCGTGAGGAAAAACATGGGTGACGGAAAAAGGTCCTGACCACCTAGATTTTAGTTTACCAGGAAATAATCGAAGTCGTGAATTAAACAATAGAACTTGATCTCCTACCCGAAATTCATTAGACTTAATATATTTATCATGTAAATTTTTCATTCTTTCCTTATAAATTTCGGAGTTAGAATATGCATAATTCCTTAATTCGTCTAATTCATTCATTTGACAAAATCGATTTTTACCGGCAGTTTCTAAGTCTAAGTTTACATTTTTTATTGCCCAGTAGGCTATGTGAGCTATTTCTACCAGCAAGGATACAATCCTAAAGGGTTGAATTATTGGAAGATAATGAATTAAGTTATTAATGCAAATTGTGGTAGGCCCCGCTTTTGGCGGTGACGTTACCCTCGGCTAAGTAGTCTGAGTCAGCAGGGATACAGTCCTAAATAGCCGGTTTATAGTATTAATAGTAGTTAACTTATGAGGGGGTCAAAGAGTTTGGATCCCCGCCATCCAATACCTATGGGCATTGAAGGAGATCCTACTAAATTTGACCCAGGTCCCTTGCAGGACCTCTAAACGCTGAACAAGGGCAAGACCCTTACCAAACCGTTCCCTTAACCCCCGACCAGGTAGCCAACATACCTCCATATAGACCGTGGAGATATGAATGGTGAAAATCTTTTATTTTATATAAACAGTAAAATAATGCCAAGACACCACGGACAAACGATAAGGAAAGATCACCTTCAACATAAGCAACTAGTTATTAAAGTCATTAATACAAAACCAAATAAAAAGTGCAAAAGATTAAAAATAAAAAGTATTATACTAAACACTTGTCTTCACCAAGTGATGTAAGAGACTTAGGCAAACATGGCCTTGATTGTCAAGAACTCTTACTATCAATCTTGGATCCCGAGACGACTCACACACTCTACGATGGACAATGGATGATGGTGGTGGATGATGGTGTTATGGTGGTGGTGGATGGTGGATGAAGTGTGAGAGAGGTGGTGTGCCAAGGGATGAGTTGGAATGAAACCAAGCACTCCTATTTATAGGCTGAACAGAAGGCTGGGCACGGCCCCGTGTCCGCTGGACACGCCCCCGTGCCCGTCTGACACTCTCTCTCTTCATTAATTGTAATTCGCAATTACAATTAATGCGCCTGCTGTACTTTCGCCACGCCCCCGTGCTCACTGGACACGGCCCCGTGGTGGGCAATAGAAGCTTCTACAGGTTTGTCTTTTCTGCTGTTTCTTGGGCACGGCCCCGTGCTGGCTGAGCACGGGGCGTGTTCAGGCTTCTGTTTTCTCTTCTTTGCTTGGGAGGATGCCGTTGAGGGTTCGGGCAGTCTACTTTTATTCCTTTTCTTGTATTTATGTTAGAATTAGCTGTCTTTTTGCTTCTTTTGTGAATTTGAGCTCATTTCATCCTGAAAATACAAAAGGAAGACAAAAACACTCTTTTTCCAACATTAGTATTTAAAAAGGGTTAGTTTTATGCCTTATTTGATGTAATTTATATGTTGCATTTTACACACATCAGGGGTCAGAAAATCTATATGAATGGCGTTTTTCAAGGCGTTTTAAACAAGATGGCCAATTGTTCTATTATTTTTATATACATTTTGGCGTTTGTGGTATCTTGGCGTTTTACAATTGTAAAATTATATTACAACCACAAGGAAAAAAATAAAAGCGAAGAAAATAAATTAAAAATACTAATCGGATCTCTCTTCACAATCTTCACTGTCATCGGTCTCTCTCTTCTTTAATAGTACAAGAACTGTCACCAAATATATGATGTTTTATGTAAAACTTAACAAACTGATCGGTTTGATTATTTTGCCTGCTCGTCTGTTGAAGTGGCTTTTTGTGGATGTTGGGGCACATAGATCTATGACGTGTGGGTGGGTTTTTCGCTTTTTCTTCATCTTTATAATCATCCCCCTCTTCAGCGTCATTGATCTCTTCTCCTCATCCAAGCCTTATTCAAGAACAAAGAACACAAAATGACATTCGATTGTCATCAGTATCTTTTTCTTGAAGATTTGTCCATCTCATGCAGCAAAATCTTACTGAGTTACTACCCTCACCTAACAATCTATTCAGTGAAACTTCAGGAAGAACAATACTGAATATCCAAGAAAGCATATTAGCTATCTTTGATTTTTTTTTTAATTTTTTGGCGTTTTACAGTGATTGGTATTTAGTAGTATTGTCGTTTGTTTGTTTGTTTTTTTTTTTGGTTTGATTAAATGGAAGTTGCTGAGAGGTATTATTTTATAGGATTTCTTTTAGCGGCGTAGGTTAGGCGGTGCATTATTATAATAAACTATTCGTCGTTTCAGTTACTGTTTGTAATTATTGTTTTTGATAAGCTTTTAACTCTGAAGTCTGTAACACTTCACGTCTTTTAATTTTGGCGTTTTAGATTCTAATATAATAAATTTTCCGTCTCTTCATTTTTAGTGTTTTGTAGTTACTGTTTCTAGTTACATTTTCAAGTGTGGTTTTAACAAGCATTTGGTTGTTTGGTGTTTTTAATATATATGACGTTTTTATTATATAATAATCAACTGAAAAAGAAAATTAAATATATATATATATATATAAACAATTTATCTTCCAAATCTTCACTGTCACCTGTCTCTTTCTTCTTTTTTGAATCATCTTAACTGGCTGGTTCGACTTTCGTATAATTTATTTTGTTTTTTTGTTTTTCAAGTAGTTTTTTTGTGGCCGTTTGGAAGCACAAAGTCTGACATCAGCATCTTTTTCTTGAAGTTTTGTCCATCTCATGCAGCAAAATGTTATTGAGTTTACACCCTTCAGCCAACAATCTTGAATTTTCCAATGAACGATGTTTTGATTTTTTATTTTTGGTGTTTTACCGATAAAAAGAACGTCACTAAATAAAAGCATCTTAAACCTCAAAATTTGAACATGCTAAAATCAATAATGTTTTCCTGTATGAGATGGACAACATTGTTAATCCTCGGTTAAGAAAGATAACTAACTATGTTGTCCACCCCATACAGCTAAACTTTATTGACAACAAACCTCAATAATGTTTTTGTATGTTTTGGCGTTATAAATTAGATGGAAGTTGAGGATAAAGTCAATAAGATTTTACTCAATGAAATGGACAATATCCTCACTTAAGGATTTTTGTCCATTACATTGAGTGAAACCTTACAGACAACCAAACTGAATTTCAAATAAACGTTTTGGTTTAGAAGATATTTGATGTTTGGGCTTTTTGGGTTTCTAAGACGAATGGTATATATTAAATATGGCGTTTGGGGTTTTTTGTGTGTTTTTAATTGAATGTCTGAGATGTTGTATATATAGGATTTTTTTGGAGGTTTTTTTAGGCGGGATTTTATTATAATTAAGTTTGGCGTTTTATATCTAATGGCGTTTTTAGGTAGAATAGTGTGTGATATTTTGTTTTGGCGTTTTATTTCATGAGATGGCGTTTTGTGTGGAGAAGTCAAAATACTTTTTTACCCTTAATGAAGCGCGTCCACGTAATAAAGTTGATGTTATTTACGAAAACGCCATCGCGCCAATCTAGTCCATAGATTGTTTTGATCGAACGATTCATAAGCGTTCTCACTGTTCTCACACTTTCCACCATTTTCTCTAAATTCTGACCCTATATATATATATATATATATATAGGGTTCATTTGAGAACCACTCTTATTGCGAGAACCATGAGAACCAATGTGAACACAACAAAATAAACCTACCCCACCACCACCCAAAACCTGAACACCCACTACCACCCAAAACCTAAACACCCCCTCCCCCCCCCAAAAAAAAAAAAAAAGAAAAAAACTATACCTCACCAAAAATCCTACCCCCCACCCCACCCTCTCCCAAAAAAAAAAAAAAAAAAAAAAAACCCTAAAAAACCTAACCCCCACCTCCCACCCACAAAAACGTAAAAAAACCTAACCCCCCACCCCTCAAAAACCTAAACCCCCCTCCCCCCAGCTGACCCAAGCTAAATGCTACAAACTAAATCATAAAACTAAACCCCACAACTAAATGCTATAAAACTTTTTTTTAATTAAAAATCGCTAATTTTCGTCCCTAAAAATAAAAATAAGTTTTTTAGGTACGAAAATTAGCGATTTTTAATTAAAAAAATATTTTGTGTGTTTTTAAATTTTTTTAGGTATTTTTAGTTGTGTTCACAGTGGTTCTCGCAATAAATGATGGTTTCTAACGGATCCTTATCCTATATATGTGTGTGTGTGTGTGTGTGCGCGCGCATATAAACGACACCATCATTTATAAAGTGATGCACATGTGCATCTCTCCCCAGCTGTATCATTAAATTACAAACAACCTTTTTAACTCTTTAATTAACGATTACGTCATCATCCTCCATAGCATCTAGCATTTTTTTACCCTTCATTCCTCGATCTCAGAACAAATGTTACATTCTTCTCTTTTTTCTATTTGTTGTTCTACAATAATAGACAACCCATAAGATTACCAAACATATAAACTTAATGCATATGTGCGATAAATTAATTCTCCCATTACCGTATAAACTATGCACATGTGGATCAATATGAATGGCCTTAGTCAATTTTGTAAAAAAAAAAAAAAAAAAAAAATCAGGGTTTTAATTTTATAAATTGTAATGTAGATGGAAGGGAAATTTTATAATATTGGTAATGTATTACGGATGGTATTATAGATGGAAGGGAAAATTGTATAGGTGTTGTCAAGAAATATGACATATGCATCAATCATTGTAATTCGAATTAAATCAAAAAAAATATTAATAAAAAGTTGCGATTTTAATGGGATTTTTTTTAAATGTGTGTTTTTAAGTTTTTTTAAGTGACTTTGGCTGTGTTCACACTGGTTCTCGTGGTTCTCATCCTAAATTTGGTTTTCACATTAACCCAGGTTATGATCAGTGGCGAAGCTTGAATTTTTTGGCCGGGGGGGGGGGGGGGGGGGGGGGGCGAAAACGTATATACCCACAAATTTCTATACGAAAACTACATATATAACACTACTGAGCGAAAAATTCGGGGGGGGGGGGGCGGGCGCCCCTCCCCACCCCTCTTATCCTTCGCCCCTGGTTATGATAAATGAAAACTATTACGAATTATAAGAACTTAGAGAACTCGACCTTATAAAAGGTTTTTTCAAAAAATAAATTACAAAAATTCTAAAAAAAATCAACTTCTAAAAAACCCTACTTTTTTTATATGCATCAGCCGTAAATGCTGTAAAAACTAATATCATGGTCATGTTATCATCTTTTTTACAACAGCTGTAAAGAGTCGAAAAACACTACTTCGAATTTTTTTACAACCGTCTTTGTAATGTTTTAATATATGGGGTGCAAAAAATGGGGGCAAACTCGTACGGGAAGGTCGAGTTCTCTAACTTCTCACAACACGTAGGAGTTTTCTCTTGATCTGAATCCTATATATATATATATATATATATATATATATATATATGGTAGGGTTAATGCGGAAACTAGCTATAGGGAGAGAACTTGAGAACTAATGTGAACACAAAAAAAAAATAAAAAATAAACTCAAAATAAACAATGAACCCCCTCCCCCCACCCACCCCCACCACCACCACCCAAAACCTAAACCCCTCCCTCCCCCCTAAAAAAACAAAAAAACTAATCACCCCACACCCAGCCCTAAAAACCTAGAAAAAAAACTACACCAAAAAAAAAAAAAAAAAAAAAAAAACCAAAAAAACTAATCCCCCCACACCCACCCCTAAAAACCTAGATACACCCCCATCTCACAAACCCCTCCCCCCCCCCCCCAACTTAATAAAAACCTAAACACCTCACCACCATCACCTACCCCCCCCCCCTCTACACATACACACACCTAAGCTACAAACTAAACAGTAAAGCTAAACCCTAAAATTCAATGCTAATTTTTTTTAACTTTTTAGATTAAAATCATGACTTTTTATTAATGAAAAATAATTAATAAAAAGTTGCAGATTTTAATGGGAAAAAAAACAATTGTCCGTTTTTTAAGGTTTTTTGGTAGTTATGATTGTGTTCATACTAATTTTTGTGGTTCTCGCTAAAAAGGCTAATTCCTAACGGATTCTCACCATACGTATGTGTGTGTGGTTGCGTTTATTTTAAAACATTAAATAATTGTTTGAACTTTCAGAACTCCTAATAAAGAATCATTATACATGTATGATGTATGTATATATATAAGGATCCATTGAAAATCACCCTTTATTACAACCAAAAATACCTAAAAGAATTAAAAACACGCAAAAAAATTATTAAAAAATCGTTACTTTTTGTTCCAAAAAAATTGGGGCGGAAAGTAGCGATTTTTTAATTAAAAAATAGCATTTAATTGTGTGGTTTAGCTGTATGGATTAGTTTTTAGCATTTAGATTGGGTTGGGTTGGGTGGGGTGGGAGGGTTAGGTTTGTTTTTTTAGGGGGGGGGGGGTGTTAGGTTTTTGGATGGTGATGGGGTGGGTGTTTAGGTTTTGGGTGGTGGTGGAGTGAGTTTATTTTGTTGTGTCACATTGGTTCTCATGTTTCTCGCAATAAGAGTGGTTCTCAAATGAACCTTACCCTATATAGGATATATATTTATAATTATATTTATGATATTTTTATCTTTTATTATATCTATTTTTATGATTAGATACGAGTTAAGAGTAATTTACATATGTGTAATAACCAAATTATATATATACGCATAATAAGTAATTACATATATGTAAAAAAAACTAGTTTACATATGTCTAATTATAAAATTTCATATAGAAAATGATAGAACTACTCGTAACATGTATGTAATAAAAACACAAAATGATTAAAGTACCCCAAATATAAAAATATACAAATAAAAATATTGTTTATTAGGAGTTCTGATATATATATATGCAGCGCCATTCATGTAATTTAAATAAAAATGATTAAATGACAGTTTTAGCTCTCGTGTAGGGAGCACATGACAGGTCTTTACCAAGAAAATGGATGGAAGTTAGTGTAACAGACTTCTGATGTGCAAAAGTTTCAAATAAAAGACACTCGTCGTAATTTCTAAAGACAAGAGACACACAATACAAGTTGGTGTAAAGTTAAAGGACAAACTATGTAATTTACTCATAAATTTTTAAGTAGGGTAGAAAAGTATTTGGTAAAAAATTGATGGGATGGGTTGTGTTTTAAATAGGGTGAGTTATTTAATTTTGAAAATTAAAAAAAAATAATAATGTCGTTGGGGTCCGAAAGCTATAACCCGAACCAATCATTGCACACCACCTCATCACCCATAGGTGCTCCACACCGGTGAAATTTTTGCCGTCACTCGTCCACACCAACGACAGACCGGTATGCCCGTTAAAAGGCTACCACTCCGCTAAACCACGCCCAATCCGTTTGGTCTTAGTGAGAAAAGGAAATACAAATCAATTTTCATTCAATGTTATTTCAACAAATTTTGAATTTAATCTAACTAGTTATTTGTCACATTATAAACACGTTTGTGCTTTTAACACCATCAAAAGATTTTTCTTTTTGGGCCGTTTTAGCTTTAACCAGAACCTCTTGCCACTTAGAGAAAAAACAAACTTTAAATCTTGTTAAAACTTTTACCTTTTATTAATAGAGAAAAATGCCCGGATAGTCTCTGTGGTTTCGCATTTTTCACCTATAGTCCCCAATTTTCTAAATTTACCTAAATAGTCCCCAACTTTTCATTTTTTGTTCTCGGATAGTCCCCGGGTCTAACTTCAGTTTGTTTTCTCTGTTAAGTGGGGGTAAAATGACAAAAATACCCTTTCCTTTAAAAGGCTAAACCACAGGGACTATCAGGGCATCTTCTTCATTTTTAGAGAAAAACCCTACCACCACATTTCATCTTCAACCTCCACCCACCATCACCCTCCTCCACCCTCCACCATCACCTTATAAACCCCCACCCCTCATTTTTTTATTAAACCCTAAACTTATAATGCCAGCCGCACAATTCACTCCCTTCCTTCTCCCCTGTCCAACCAGAACTCCGGCGACTGGAGAATTAGATTTTCGGTGCCCCTCCCTTTGTCCGACAAGCACGTTGATCCCCTCCCTCCTTCTTCTTCTTCTACTTCCTGTATCGCACACCACGACCCCCCCCCTCCTCCTACCTCTTCCCTCTCGTTTTCCCGTCGCACTCTCTACTCTCGGTGAGCTAGGAACCGGGGGTTATCTGCTAATGAATGAAGAAGCGATGATAAGGATAATGTCAAGGGGATGCTCCTTGGTGTCTGTCTATTGGTGCTAGAATCTGAGAGGATGGTGACAGTGATGGGTTGTAAACGGTGACAGCAGGTGTGAAGTGGTGGTGGTTGTCAGTGGGGGTGGTCGGGGACGTGACGAGATGCCGGTGATGGTGACTTCACTGGCGGAACTTGGCAGCAGAACCATGAGGACCGCCTGACGTTATGGTTAATTACATTTACACCGATTCATCATCAAGCTGAAAGTTTTATAAACCTTTTTGGGCTTCGACTTTTTGATTTTATGTATTGATTTGATACCAATCTGCATGAAATTGTCACTTATGTTTGAATATGATTTTGCTTTTCCATTCAAACTCTCGGTCAGTAGTGTATTACCCCTGAATATCTATATTTGCTGTGATTGTTGGATTTGTATACGTTTGTTTATTTTGGAGCTGGGTTTGTGCTTGTCGCCAAAAAACGAGGCCACGACGGTGGCAGGCCGACATCATTGCCGTTGGTAATCATCAGAGAGAGAGAGACAAAGGTGATGACGGGGGTGTGAGGTGACTTGGGTGTTTTAGGGTTTCTTCAAAGAAAATTGCAGAGAAGAAGGTGATGGTGGAGGGTGGAGGAGGGTGATGGTAGGGTTTTTCTCTAAAAATGAAGATGCCCGAATAGTCTCTGTGGTTTGGCCTTTTAAAGGAAAGGGTATTTTTGTCATTTAACACCCACTTAATAGAGAAAACAAACTAAAGTTAGACTTAGCGACTATCTGTGAACAAAAAATGAAAAGTTGAGAACTATTCAGGTAATTTTAGAAAGTTGAGAACTATAAGTGAAAAAATGCGAAATCACAGGGACTGCATTTTTCTCTTATTAATACTTTTAGTCATGTTTATATTTAAATGTGAGAGAATTTGTTGAATGCGTCACATCAACTTGTAACACCTGATTGTACGGTACAAGTCACGTGAGCAAAGTAGAAAGATCTAGATGCATGCAGACAAAAATACCCCAACACGTGCTGCTACGAGCGCCACAAATGCTCCCGATATTTCCATGACTTTTTCGCCACATACACACCACCGATTTTTTCTTCCCAAATTTAAACTTCAAATCAGTAATTTCCTATATTCCTCCACAATATCTACAATTACTTAATACTAATGTTTTAAAAACCGGTTCAAATTGGCCGGTTGTATCGGTTAAACCGTCTGGCAGAACAGGTTAAACCGCCCAGCATACCTGGTTAAACCACCTAATACACCCGTTAAATCGTTTCTAAACCAAATCCGGTACGGTATAACAAACGTATTTTAAAACATTGCTTAATACTAAATTTTTATCAAGAAATATTCCAAACGCATCACAAAAAATTTAGAATCATACGCTTTGACAAACACTTGCATGAACATTGAACACGATCAGATTCAAAAAGCCAACGAAATTATTAACTGGATCTAATATTATTTCATAACGATAACGATGATCACTTAAAAGCTAACTTCATCAACAAAAGCAGACGCTGAAATCACCATATCACAAACCTCACACAAGCCCTAACAAATCCTCTAGATAACCAACAAAGCAGAATTATACCCAAAACATCAAGACTCAAACTATCAGTTAACAGATCTAAGAAAGTTGACCACAATCTGCAATAACTACAGGCTTAGAAGTAGTTCCGCTTCCAGATCCGACCTTCTCGATCGCCTTAACAACATCCATACCTTCAACAACCTGTCCAAACACCACATGCTTACCGTCCAGCCACTCAGTCTTAGCAGTACATATAAAAAACTGAGATCCGTTCGTGTTCGGACCGGCGTTCGCCATCGACAGAATTCCAGGACCTGTATGCTTCTTAACGAAATTCTCGTCAGCAAACTTGTTGCCGTAGATCGACTCACCGCCTGTGCCGTTGCCTCTGGTGAAATCGCCGCCCTGACACATGAAGTTAGGGATCACACGGTGGAACGTAGAGCCTTTGAAGTGTAACGGTTTGCCGGAGCTTCCGACGCCTTTTTCGCCGGTGCAGAGTGCGCGGAAGTTCTCGGCGGTTCGCGGTGTGGTGTCGGCGAAGAGTTCCATGACGATCCGGCCGGCCGGAGCTCCGCCGACGGTCATGTCGAAGAAGACCTTAGGGTTTGACATTGAAGAGTTGCAGAGTTTTCGAATGAGGTTGAAGAAGGGTTAGGGTTAATGAGCATGTGGTGGTAGGTCGTGTTATATAGGGGTGGCTGATGGTGGGTTGTTTAGGGGGAGATGATCTGGGCCGTTGAATATGACACGTGGTGTGGTTTTAAGGGTGATTGGAAGTTACTAGAGTTGGGTTAGGGTTAACTGTGGTTTTGATCTTGGGTTATGTCACGAACGGATCACATGGTATATGCCGTTCTAGATTTTGCTATGTATTTTTTTATTGAAATTGAAATAAAGGAAGTATATAAAATTCATAAATGGATGTGGTCAATAAATATTATTTTTCTATTAACAAGTCAAAATTTACGAATAAAAAAATTAAATAACTTTTTTTGGAAAGGTAAAAAAAATAAATAACTGATTGGAGTTAATTAACGAATAAAAAATTTAAATAACAGATTGGAGTTAATTAAAAATAATCGATCTTGTATTATATATTTTTTTTACCTTGAATAACCGAGCAATTAGTCCGGTGGTTATATGTAAAGGATAAGACTTATTTGAAATTTGAAATTCAACCTAATCAAACACTATAAAATATAAATGCTCACTCTCTTTAGTATTTTCAAATCTATATATATATAAATGAGATGGATTTGGGCCATGTGGTATGTGATTTTGGAGATTTTTGATGATGTGGCAACCTATGGTGAGGATGGATTTTGAGTTTAGGAGGGAATCCATTCTAAATAACATTTTTTCTTCTTGGACGCGGGATCCGTTTTATTTCGGGCCATACCACACCCGTGATATAAACACGCTTATTCTCTTCATGTACCTTAAACCCTAATTTTGATATCCTATCATTCTGGCCGTTTCAGTTCATTTCGCAAAGAAGATATCGATCGTTCATCCCCGCAAACCCTAATCGCATCAACAATCATCAAGCATAAGCATAATCCGGTGTAAATCTTTGATTCTTGCTTCCAATTTATGATTCTCTGTGTGTTTCTTCAACTTCTAAGTTTTTTTCAAAGTTTTTTTTTCTGAGTTTCAAACCCTATATCATTTGTTCTGAGCATAATCCGGTGTTAAATCTTTGATCCTTCACTCGCAATATGGTAAGCATCAAGATTTCAGTTAGGGTTTCTTATGATTATAATTTATATGTTTGCAAACCCTAAGATTAATGGATTGAAATTGCATGTGATCGCCATTGTAATTTCTTCTCCCACTATCGCACTGGAAAATTGTGTATAGGAATATTGTAGGTTATGTGGGTACAGAAGTGACGTTGAATGTTCTGTATTTATTGGGTGCAGGAATATTGTAGGTTATGTGGTGGATCGGATCCGAAAACTGGGACAAAATGCCATAGCCGCCACCTCCAACATGACGGCTAGGGTTCTGATGAGTTGAATCTGGTACGATGTTCACTCCTAAGATATAATCAATATTATTAATCTGCATGTTGTTATTTTCAATCTTCATTGAACTTTTATTAAAATGGAAATTGAAAAGTTTATTTTGAATAAATTATTCTATTTGTTTTTTTAGGGTTGATGTTTTGTAGTCTTAATTTTTTTTAAATATCTTTAAAAAATTCTTTTGTTGCAATACTGGTGATGAACTATGTCTTTTGAGGTCAGACAGCGGTGGACAAGAACCTAATTTTGTTTGTCGGGCCATTGTGTGTGTTGCAGCCTAAGCCTATCTAGAAAGTTTTGGCATATGGTGAATAGGGTGCATTTGATCTTCTGCATTCTTAGGTTGGATTTTTGCAAAACTGTGAGTGCGGTGCATCCAAGCTTGCTTGATAAAAGCCTTGAACATGCCACAAGTATAAGGTAGTGTTTGGTATGCAGGAATGAGAGGTGGAATGGAATGAGTGATTACGAGGGAATGAAGAAAAGAGTGTTTGGTTGGTCAAGGGAATGGAATCACTCATTCCAAAAGGCATTCCATTCCCTCAAAATCATTCCTTCCACCCCCCATGTTTTTTTTCCATTCCATCCCCTCTTGCACCATTTAACAAAAACACCACAACCCACGACCTTCGCCACAACCCACCACTACCGCCACCCGCCACCACCTCACCCGATAGCCACCGCCACCGCCACCACCTCACCCCGACAGCCACCGCCACCACCGCCGCCCGCCACCACCTCACCTCGACAGCCACCGCCACCCCCGCCGCCCACCACCATCGTCGATGCCACCACAACCACCACCGCCGCCACTAACTGCCACCTTTGCTGCCACCCACCACTAATGACCACCTTGTCGCCACCACCATTGTTGTCGCCGCACCGCCACTCGCCGCCACCACCCCCCATCGCCGCCGCCGACACCCACCACTACCACCCGCCACCACCTCACCCCGACAGCCACCGCCACCGCCGCCACCCGCCACCACCTCACCCCGACAGCCACCGCCATCGCCGCCACCCACTCGCCACCATTACCACCCACAGCTGCGACCAACCGCCAATGCCACTCGCCGCCGCTGCCCACCACCATCGTCGATGCCACCACCAACCGCCACCGTCGCCACCAACCGCCACCTTTGCTGCCACCCACCACCAACGACCACCTTGTCGCCACCACCATTGCCGTCACCGCTGCACCGCCACTCGCCGCCACCACCACCCATCCCCGCCGCCGACACCCACCACCGCCACCTATAACCACCCACAATCACTACCACCAACCACCACCACCACTCACCGGTAATTTTATTACTCAGTTTTTCTTGCCTACCGAACAATACACAATAATAATTCATTCCATTCACATGGTAACCAAACAAGACATGGAAGGGTAATGATCCATTGCATTCCCTCGTTCATTCCATTACCTCGTCCATTCCATTCCTTTGTCCATTCCATTACCCCATACTAAGTGATAACACATTGGAAGGCCTTGAGAATGTCATTTTTACCTTGAAAACAGAGAGAAAATTCTGGTTTCAGAAGGTATTGTTCAACCCTTCGATACATCATTAGTTGAAGTTTTCATTGGAAATTGTCCAGGGGAAAAGTATGCCTTACTGCTAGGTAGGAAGATGGATGGTACGGGCTTGTAATGGGCTAGGGACATAAAAAAATGTATTTTGACTATCTATTATAATTTTGATAGGAATAAAGAGGGAAAATCTCTGGTGCTGCTATAAGAACTTATTTGCTAGAGATATCACGCGTCTGCCAAGTTTCTGACCCTGAGAGAAGTTATCATTATTTTACATGTTATGTGTTGCACCGCTCGAGGTAATTCACTTTCCCGATGCAGTAGATTAGGTTTTATATCTCATTAAACTTAAAACAAGTACTTATTGATCACATTTGAGGAGTAAAAGTACAAAGTTGGAAATTCAAGCAAGTTTCATTACCTTAATCAATCAAACTTTTATGAACTGAACAGAGAGGACGAGTCTAAAGAGTATCTTGCTACAAAGAAAGCTATGGATGTTGTTGGAATCAGCTCTAATGAACAGGTGCTCCCAAAATGGTCACAAACAGGTACTTCTAAGTTGGGTGGATCCTTTTATTGTTTAATTTATAAAGAAAGTATATCTGGTAAAACACTCTGGTTGAAGTTCAAAGTTGAATAAAACCTTGTACAACCATTATATTGTTAAAGTTAAGAAGTAATAGCTTATGATTCTGGACTTTTGGATACCTGATTTACTATTACTTTTTATCCATAATATCTACGGATATATGGAAGTATCCTTAAGTCAAAGTTTCAGAATGTTAATTTGTTCGTCTTATTTTTCAAGAATATCTTAACTTTTTTAATCCATGCTTTCAAAACTGACATTACTTGGTTGAATTATAACCTTTGGCTCCATATGGTGTCCATGTCACCTCCAAGTAGGACTGCCAAATGGCATCTCGACACTAACTCTCAAACAAAAATGTGATGATCCAATCCAAACTTTTAATGGTGTTAATTATATACTAAAAGCTAATTTTCAAGGTGTTAATTAATTGTAATTTTTAATGGTATTGATTTGATAATTTTCTTTATTAAATCCTTCATTTTATGGTTTGACATGCTAGGTATCAATTTTTGATGATGCATTTAATGTTTAGAAAGCTAATTGATCAAACTACAGGTTGAGATTATTTTTATATTGTAGCACGCATCCACCAAATATATACCATATTCTGGACAATATATAATTGAAGGAGAACATAAGATATGGATCGTGGTGTCCCATGTAGAGAGTTCAAAATGTGAAAGATGCTGGAATGTTTCACCTCATGTTGGTTCATTTTTTTTATCACCCGATGCTTTGCAAACACTGATGTTATTGTTGGTCAACCACTTCATGTTCTTGCAGCTGTCAGTTGAGCATTTCTTTACAACAATAAATTATATATAGTTATGCATTATTTTACGTCTTTGTAATTATATCAACTTTGTTTCAAATCAATAGGCAGAAAGTGGAAAGTAAAATCGTGCAGAAAGTTCGAGGATAGCACATGCTTCTGGTCAAACGGTGTGTATCTGATTAATCACCTATCATCTTTCTAGCTTTGATTCCATAAAGTGTATGTGATTGGCATGATTGGGGGATCGGGTAACTGGTCAAATGGGTCATTTTTGTAGGGATCTGAACAGGCCACGTGGTTTTATGTTTCTTCATAAGGTAATCAATCTCAAACTCCCCCTACAAATATTTTTTCTGTTTATTATGTTTTTTAAAGAATATAAGCACTTATTCAGTTGTTGGATGAAATACACACACATATTATTTACCATGCATTATTATTAGTGTCCTTTGTTGGAGCCAAGATACTATATTTACTAAAATAATGAT
The DNA here is from genome assembly GCF_002127325.2 of Helianthus annuus. Lineage (NCBI taxonomy): Eukaryota > Viridiplantae > Streptophyta > Magnoliopsida > Asterales > Asteraceae > Helianthus > Helianthus annuus. The sequence goes on from NC_035449.2 coordinate 69,134,478, forward strand.
CTTATTTTTCTATAAACAAAACGACTTAGAATATTACAAACATTTGATTGCGCTTTAATGCAATACCTGACACGAATCTGGATTCACCTTCTGTGTTTTCTTCATTTTAGTGCGAGTAGTGAAGATATGTCTGACTGCTTATACATTGTATAAATAGGTGGTCGCTTGATTTTTGATTTGAATCGCTTGGTGAAACGTGTGGGCGGATTTATTTCCAAAAATTTTTGCTTTGGAGTCCAACAAAAATGAAATTGTGGCTGTGAGATGTCAATCGTAGTGTCTCAATTTGGTTTTGGGAGTGAAAAAGGGAACCATTGTTGGATGAAGAGCTGTTAGAGTTTGGTCTTTGTCAAAATTTAATTCAAGATATCACGCTCTGGGAGTCTACTAACCAGATTTTGAGGAAGCGGGTTGACCATTTCGAAATATGTTGGCCCTTTGAATAATACCAGGTTAGTAATATGCATGTTGCTATTCATATAAACTTGTCATGACCCTTTCCGTATGCCTAAATGACAGGTCAAATGAGACCTACGGAGCTGCATGAAGCACGGTTTGAGGCCTTTCAACAAGGGATCTTGAAAGCTTCAATATTTGGGTATGAACAATTATGTCATAAAAGGTTATTTGACCCGTTATCTATAAATGTGCTATCTTGGTGATTTTTTTTCCTATTAATAATACAGTTTATGATTTTAAAAAAACACATTACATGTTGTATATCGACCACACAAGGTGGATATTATGAGTCACTATTCATCTTTGTTCAGGAGGGAAAGTATACATGTGGGTTTTGCAGACAATTAGTTTTTTTATTTATTTATTGTACTCTATATTTTTGTTGCTTATTGATTTTTATAATGTATTCTAATTTTTGGAAGGATTTTTATAATTAAGTGACTCTTTTTTTTAAATTTGTAGAATGGGGTCTATATGAGCAGGTTGCTATTGCTGCTTTGGACTGCCAATGCCTTGATGTTGCTAAGGTAGCTTTCACCTTATGTAATAATATGTATGGCTTATTTTGCTATATTGGATTGCAATAGAGATATCAAACGTGCTTTTTATCCATTCAATACAGATTAGTGGTGATATTTCTTATAATGGATACAAACTAGAAGAATTTGTTCTTCAGAGAACTGCTGCCTATACAAGTCAAAATGATTTGCATATTCCCGAGATGATTGTTAGGGAAACACTTGATTTCTCATCCCGTTGGCAGGGTACTGGAAGCTCTACATGTATGACTGACCACTTGCACCCACGCAACAAAAATCGCATAGTTTTGTATTCCATTCCAAGTGACGATGGCTTAAGAACTAATTCAAAATCATTTAATTCTCTAAAGAGATTATGATGGAGGTTAACAGAAGGTAGAAAGAAGGAGGGATTATTCCAGATCCAGATATAGACACTTTTATGAAGGTAATGTACTTTCAGTAGTGGATAAGATATCTTTGTGTTCAGTCTTTGACTAAAACTTCTTGACACTTTTGTTCCCTAATTTATGAATCCTAAAGTTATACTCCGCCACCTGTGTAATAAATAGTTGTGAACGATGTTCATTAGTATTGTTTTAGGGTAATGTATATACTAAAAGTGTGGTAAGAGTTAAAAGTGTGGTAAGAGTTTTACTCTAAAGCTTACCTACTTCCAGAGGTAAATGAACATCTTGTCATACTCAACCATGTATAATTCCTATAGGCGATTTCCATTGATGGACAAAAGACAACTCTTCAGACAAACTATATACAAACTATATACTGAAGGTATTTCTTTTAGCTTATATGAGCTTATCATATATTGTTTCATATATGAATATGCAAAGTACACTGCTTTTACCACCATTATCATGTTATTCCAGATTCTAGGACTTGATATTTGTGCTGATACCATGTTTGGAGATGCCATGATGAGGGGAATCTCTGGCGGTCAAAAGAAAAGATTGACTACAGGTAACTTCTGCATTAGCCCTATTTGGTGACTTTTATTGCCTGCTACCTTCATGCAAATATAATTTACCTTGTATAGTTGTTTGCAGGGGAGATGATTGTCAGTCCCACAAAAGCTTTATATATGGACGAGATATCAAATGGGTTAGACATCTCCACTACGTATCAGATAATAACTTTTCTTCAGCAGTTGGCACATATAACAGATGCTTCTATAAAGAAGGACAAGAAGAGATGTTATGTTAGAAGATTGGCTAAAGGTCTGAAATACGCCTATACTGTCATTTATTAGTTCATAATTAATTTTGAACACTCCAGAGGTTATGCGTGTTTACATGGGGTATGCTATAATTGCCATCCTGTTGCAGTTATGTAATGTTAATGTTAATGTTTTTGATTTTATAAACTCACGGGACATATATTTTTTGAGGCCAGTTCATTTAATGACAAACCCATAAACGCAACTGATGATGGGCCACTTGGGGCAGTATTATTTGAGAAAGAGCAGGATGACCTTCTAAACGACTTAAAAGACATACCCAAAAAGGCTTGTGATCGTAGGGTGAGTTTTGTATTTCAAGTCTTTTCATTCAGGTTGAGTTATGCACTTATAACTTAGGGTAAGTACCATAAAAACCCAACATACTTTATTATTCTGCACGAAAAGTCTCCAACTGAATTTAGTTGTTCAAATTGAATTAATTATGTTTTTTACAAGATCACCAGTTATTCAAGTTTTTGTTGCAAAAGTTTGAGAGGCGACAAGATGGGTTGTTTTAGTTAATCAGGTAACGGGTCAAAACAGGTTCAAGGTGAAACGGGCCAGGTTGTGTTGATTCACAAACACTTTTGTAGAAACGGGCTGGGCCGGGTTAGGAGTTACAAATGAAGGTTTTAGTTTCTTTAAAATGGCTTTATATATTTATCTAAGTTGTACTTAAATTGTTCTTTAAATTAGCTGACAATTTACATGTATTTGAAGTATGTAAGTGATAATATTTATCTAAGTGATAATTTCCCACACTTTAACCGACAATTTTGTTGCTTTGTGGAAATAGGAACTTTGGTGGTAGCTTATTTTATCTGTTAATTCATGTATCTGAAGTATGTATTTGTCTTTATGCCTTTACTTTGTTTATGCCTTTATGGTAGTGTTTCGAGTTTTGGTTTTTCTTATACCTACATCTGATGGATTGAGAAGCTATTTGATAGCTTTATTATTTATTGTGTTTCTAAGTTCCTATTTGGATATTCAGAACACATAAGTTGCATTTATTTAAAGATGGATCATTTAAACTACCAGTTCGTGTCTTGCAAATTTGCTTTTAACATATATAACGTTCTTTTTTCTTTTAATTCGTGCTTATCGACCTGAATTCTAAATGTGCCATCTTAGTATTCAGGAGTAGGATAGTACAAAGGTAGTGTTCCGGTTCCAGAATCTGAGAGAAGTCCGAAAATCCAAACTGCATTCAGTGCTGGAGATTCATCAGAAAAAGCTGATCAAGGTTCTAGCAAAAGCAGCAGTGGATTCTCATCATTTCCGAGTGTTAATCCTAAAGAGTCAAATTCAAGTTTTCAGTCACAAAGCACAAAAACAGGAAATGGTTACGTGATTCAGTGCAACATCGCTCTAAATCTTCCAGAAGGTCAAAGCTTTTCAGAAGATACTGCTAAAGACCATATGGCTCTACTTGGTTCTGTGTTGTTGTCATATGAGGGTCTTGTAGCTGGTCGGGTCAGAAATCCTATGCTTACAAAGGAGGATTACGATCAGATAGACGCTGAAGAGATGGAATTAATGGATATCAAATGGTGTCTTGCTAGTGTTCTTAGACGTGTTGAAAAGTTTAAGACAATTACTGGGAGAAATGACTTTCTTGATGCTCATGGATCTACTTTAGGTTTTGATAAGTCTAAAGTTACTTGCTTTCGATGCAGGGAGAATGGCCATTTCAAACGAGAGTGCAAGGGTAGAGAAGCTAGTGGAGCTCAGAATCCGTTCGGAAAAGATGATTACTATCGGAAAGCCATTTATCAGCAGGTTGGTCAATCACAAGACTCACAGATGGCTCATGGTAGGAAGATTGAGGATTCTAAGAGAGCATGTTTGGTGGACTTCAACTGGAGCAACTACATGTCTCCTGATAGCAAAGTCTATTTAGTTGATCAACATGATGAACAACTACCTGAAGGCTTCAGCTGGGATATGTTTGTTGATGAAAAAGGAGAGTTCAAAGCTTTCATTGCAAAGATTGTCAAAGAACCAGACATGTTTGCCACCTGGATGAAGTCTATTGGAGAGACAGTGAAAAGTGTGGAGGAACAGTCTGTTACATCTGATGAAAGCTTAGAAAGTGCTGATGAAGGTTCACAAAGGTCAGACGAGAGTGTTCGGAATGATGTTACTTCAGAAAAAGAAGTTGTATTTGATCAAACACCGTCTGATTCTGGTGTATCAGATGCTGATTCTGAAAAATATGTATAGTTTGATCAATCACCAGTTGATAGTAGTAGTGATGATGAGGAAGAAAAACATATCAATATTGCTAAAACTCATCTTTCTCCTGAAAGTTTTCATTTCTATTTTGCAGATCGCATGGAGAAACTGAAGGAAAAACGAGCTGCTAAAGTACAACAACAAATGAAATCTGAAGATGTTGTTCAGAACGAGAGTGTTGAAAGTGTTGCTGAGAAGAATGTTGAGAATGAACAAGTGAAAGAAGAAAAAAAGATGTCTGAAGCTGAGAAGGTGATAGAGACAGAAAAGGTGGTTGAAGTAGTGAAAACAATCGAAGTTGAAAAGACTGTTGAAGTTGGAAAGCCTTGTGAGAAGTGTTTGGAAGCTTGCAAGGGATGTGCATCAAAAGATGAGATAATTGCTGAGTATGAAAAGAAGAAGGAGCAGTTACTGTTCAACCTCAACTATGTGAAAGAATCCTATGATGTCTTGAACAAAACAGTAACTAGTCTCCAAAAGACAAACTCAGAAAGAGAACAAGCGCTAACGATGATGAATGCAGTCATGATGACAAAGCAAAAAGCAATCAATTTCTACATCGAAGAAAGTGCTAAATGGAAGCAAGAGTTGGAGACTGAGAAGATCGAGAATGAGAGAATTAGACGTTTATTACAAAGTTATTCAAGTTCTGATTATCTCATTGATCGTATTTACCCAACTGTTGCAGGAATGGAAGCTTTTCAAGATGAGAAGCCGAAGAAAAAGAAAGACAGTGGTAAGAAATCGACTGTTAGCTATAACAAGTGTCCGCCTCCGATTTGGGAAGGATATTCTCCTAGAAAACCAAACGAGGAGCAACTTGAAAAAGCAGTCAATATAAAGCTAAAAACCGACACAACTGACGTTTTACCAGATAACATTGATGTCACGTTTACCTCGTCTGACACTGATCATGAGTCTGAGTTAATCAAAAAGGTGGTCGATCAGGTGTTGGATACTGATGAGGATGAGTCAAAGTCAGAGTCTGGAGGGTCAAATTCGTCAGTCAACAGTTCAAAATCGTCGGTCAAACGGTCTTACAGTAAAGAATTTTTGTTATCAAAAGCAAATTTGGATGATGAAACATTTGAAGTAGCATACACTTTAAATGATTCGGGCAAATTATATTATAACAAAGAATTTCCAATAAGAGGTGTTAAAACTGAATTGATAAAAAAGGTTTTCAAACTAACAGAAATTAATATTTCTGAAATAAAAGATGAAAATCGTAATGTAAAGCCTAAACCTTACACCTCAAGAGTACAACAACGTTTAAACAAGAAAAAATGTTACAATTCTGGTTCGGGTTCTCAAAAGAAACCAAACCAAAATCGTATCTACAAAAAGAAAGGACTTGGCTTTATTCCACCAGAAAATCATAAAAGTATGAAAAATTCTAAAACAAAAACTGAATTTGTGTCAGGTGGAAGTTCAGAAGATGAACAGAAGAAACCGTTCTGGAGACAGTCAAATCAAGAGTTTCTTGCTGATAAAAGAAAGAATGGAACTGAAGTGTGGCAATCAAAAGAAACTCGTACCTGTTACAGATGCAATGAAGTTGGTCATATTGCATGGAACTGTCAGAAAAATGTCAAAACAAAACAGGGAGTTTCTCAGAAGTTGAAAGAAAAGGTTGTTGATATAGAACCACCAACAGGTCGGTGAGTGTTCTAAAAAGAATGTTATCAAACAAAAGGCTGAGAACAACCAAGTGTGGATTGTTAAAAAGGTTAGTGAGAAAGTCGGAGATGAATCTGGTTCCACAAAGCCAGAGGAGCCACAAGGTGAGAAGAAAATTTCAGTGAATGATGAAGAATTTCCATCACTGAAGTTTGAAGAAGTTAAAAAGAAAGTTGGTAAAATTGACATCTCGAATCAGTTTTACAAAGAAAAAAATGAATTTGATGTCGAGAAAACATTCAACGGGAGTGTTAAAAAGATTTTTGGGAAAATGTTGAATGGGAAAGCAAAGGGGGTTAAAGATTTTTATGCAACTAAAAAGGCAACATACAACCCTACTGCACAAGAATTGAAAGCCATCAAGTGTGAGAAGACTTGGATGGAAGTCTGTTTCCCATAATAGTCAAAGGACTATGCCGGAGATCCCAAGTTTATATCGTGGATCGGGAATCAGCATCATTCTAGTGTTTAAAATGTTTTCTTGAAAAGGTTTGAATGATTACAGGTGAAAGGACTACGCCGGAGCTTCCAGGTTGGTAATTGAGAAGCAGGAATCGGCATCTTTGTGGATAATTTTACAAGTGGTAAAGAGGTTAATGTAGATGACTCATTCCTACAAGTGGTATTTGTTGGTCATACCTACAAGTGGTATTGATTGTGATCTTACAAGTGATTATTTTTTTTTGCAAGTGGTACAACAATTACTTGAGTGCAAAACGGTAAATCAGGGACATTAAGTTGTACTTGATTTACTAACATAAAAACTGACAAGATGATGAACCATAAACCCGATTTTAACTCATGTGTAATCTACAAGTGGTAAAAACAAACTCATTTTCCGGAAAAATCATTTTGATTAAAACAAACTTAAGTGTTTTGAGATCTAAATGAGAAAATGGTTTGTGAAAGGGGGAGTTCTGATTGTTTATGCCTTAGTGGATGGCGAATTGATGCAATTCGATGTCAGTTGTCAAGTTTTGTACAGTTTGTTTTGTGTTCTAGTGGGTCTAGAGCTTAGTGTGTTTTCAAGTTTTCTTTAATGTGTTTGCATTTTAGGGGGAGTAGTATATTTTCAGAAAATCCAAAAACATTAGAAAAATTTGAAAAATACAAAAACATGATAAAATTCAAAAATGAGTTTCGTTGTGAAAAGAGGAAATGATAGTACATCAGTGGACTGTCATAACATGCTAAAGAATTGGAAAATTAAAATGTGATAAACAATCTCACTGCGGATATGCCAGTAGGTTTTACACATTTAGTAGTGTAACAACTGCCACTAAAATCAATAATTAGGACGATAATTAGTCAATAAGAAAACCCTAATTGAGACACCCAAGTAATTCTGCACTAACCTTAAAATTTTCAGAATAATCAGAATCAGGATCAGGGCCCCTAAAACTCAAGGGGGTTAAACCCTAAATGATAATTATCTTCGAAATTCGTTGTCTGAATTAGGAATTCATAAACTGTCGACTCACCAGGCCTATACCAGTGACTAACCTACCCTACCCTAAATTGACACCCCAGGCGATACGCGGCACGTGACACGAATTCTTCCGCGACACGCGGGAGGTGCAAATTTTGGGTATAAATAGAGGGCCTTGGGACTTGAATTCTGACACTGAAACGACGTTAAAATTCTAAATGTCCGCTGAGATATAGTCGAAATACTATAAACACACACACGATTCACGAAGTGCTGCCGCAATCAGGGTAATAACTCGATCGCTATTACGATTCAACGTCCGATCGATTATAACTATCCAACGATTGTCCGAGTGCTGCTCAAACTGAGCTTATACTTTGTTATTCATTGTGATTTCGACTTGAATGTTTGAGTGCTGTTCGAATTCGGACTATGCTCTGTCATTCGTTGTGAATCCATTGGATTGTTAAGTATCGCACTTGATAATAGTTGTGAGGGTTTAATCTCGTGAATTGACGTAACTGCTGAATTAGTTACTAATCCCGTTTGTGTGTGCATTGTTATTTAAATTAGGTTAGAAGGCTAATCAGTAAAGCTTATACTCTGCTCGTAAATCTGCAATGTGAGTCATTCTTTTTTTATCAACTGTTTTACAAAACTCCAAAGTTATTTTCAAGGTTATAATTAACAGGGATTAAGTCTATGTAATCACCAAATTACAGCCGGTATGTGGGGTTTTGTATACATTACTTATTTTCCCGTCACACTTGGACAACGAGTTAGCCAAGGGGTGATCTGACCACAGTCACAGACACCATTTGGACAACGAGATAGCCAATGGGTAGTCGAGTGACAAGTACTGTGGGTAGTTGGTTTGATATCAGAAACATTGTAATTCCCCTTAATACTGTAAATTATAACAAACGATTCGTTTTAGTAAACTGAATGATTCACTCAGTATTTCCCACTGACAAAACCTTTTTCAAACATGTTTCAGGTGATCTGGTGTGAGCAAAGGAAAGTGCCACGGAGCACTCCTAGCTTAGAAAAGTGGCTCAATGTAAATAAATAAAATGAACATGTTTTGAAAATAAAGATTTCCCTGGGAAATCACATTATTGTAAAATACGGGAATTTATCCCTAAGTTATGAAACGAGCAGTTTAAATTATTGAAAGATCCTTGTTTAAAAAGACTTCCGCTGTCGCCTAAATTAAATACCACGGGATTCCTGTCCCGCGGCTCCTGAAACGGGTCAAACCGGGTCGGGTGCCGTGACAGGAAAAGGTGGTATCAGAGCCACTGTTTTAAGCTTACTGATTAAGCTCACTGTTCTAATTGATTTAAGCCTATTGAAAAACAATTAGGAAAATTTTATTTGTCATTCTGTGACTATATGTGCATTAACTTATTAATTGTTAAAATTACAGTATGGGTAAACAAAAGATTTCTGCTATCTACCGCAAATTAGATAGTACACCTAAAGAACAGGGAACCTCTTCCTCCAAATCTCCCACCAATTTAGAAGAAGGAATCTTTGTCCGTAAGGCAAATTATGAAAACCCTCTTACCCCGGAGAAAAGGAATTCAATTCTTAGAAAGGGTCAAGAGAAAAAGAAACCCCAAGCCAAGAGAGTGAGGTTTAATCCAGAAATCCAGGAATTAGACAATTTAGATGAAAAATGGGCAAACCTGTATATGCTAGCTACTGTAGCAGAACATGCAAATCTTTAAAACCCTAAGTTAGTAACAACACTTCCCAGTAAATAAATAAATAAATCTGAGTGTGTTCTCCTTCCTGTCATGTTATACAAATTAAATGTGCAATAAAAATGTTTATTTGTTAAACTTTGTTCCAAAGTTTTAACTTAGCATTTTGTGCATTTTGCATATATGCTGCTCAACAAGAATGAGATGTCGGAAGCATTTCAGAATCTCAACCTCTATCCAGTGCCAATTGAAGTCTCCCACAACTTCACTGGTTACATCGCTGACATAGAGGAACCGCCGGAATTCCAAGCTCCACCGCTGGAAAAAGCAAAACCTAAAAAGAGAAGAAGATATGTAGGATGGAGGAAAGTGCGCAGAAGGAAACCTAGGAGACTCCCTAAAATAGAAAATCCTGTAAGTGTGAGCAAGGGAAAGGAAATAGAAACCGGAGAAAGTTCCAAACCAGCAGGGACAGAAATAGGGATAGACCTAAAGCAAAAGGGAATAGAGATCGGAGAAAGCTCTAAACAGCCTGAGGAAATCACATTCCAGGACGAAATAGACCGTCTACTGGATAATTGTTATGTACTAAAGCCTATCAACGATAATCTATTCTCTTACCCTGTTACAGCCCAATTCCCAATTAACCTAGAACCAGCTATTCCAGACCCACTAGTCCACACACGACCGTTAGGCCAAATGGAGGAATGGTGGACCAATGACTGGCAATTCCAAAATATAGTCAATAGTCCCTATAGTTTTCTCCCATAATTTGATCCAAAACCTATCCCTAATCCGCCAATGAGCTATGAAAATTTAGCTGAACTACGTCAGTTTGGTGAAGAACTGATAGGCACCGGGAATAGGATCCGGGAAATGGGGGAACAAATCTCCTGGAAGTACGACGAGAGGGAGCGTCGTTACTGAAACTGCCAGTGAACCAAAAGATAAGAGGGGTTTGGAGAAGTTTGTTTGTATTATAACTAATATAGTAAAACTGACTCTGTAAAATGGGCAATAAAACAATGTAAGATAAACAGTGTGTATTGAAGCAGGTATAATATATAAAACAAAACAAAAGTCGAGGCATCGACAATTTTGACTATGCTTGCATGTTATAATGATTTATGTGTTTATCTGTGATTTTGTTATCAATAATTAGACACTAACAATTCCTACTAATTAACAGATGGAAAACGCTAATAGTGAACCAATTAATGAAGTAAATCAGTCTAAGCAAAATCAGGAAGATCAATATATAACTAGACAAGATATTGAGAACTTTATTGTTCGAGGGATAGCCAATGCTATTCCAGAAATTGTGGCTGCTGTTCAAAAACCTGCCGAACCACAACCATTAATTCCTAGTAAAGGTACTCTGGAAGATAACGGCAGTAACAACATAAATGGAGGCGGCAATCATGACGATCATGATCCGCAACAGGCCCTACTCCCAAAAAGAATGAAAGCTGCAACACCTGGTTGCACTTACAAAGAATTTCTTGCCTGTAAACCCGCAGAATTTGCAGGTAATGAAGGGGCAACTGCAACACTGCGTTGGTTAGAGAAAACCAAGGCAGTAATTGCAATAAGTAAATGTACTGAAGAAGATCAAGTGATGTATGCTTCGAATCTATTCAAAGAAGGGGCGCTAGAATGGTGGAACACAGTGCTACAAGCAAAAGGAAGAAGGGTGGCCTATGCAATGAATTGGGAAGAATTTAAGAGTCTTGTAGAAAGAAAATTTTGTCCCGAATACGAAAAGGAACAAATGGCCAACAAGTTCCTGAGCCATCGTATGATAGGTGTAGACTGTCGAGGATATACTTCGACATTCTTTGAATATGCGAGAGTGGTACCTACCCTGGCTTCGCCAGAACCGGTACTCATTTCCCGTTATATTTGGGGATTAATCGGAGAAATCCGTAACATCGTTAAAGCTGCGAGACCACACACGATTGACGATGCTGTGGAATTAGCTAATACCTTAACCGATGAACTAGTCCGCACAAGAGAAGAAGATCGCAAGAAGGAATTGGCTCAGAAGATTACCCAAGGATTTCGTATGGGTAATAATAATCGCTTCAAAAGAAGAGGAACAGGGCAATCCTCGTCACCTCCTTTCTGCAGAAATTGCAATAAGAAACACTATGGGCAATGCAATATAGTTTGCAACTTTTGCAAGGCAAAAGGACATCGTGAGGAGGATTGTAGGAAAAAGACCAGAATTTGTTATAACTGCGGAGAAATAGGGCATATCAAACCTGACTGCCCTAAGTTAGTCAAAACCATGGATAATAAAGGCAAACAAGCTGAAGGGACAACCAAGAAGAATGCTCGCGCATTCCAGCTGACCACTCAAGAAGCCGAACTCATTCCAGACGTGATAGCGGGTACGTTCTTAGTGCATAACGTCTATGCAAAAGTATTATTTGACTCTGGTGCAAACCAAAGTTTTATTAATACTGCATTCTGCCAAGCTCTTAACTTACCTCTAACTACTCTTAGGCAGATTTTTACAGTCGAAACGGCAGATAGAAATTCTGTCAACATAGATAAGGTATTGCAAGAAGGAAAGATAGAACTGTTAGGCCATAAGTTTTCTGCAAACTTGTTACCTATGAATTTAGCTGGATTCGATGTAGTATTAGGAATGGATTGGTTAGTCGCCAACCATGCTCGAATCCTGTGTGATAAGAATTCCATAGAAATCCGTACTCCCCCAGGAGAAGTAATCTTAATTACAGGAGATAGACCTCGGAAGCCATTAAAATTCATTTCAGTAATGAAATTAGCTAGTTATTCAAGGAAACAAGAAATGGTGTATATGATTTCTGTAATCATTAACACTAAAAGTAAGGAACTCCAGGACATTCCTATAGTTTCAGAATACCCAGATGTCTTTCCAGAAGAATTACCTGGGTTACCACCGGATAGGGAAGTAGAGTTTAGAATTCATCTAATTCCAGGTACTACACCAATAGCTAAGGCACCTTATCGATTAGCACCTACTGAAATGCTAGAATTGAAAAAGCAATTAGATGAATTACTAAGCAAAGGATTTATACAACCTAGTTCATCCCCTTGGGGTGCACCAGTGTTGTTTGTGAAAAAGAAAGATGGATCGATGAGAATGTGTATCGATTATAGAGAGTTGAATAAGATTACAATTAAGAATCGATACCCACTACCTAGGATTGATGATCTTTTCGATCAATTACAAGGAGCTAGGTATTTCTCTAAAATAGACTTAAGATCCGGATACCACCAGTTGAAAGTACAAGAGGAGGATATACCTAAAACTGCTTTCAGAACCAGGTATGGCCATTATGAGTTTACAGTCATGCCCTTCGGATTAACAAATGCTCCAGCCGCATTTATGGACATGATGAATAGAATCTGTAAACCATACTTGGATAAATTTGTAATCGTGTTTATTGACGATATACTCATTTATTCCAAAAGTCAGGAAGAACATCGTAAGCACCTGCATGCACTCTTAACCTTGTTAAGAAAAGAAAAGCTCTATGCCAAATTCTCAAAGTGTGAATTTTGGCTACAAGAAGTGCAATTCTTAGGACACATGGTGAATCATGAAGGTATTCACGTAGATCCTGCTAAGATAGAAGTAATTACCAATTGGAAGGTTCCGCAAACCGCAATGGAAATTAGAAGTTTTATAGGTTTAGCTGGGTATTATAGACGGTTTATTAAGGATTTTTCCAAGATAGCTGTACCATTAACTAAGCTAACCTGTAAAGCCGTTAAGTTTGAATGGGGACCTAGACAAGAAGAAGCTTTTAAGATTCTAAAACACCAATTGACAAATGCTCCAATTTTAGCTTTACCCGAAGGAACAGAAGACTTTGAAGTCTACTGTGATGCTTCAAAATTAGGATATGGATGTGTGTTGATGCAACGCAAAAAGGTAATTGCGTATGCCTCTAGGCAATTGAAAAAGCACGAGGAAAATTACACGACTCATGACTTAGAATTAGGAGCCATAATTTTTGCCCTTAAGATATGGAGACATTATCTGTATGGAAGTAAGTTTACTGTTTATACATATCATAAAAGTTTAAGGTATATATTTGGGCAAAAAGAGTTAAATATGAGGCAAAGAAGATGGATGGAAATCCTGAGTGATTACGACTGTGATATTCAATATCACGAAGGAAAAGCGAACGTAGTCGCAGACGCCTTAAGTCGTAAGTATCATGAAAAGCAAAGACGAGTCCGTGCTCTTAGATTAAATCTACAATTAGATTTAATGGAACAATTGAAGAAAATTCAGGAAACGGCAATCAAGAACGATGCCGAGGGAATGAAAGGTTACATAAAAGAACTAGAACAAGGAAAAGATGGAATTTGGAGATTCCACAAGAAGCGAATTTGGGTACCTAAACAAGGGGAATTAAGAAATAAGATTTTAGAAGAATCTCATAAATCAAGGTATACTGTATATCCAGGAAATAATAAGATGTACCAAGATTTAAGAAATAATTTTTGGTGGATAAGAATGAAAAAGGATATAGCCGAATACGTATCTAAGTGTCTAACCTGTTCACAAGTTAAAGCCGAACATCAGAAACCTTCAGGTCTACTACAACAGCTAGAAATGCCTGTATGGAAATGGAAACTCATAACAATGGACTTTGTTACTAAGTTACCCAAAACCAGAAAAGGTAATGATGCTATTTGGGTAATTGTGGATCGATTAACCAAATCAGCTCATTTTCTACCAATGAAGGAAACCTTTAGCATGGAAAGGTTAGCCGAGTTGTATGTAGCTAAAATAGTATCCTTACATGGAGTCCCACTCTCCATTGTATCGGATAGAGATAGTCGTTTCACTTCCCGTTTCTGGACAAGTTTCCAGGAGGCAATGGGAACTCGACTTAATTTAAGTACTGCGTATCATCCTCAAACAGACGGACAAAGTGAAAGGACGATCCAAACTCTAGAAGACATGCTCCGAGCATGTGTAATTGACTTTGGTGGTAATTGGGATAACCATTTACCATTAATTGAATTCTCCTATAACAATAGTTATCATTCAAGCATCGAAGCTGCTCCCTTCGAAGCACTGTATGGACGCAAGTGCAGAACTCCCGTTTGTTGGGCAGAAATAGGAGAAAGTCAATTATCAGGTCCAGAAATTGTGCAAGAAACTACTGACAAAATAACACAAATCAAGTAAAGATTAAAGACAGCCAGAGATCGCAAGAAAAGCTATGCGGACAATCGCCGCAAGCCGTTAGAATTTCAAGTCGGAGACAAAGTACTTTTGAAAGTATCTCCTTGGAAAGGAGTAGTACGATTTGGTAAGAAAGGAAAACTGAGTCCCAGATATGTTGGACCATTCCCAGTGATCCAACGAATAGGACCAGTAGCTTATCGCTTACAACTACCAGAAGAATTAGCTGCAGTACATGATGTATTTCATGTATCCAATCTCAAGAAATGTTTATCAGACGTATCCCTGGTAGTACCTCTTCAAGATATAGAGGTAAATGAAAAGCTGAAATTCATAGAGAAACCCCTACAAATAGAAGACCGGAAGATCAAGTTTCTCAAACACAAACGACTAGTGCTAGTAAAAGTCAAATGGGAATCCAAGAGAGGACCAGAATACACTTGGGAACTGGAATCAGAAATGAAGCGAAAGTACCCTCATCTATTTTAGTAAATCTCGAGGACGAGATTTTTCTCAAGGTGGGGAGGATGTAACAACTGCCACTAAAATCAATAATTAAGACGATAATTAGTCAATAAGAAAACCCTAATTGAGACACCCAAGTAATTCTGCACTAACCCTAAAATTTTCAGAATAATCAGAATCAGGATCAGGGCCCCTAAAACTCAAGGGGGTTAAACCCTAAATGATAATTATCTTCGAAATTCGTTGTCTGAATTAGGAATTCATAAACTGTCGACTCACCAGGCCTATACCAGTGACTAACCTACCCTACCCTAAATTGACACCCCAGGCGATACGCGGCACGTGACACGAATTCTTCCGCGACACGCGGGAGGTGCAAATTTCGGGTATAAATAGAGGGCCTTGGGACTTGAATTCTGACACTGAAACGACGTTAAAATTCTAAATGTCCGCTGAGATATAGTCGAAATACTATAAACACACATACGATTCACGAAGTGCTGCCGCAATCAGGGTAATAACTCGATCGCTATTACGATTCAACGTCCGATCGATTATAACTATCCAACGATTGTCCGAGTGCTGCTCAAACTGAGCTTATACTTTGTTATTCATTGTGATTTCGACTTGAATGTTTGAGTGCTGTTCGAATTCGGACTATGCTCTGTCATTCGTTGTGAATCCATTGGATTGTTAAGTATTGCACTTGATAATAGTTGTGAGGGTTTAATCTCGTGAATTGACGTAACTGCTGAATTAGTTACTAATCCCATTTGTGTGGGCATTGTTATTTAAATTAGGTCAGAAGGCTAATCAGTAAAGCTTATACTCTGCTCGTAAATCTGCAATGTGAGTCATTCTCTTTTTATCAACTGTTTTACAAAACTCCAAAGTTATTTTCAAGGTTACAATTAACAGGGATTAAGTCTATGTAATCACCAAATTACAGCCGGTATGTGGGGTTTTGTATACATTACTTATTTTCCCGTCACACTTGGACAACGAGTTAGCCAAGGGGTGATCTGACCACAGTCACAGACACCATTTGGACAACGAGATAGCCAATGGGTAGTCGAGTGACAAGTACTGTGGGTAGTTGGTTTGATATAAGAAACATTGTAATTCCCCTTAATACTGTAAATTATAACAAACGAGTCGTTTTAGTAAACTGAATGATTCACTCAGTATTTCCCGCTGACAAAACCTTTTTCAAACATGTTCAGGTGATTTGGTGTGAGCAAAGGAAAGTGCCACGGAGCACTCCTAGCTTAGAAAAGTGGCTCAATGTAAATAAATAAAATGAACATGTTTTGAAAATAAAGATTTCCCTGGGAAATCACATTATTGTAAAATACGGGAATTTATCCCTAAGTTATGAAACGAGCAGTTTAAATTATTGAAAGATCCTGTTTTAAAAAGACTTCCGCTGTCGCCTAAATTAAATACCATGGGATTCCTGTCCCGCGGCTCCTGAAACGGGTCAAACCGGGTCGGGGGCCGTGTCAAGTAGATTGTGACGAGATATAAACATAAAAATTTCAAACTTGCTTATTCTGTGGGTTAACAACTGCTTGGATATATAGATAACCCCTGAAATCTTGTTTGAAAGGTTCCTTATTCTGAGATACTAGGTCTTTATGCTCAGTGATATCTGGGGTATTATCCCGGGACTTCTGCTGTATGGAAGTACTGACCTAGTCCCCGGATAATGCTTTCCGCAAATGCTTGAAACATAGCATCGCCCTCAGCATGTTGATGAACCAATAAAATTGATAGTCGCTTCTGTTGAAAACAAAAGATCCTCTAAAGGGGACATACCTTAAAGTCGAAGCCGTCATCTCTCTGCGTATACGGAAGTATCGACCTGAGCTCTCACGGCCCTCGCACCTACCCCTTAACAGATATCAGCTGTGGTATACTCACCTGTAAGATGAATATTGGGATCTGGATACAGGAGTATATTCAAGAAGTAGGACACACGAGTAAGTTTAAGTGCTTAAAACATTAATTCGTATCTCGGATCAGTTGAACTTTGTGTGAAAATTTGTAGGACCGGCTTCTCACTACGACTCGGATTGACGAAGGCGATAGACAAAATATGCATCAACAAAATTTAAGTGGACAAACATACTGACAATCTAGGTGAATTGTTTAGAACTTAAAATGTAATGCAGCTTAACGGTGTTAGTGACATGTCTCATAAACTGATATGATCCTCTTACACGAACTCACAAAAATATTGTCTGTAAATATTTTAGATTCTGCTTTATGCTGATTCAACAAATAGTGTTTACTTTCTTTCAGAAAATCCAAAAAAAAAAGATTTTGTGTGTGTTTTAGCATAAACCTTTGAAAATGTCAAAAAGATTTTCGACAACTGATGTTGGAAGGCTGATTTTCAAAATTCCAAGTGCTAAACATGATGGCATTGTTGTGAGGGGGAGTGTGTTTTGAGTGTCAAAATATATTTTCTAAATCAACAAGTGGTTCATCATGTATGTGTGAATTGAGAGAGAACAGTTGTTAGTGAATATGTTATGAGAGGAAGTCATCTGACTATGTCAGGAGTTGGTGCACTACAAATTGTTAAATTTAGAAGATTTACTTCTGGGTTAAGTATGTGCAGGTTTATCCAAGTTTTGATCCTGGAAAGTGAAGTTTCTGTAGTTTGAGCCAGGTTTTGATCTTGGAACATGAAGAGCCAGACAATGATCCTGAAGCAGATGTTGTTGAAGAACAAAGGAATGCCAGCAAATCGAGAGGGGGAGTCTGAAGATAGAGAGAGAAAAGCCCAGAGTCTGATCAAGACTGAAGATGTGAAGACACAGCATTGTCGTGACTCGATGGACGACTCCATCAACATCTGAGGGGGAGTCTGTTGGTGCACTACATCTGTCGACTTCGTCTTGGATCGAGTCATAGATTGTATTGTATAGATTAGGGCGCGTATTACGAGAAAACATGAGATTGTATGTGATTAGAGTAAAGGTTTCGCTCATAGGGTCTTTTAGGAGAGGTTTCGCTTATATGTACACATGAGGTTTCGCTCATGTGTACATGTCCAAAAGAGCGAAACCTTGAGGCCTATATATAGCATGTCATTCGAGCGAAACTGTATCTATGATCTTGTATTCCACGCCGAAGTGCTGCCGGTGTGAAGAACTGCGTGTAATCGAGTGATAATCAATACACTCAGCAGTTTTAGTGAAGATTCAGCTGTTTCTACCTACATTTCTTGTAATTCCGCACCTAAAACGTAGTTGAACGCCTCTGAACGACTCAATCGGGTCAGAACACGATCCTACACTTTTGTTTGTAATTAACAAGTGGTTCATCATGTATGTGTGAATTGAGAGAGAACAGTTGTTAGTGAATATGTTATGAGAGGAAGTCATCTGACTATGTCAGGAGTTGGTGCACTACAAATTGTTAAATTTAGAAGATTTACTTCTGGGTTAAGTATGTGCAGGTTTATCCAAGTTTTGATCCTGGAAAGTGAAGTTTCTGTAGTTTGAGCCAGGTTTTGATCTTGGAACATGAAGAGCCAGACAATGATCCTGAAGCAGATGTTGTTGAAGAACAAAGGAATGCCAGCAAATCGAGAGGGGGAGTCTGAAGATAGAGAGAGAAAAGCCCAGAGTCTGATCAAGACTGAAGATGTGAAGACACAGCATTGTCGTGACTCGATGGACGACTCCATCAACATCTGAGGGGGAGTCTGTTGGTGCACTACATCTGTCGACTTCGTCTTGGATCGAGTCATAGATTGTATTGTATAGATTAGGGCGCGTATTACGAGAAAACATGAGATTGTATATGATTAGAGTAAAGGTTTCGCTCATAGGGTCTTTTAGGAGAGGTTTCGCTTATATGTACACATGAGGTTTCGCTCATGTGTACATGTCCAAAAGAGCGAAACCTTGAGGCCTATATATAGCATGTCATTCGAGTGAAACTGTATCTATGATCTTGTATTCCACGCCGAAGTGCTGCCGGTGTGAAGAACTGCGTGTAATCGAGTGATAATCAATACAATCAGCAGTTTTAGTGAAGATTCAGCTGTTTCTACCTACATTTCTTGTAATTCCGCACCTGAAACGTAGTTGAACGCCTCTGAACGACTCAACCGGGTCAGAACACGATCCTACACTTTTGTTTGTAATTTAGAACTTAGAAGCTAATGTATAAACTGATCTCAACGTTTCGCCTTGAATTTTTATTATTTTTCAATTGAAATATGCAGTCTTGAATCCTTATGATGTTCTCGAAGCATTTTTTATGGTCATTTACACATATCCCTTTCTGCTTCTATTAAAAAAGTTACTGAAACTGCTAAATGTCTTGGTGCAGTCGGGTTTGTCCTTGCTTTAGAAAATGCATCTTTGGTACAAAATTTCACCCCATACCCATTGGCATGCTATCACTGATGTCAACAACTCAATGGTATTTAATAATTAATAGTGAAAACTCATTTTAGTATATAAAGTGTTTGTTTTAATTTTTAATTTATTATTGTAGGATCTTATAGATTATCACATCGTCTCTACTTCAAGAGACTTACTGAATAAAGAGACAATAGGAGGGTCAACATTTCTTAGTTAATTTAAGAAGAAATAAAACCATTTTGGTTCCCAACAGAAATCACGAAGTTGTGGATCTTTAACCATTCATCTTGGATTCTTGGTTAGCAAGTTATTCTAACTCTAGAGCTCAAAGTAATCCATTGATAATTTGATAATATGGGAGGGTCAACATATTCTCCTTTTTGTATATGTTTTATTTATACATTTATGATTAACGTAAATTAATTCTTTTAGCCTGTAAAGTTCAGGTGTTATAAGCTATTATATATACAACTCTGTTTAATAAAAGTGGTTTGGCTCAACTCATTTCTTCATAAGTGCTTTGGCTTAACCGGTACCGTATCGCATAGCATAAGGGTGCACATGTAAAGAAAAGGAAGGAGGCGCCCCATGGAAAAAAGGTGTTATTTTACGACAAATAACGTTTGAAAACATGTCTTTTAATTTCAACATTGGTACCGCATAGTATTGACACCAAATTTTAACTTATTTATTTAAACACTTAATAACGTTTGAAAACATGTCTTTTAATTTATTTAATGACATAATTAGATTATAAATTGATTTTTTCTGCCCAGGAAGTTCCCGGGTTATAAAGATTCACAACTACTTGGTATATTTTTATTAATATATATATAAATATATATATATATATATATATATATATTTATTCTTTAGATATAAAGATTCACAACCGGGAGTATTACCGGGTGATAACCTAGTTAGTTATACATTGAATCAAGAGTGTAATTATTTTATCTTACATATTAGTTATTTTCAGATTTGTTAACTTTTATTGAGTTAGGGCATGTTTGTTTACCTCTTAATGAGACTCTTAATGGTTCAGACCTATTACTGGTTCAACACTTAATAGTTCAGACTATTTGTTTCACGAGCAGATGTCTAAATGGTTCAGACATTGCCTCTAAATGGTTAAGATTTATACAGAGTCTGAATTGTTAAGACCTCTAATCTGAATTTGTCAGACATTTGCCTCTGAACGGTTAAGCATTATACAGACTCTTAATGGTTCATACCTCGTACTGGTTCAGCACTTAATGGTTCAGAGCTCCCTTACTGGTTCAGCACTTAACCATTCAGATGTTGCCAAACAGCCCCTTAGTTTGTTTTATGTTATTGGTAAATCTGAACTGGTTGTGTTTTAGTTTCTAATTTTTTATAATCAATTTAAGTTAAAAACCGTTTTACAAAAAAATATTGTTTGGAGTAATTTGATTAACCACAACTAATCTTCCTAATGGTTTTACCGAAAAAGATTATTTGGAGTAATTCTGTTAACCATCACTAATCTTCTTAAGGGCAGGAGGGGCGGTGCACTTTTTTTGTGCGTGATGAAGTTTTCCACGCGTGAAAAATGTAAACAAACCATCGCCACCCTACAAAATTAATGAGTGATACATGGATTACGTTATTTTTTTCACGCGTGATGGAAAGAAGGATGTGGGGGGGGTGAGAGTTTATTGTTGGGTGTTGTGAGTGATGGACATTTCCACTAAAAAAGGTTGTGAGTGATGGAATAATGGTTGATGACATGGCGGAATTTGATTGGATGTTGTGAGTGATGAGTGATCACCACCCCCTCCCCTAATGGCTTAGGATTTGTTGTGAAATACGACTTTTGAATTGGTTGAATTCATTTAGGGTTGGGGTGTGTGTTTTGCACACATATATCTCTGTTTTGTTCATTGAATTAGTAGAGATGATGGCTTGTTTAATTTTTAGTTGCGTGTCTTTTTCATACATGTTTGTGTGATTTGCATGCTTGTTATCACATTTGTGGTGAGATGATTGCAATTTGGTGTGTTGTTTTGACAACGGTGAAAAGTCATGATGGTTATTATTGTAGGAAATAGGTTCACCTTTTGTAAAATATAATTACAAAATATATAATAACGAGACTCTCGTTATTCGTAGGAAATATCATAGTACAATATCGGTTGCAATAACTAAATAAAAAGAATATATAATATAATTATATATACCAATCTTGATTCAAGCCGCATCTCTGGTGGGTCCTTCACGCGCACTTGATAGCATCCTAGACTCGAGTATTCATCATCTTGAGTCTTGAAAAATACTCCTTGACTGCAACAAGGAGAACACTAAAACGTTGACGATTTTGGTTGAGGCACGTGTTCAACACGCTTCCCTTAAAACAGATTTCGCGCCTCTACTAAAGACGACGCGTCTGTCTCCCAGGGTACAACAGCCGAAGCAGTATGTACTGCCGGAAATGGCCACACGCCCGAGGTTACACCGAATAGAATTATAGTGTTTGAACTTATGGAAAAATAATGATATGAAAGTGATGGAATCGAGTAGAGAAAACTTATCTCTCTATAATTCCCAACATATGGATGTTCAAGTCTTCACCACTTCTCTAAGAATTCTTCATACATATTATCTTTCTCTTGTAGTTTTCTCATACCTCCAATGAGTCACATAGCCTACCATTTTTTTACAAGAGTTGTGTGTTGTGAAGAGTTTCTCTTAAGTGGTGATTTTATTAGAGACATAAAACTCTAATAAAAGTTTCACTTAATTAGTGATTTAATTAGAGCCATAAAAACTCTAATAAAAGCTAATCAAGTGATATAAAACTCTACTCAAGAGTTTCACCATATGAAGGAGTTTAATTAGTAATTATAATTTCACTAAATTATAAATTAACTAAATATCCATTCACTAATTTTCCCAACAATCCCCCACATGAATGGAGATTGTTCAAAACACATAAAATTTCCAATGGAACCTCGACAGTTGAGTTTTGCATACGATAGGTAGGTGTTACCCTTTGAACCTTCGCTCATGAAATGCACTTAGCCCACTAGCTCTGAGTAGATCTCGATGTCTTTGAACTCGTCTGCCGTTTGTGTAGACGACAATACACTTCACACAAGACTCTCCCTAGCCGGGTCATCTCCTCATAGTCGTATCCAATAATGGTCGTGGAACACTTTCCTGGTTCTGCGAGAGCTCTAGGAATTGTGCCCTCAATTCCATTCGAAGCGACCCCACTTCTCTCTAACATAGGTGATTCTCCTTAGATCATTAAAAGCATTGTGGTTATCGTGATCTATCCAAATCATTTACCACATATTATGCTTAGCCTCATACTTGTCACTTTTAGGAATGGACTAGGAAGTTTATTAATCTTTATAATAAACTACCTTATTAAATGCGTAGGGTTATTCCCCCACAGTGACCTCGCTTATTCATACAATTAGGTTTTCCTATTGAACTCAATTCTTGGGATCTCCAGTCTACTGAGTTAGGTTTCCATCATATGAACTTCATTTTTCAAGGGCTTCAGTCCCATTCCACAACTTGATCTCTAATAAACCCTCAGGTTGTTGGATCCATAACATTAGCAAATAACTTTGCGTATTTGAGATCAGTTGTCATGATGTGTTCTTAACTCGTAAGTTAATTTTGCCTATTGTCAACTTCTAAGACTGTAACCTTAGTGGCCATCTGAATCTGGTTATAACATATGTCTTCGTAAGATACGTGTATCATTTAAGGCAAACACATCTCCATTATACACTACGACCTTTGTGTCCTCCACTTAGTCGTCTATTTGCAATGTTAGATTGGATTACAAAATCCTTATTGCTAAAAACAAATGCAAGACACCCCCCACATTTAAGTGTTATTGGATAACATTTAGATGTGTTAATGAGAACCATTTCTACATACCCTTATAGGGTTGTTTCTTAAATGGTTCCTCCCCCACATTTCTTGCCATTTGATCAACATTTCTGTAACACCACTTATGGCGACATTTGTACACATATGATTGAACAAGACCAACCTTATTGTATCAGTGAATTCAACTCATATTGCATTAGCTTACACAAGCTTCCGAGCTGACCAAAGCAACACATGCCATTGTCATAAGTTTGTCACCAACTTAGAATAATTCTAATTTAGCATCTAGAATAAGCTTAGACAATGAGTTCTCCTCATTAGCTTTTCGAATAAACTCTTAAAAGTTACATGTTATTTCCTTATAATGAATGAAAATTCTCTCTCAACTTTGTCCATACACAAATTCTTTTTGTGTTCATACACATTTGAATGTTTAGAGTTAATTAGTCTCCGTCAAGACCCATAATTAACCAAGTACTAGTCTAGCATGCTTTAGACTACAATACTTTAGCATGTGAATAGAAGATGCATCATTCTGATTCTTCACAGCCTTAAGGATATCATAATATCACTTTGCAACATTCATCCCTTGTTAAAACAAAATAATGAGACTTATTCATAATCCTAAAACATCAATATTTAGGAAGGTCTCACAAATTATTATATATAGCACATAGCTAAATTTCATCATTCATTTAAGGAACATAACTTGATTACCTTTGATCTCCAACAATCTACCATTGACTTATAAGTACTTAAACATAAGTCTTAATCCAAGTCACTTGGTGAACACATTCATCACCAACAAGATGAATGTTCCTTGTCTACACTCACTATTATGTGTGAGATAGAATCAACTAGATCGACACTCAACAACATGGCATTCATAATTTTGCCATAAGTGATTTGCACACATCTATTGTTATTCATTAGGAGATATGTATATTTAGGATGCTCTCCCAAATGAAGGTAAAATCTCCATATAGATCTAACAATAATCAAGTGGTAGACGCATCTACTTATAAATCTCGCAAGATTTATTAAAGGTATACAATAACATATAGTACTTTTACTTTCATATGTTAGAATTCACAGTTGTGAATTTTTCAATGACTTCTAATGAAGTATGCGACATGAATGTCGTTAGCGTATTTCATCTCAATACACTCACTACGTTCTTTCATTACTCATTCATGATGTGGTTATACATTTGATGTTTCGTCTTTGACTTTTAGTCAATGTAACAACTCTCAAGTTGTTTATGTCCAAGTATTTTCATGTGCTATCCGTTTAAAATCATATTCTTTTAAACAATGTATAACCGACGTTATAATTATTTTCCACAAAATAATTTATACGTCACAACCATTAGTGATTTATTTCTTTGTAAAAAATTGCATGTGTTATCCGAAGATATTGAATATAAAACAATAAAATACATTGGAAACTAAATCATAAGTGGCAATCACTTTTGAAATTTAAACGGAAGCATAGACAATATGTAGACATCAAATAGCAAAGTGCTTTTATCTTCAACACTTTATAATCTGACCAAAATCTTCTCAACAATATCGTCCCATGGCATGTCTTGAGGTACTCCCTCAATAAGACTCCATGCACTTGTAAGTACAAGTTCCCCATTTCGTGTTTAAACTTTAAACTTGGACAATTATGCTCAAAACAACACCAAGTTGTTACAAATACTACATTTAAGTAGTAAACTTGAACAATTATTTTGTTCACAACAACATCAAGTTGTTTTTCACCAAATAACATTTTCTAGCACGCATGTTAAAAAAAACGTTATAACAAGCAGATTATAGAATCGAACGTTTACATAAAACGTTTTCCAAAGATATAGTTTATAAAATAAACCATTTCTCATCATCTTTAATGCTCACATAGGCATTAAATGTTTACATAAAAGATTTCTGTTCATTATGAACAATCTGTAACCTCGTATTCGTGATACACATTTTCTAACACACGTGTTAGAAAATTTAAGTCATTTTATATATACCAAACATGACCAAATTAGAGCATTAAATGTCATCATTAAAACTCATCAAATGTCATCATTAAAACTCTACTCAAGAGTTTCACCAAATGAGGAGTTAAGAGTCTCAATAATTATATACTTAAACTCTAATAAAACTCATCAAATGTCATCATTAAAACTCTAGTAAAGAGTTTCACCATATGAAGAGTTAAGAGTTTTAATAATTATAGACTTAAACTCTAATAGAACTCATCAAATAT
Organism: Helianthus annuus; assembly: GCF_002127325.2. NCBI lineage: Eukaryota > Viridiplantae > Streptophyta > Magnoliopsida > Asterales > Asteraceae > Helianthus > Helianthus annuus. The sequence goes on from NC_035449.2 coordinate 69,159,924, forward strand.
CATCATTAAAACTCTAGTAAAAGTCTCACTTTATTAGAGATTTTATTAGAGAAATAAACTCTAATAAAAACTAATAAATTGACTTGAAACTCTCCTTAAGAGTTTATCTTTCATATGAAGAGTCTAGTAAATGATTTTAATTTCATTAAATTCATATAACTACCACACCATCACTTTATGGTGATTTAATTCCTTGAAGCCAATCAACCATTAACTTCAATGTATGACTTTTTATTTCTAAATCATACAAATCATTAAAACAATGCTATAACAAATTGCTTATATAAAATGTCAACATAAAACATTTCAAAGCATTTGTATTTTAACCATTTTTAACAATCATGTTAAAATGAAAGAAATTCTAACGCGCATGTTAGAAATATTAACATTTCCACAAAATGTTAATTCGACTTGCTAAAAACACATATATGGTTCAAATAAATAAGTCATTTCTAATAAACCGTTAGAAACTAAACAATTAAAAAATTGCTTCAAACTAACGCGTTTCATGAACGTTTCTAACACACATGTTAGAAGACAAATGATTACAAAAATCATTATAAGACTTATTTGTTCATATCAATCCATGGGTGGATGAATAGTCTACTTTAAATAGAGACTTAATTAGAGACATAAAACTCTAATCAAGTAACATAAAACTCTTATTTAAAGTAATAAAAAACTCTACTTAGGAGAGTTTAACGTTTACAAAAAACATATGGTTCACACCAATAATTCCGGTCTAACACACATGTTAGAGAATTCAACGTTTACAAAAACGTATGGTTGACACCAATAATTCCGGTCTAACACACATGTTAGAGAATTTAACGTTTACAAAACGTATGGTTTACACTAATAAACCCGATCTAACACAAAAGTTAGAAAAATTAACGATTCCCAAAATCGTTTCAAACCAAACGTTGGAACCAAAACTATTCATTTTGTACCACGGTATAGGATTTAAGATTTTATCTCAATCTCAAAAAATCCAAACACAACAAGTTGTACTATATACATATTTTCCAAAAAAAATATTTGTAAGAACATAACTTCTAAATTTTTTTTTTTATTCTATTATAAATCCTTTCGTAAACCCAAAATCCTTATATATAAGGTTTTTAAGATTGTACCAACAATCTCATGAAATCTGTTTTAAGTTTGTAGGAAATAGGTTCACCTTTTGTAAAATATAATTACAAAATATATAATAACGTGACTCTCGTTATTCGTAGGAAATATCATAGTACAATATCGGTTGCAATAACTAAATAAAAAGAATATATAATATAATTATATATACCAATCTTGATTCAAGCCGCATCTCTGGTGGGTCCTTCACGCGCACTTGATAGCATCCTAGACTCGAGTATTCATCATCTTGAGTCTTGAAAAATACTCCTTGACTGCAACAAGGAGAACACTAAAACGTTGACGATTTTGGTTGAGGCACGTGTTCAACACGTTTCCCTTAAAACAGATTTCGCGCCTCTACTAAAGACGACGCGTCTGTCTCCCAGGGTACAACAGCCGAAGCAGTATGTACTGCCGGAAATGGCCACACGCCCGAGGTTACACCGAATAGAATTATAGTGTTTGAACTTGTGGAAAAATAATGATATGAAAGTGATGGAATCGAGTAGAGAAAACTTATCTCTCTATAATTCCCAACATATGGATGTTCAAGTCTTCACCACTTCTCCAAGAATTCTTCATACATATTATCTTTCTCTTGTAGTTTTCTCATACCTCCAATGAGTCACATAGCCTACCATTTTTTTACAAGAGTTGTGTGTTGTGAAGAGTTTCTCTTAAGTGGTGATTTTATTAGAGACATAAAACTCTAATAAAAGTTTCACTTAATTAGTGATTTAATTAGAGCCATAAAAACTCTAATAAAAGCTAATCAAGTGATATAAAACTCTACTCAAGAGTTTCACCATATGAAGGAGTTTAATTAGTAATTATAATTTCACTAAATTATAAATTAACTAAATATCCATTCACTAATTTTCCCAACAATTATTTGAATATGCGTGTTTGATGTATGTGTTGTGGTCATGATGGGTGGGGCGAATGCAGCCAGTAGCAAAGGGAATGTTGACAATAATAACGAACTCAATAACTTTTTATGCGTATGTTGTGGTGTGCGTATATCTATCAACTTACAAACTTTAATATGTAACAAAAATATTGCAATGACTTTGTATTATAAATTATCATATATAATAATTTAATAATGAAACGAGTTATACATTTACTAAGTTAGTTCCCCGTGTGTTACACGGGTTGAACAATCTAAACTATATAATAAATATTTCTTGTAAATGCAAACCAAAGATGTAGACGTTTATATACCAAATTGACATAAATGAGTTAATATAAAGATGATGTATATTACTATTATAAAATTCATCAAAGAAACATGTAATCTTTGAAAATGATACAAAAATAAATATATTATATTATATAATACTTATTATTGTATTTACATATTACATTATATTTAATGAGAAATAAAAAGTTACAATTATAATTCGCACATTACCGAAAATAATTTGAATCCAAAAAATATTTACATACTTATTAGATTTTTAGCTTGATTTTAGCGACGTATTGCAACATTTTGTTTTTTATATATATTTAATTTAAATTTAGAAGTAATAAATTATGAAAAATATGTTGAGTAAAGTATATGGATGATCCCTATGATTTATCAAAATTTTGAATTTAATCTCTAGTTTTTCAAAAATAAACGAACACTATTGGTGGTTAGTAATAACAATCAAGTTATATATTTAGTTATAATAATATGACAAACAAATTAAGGACCTAAGTACGAACAATCAAGTTATATATTTAATTTAATAATAATATGACAAAACAAATATTGAACTAACTATGTATAAATTTCTTAAAATAAACTAATAAACAATAACTAAAATCCCCATAATTAATAAATAAGATATTTGAGTGTGTTCCATTTTCATCAAACGAATTTTAAAATTTATGGTTAGATAATTTATTAAAAAAATATGTTTCGTTAATAAATAATTATGAATTTTTTTTCTAGAAGAGATTAAATTAAAATTAAACTAAATAATAATTATCTATAAGAGATTAAACTAAATAATATTTAATAGAAGGGTTATCTATAATTAATTAAAAGAGATTAATTAAACTAAATAATAATTATCCATAAGATACATGCCCTAATACGATGACAAGTGTCCCAAACTTGGTTTCTTTTATTATAGTAGACTAGCGGTAAGACCCGTGTGCAAACACAGGTCGTTTCTTAGAAAACCATCTGAGATACTATATTTTATTAACTTTAGATCGAAACCAATTCTTGCAATAAGAATGAGAATTATACGGTACTTAGTAATTCAAATTCAAATAAAGTTAAAACCAATTTTTGCAAATAAAGTTGACCAATTCTATTGATGATTGCTTAAGTCAAACCACTATTTTCAAAAAGTCTGTTTGACCAAAGTCAAACCACTGTTTGCAAAACTATGATTCTTAGTGGTTCAAAATCTATTTGACTTTTGGTCAACATCTGTTTAATTGTTGGTCAACATCTGTTTGATTTTTGGTCAACAACTGTTTGACTTTTGGTAAACATCTGTTAGACTTTTTGTCAACATCTCATTTAGTATTCAACAGAGAGTAAAAAAATAATTAGTGCAGACTTATAAAATTGATATGCACTAATGGTCAATAGGTTTATTCAACAGCAATTCCATTATGTTGATAGCAAACCACTGTTGTCTATTAACTGTTAAAAACTTCTGTTGGTTTCCAACAGACTTTCCTAAAAACTGTCATCCATTATCTCCAACAGAACTTGCAAGATGCATAGATAGTAAGTATCAGATGTTAGAAAACCATGCATAACACAGATTGATAGAACATATAGATATGTGTATAGATATTGTACCAAAACGTGTTATCTATTATAACTAAAAGACAACTATAAATATGCATCATCAGTTAATATAGAAAATACATATGAGTATTTCCATTGTCCTCTCCACAAAAAAAAGTAGCACCCACCCATTGACAATGAAAGCTGTTTATAGACATAACTACATATAGAACATGTCTAAGAAGCAAAATTAGTACCACCGACGAACCAAATGTACAACCACAAACAATCATGACATGAAACTAAGAGGACTTAATCTTTGTCACGGTATGCATAACTTTTTTTAACTTCAGTAATTGAGTAGACTTGTGAAACTCTAACGAAAGTTCATCACCAAAAGCAATATTGCAAGATCTCAGATAAGAAGACCATCCAACAACAGCATAGTTGAATCCAGTATTGGTTTTTTGAGATGTTGTAAACAGTTCCTTGACTTCACATTTGAGATTCTGGATATTGATAGGCTTAGGATTATCAGTATGCAGATCCAACGCAGAAGATACATATAATGGCAGATGCTAAAAACAGAAAATTGAATAGTGAATTTTATAAAATATTGATATATAACTGAAGTTGTTGAAATAACGAAACAAAGCAACGACTACAAAAGCTTACAAGTCTATCTTCAGCATGTATAGTGAAGTGTAACACTGATTCTGAAGTGGATGATACTAAACGAACCTTTCGAACTTTACACGGTCTATCAACAATTGGTTATCCTCTATAGTTGTCTTGCCACGAAGTTTGTGCATCTTATCCACCTAAGTAAACTAATTTAGAATATAACAACTCTAAATTCTTGAAATTTTATAACTTTCTTTATCAACACAAACTATCTTCTAAACTCAGCTTTGAAGTTTAAGACTCAATCATACATAAGAATATCAATATATTGAGACGATAATAAAATAGACAATATAAAACTAATAAACGCTTACATTAGATACAACACTTGAAGAGGCAGAAATGTCACGAACAGGAAAATCTTTAGACTGTAGTTGAGGATCGTTAATATCATCAGCTATTTTTACAGAATGATCTTCAGGCTACAACAAAATTTAAAAAAAACCTTCTTATACTTATTATAAAATAAAATATATGCGTAGAAAATTATAAATTTGCAGCATTTTTAACATCTAACTCGTCAACTAGACGCGCAATCTTTGAATCAAATAGCCCATCATCAGCAAACTATATTTATAAGAAGGATCATATATAAGAAACTATATTTTAAATCATAATAATATATAAATGTTACATGTGTATATATACATTAAAAATATCCTCAAAACTCTTAAACTGCTTAGAATTACCAACCGAAGCTCCAGTATCCTTATCATCCAAAGCAACTTCCCCGGAATCTAGAAGTTGTTTGTGTTTAGCCTACAAAATGAGATTTCAACAGATATTAGCATAATATAATAAAAGTTACTTATCACCGTCATGTTATCAAATAATGTATTTTATCATCAAATTTTATACCGCAACCAATAAATCAAACCCATCATCTCCATAAACTGAATCATCCAAAACAACTACATCAGCTTTCTTGAAGGAAACCTCAGTTCCAGTCTTGGAATGGAAAACGGAAAGCTCAAACGTTTTAGATGCAATCATGGTGAAAACCAACCAAGATTCAACTGGTATGGGAACTTCTTCAATCAACTTTGACCATCCATCAGTAAATCCACATCCATTAGTCCATCCTTTCATCATCACATTCCAAAACCTTTCACCAACATAGATAGTTGCCATCCCATACTCGTAATTTTTACCATAGAATTGTTTCCCAAAATTGTCAGCAATTAGCTATAGAAGAAGCAAAGGAATATTTTGCGCAGACTTACAAATTTGATATGAACTAATGAGCAACAGAAGTTACAACGGATTAGTCAACAAAAGTTAAAATGAGAATTACTCAACCGGGTTAATCAACGGTAGTTACAGTATTTACACAAAACCTAACCACTGTTTGGCTATCAACTATTACATACCTCTATTGCTATCCAAGAGAGGTTTCGTAACATCTGTCATCCATTATGTCCAACAGAGGTTACAACGTGGACAAATCTTAAATATCAGATGTTAGTCAACCGAGGTTAAAAAACTTAGTCAACAGAAGTTAAGATTATAAGAAAACAGACGTTAAAAGGGCAAACAGATGTTATGTCACACCCCGATATTTCCACATGTTACCGGTGGGCCCGGTGGGGAGTATCGTGACGTAGTTGATATCATCATAGTCAAATAATCACAGTTCAATGCACAGCGGAAGTCTAAAGTAAATATATTATAAACCGATTCAAAAGTAACATCAATTATTACAATCGGATTGTAAGATGGATCCACAGGCGGATCTTAATGCAAAAAGATGAACACTGTTCAACATATTTGAGACGTCTAGAACTTGCAAGATTCCCTATTAACGCTCTGAGCTCCCAGCCAATTACGTACAGTACCTATCACTTAATCTTTTTGGAAAATACGTCAGTTTACACTGGTAAATACAATTAACTGACTCTTTTGAAAATGTTTAAGAAAATTTATTTGGATGCACAAGGCACAAATATCTTTTATAACTTGGGACAATTATATAAAAATAATCTTGTATACAGATTTACATGTTCGTTATACATTAAGACCTGATGTTAGAAACTGAGTCAAGATTAACAGACACACCACAAGTATAGGCCCACAAAAGAGTGAGATACTGTTTCCCTTATGCAACTGTCAGGTGTATGCCTACACCCGTGCTTAAGACGTGGCCATTTCTTAATAATGATGCCAAGGATATCCGGGACATGGTCATTAACCCCCAAAGGCTTTTATTTCAAACAAGACAGATTAAAATGGGTTACTTCAATAATTTAATCACAATCCGATTAAACATTCAATACCCGACCAAGCGGTATTATTATAATACTGTATCCCAAGCCCGTATAGGGGAAATAAGTTAAGAGTATTTACCTGAGCTTAAAATGCAATTTATACTCAGCTGTATATTCTAATCAGCAAGCACAAGTACCTCTACTGGAGCTCTCAATATGGAAAGAAGGTTTTGTTAACCTATTAGATTCCTAATGGGTCTTATTTAAGTTCAAACTTAGACCGGTTAGTTTTAAGGAAAGGTTTACGGTTCAAAACCCAAGATTAAGCAAATACCGGATTAGAATGTGATTTAGACCCAACAAGTATGGAGACTTGTATAATATGGGTAAACTAAACACATTCTGAATTTTGAAGTGAAAATGATAAGGTTTGACCCGTTTCGGTTAATTTATGCAAACTAGTTACATAAACTATACCGAACGCGAAAAATGCATAACGGGTAACCAAATGAGTCATGAACATGTTTCACAAGTTAATATGCCTTAAATATGTTGTGATATCAGTAGGATATCTTCCATTATGCCCAAAACGAATTTGAAATCAATTTAAGCCCCGTAGGGGTATTTTGGTCATTTTAAAGATTATAAAATAGGTTAAATGACAATCTGAGGTTTTGGTCTAAAATGATCACTAAAAGTATTTATATTAGTAGTTTATATCAGTAAGATATCATATATGTGTGAAATTTATCATTTATGGCCAAACTATGCACCATAGGGGCATTTTGGTCATTTCACATAAGCTTTAAAGGTCAAATTTGGAAATCTGAGTTCAAAACTTTTTCTTACTGTTAAAGTATAAAAATTTGTTCATAACATCAGTGGGTTACAAGCTTTAGGTGCCAAATATGGTTTTAAACCATACTATGCGCCTAAATCGCATAAAAGTCGGTATTTGACGATTTTCGGGTTGATTAAGGAAATCTGAGATTTTGATCAGCCTTTACTGTTTAAAATAACTTATTTAACATATAAAATCAGTAGAAAAAGGTTTGGTATGTAAAGGATGTGTAAAACTCATTTTATTAGCGAAAAGGGCATTATTGTAAATTTTCGAGTCTATGCGAGAACCCTATGTTATGATCAGTTTAAAAATAAATAAAAATCTCCAGAAATGCAAAAATATTATATTATATCAGTGGGTAAAAGGTTTGGTGTCAAAATTTGAGTTTAAATAGGTTTTATGCCGAAATTGCCGTTTAATTAATAAAAAGGCTTTAATTTACCGTTATTGAGCATAACTCCCATTTTAGACCACGAACTGATGTGAAATTTTAAGGACATGTTTATAAATCAGTAACAAAGGTTTTGTCCTCTCACATTTTCAAAAATCTCGTTTTAATATCAAAAGGGCATAATAGTCAACTTTAAGCATATAACGGAAACATGCAATGAACTAGGATTACTATGGAACCAAGTTGTATAACCTCAGAGGGTTATACTACCTATAACATGGTCCTAAAGGAATCCTAAGGCATATCTAAACTAAGCTAAATCAGGTCAGAACTGAAAGTCAAGGTAAAAGTCAACTTTTGCGACTTTCGGTTCCAAAACGAGCCTAAACTCAGAATTGTCGGGTTGAACATGCCTAGGCATGTTCAATTAATATTTACCAAGTTATTAAAGTGACAAAACTGATTTTATTGCCTTTACATCATTAGTTATGAATTTTATTTAAAAACCAACTTGTTTGACTTTTATTTAATTACTTTGACCCGACAATTAACTAAGCAAACATGGTAATTAGGAGGTGCCCTTTTGAGGGTTTAATACCTACCTAACTACGATCACGTAGCCATGTTCGTTGTGAACAATGGCTTGACCGTTTAAAAGTCAAAGCGTTTATCGCGAACGCTTGACTTTTCGGCTTTAAGAGCTAAACAATTAAACTAAGCACGAAAGGAACACTTACGAGTGGTCCTTAGGACTGAAGGAGGTTCCCAAGTTGATTAAGATCCTCTCAAATCAGAGAGCAAGAGCAGAAATGCAATGAATTGAGAGTTGAATGCAAAAACAAGTGGGTATATATAGGATTTTGAGAACCGTTAGGATCGTTTCTCGTAAACCGAGCTTCAATCTTGGCCCTCCATGTGTACCCACTGATTTGGAATACTATGGGTGTCCAAAACCAGCTCATGGTATTGAGAATTTTGCATAAATAACCCCTGAAATTCGATCTAGTTGCTAAAACAAAGAATCTGCCCAGATCAGTCTCTGGCGTCCCGCGAGAGGCCTCTCGCGCCCCGCCAGAGACCAAAAAGGCAGAATTTCGACTTTAATCCCTGAATGTGTAAAACTTGCTTTTCGATGCATTTTGACACGTTTAAGCCCCGTTAACCTCATTTCAAGGCTCTATAATGAAGTTAAAGTATAGGGAATATGAAACATCCTCAAAAACATCTCGAGTGTCGATTCGTTTGGTCGTACGGTCACGTTGTTCAGCTAATTACGACGGAACACGAACGGACGCTAAAAACGATCCAAATTACGCGACGAATGGAATTTTATCATGCCATTACTAAAATAAAATATTTTAATGATTACATAAATTTTTGGATGTCCGGATGTATTCAGAACGTAAGATATGCGCGAAAATGCAAACTTATGCACTTTTTGATGCTTTTAGTCCCTGTTGATCAAATAAGTCTATTTTTGCGCACCAAACACCTCTAAGCCTGTTTCTAAGCTGTGTAAAGGATATTTAGGGCATGTTTAACTTGTGATCATATTCCAGAAGGTTCGATACCATACGAATCGGCAGACTTTTGCAGTTTGACGCAAATAGTCCCCTTAATGCGCAAACTTGCGCATATTATCGTTTAATAGCATTGAAGCCTTATCTAATCCATATTAGGCATTCTTGGGAGTATTATTAAACATCACGATGCTTCGGGTTCGTAAAAAGGTCATTCAGAGGTATAATTAAACATATTGACGCTTTTAACCCCTTAAACTTGCAAAGTTGCGCGTAACTTCACTTAAAGGCATAAAAACCTTAGTCGGCCAATATTTGGCATCCCCGAGAGTATAATCAAACATCATGAAGCTATCGGTTTGTTAAAAGGTCACTTAGAGGTAAGAATTAACATGTTGACGCTTTTAACCCTTCATTGCGCAACTTTCAATTAATTACGCAAACGGCTTACTCTTGATCAACAAGTGGCTCATATGTGAATACGATTACCATGTAATGTTATTCAGAGGCTTATAATAAGCATGTTAACATTTCCAGTCCTTCTATAATCAAAGTTTTTGGTTTTTCGCAAAATTAGCCCCTCAAATTCAACGTTTGACTTTATTAGGGTTTATTACACGTGTCAATACATCATTGGACGTGATTTTATGAGGTGTTACATCCTCACCCCCTTAAAAGAAATCTCGACCTCGAGATTTGCCAAAGTAATGGAAGTACTTTCTGTTGTATCATGGACTTAACTTCCAAAGCATATTTGGGCCTCTCAGGCATCTCAGTTGACCTATACAATAGGTACATACTCTCCTTCGGAGCTTCTTAACTTGTCGATTCTTAATCTATACATGTTTCTCATCAACCCATAAATTTTCATTAGTCTGCATATCATTATGTGATAATGCTTCTTGTCTTAATGAGGAAACATATCCTTAAATCACTAGTGTGGGACAAATTGATTTCCATCAAGTTCCTCTGGTAAGCTTTAGCTTATAGTTTACCAATCTTGATATATTCGATTTCCTCGAATGATTCTATATATCAGAGCTTAACTAGCCCCATATATTAAAAATTCAGCACACCCTTCTTAGGGCGATACCTTCAATTGAACTTCATTCCTTATTAAGGACTTAAAAGGGTTGCGACTTTTATCAATCCTTGATTTTCCGCCGATTACTGGAAACTTTCAGACGATTATGAATTCGTATGATCTTATTCGTTGTTCCAAAGAAATTTTCAGGTCCTACTAATTCGGACTTACCAAACTTCTGTCCAACAATAGATGTTTAACATCCCATCTATACAAGGTGTCACACCCCGACCACGTAAAACAACAAATCGTGGCGGAAACGTCGGGGAGTGTTGTAACAGAATCATTTTTTCACAACCATGGATCAAATAGTTTTGTTTTATTAAATTATAGAACTCAATGTTTTGGTACAATTCAGATAAATACAAATAATTGTTTCTCAGTTTTAAAGTCGCTAAGGCACAAGTCCATCCTATGTGTAGCATGCATCAACAATCATCACAAAGCAGTACCTGAAACATATATGAAAATAGGTACGTCAGCATAAAAATGCCTGTGAGTAACATAGGATTTTATGAATTAGATTCATGGCTTTATATAAAGGAGGAAAAGGTTTTATGTTTTCAAAATAGCCATGAATCCAATGTAAAAAGTTTTGTTTCTGAAAACGTGTCGTTTCGTAAAAGGGTTTATAGTATATACAAAATATACTTTGGTTTTGGAAAGTTTTTATAAATAGTATAACAAAGTATACTTTAGTTTTGAAATAGTTAATAGGTAGTATATCGAAATATACTTTAGTAATTAAAATATTAGATTTGGTAGTATATCTCAAGTATACTTTAGTTTAAGGATAAAAGTATTGGTAGTATATCAAATTATACTTTGGTTTATGAAATAACAAAGTAGGTAGTATATCAAACTATACTTTAGTAAACAGTAGCATATCAAACTATGCTTTGGATAGTATATCAAAATATACTTTGGTTTAAAATAACAAGATTGGTAGTATATCAAACTATACTTTGGTAAACAGTAGCATATCAAACTACGCTTTTGGTAATTAACAAAGTAGTATGTTAAAACATATGTTGGATTTTGTACTTAGTATATCAAAATATACTTTGGTAGATCACATTTGAGAGCACATCAAACTGTACTTTTGTAGTATATCAACATATACAAAAAGAGTGTGATTTGGTATTCAATCATGCCTTAGTGTATCAAACTACACTTTAGAGACTATAGAAACACCACAAAGGCAATTTCTATTTGGTTAAAATTTGGTTTCTGACATTCCATACAACAGGAATGGGGTGTCTAGTCCTATAGCGCTATATCGTACTACCAATCGGCTGGGTGAATGTATAAAAATGGTACAATCCAACAATTTGTTTATTAAGTTTTGGAAAATCAGTGTTTAGACCATAGGTAATTGTTTAATTTGTCAAAAGAATATGTATTAAGCATGTGTAATCATATAGTTTAAAATCAGGAAAATAACAGATAGGCATATATGTTTCACCCCAAAACAATTGAAAACAGTAAAAGAAGGGACTATGTACTCACTTGAGATTGCAAGTATCCTTGATTAAGTGTCCTAACAAAGCTCGGGAAATTAAGGAATCAAGTGGCACCTAGTATGGATCACTATGTTAAACAATCGGATCCTAAATCGGAAGATAGGATAGAATGAAGTTCTATAAATCAAATGAGTATTGCAACTCATATGGCATGATTTAATAGACCTAACATTCTGATTTGGAAGTTTACCTAAGTGCTTTTGACCCGTTTCGACCCATTATGGTAGTATAAGCCACTATAATGCGTCGTTTGCGTAAAACTTATGTTCGGATGGTTAACTATGTGCTATGTCAAGTCTTACATGCCCAATTATCCCTAAACATGTTACTAATTCAGATTATATGTCAAAAATATGTTCACATAATCAAAATATGGATTTTAGCTTCAAAAGGGCATTTTGGTGATTTCCTATGGGCATACAAGCTAACTAGCATACGACTAACCAATCCTATGTGATCATAAGGTATAACCTCAGTGGTTATTCCCTATGCAACTATGATCACTAACTAAGCTTGGTCGGATCTTAAAGATCGACCAAATGGGTCGGGTTCGAAAGGCTAAGCAGTTGTTTAGACCGCTTACCTTACGACCCTAAACAAGCACTAATCTAATAGTGTCAAGTTAAACATGTCAAAACATGTCTAACCTACTGATTTGGTATCAAAACAAAGCGTTTTGATACCTTAAAGTAGTTCCGTTGCAAAATGCGTGCTAAAACGCTTTTTGACCGAAACTTTGACTCGACGCTACAACTAGTTAACGTGGTAATCAGCGGCTATAATCACGAAGGATTATAACTATCGTGGTTACAATCACGTTTCAAAGTTCAATTGAACTTTGACTTGACCAATTGATGGTTAAAACCGAAAGTCAAACTGTTGGCCAAACGTTTGACTTTCTGCACAAGTTAAGGAAAAAGCCAATAAAAGAATGAAAGAATCTCACTTAGGGTCCTTGCTATCTTTTCAACAAAGAAGACAAAGTCCCAATTCAGCTTAGGAGAGCTCCCAAGCAGATGTAGAGAGGAGAGAATGAGAATGAGCAAGGAATGAAGGAGTTAGGATGGCCATTTATAGTTTTGGTGAGTTAATAGGATCATCACAAGTGTTTTCATTAGCCATTAAGCAAAGAAATCTGGCCATACAAGTGTAATTGATAGCTATACTTTACTTGGAGAGGTGCTAACTTGGTCACCACACAAAGGAAATTGCAAGAAAGGTCCCTGAATTATCAAACTGATGCTGAAAACAAACTTTCTGCCCAGATGTGATGGTCACGTAGCGCGACGGCATAGGCAGGGGATGGTCGCGCTACGCTACCATGTGTCTGATTCAGCAAGTTTCAAATAATTACAGTTTTGGTCCCTGCACGTGTTTAAAGTCTTTTTCGATGCGTTTAAACCCCGTTAACCTCATTTCAAGGCTCTAAAATGAAGTTAAAGTATAGGGGACTCAAAACATGCTCAAAAATATCTTGGATGTCGGTTCGTTTGATCGTACAATCGCGTTGTTCGGTTAATTACGACGGAAGTCGTAACGAACGCAAAATCGATCCAAATTAAGCGACGAATGGAATTTTTGCACGCCGATCACTAAAATAAAAATATTTTAGTGTGTACAAAAATTTTGGATGTCCAGATGTGGTCAGAACGTAAGATATGCGCGAAAATGCAAACTTATGTCGTTTTTGACACTTTTAGCCCCTGTAAGATCATATAAGCATGTTTTCGCACACCGAACCTATCAAAGCTTATTTCTAAGCTATGTTTAGGTTATATATGGTATGTTTAGCTTATGATCAAGTTCCGGACTATTCGTTACCTTACGAATCGGTATAGTTTCGCAGTTTGACGCAAATAGTCCCTGCGATCGAATAAACTTGTTTTTGCCATACCAAACCTTCCAAAACTTATTTCTAAGTTATGTAAAGGTCATTTAAAGTATGTTAAGCCTATTTCACTATTCCGGAGTGTTTGTCACGCTAAACTGATTACGTTTACGCACCAGTGCGCGTATAACTTTCCAGAAAGCGATTTAAAGCTCGGAATTGAACAAGAATTGATATGTGCAAAGGATACACATATTTATACACATCCCAGGTATGAAACACAATGTTTCATAGGTTTGGCATTTGTTTGGTGTTCGTGGTGACACAGGTGTCACAGTCTCCCCTACTTTAGGAAATTTCGTCCCGAAATTTAATTCTAGAGGAAACTTGTGAAGACAACTGTGATCGTTTCGCTTTCAAATGAATCCTTCATTTCCCAAGTAGAACTCTAGGTCACATTTGGATTCTTAGCGAATCTGTTACTGGACCTGAACTCATTCTAGAGAATGTTTCCTATGAAGACTATTATAGGAAACTTGTGTGTGCTCGAAATCAGAGTCGGAGAATGCAAAATAAGATTGACATTGGTCAAGGTCCAGGACTTCTAGCAATTTAAATAACGCTACTTTCGCAATGTAATAAGGAACACTTATATATAGGAAGTACCAGCGGCGTATCCACCATGCCCTTTTTACATTGTTCCTGTCTCGTTATTCTTATCACTATAGGTCTTAACACATGACAAAACTTGCTGTGGTTTCTGTGCACTGAATTCCATAATTACGTATGCATCCATAATTACGTAATTCCTTGCACAGTCCGCACAGTTCATCTTATAATGTGTAGGGTAAAATCAATCGAATAACCATGAAATGACTTGACTAGACCACCAAAGGATCTTTTTTAACTAGATCAATGAACGATCCTTTTAACCAGGTCAACACATGATCTTCCTTAACTAGACCGTTGTATGATCTCTTTAAATAGACCACCTATAGGATCTTTATAACTCGGAACCAAATAATCGTTTTGAATCAACACTTTGGAATCCAAGATTCTTACTATTTGCATAGAAGCCCCTTAAGGATTTAAGACAGTACTTTGAGTATCCTTCTGAGAATCTAACATATGAAAATACGGAAGATTCCACCAGGACTTAGATAACGAGCTTTGGAGTTACACATAAACACGAAATCACCAAATTGTGTATTCGTTAATTTAATTATTAGCTCGTTTGTGAATTTGAAGTACACTAGAAATCCAATCACGGACTTCAATTAGTACTTTAAAATATCCTCAAGAATCTAACTATGAAGATAGGAAGATCTTATAAGGATTTGGAATTTGTTTATGTCGTGTTATAACATTCGTATTAGGATAAATAAAGAATCCAATTAAGGACTTACGACAGTACCTTTATCAAATCAAAGATTTGAAATGGTACTTCAAGTATCTGATTAAGAATTGCACCTGTACTTTGTTTCTTAAAAAAACTAGTACTTAGGACTTTTGGGGAGATCACAAATGATCATAGAATAAAGGAATCACACGAGAAGTTTGTTCTGAAAAGAACATGGTTCTTTGGTGTCGATATTGTAGAGGTATGCCAACACATATACAATCGGATCAGTTTTGGAAATAAAATTGGAACAACCATTTTATTTATAATAAATGAATTGTCTCAAATGTCAAAAGATAACAAACAAAGGAAATACAAAAGACTAATTGTTCACTGCTGCATTGTCGTTCGCGTTTGCCTCGTTTATGTTAAATACTCGTCCGCGTGCTGGATTTGCATTAGCAAGTCTTGGGCAATTGTTCCGGTAGTGAGTAAGATCACCACAGTTATAGCACGATCCAGGTGGAAACTGTGCTCGAACAACAGCAGGATTTGCAGCATTTTGGTTTTGGATAACATGACGGCAGGTTTCGACCAAATGTCCCAATCGCCCACAATTGGTACACTTGAGACACGGTGTTTGATTCACATGATGACGGTTGCATTTGTTGCACAAGGGTGCAGTACCAATATAGTTCTTTCTAGCACGAGGCTGTGCTGGCTGATTTGGTGCAACCTGATCATTCTGAGCAACTACTGCGAAGTTTTGTGAAGCCTTACGCTTCTTCGACTTCTTAGAGGACTCTGTTTATCCTTTGGTTTATCTTGTGCTATCTTGTCAGATGGTCTTGGATCGCCTTTTCGGAAAAGCTTACCCTTCCTGATTTGAGATTCAGTCAGGGTGGCAGATAGTTCAATGGCTTGTCTGATGGTAGTAGGGTTGCTACCGGTAACAATATCCTGAACTGGGTCAGGAAGACCATCGATGTATCTTTCAATCGCCTTATCCAAGGGCGTAACCATGGTAGGACATAACAGACTCAATTCCTCGTAACGATCAGTGTAGGCTCGATGTTCACCGTTGTCTTGTTTGAGATCATCAAATTCCCGTTCCAAAGCCCTAAGCTCATGACGAGGACAGAATTCCTTCATCATTAGAGCCCGAAGCTCTTCCCAGGTTTGTGCTATTGCTACATCGGCACCTCGATCCCTCATTATGCCATTCCACCATGTGAGTGCTCTTTTCTGGAATACACTCGACGCAAACTCAACTTTTCGCTCGTTTGGGCATTGTACATGACGAAACGTGCTTTCGAGACTCTCGAACCACTGTAGGAGCCCAGTGGCCCCTTCAGACCCAGTAAATGTAAGTGGCATAGCTGAGTTGAATGTCTTAAAGGTGCACTGAACATTGTTATTGTTATTGTTTGCCTGATTTATCTGGGTGATAAGGTTCGGGAGTACAGCAGCGAATTGCTGAGTGATTAAGGCTGCCAAAGCGGCATCCTGAGCTTGATCACGTCGAGGAGGCATATTCTAAAAGAGCAAAGAAACGTGAGGGAAAAACGAGTGAGATGTCATTGGATATTCAAAACTAGGTGTTAAGAATATCGACAAGGCATAAGGATTATGACCATTTGTTCGTTACTTAAAACAAACAAACGACACTGTGACAAATCAAAGTAAATGGGTCAATATAAAGTATCACTGAAGACATGCTCGCCTATAAGTGAACACTCACCCCAAGAGTTCCTAGGTAAGAGTGACTGGTCCGATACTGCGGATTTGTACGAACACTCTAGCCTTAGACAGAAAACTCAGGGTACAGGCATTCACCTTTCCAGTTTGCACGTGTTCACATTATTTAGACCCAAACTTTGACGAGATTTTGAAAACACAAAAGGCTTAAAAGCCTAAAAACATATCATCTAAGGATAGATGACTTCTTGTGATGTTTTTGAAAGATTTTGACTCGAGAGAACGAATTGTGTTTTGTTTTTGTTAATCACCTAAGGATAGGTGAAGTGTATTGTTTTAAGACTAAACACAAGATAACTTGTGTTAGGATCCTAGGAAGGTTATAGTCTAGGTCAAAGCATTACTAATAACCTAATTCCCTATAACCATTGGATCTGATACCAACTTTCATGTCACACCCCGACCACGTAAAACAACAAATCGTGGCGGAAACGTTAGGGAGTGTTGTAACAGAATCATTGTTTCACAACCATGGATCAAATAGTTTTGTTTTATTAAATTATAGAACTCAATGTTTTGGAACAATTCAGATAAATACAAATAATTGTTTCTCAGTTTTAAAGTCGCTAAGGCACAAGTCCATCCTATGTGTAGCATGCATCAATAATCATCACAAAGCAGTACCTGAAACATATATGAAAATAGGTATGTCAGCATAAAAATGCCTGTGAGTAACATAGGATTTTATGAATTAGATTCATGGCTTTGGATAAAGGAGGAAAAGGTTTTATGTTTTCAAAATAGCCATGAATCCAATGTAAAAAGTTTTGTTTCTGAAAACGTGTCGTTTTGTAAAAGGGTTTATAGTATATACAAAATATACTTTGGTTTTGGAAAGTTTGTATAAATAGTATAACAAAGTATACTTTAGTTTTGAAATAGTTAATAGGTAGTATATCGAAATATACTTTAGTAACTAAAATATTAGATTTGGTAGTATATCTCAAGTATACTTTAGTTTAAGGATAAAAGTATTGGTAGTATATCAAATTATACTTTGGTTTATGAAATAACAAAGTAGGTAGTATATCAAACTATACTTTAGTAAACGGTAGCATATCAAACTATGCTTTGGATAGTATATCAAAATATACTTTGGTTTAAAATAACAAGATTGGTAGTATATCAAACTATACTTTGGTAAATAGTAGCATATCAAACTATGCTTTTGGTAATTAACAAAGTAGTATGTTAAAACATATGTTGGATTTTGTACTTAGTATATCAAAATATACTTTGGTAGATCAAATTTGAGAGCACATCAAACTGTACTTTTGTAGTATATCAACATATACAAAAAGAGTGTGATTTGGTATTCAATCATGCCTTAGTGTATCAAACTACACTTTGGAGACTATAGAAACACCACAAAGGCAATTTCTATTTGGTTAAAATTTGGTTTCTGACATTCCATACAACAGGAATGGGGTGTTGAAGGGGTAAGGTCCCAAAAACCTCATAAAAAGGATTTGAGACCATACCACAAACTGGCCTTTCAACCTTTTAACCTTGCGCGTCCGCGCATTGGTCTTACAAAAGGGAGAAAGTAATCAACAATTTATAGTCGCGCACCCAAAGGAAAGCATAAATCCTTGTGCCTTCTTCCATTAGCAAAGGATTAAAATCCTGAGATCAATACTTTCGCCCAAATATCCAAACTTGGATACCATTTTACCCAGACTTGGGATTTATTCATCTGTGTCCACATAGTAAGGTGTCACACTAGATTACAGCAGTAATCCTCTAGAAAGAATATGATCGTGCACCACCCAGACGGTTATAACCGTCTGGACACGTGTCATTACCACAAGCATCCCTGAAATCACAACGAAAGCATGCAATTGGAGAATGATCTCCACTTAATCACTTTCCACGTGGCAATCCTCCAGCCATAGATCAAACCACGATCCATGTGCATTCACATTGGATCGAGACAACTTGACATTGGATCAAAAAACTTAACGGAAGAAGATATAACCGCTACGGCGTTAGCATCTTCCGTCATCTTTTCAATAACAGGTTTTCCCTCCCAAACTCCCGGTTATAAATAAGAGAACTGTTCAGTATGAACTCAGATCACACTCACTTCTTAAATACTTTCTCTTCTCCATTACCAATACTTATTCTCACACCGGAGTCGGGTCAAGGAGAGAACCCCCTTCTCCCCTTGGCGAGGCTAACGGTGCTCTTTTTTGCAGAATCACCGGAGAAGAAGTGCGGCAGCAACTGAATCAACCGAGAGAGAGCTAACCCTTTTATGCGGATTCAAACCCCCTAGATATTTCAGTTCCGACCATTTATCTAGTGTTTCTTCATTGGCGCCCACCGTTTTCTCAGTTTTTCTAGTTTCTACCTCGTTTCGATTCAGTTCATTCCATTTTTCTGTTTTTGCACATGGCAGAAAATTCGTCTTCTCACCGGCAACCTGGTCTTCGACCAAAAGTCGGAAACAATTTCCAAATAGAAGGATCCCCAGAACATTGGGTTAACAGATGCCAAGCTGCTTTAGACACAATCGTTATGCAAATCGCCAGATCTGATTTCCCAAACATCAGATCTGGAAAAGAAGTCAATACTACAGAATTGGACCCACCAACACCACGTTGGGGGGACATCCAATCCAGCCAATCCAGAGATAGCAGTTATCAGAAACAAATACACATGGTTCAAGGAGGTCCATCACGAAGACCAAATAAACGAAACTATGATCAACATTGGAGAGAACAGCAAGTCGTGTTCCCTGTTGTTCCTGGGGGCCCTCAGGAAGAACGACCAGTGATTATCACTGGTATTTTCGGTCATTACCGAACGGACTATATGTTCATAGATCCAGGAAGCTCGATGGACATCATATACGAACAGTGCTTTAAACAGCTCGATTCAGAAGATAAAGCACGTTTAGAACCGGTCGATTTTCCCCTCACCGGATTCTGTAATGAAGCTGTATTCCCATTAGGGCAAATCGCTTTCCCGGTGACTTTATCAGATGGCGAACATTCACGAACAGTTACAGTCAATTTCATGGTCATGCCAGCAACATCACGTCATGATGTTTTGCTCGGGAGAAGGTCACAAAGAGAATTCAGCATGATCACTTCCATTCCACATGCTGCTTGTGGATTTCCGACAGAAACCGGAGTTGCAGTTCTCTATTCAAGCAAAGCAGTCATGTCCGTGGACGATGAACCACCAGCAAAGGTAGTCAAATCTTCGGCACCAAACGAACCAGAGAAATGGGTTCTGAACAACGAATACCCAGAGCAGACCATTCTGCTAGGACAAGCCATTTCACCAGCAAGACGCATACAACTGAAAGAGTTGTTGTCCAACAACAAAGATATATTCGCCTGGTGCCCAGCAGACATGACTGGATTTCCACGCGACATCGCGCAACATTGTCTAAACATCAAACCATCAGTAGAACCTGTTGCTCAGGGGAGGCGCAGCTTCAGTGAAGAAAAAGCAAAAGCAATGGACGAGCAAGTGACAGAGTTACTCAATGCGGGAATCTTGCGCGAAGTGAAATACCATACATGGGTTGCCAACCCAGTGATGGTACAAAAACATAGCGGCGGGTGGAGAATGTGTGTCGACTTCAAGGACCTAAATAAAGCATGCCCCAAAGATTGCTACGCGCTCCCAGAGATAGACAAAAAAGTCGACTCTCTAGCATCATTCAGATGGAAATGCTTTCTCGACTGTTATAAGGGTTATCACCAGGTCCAGATGAAAAAAGAAGACGAAGACAAAACCGCGTTCCGCACAGATAAAGGCATCTACTGCTACACGAAAATGCCGTTTGGCTTGCGCAACGCAGGCGCAACTTATCAACGCCTAATGGACACAGTCTTCAGCGGGGATATTGGCAAAACTGTCGAAGTATACATGGATGACCTCGTCATCATGAGCCATGAAGAAGAGACAATGCTCAACAATATCCAGCGCACGTTCGATTCCTTACGTAGCGTGAACTTAAAACTTAACCCGACAAAATGCTCCTTCGGCATGGAAGAAGGAAAATTTTTGGGTTTCATAGTTACAAGAGACGACTTTAAGGTTAATCCAGAAAAAGTGCAGGCCATCCAGCTAATGCCATCCAGCTAATGCCATCACCTGCAACAGTCAAAGAAATGCAAAGGCTCGCCGGATGATTAGCAGCTCTGAACAGATTCTTGGCTAATCATGCGGCAAAATCTTATCCATTTATCAATACACTGCGAAACTGCGGAAAGAAAACTCCTTTTCAATGGACGCCTGAAGCAGAAGCAGCATTCAAGCAAATGAAAGAATGTTTAATTCAGCTACCAACACTGACCGCGCCGAAAGAAAAAGAACCGTTAATCTTATATCTGTCAGCCGCGGAAGTAGCGGTAGGCGCAGTATTAATGGTAGAACGGGAAAATATCCAGACTCCAATCTACTATATCAGCAAAATGCTCACTGGCCCCGAAACTCGTTACTCATTGATAGAAAAATTGGTTCTAGCACTAATACACGCATCCAGACGCTTGCGCAGGTACTTCTCAGGCCATGTCATCACAGTTCTCACGAATTATCATTTAGGCCAAATCTTGTCAAAACCTGATGTGGCGGGAAGATTAGCTAAATGGGCCATTGAGCTGGGAGGCTACAACATTTTTTACAGACCAAGACCAGCAATCAAAGGGCAAGTTCTAGCAGACTTCGCCACTGAAGTTCCCATCGATAAAATACAAGAATGTGAGGCAATCCAGAACCCAACACCTGTTTTCGACGACAGAGTCTGGACCTTACACACAGATGGTGCTTCCAATGATGATGGAGCAGGAGCAGGCCTCCGATTAGTCAGTCCGGATAATCACGAACTTACATATGCCATACGCTTAGATTTCCAAAGTACCAACAATGAAGCAGAATACGAAGCATTTTTAGCAGGTCTCCGTCTAGCACTCAAAATGGGGGCAAGAAACCTTGAAGCCAACGTTGACTCAAAGCTAGTAGCCGAACAAGTTAACGGTCGTTATGATGCGAAAGGGGAAGCTATGCCGTTATACCTTGAACAAGCGCGGATGTTAATCAGCCAATTTCAAACATTCAAAGTTAATCACATAAATAGAAGCGAGAACAAGCACGCTGACGCGCTAAGCAAGTTAGCTACTACCAGCTTTAAGCACTTAGCAAAGGAGGTACGCATAGAGGTATTATCCAACCCTTCCATTCATCCCAAGCAAGTAAGCGTCATAGAAATAGGAGATCCATCCTGGATATCTCCAATTATCTTGTACCTTCAACACGGAAAACTTCCGGAAGGAAAGGCAGAAGCTCGAAAAATACAACACAAAGCAATAAATTACGAGATGGCGGATGGCGTCCTTTATCGAAAATCATTCATGGGCCCATTACTACGCTGTGTTGATAAAACAGACGCCCAATTCCTAGTCAGAGAAATCCACGAGGGATTATGCGGGATACACGCGGGACCGCGCATGGTCGTGGCAAAAATAATGAGCGTCGGATACTACTGGCCAGGAATGCACATGGACGCAGTTGATCTATTAAGAAGATGCGAGGCATGTCAACGCCACGCACCAAAGACATTCCGACCCAAAAATCCGCTAATTCCCGTTACTTCCGCCTGGCCATTCCAACAGTGGGGCATCGATCTTGTTGGCCCATTTCCTGACGCGCCGGGTGCAGTAAAATTCATCATCGTCGCGGTGGATTACTTCACAAAATGGGTGGAAGCTAAAGCTTTGGCCTCAACAACAGCAATGGTAATCCGCAAATTTATATGGGAACATATTATTTGCAGATTTAGATTACCATTGCGCATTATTTCCGACAATGGTACAAACTTCGCCGCAGAAGATCTTCAAAAATGGTTCAAAGAAATAAAGATCGAGCACAAGTTTGCCTCCGTTGCGCATCCTCAAGCGAACGGTCAGGTAGAAAGCGTAAGCAAACAAATCGTTGACGGCATAAAAGCGCGACTTGGGACAGCGCGCAGAGGGTGGGTTGACGAACTTCCCAGCATCCTCTGGGCGCATCGAACAATGCCAAAGACTAGCACCGGCGAAACTCCGTTCAGTCTAGTCTATGGGTCTGAGGCCGTCATTCTAGCTGAGATAGGTTTACCGTCACCGCGCATGATAGCCATGGAAAACAGAACAATGAACAAGAGCGAAGAATGGATTTGGATCTTCTACAAGAGAGGCGCGAGAACGCCGCCATAACGGAAGCAAGGTACAAATCCAAGCTCGAAAAATATTACAATGTGCGCGTTCGTGTTTGCACCTTTGTCCCCGGCGATTTTGTCTTGCGCGACAATGAGGCTTCAAACGCTGAAAAGCCCAGCAAATTAGCGCCAAGATGGGAAGGACCATACGTCATTAACGAGGTCCTAGGCAAGGGGGCATATACCCTAAAAAGGATCGATGGGACCCTAGTCCCTCGCACCTGGAACGCACAACAGTTGCGCAGGTGTTACATATGAACCAAGTCTATAAAAGCGGAAAGAACATACAGGCAATGTATTTCTTTATTATGTCTTGTATCACAAGCCTTGCGCTCTTATCAATACAAACATCATTTTTACTTATATCACTGTTTATTACAAATTGCATGTAATTTCTTTGGTTCGCGCGAAAACAATATGGTCAAACATTGTACACCTCATGAACAGTCTAAAACAGGCAAGCTGTTGTGCCTTTTAGACAAACGTTCACACATGAGCACAATACCATCCCTCATTCGCCTTACCTATCCAAAAGCAATTATACACATGCAACATATTGTAATCCACACACACAAGAATTAAACCCTACGGGAGTAGAAGTATATCACAATATACATCATCAAAAAAGTGTAACATAAACACTTAACAAGATCATAGCAATGATCTTCAAAAAATTGTCCAGTACCAAAAACTTACAAAAAGCATCAACAAAAGATGAAAACTGTCCTAAGGTTAAACACCTAACCAGCATCGGAATCATCATCAACAACAGACACCTGCTCACTCCGACGAATTTTCCGGCGTTGATACACTAACCGGCATTCTCCTTTTTGAAGCATCGGGAACCGAGCCATCAACCCATCGGCATCCAACACAATACTAGCACCAGCAGTAACATCCGTATGCTGAAGAGCCTTGCAGTCAGAATCAACAACCGCCGGAGAAACAGGTTTGACCAGATTCTTTACCGGAATAATAGTGAGTGACGGTAAACAAGAAAGAAGTATAAGACCTTCAGCAGCTTCATACACCCTAAAAACATCCAGCAAGAGACGAGAGTGGTAAGAACGTTTCATCTTTTTTGATAAGAATCAACTAGGAGACAAGGTATCTCGAAAATACATATATATAAAGAGAACTCAACCTCGGGAAAGGAGAAACCTACCCATCATTAACTGTCAGAATTACATCACATCCAAACGGCACTACAAGAACCAGGGTCATTTCCTCACTAATGAAGTCTGACAAGCGCCACTACAAATCTCAAGACCAAAGAGAAAAATACCCACTCTTACTACCAGTTGACGTCATTACATGTCAGAGCATGATTACAAAGTCACGTTTTTTCCCTTTTCCAACAAAATAAAGCTTCCAAGAGAAGATTTCTTACGTCTCGCTCCCAAAAAGCATTTCCCTCTCATAAGTCCAGTGCTCCACTTATTTGCATAAGTACAACACTAGACTGGGGGGACTTGAAGGGGTAAGGTCCCAAAAACCTCATAAAAAGGATTTGAGACCATACCACAAACTGGCCTTTCAACCTTTTAACCTTGCGCGGCCGCGCATTGGTCTTACAAAAGGGAGAAAGTAATCAACAATTTGTAGTCGCGCACCCAAAGGAAAGCATAAATCCTTGCGCCTTCTTCCATTAGCAAAGGATTAAAATCCTGAGATCAATACTTCCGCCCAAATATCCAACTTGGATACCATTTTACCCAGACTTGGGATTTATTCATCTGTGTCCACACAGTAAGGTGTCACACTAGATTACAGCAGTAATCCTCTAGAAAGAATATGATCGTGCACCACCCAGACGGTTATAACCGTCTGGACACGTGTCATTACCACAAGCATCCCTGAAATCACAACGAAAGCGTGCAATTGGAGAATGATCTCCACTTAATCACTTTCCACGTGGCAATCCTCCAGCCATAGATCAAACCACGATCCGTGTGCATTCACATCGGATCGAGACAACTTGACGTTGGATCAAAAAACTTAACAGAAGAAGATATAACCGCTACGGCGTTAGCATCTTCCGTCATCTTTTCAATAACAGGTTTTCCCTCCCAAACTCCCGGTTATAAATAAGAGAACTGTTCAGGTATGAACTCAGATCATACTCACTTCTTAAATACTTTCTCTTCTCCATTACCAATACTTATTCTCACACCGGAGTCGGGTCAAGGAGAGAACCCTCTTCTCCCCTTGGCGAGGCTAACGGTGCTCTTTTTTGCAGAATCACCGGAGAAGAAGTTTGGCAGCAAAAGGGCATTTTGGTCATTTCCTATGGGCATACAAGCTAACTAGCATACGACTAACCAATCCTTTGTGATCATAAGGTATAACCTCAGTGGTTATTCCCTATGCAACTATGATCACTAACTAAGCTTGGTCGGATCTTAAAGATCGACCAAATGGGTCGGGTTCGAAAGGCTAAGCGGTTGTTTAGACCGCTTACCTTACGACCCTAAACAAGCACTAATCTAATAGTGTCGAGTTAAACATGTCAAAACATGTCTAACTTACTGATTTGTTATCAAAACAAAGCGTTTTGATACCCTAAAGTAGTTCCGTTGCAAAATGCGTGCTAAAACGCATTTTGACCGAAACTTTGACTCGACACTACAACTAGTTAACGTGGTAATCAGTGGCTATAATCACGAAGGATTATAACTATTGTGGTTACAATCACGTTTCAAAGTTCAATTGAACTTTGACTTGACCAATTGATGGTCAAAACCGAAAGTCAAACTGTTGGCCAAACGTTTGACTTTCTGCACAAATTAAGGAAAAAAGCCAATAAAAGAATGAAAGAATCTCACTTAGGGTCCTTGCTATCTTTTCAACAAAGAAGACAAAGTCCCAATTCAGCTTAGGAGAGCTCCCAAGCAGATGTAGAGAGGAGAGAATGAGAATGAGCAAGGAATGAAGGAGTTAGGATGGCTATTTATAGTTGTGGTGAGTTAATAGGATCATCACAAGTGTTTTCATTAGCCATTAAGCAAAGAAATCTGGCCATACAAGTGTAATTGACAGCTATACTTTACTTGGAGAGGTGCTAACTTGGTCACCACACAAAGGAAATTGCAAGAAAGGTCCCTGAATTATCAAACTGATGCTGAAAACAAACTTTCTGCCCAGATGTGATGGTCGCGTAGCGCGACGGCATAGGCAGGGGATGGTCGCGCTACGCTACCATGTGTCTGATTCAGCAAGTTTCAAATAATTACAGTTTTGGTCCCTGCACGTGTTTAAAGCCTTTTTCGATGCGTTTAAACCCCGTTAACCTCATTTCAAGGCTCTAAAATGAAGTTAAAGTATAGGGGACTCAAAACATGCTCAAAAATATCTCGGATGTCGGTTCGTTTGATCGTACAATCGCGTTGTTCGGTTAATTACGACGGAAGTCGTAACGAACGCAAAATCGATCCAAATTAAGCGACGAATGCAATTTTTGCATGCCGATCACTAAAATAAAAATATTTTAGTGTGTACAAAAATTTTGGATGTCCAGATGTGGTCAGAACGTAAGATATGCGCGAAAATGCAAACTTATGTCGTTTTTGACACTTTTAGCCCCTGTAAGATCATATAAGCATGTTTTCGCACACCGAACCTATCAAAGCTTATTTCTAAGCCATGTTTAGGTTATATATGGTATGTTTTGCTTATGATCAAGTTCCGGACTATTCGTTACCTTACGAATCAGTATAGTTTCGCAGTTTGACGCAAATAGTCCCTACGATCGAATAAACTTGTTTTTGCCATACCAAACCTTCCAAAACTTATTTCTAAGTTATGTAAAGGTCATTTAAAGTATGTTAAGCCTATTTCACTATTCCGGAGTGTTTGTCGCACTAAACTGATTACGTTTACGCACCAGTGCGCGTATAACTTTCTAGAAAGCGATTTAAAGCTCGGAATTGAACAAGAATTGATATGTGCAAAGGATACACATATTTATACACATACCAGGTATGAAACACAATGTTTCATAGGTTTGGCATTTGTTTGGTGTTCGTGGTGACACAGGTGTCACACAAGGTCTCCAAAGGAGCAGCCTTGATGCTTACATACTAGCTATTAATTATAGGAGAGCTTATTTAAGGTGGGATAGTCTTTCCAACTACTGCTTAAAACAATCTTAAGGAATAGCTAATCCTTGCAGTTAGTCGAACAAATCGACGATCCTGGGCAGCCGAAGGCGATTCTTAATAGTTGCCTAAATAGGGTTGCGGTAATCAATGCATAAGCAGAATGAATCGTCTTTCTTAATTAATAGTACCAAACTTTCAGAATTATGATTTAGGCTCTTCAATAGATGTAACTCTAAGCGAGGTATTATTCTTAACTCTACTAGTCTTCGGAGGTAAACAGGGTACTTCTTTGGAGAAGACAATCAAAACATAAGGAGATTACAGAGATTTTCCAAATCTCCGGCTTTGGTTCATTTATCATTGCCTGTGTCAAATAAGTGACACATTTGCTTTACAAATCCATGGATACCTTATTCAGTGACACTTATTTGGATATTTCCCTTCTAGATATCTTCTTTGAATACCATTAGCTGACTTTAGGACAATATGACCATTGGGATATCTCAGTGGTTCCATGCATTAAACCTCCATACTGATTAGGCATGGAAGCAATCTATGGGACATATTAAGATACACCAATCCTCATATGGCACTTTCATCATACAGTCTGGTATTTGCAATTGATAGAAATCGAAGAGATATCAACTAACATATACTGGCGTACTTCATCTGGAGAGAGGGTCCTCTAAAATTTTACAACTGAAGATTTCTGACAGGAACAGAAGAAATGGTTCCTATGATTTTCGTCTGTAGGTTTTACCTTACACTTAATCTTTGGGGTTCTTATGGAAGACTTTAAGAGTTTGCTATACTTACAATTTATGAAGGATTTACTGGTATCCGAATCAAAACAGAACTCTTAGCATTTATAGTCCAATAAATGTTAAAGAATGTACCTGATGTCATTATTGATATGAACTACCTCTGGCACTCTTCAGGAGAGTTTAAGCGCTTTTATTCTTAGGCTTTCCATCCTTAGTTGCACTTCCCTTGACAGATGTAGGGCATGTAGTCTTGATGTGGCCTTTCTCACCACAGCCGAAACAGACTGCATTCTTCATGTCCTTGCAATCCAACGTTCTATGCTCTCTTGATTTGCAGATCCCACAAGCCCTAGGCTGCGATTGGGATTTTGATTCGAACCTGCACTTCCCTAGATGGCGCTTCTTGCAGGTCTTGCATACAGGTTTCTTGTTGGACTCTTGCTTACCCTTTTTCTTAGAACTCTGGGAGTTATCTTCCTCCCTTTTCCTTTTTAGTTCATCCTTTGCATTTGAGGCATGAACAAGATCCTTCTCGTGAGTAAGGAAGTGTGGTCTTAGATGAGATTTGGAGCAAGTAGCCTTGGGCTCCTTGAACTTTTTCATGGCCTTCCTCACAGCCTTTCCAACAGTTGCGTCTATCATAGCTTGGAGAACATCTTTGTCAATTCGGAGGTTCACAATTGTAGTATCTTTAGCATGTGTCGCATCATTAATGGAGCGATTGACGATTGTCTTATCCGAGTTTGTCATACTCGATACTTGGTTCCTAACACCAAATGAAACAATTACTTAGTTGCAATCCAACAACCGCTATTCATCATCCTGATGACCTAACATATACTACCCATGGTATCATTAAACCATACAGGCTAAAATAGTACGAACATTCTTAATGAATGTTATTTAAATATATATCAATTATACTTAGCCTAGGCCATAGGAAGATCATCAATGGCATTTAAGGTTTGGACCTAGTCCATCACCTTTTTGACAGTGGATCAAATGTCACATCTATCTTGATCATATTGATGATTTTGGATAGCTTGAAAGCTTGTCATAAGGATATTGGAGAAGAGCGATTCCTAATGGATATAAAGCATCCATCTAAAGTTGTTGAAGCAGTCTCTAAAGTATCATCGGCCAATTCTACCTCACGTTATATGTCTAGAGTCCTAATCAGGCGGATACAACCGTTTATAACATTTATTGTCCAGAATAGACTTATCTGCGCTAGAATCAAACAAATTCCCGCATAAACATCATTGATAAGGAAAGGTACATGTTATGATGTTATCTTTCTGTACTGCCTCCTGGGTGTTCATCTGGAAGACTCACGCGTTTGTTTTCTTGGCCTCTTCAGGCTTCTTCTGATTCCTAGGGCAGTTAGTCTTGATATGCCCTTTCTCGTTGCAACCATAACAGGTTGCGTCTTTCAACTTCTTGCAATCCAAGGTTTTATGTTCCTTAGACTTGCAGATTCCACAAGGTAGAGGCTGAGATTCAAATCTGCATTTCCCAAGGTGGTATTTCCTACAGGTTTTGCATCTGGTCTTTTCACCCGACTGCTGGTTGTCCTTCTTAAACCCGGAACGCTTCTTATGATCCGAGTTCCTCTTTTTCTTCTTATCGGTGCGGTGAGAATTCTCATCCTCCCTTTTTCGCTTTCCATCATCAGAAGCTTTGGCAGTCTTGTTTTTTACCACATCGAGCGTGAGAGATAGTGACAGATCTGCCACTGATCTGAATGTAGTAGGTCTCGATGCTTTCACACTTGCCTTGATTTCTAGGGCTAGACCCCCAATAAAGCGAGCTATACGCTTTGGTTCTGGTGTGATCAAGTAGGGAACCAATCAAGACATGGTATTAAAACTTGTAAGGTATGCTTGACAATCTAAGTTCTTCATGACCAATGTCAAGAAATCAGTCTCGATTTTCTCAACTTCATGTTGAGGAGAGGAATTTTCTTTAATAAGAGCAACAAACTGATCCCAAGTCAAGTTGTACAACGGGATCTTCCCTGTAGCTTGGATTAGTGACCTCCACCAAGCTAGAGCTTCTCCATTAAAAGATTGTGAAACAAACTTCACAATGTCCTGCCCCGCACATCCACTAATATCAACAACGGTATCCATCTCATCGAGCCACGTCATGCAATCGATGGCTCCTTTTTCTCCTGTGAAGTCTCTGGGCTTGTAGGAGACAAAATATTTATATGAACAGGTTTTTACATGTGACTCTTGATTAAGCACAACCTGTCTAGACGAAACATCCTTGGATTTGATGAGTGATGAACATCGTCCTCCTTTGACTCGTGTGTTTTAGAAGGGGGCTTACTACAAGCCACAGATAGAGTCTTAGAGTGTGTACCACTTGATTCATCATACTGTATGTCAAGAGCTCGAGTAACGGCATTGTCTATTAATGCCTGCAGTTCTGCACCAACTATATTAACTCTGGTAGTATCATTATTCTTCCTCGGGTGGCTGTTAACCTCATCTGATCCAGCCATGTAGCTTGATTGCTACATAAATATTGACAATGATTTATTCAGGGTTATCTTGGAATCATCATTTTTGACGATTCATTAACCATGGTAATATAAACCATATTGGTTAATTTGTTAATTATATTTAATTAGTATTTTCATTATAATTTGTCCTAGTTATAAAATATTAAGGATATTAAAGTGGCACAAAAGGCCTAATCACAAGGACAGTTTTTAAATTTATAAGCCACGATTCCAGAGAATCGAGGCATTAAGGTTTGAACATAGTTCATTACCTTTTCTTGACAGGGAGTCATAGACTACCGTTGTCTTTTGTCTCATTAGACATTGAATATGGCCCGTAGGCACTTCATCACAAATGGATGTTTGTAAAAAAATGATCATCTTAATTGATGATGTAAGCCATGATTTCTAGATCATTGGGCTATTTAAAGATTTGGAAGAAATCCAATATAAGGATGACTTGTGTGATTTTATCGAATCACCTTTGCCAGAAGTGCTAACATGTTTTCAGATGTTAACAAGGATTCAAATCTTAAAAAGGTTTTACCATCTAGGCCATGTCTATAATGACATATAGGCTAGGTTATACCTTCAAGATTTTCTTTCAATATTCAAAGGCAGGGTAATTACAAAAGGAATGATATTTTGATTCATTTTATATGTTATATTCATACATATAAGGACAAATGAAACTTTTTAAATTAAAACATTCCATTAAATAGAAAAAGTACATAGATGCCCTAAACGGTACTTTTAAACAAGAAATTTGTCCACAAAGGAACTAAAAGATAAATATGTCCTTATAAGGACTAATGAAGAAATGAAAAGCAACGAAAGAGTTTCTTCTTACTTTATTTCTGTAAATTTTCTCCTTGGTTCTCTGTGTGAGGTATGAATACCGAAGGTTTTGGTGGGTAATCTAAATCTTCTATTTTAGGAATCTTTGCAAACGTGGAATCCAAGGATTTTATGGTTAATGAATAATACGAATCATGAATAAGGTCAGGACAGGTATAATCCAAGTTTGGGATTCAAAGACTTAGAGGTAAGAAATATGAGTCCTTTGGGTCCGTAGGTATTATCTTTGGAGCGGGAGCTTCAGGGACAACTGGTATGAACTCCTCCGATGTTGGCTTCTCATTTGAAGTTTCAAAAGTCCTGGGTAAAGAATTTAAAATATGGTTAACGAGTTCAATGGTCCTTCCTCCATTCTGGTCGTATACTAATTCGAGCTGTAGTACGAAGCTTTGCATTCTTAAACTTCGGATTTGGAGAGCTTCCACCAATGGCAGCTTTGCTCAGCGACATTTTCCTAAAGTACAAAAATATCGAAACAATGCATACGTATAACATGGATGAGATCATTCCTAGTTCAAGTCTAGACTCGGAAGTTAAGGAATGTGCTAATGTGTCATTAAGATTAAACACAAAAGGCTAGTGTTTAATTCACTCAATGTGGCTCTGATACCAACCTGTCACACCCCGATATTTCCACATGTTACCGGTGGGCCCAGTGGGGAGTATCGTGACGTAGTTGATATCATCATAGTAAATAATCACAGTTCAATGCACAGCGGAAGTCTAAAGTAAATATATTACCAACCGACTCAAAAGTAACATCAATTATTACAATCGGATTGTAAGATGGATCCACAGGCGGATCTTAAAGCAAAAAGATGAACACTGTACAACAGATTTGAGACGTCTAGAACTTGCAAGATTCCCTATTAACGCCCTGAGCTCCCAGCCAATTACGTACAGTACCTGTCACTTAATCTTTTTGGAAAATACGTCAGTTTACACTGGTAAATACAATTAACTGACTCTTTTGGAAATGTTTAAGAAAATTTATTTGGATGCACAAGGCACAAATATCTTTTATAACTTGGGACAATTATATAAAAATAATCTTGTATACAGATTTACATGTTCGTTATACATTTAGGGCCCGATGTTAGAAACCGAGTCAAGATTAACAGACACACCACAAGTATAGGCCCACAAGAGAGTGAGATACCGTTTCCCTTATGCAACTGTCAGGTGTATGTCTACACCCGTGCTTAAGACGGCCATTTCTTAATAATGATGCCAAGGATATCTGGGACATGGTCATTAACCCCCAAAGGCTTTTATTTCAAACAAGACAGATTAAAACGGGTTACTTAAATAATTTAATCACAATCCTATTAAACATTCAATACCCGACTAAGCGGTATTATTATAATACCATATCCCAAGCCCGTATAGGGGAAATAAGTTAAGAGTATTTACCTGAGCTTAAAATGCAATTTATACTCAGCCGTATATTCTAATCAGCAAGCACAAGTACCTCTACTGGGGCTCTCAATCTGGAACGAAGGTTTTATTAACCTATTAGATTCCTAACGGGTCTTATTTAAGTTGAAACTTAGACCGGTTAGTTTTAAGGAAAGGTTTACGGTTCAAAACGCAAGATTAAGCGAATACCGAATTAGAATGTGATTTAGACCCAACAAGTATGGAGACTTGTATAATATGGGTAAACTAAACACATTCTGAATTTTGAAGTGAAAATGATAAGGTTTGACCCGTTTCGGTTAATTTATGCAAACTAGTTACATAAACTGTACCGAACGCGAAAAATGCATAACGGGTAACCAAATGAGTCATGAACATGTTCCACAAGTTAATATGCCTTAAACATGTTGTGATGTCAGTAGGATATCTTCCATTATGCCCAAAACGAATTTGAAATCAATTTAAGCCCCGTAGGGGTATTTTGGTCATTTTAAAGATTATAAAATAGGTTAAATGACAATCTGAGGATCTGGTATAAAATGATCAGTAAAAGTATTTATTTTAGTAGTTTATATCAGTAAGATATCATATATGTGTGAAATTTATCATTTATGGCCAAACTATGCACCATAGGGGCATTTTGGTCATTTCACATAAGCTTTAAAGGTCAAATTTGGAAATCTGAGTTCAAAACTTTTTCTTACTGTTAAAGTATAAAAATTTATTCATAACATCAGTGGGTTACAAGCTTTAGTGTAACACCTCGAAAATTTACGTCCAATGATGTATTGACACGTGTCATAGACTTTGCATATGCAAAAAAAACAAACTTTAGAGGGACTCAAGTTGACAAACGGTGGAAACTATGGAACATAAGGGTCCAAAGTGTCAACAATGGCTAAATAGACTCCATAATAACCCTCCATAATGTTTATAACCTTAAACGGATGGATCATGGATCATACGAAGCGGAAATTGCACAAAAGTGAGGAATTACAAACTATAGGGGCTAAAAGTGTCAACATGTTGAATTTATACCTCTGAGTGAACTTTTGGCAGACTCGAAGCTTTGTAATGCTAAAATATACTCACTAGAATATGTGGTAAAAATTTCACGTAGTTTCGTTACCGTATGAGAAAGTTATGGCCAAAACCGTACTTGAGGGGCTAAAAGTGTCAACATGTTGAATTTATACCTCTGAGTGAACTTTTGGCAGACCCGAAGCTTTGTAATGCTAAAATATACTCACTAGAATATGTGGTAAAAATTTCGTGAAGTTTCGTTATCGTATGAGAAAGTTATGGCCAAAACCGTACTTGAGGGGTTAAAAGCGTCAACGTCGAATTTCATGACTTTTCGGGTGAGCGCAAAGTTATCCGAGGACATTACCATGTTGGTAAATGTCCCAAGGTTCTTAAAAACCAGATTTGAGGGTTTACGAGTCAAGATTCATAGCCAAAACCTCGCGTGCAAGGACAGGGACCAAAACTGCCAATAATTAACAAAGTTTGGAGTAGCCAATAAACCCAGGTGCAGCTTTTTGCGATCAGCTGCTGTTTTGGTCCGAAATTTGAGTGCATAACAGCTAATATCACCTCCTAAGTGCACCAATGGATGGACATGCAAGTATAGACACCTAGAGACCTCTCACAACATCTGATTTCCCTTATAAATCTGATCAATTCATCACTTTTTGAGGCACTTGTGATAGTAACATGAACACCCACAACTTGCAAGAACTTTCAAAGCATTTCCAGGAGCAATCTGATCGTCAAGGCAGCCTCCAAGTGTTTTCTAGGCTTCATTAGGACCTTTGTAAGCATTCATATCATCCTCAAATCCGTTCTAGCATAGATTATTAGTTAAGAGTCAAACCGTTGTTCATAAAGTTTGACTTTTCGATTAAACGAAATTGGCTCTGTCATTTCTCAAATTGAAACCACTTATAAGTTGGTATTTATGTGGGGAACAAACCCTCAAAAGGGTATTCTCTGATTCCCACTCTAAGCATGCTATTTGTCGAGTCAAAGATGTTCTTAAAAAGTCAACAGAAATCGTTTTTGCGAAATATAGCATAAATGGTAATGTAGATGACATGCAATCAGTTTGATCATCAAAAATAACTTATAATGAATATAAGAATGTGTTTTATCATAATCAACTCGACAATCTTTAGTATAAACTCGGATCGGAACCGAAAGTCTTATAAAACGACTTTTTCGTAGACTATCGATTCGGATCCGTGCATGCATGTTTGAGATCTGTATTAGAGTGTATTTTTGACCATTTTTAGTTATGTATAACTTTCTGGAATTTTTACATCTTGAGTCTATGCTTAACCGATTCATATGCGTGTTTCCGATTATGCTTAAAAGTTGACTATTTTGCCCTTTTTGATATAAAACGTGATTTTTGGAAAAGTAAAAGAGTATAAATCTTTATTATTAATTTATAAACTTGCACCGAAAATTTGAGATCAGTTGGTGGTCCAGATTTTGAGTTATGGCCGATAGCGTAAAACTATATCTTTATGTTAAATAAACGGCGCATTTAGCGTATAACCTATTTCAGGCCACTTTTCGATATAAAACTTTTTACCCACTGATGTTATATAATATTCTGGGATTTTTGAAGATTTTTATTTAATTTTTGGCTGATCGGATCATACGTCGCTAAGTCGATTCGGTTAATGCCGGTTTTGACCGTTTAAGCCATAAAATGAGTTTTATACATTCTTTTGACCCCAAACCTTTTTCTACTGATTTTATTTGTTAAATAAATTATTTTAGGCATTCTGGAAATATAAAAATCTCAGCTTTCTTTTAAAAACCCGGAAACGGCTCTAAATCGCAATTTTAGCGTTTTTAGCGCATTGTAAGCGTTATACTCATATTAAACATATAAGACTCATACCTACTGATGTATTTAGCATATTTTCATATAATAACAGTAAGTATAAGATTTTGAACTCAGATTTCCAGTTTTGTCGTTTTTTAGCCCTTGTGAAATTACTAAAATACCCCTACGGTGCATAGTTTGATTTTAAATGATAAGTTTTGTCTACGGGTCATACCCTACTGTTATAATACGGCAAATTAAGTATATTTACTGTATAAATCAGACCTGTAACTCAGATTACCAAATTGACTCTTTCATAATCTTTTAAATGACCAAAATGCCCTTATGAGGCGTAAATTGAGTTTAAATACATTCGGGGCATAATAGGACATAACTTGCTGATATTATATCATATTTAAAGCATATTATCTCAGGGAACTTGCATATGACTCTTTTGGTTACCCGTAACGCCCTTTTTGCGTTCGGTTCGGTTTACGTAACTAGTTTGCGTAAATTAACCGAAACGGGTCAAACGTTATCATTTTTATCTCAAAATCCAGAATGTATTTAGTATACCCACATTATACAAGTATTCAAACTTGTCGGGTCTAAATCACATTCTATCCGGCCTTTCGCTTAATCATGCGTCTTAACCGTATATTTCTTTAAGACTAACCGGTCTAAGCTTAGGCTTAATTAAAGACCCGTTAGCAGTCTAATTGGTTATTTATACCATCGTTCCAGACTAGAGCTTTCCGGTAAATTGTACCTACGCTTACTTAGGAATACGGCTGAGTTATAACTCTTGCTATTTAAGACAGGAGCTAGCTCAGGTAAATACTCTTAACTTATTTTCCCTATTACGGGCTTGGGATACGGTAATATAAATACCGCATGGTCAGGTATGGGATTCGAAGACCAATGAGTCGGGAAATCCAAATAACCTGTTTTAATTTGTATTGCTTGACTGAAACATTGGGGGTTAATGCGACCGTGTCCTGGATATCCTTGACTCATTAAATGCAATGGCCACGACCTAAGCACGGGGTGTAGGCATACACCTGACAGATGCTTTATGCTTATAAATTGATTATACCCAATAAGGGATTCCCAATAAGGGAATAGTGGTGTGTCGGTTAATCTTGAACCGGCATAGGACCGGGCCCCGCATGTAGAGCAAGTTATGTAAAACTGATAACATGAGATATAGTTTGTCCCAAGTATAAAAGATTAATCTTGCCTTGTGCATCTTAATCAAGTGTCAAAAATAGTTTTGTGCCTTGTGCGCCTAAACCAATTTTCATAAACTCTTTTCAAATGAGTCAGTTGAGTGTATTTACCAGTGAAAACTGACGTATTTTCCAAAGTCTAAGTGACAGGTACAAGTACGTATTAGGCTGGAAGCTGCTCAGGGCGTTAATAAGGAATCTTGCAAGTTCTAGGCGCCTAAAGTCTGTTGAACAACATTTAAGTTTTAAGATCCGCCTGTGGATCCTCTACTTTCCGTTGTAATACTTGATATGACTTTATATTTGGATTGTAATATATTATCTTTTGCTTCCGCTGTGCATTTATAAATTGTGTTGTTTGACTATGATGTTATCAACTACGTCACGATACCCCACACCAGGCCCACCGGTGACACGTGGAGATCGGGGTGTGACAGGTTGGTATCAGAGCCAAAGCTGAGTGAATTTAACACTATCCTAATGTGTTTAATCTCAGTGACATAATTGCACATATCTAAGTCTAGACTTAACATAGGGATACCCTCATCTCTATTCGGAGAATTTTTTTGTTGTTTTCAATTCTATATATTCTTGATATGTCGTCAAGCAAAGAAGCCATAATGGAAATTCTCCCCATTAGAGGCCTAGGGAAGGCTGAGCTTCGTACCGCGACCAGGATTAACGTACGACCAAGGAGAGGACATTCAGAACAAAAATGAAGAAGAGACTCCTTTTACTGAAGATCGTTTTCTTAAAAGTCTTTATAACGATAATTATCTTTTGGGTCCCTTTGAGGACAACATCATTTCTTTTAAGTCCCTTTTTGGGCAATTCTATACCTCTTTTAAAACCATTGGGATGTTTTATCTAAATTTCATTTATATCATTATATATGAATATAATATATGAAGTAAATTAAAATAACAATTCTGTTATAAGATCTACCATTATAATAAAATGGAAAAATCCAAAAAGGACAAGACCTAGCCTCGTGTCATATTAAGACCCGGCCAAGATGGCAGTTCCTCAATTTAGATTCAGATCCTTATTAACATTTCAATTTAAAAAAAAAATTTGTTCTGCGGTAATTATAAACTCAGAATCTTAAGAGTGAAACCTAGCCTTCGGGTCAATTATAAGACCGGGCCAAGATGGTAAGACCTGTTTAAAAGATTCGTATCCCAGTTAACATCTGAAAACATGTTAACACTCTCGGCAGATGTGATTCGTTGGAAATCACACACGTTATTAAGGATTCTTCAAAAGATTCTTAACCCAGTTTAATGATCTCTGAATCCTGGGTTTACATCATCAATTAAGATGATCATATTTTAACCATACGTGGTAATAAAGTGCCTACGGGTAATAAATTTGAAAATTGGGAATTATTTAAAATTCCCTGCAAGTAAAACAGCCATCCATTAAGGATGAAGTGCCTACGGGTAATAAATTTGAAAATTGGGATTTATTTAAAATTCCCTGTAAGTAAAATAATCATCCCTTAAGGATGAAGTGCCACGAGCTATAATACCCTGTCCGATTGCGACATCGACAGTTGTGATCTTTTGAGATTCCCCGTCCTAAGGGGGTGAGCTATGCTCAAAAGCCCTCTAGACGATAATCCTGCCGTCATGTCATCATTATGACCACTGAACGACAGTTGATTAAATTAATAACACTGATCATGGCGTCATGTCATTACTGTGACCGCTGAACGTGTCATCAGTACAATGACTATATGTCTTAACATCTTACGAGATGTCAATTGATAGGCCCACGGGCCAGAAATTGTAATAAAGACAGTCGTAACCTATGACTCCCTGTCAGAAAAAGGTAATGAACTAGGTTCAAACCTCAAGGCTTTGATTCTCTGAAATCCTAGCTTATAATTTATAAATGTCCTTGTGACTAGGCCTTGGTGCCACCTCAATATCCGTAAAGTTTTATAACTAGGATAAATTGTAATGCCTCGATTCTCAGAAATCATGGCTTATAAATTTAACTTGTCTACTCGACTAGGCCATTTGTGCTATTACTAACTTATAAATAAGGATTCGTGATAAAAATCCTGAATAAAATAAATATTATTCCTTCTCTGTTAAGTGTATGTATTAAAAGAGAATCTTAAAAGGTTTGACCTAGCTTGAATGTCATTGAAGACCTTGTTAAGATGGTGAAACCTGTTTAGAAGAGATTCAGATCCTGATTAACACTTGAAAACGTGTTAACACTCCCGACAACAGTGATGCGATAAAATCACGATTGTCACCTCTATATTAGGAACTTCCAAACCCCTTAATTAGCCTATATGATCGATAGGAATCATGGCTAACAAACGTCGAACATGATATACACATCTAAACATCCACCTGGGATGTATACCTACGGGCAAGGATGCATACATGAAAACGATAGTTCTATTTCATAACTTCTTGTCAAGACAATGGATTATGAAATTTTCCGATCCAGAGGAATCATTGATTATGTATTAAAAATTTCCCTAGTGACAAGGCATCTGTGCCATCGAAAAGTCCTATGGAACAAGCCGTTGTGCTATATAAAATGTCACTATGACATTGACAGTCGTGACTTACGTCCCCTGTCTAGTAAGTATTAAGGATTTATTCCATTTAAATGCCAAAGATGGTTTATTTAAAAATCTAGGCAAAACATGATCAAATAAACTAAATACTATCTATTGGCCTATATGGTTTGTTTGCACCATGGCTATTTAAATTATCAAGTTCGACAATTCCCTATAGTTAAGTAAGCTATTACTTCATGGTTAGTTGGCCTTCAAGGCTTCACCATGGCTGACTCCTCTGGGGCTCACAATCATCTAGTTTGTCAGAATGATGTACATTGACTAGCCTTTGTGGCAAAATAAATTATCTTCCACAAGATGACGGTTGTAGTCTTTGACTCTCTGTCCAAAGGTGAAGAACTATGTTCGAACCTTAAGATCTCTGATCCAATAAGATTACAGCTTATATATTAATTCCTTAAGTGCCATATTTTGTATGTCCTTTGTGACAAGGCCTTCGGGCCTATGATTATTAATGTCCTTCATGGCAAGCCTTCCAACTATCTAAAGATTGTCGTTATGACAAGGACAGTTGTGACATTGTGACCCCCAGTCAAAAGGTAATGGACTCGGTCCGAACCATAAACAAAATTGATGGTCCTTTTTGACCTAGGCTAAATATAATTGACATACTTTCTAGTAGCATACTATAAGGAAGTTATAAACCAAACAGCCATTATGGTTTAGTAATACCATGACTTTATAAATCATCTATTACGATGATTTCATAATAACTTGCATCTAAGCATACGTTATTTTTGGTGTTAGTACCAAAGCTCCAGAATGGAGGTTTCCGACGAAGCGCACAGCAGTGCAGCGGCTAAAAACAAGGGTGCAAATATAAATATAAATGTTAATGGCACTACTCTTCAGGCCTTGATTAGCGCAGCAATTAGTGAAGTTGTGGATAAGGTACTTGAGAACAAAAAGGAACCGAGTGTCACTCACTCAAAGATCCATACGGAAACGCATACATCAGCTCGAAAGGAGAGCTCCGTTCACTCTTCAGATGAAAAGAGCGAACCTCAGGAGTTAGTACTCTATGATAAGCCCCGTTCAACTGTGGGCGGGTGCACCTACAAATATTTCGTCTCATGCAAACCCAGAGATTTCAATGGCGAAAAAGGAGCAATTGATGCTATGGAATGGCTTGAGGAAATGGAAACGGTTGTGGACATCAGCGATTGTGTTGATAAGGACGTAGTAAAATTCGTTTCACAATCTTTTAAAGGAGAGGCTCTTGTATGGTGGAAGGCCATGATGCAGTCCACGGGGAAAATTCCCCTATACCTTATGGGATGGTCCAAGTTTGCGGACCTTATCAAAGAAAACTATTGTCCACAACACGAAGTGGAAAAGGTGGAGACAGAATTTCTGAATCTCACAATGAAAAACCTAAATTGTCAGCAATATGTTACCGACTTCAACTCCCTATCTAGACTGGTACCCTACTTAATTACCCCGGAACCAAAACGCATTGCGCGTTTCATCGGTGGTTTAGCACCAGAAATAAAAGGGGATGTTAAGGCTTCAAGGCCAATCAACTACAGATCAGCTGTAGATCTATCCTTGTCTCTCACTCAAGATGTAGTGAGACAAAAGTCGTTCATGAATGAAACTAATGACAAAAGACCAAGGGAGGAGAATAACTCTCAGAATTCTAAGAAGAGCAAATCCAAGCTCAACAACAACCAACAGGATTCCAACAAAAAGCCTACATGCAAAACCTGCAAAAGAAGACATTGGGGGCAGTGTCGATTAAACCAAAAGATAAAGCAATGTGGCATCTGTAAAAGAGCTGGCCACCAGTCCCACGAATGTAGGGACATGAAGAATGCAAACTGTTTCAGCTGTGGTGAAAAGGGGCACATCAGTACTAATTGCCCTAAGGCTGCCAAGAAAGGAGCAGCTAGGTCTGGAAAGGATAAGAAAGGAACCGCCTGGACTACCTGTTGAATACCTGAGACAGTACACATCGATAATAGCATTAGGTACGTCCTTTACCATTTAGCATTGATAGTGACTGCCAAGTATTTTTACATTGATGCAAGGGATAATAAACCTTTAGCAAACCATAAGCTTAGCAAACTCTGGATTACATTCATAAGGACTTCATATATTAAATATGAGGTATAATTTACCAATGGAATCTTTAATGACCTCTCTCCCACCCTCGGAGATAATCCTTTCATAAAAATCTGGAGTACTCTTCCCCAGAAAGAGTACGACAATATATATTATTTATTTTATTTTATTATTTTTCTCATTGTTTTCTATCGTCTGCGAATGCCAAACTATGTTTGATAAGAGTACCATATGAGGATTTGCGTATCCTAGTGTGTCCCATAGATTGCTTCCATGCCTGATCAGTATGGAGGTTTAATGCATGGGATCCCCGAAGATATCCTAATGGTCATATTGTACTAAAGTCGACTAGTAGTATTCAAAGGAGATATCCAATATAAAAATGCCCTTATAAGTATCTCTACTTAGGGCATCCTTGCAATGGTAAAGGGAATGTGTCATTTATCTGACACCGACAGCGATAGATGAGCCAAAGCCTGAGAATGCGGAAATCTCTGACATCTCTATGTGTCATAATTAGCTTCTTTATAAGAATTACCATGTTTACCTTCTGAGAGGCAAGAGTATGTTAGGACAAACATCCCGCTTAGGGCTGCAGTTAATGTAAGAATCTTATATCTGTTATTACCAACGAAATAGGAAGAACTAAGAGCCAAATAAATAAGTTTTGGATAAGGTTTCGTAAAGCCAAAATTCAAGGTTCTAAGAACTCCGATTTTTAGTAAATAAGAAAGACGGTTCATCTTGCTTATGCATTGATTACCGCAACCCTATTTAGGCAATAACTAGAAATCCCCAAATTGCTGCCAGGATCGTCGATTTATTCGACTAGCTGTAAGGAACAACTATTCTTTGAGATTAGTCAAGCAGTGATTGGAATAACCATATCGCCTTAAGATAAGCTTTTCGGTAATAATTGTTGTATAAGTATCAACGCTGCTCCTTTGGGAGACCTTGTATAGATAAGATGTTAAACATCTATTGCTAGACAGAAAATTGGTAAGTCCAATTATCGGGATCTAAAAGTTGCCTTGGAAACAACGAATAAGATCGATCAAATCCATAACCATCTATAAGTTGCCAGTATTCGGCAGAGAATCAAGGATCCATGGAAATAGCAAACCTCCTAAGTTCTTGTTAAGAAATAAGATTCAACAAAAGATATCACCCTGGAAAGGTGTGCCAATCTGTTAATTGTCAGGCTAGTAAGCTCTGAATATATGAAATCATTCGAAGTAATCGAATATATCAAGATCAAATAACTTATGAGCTAAAACCTATTTAAGGAGCTTGGTGGAGCTCGCGATGTATTGCACCCTAAGGATTTAAGGATATGTTCCGCCAATAAGTCAAGGAGCACTATCACATAACGGTTGGCAGATGGACGGACAGAGTGAGCGTACCATCCAAACATTGGAAGACATG
Organism: Helianthus annuus; assembly: GCF_002127325.2. Lineage (NCBI taxonomy): Eukaryota > Viridiplantae > Streptophyta > Magnoliopsida > Asterales > Asteraceae > Helianthus > Helianthus annuus. The sequence continues at coordinate 69,202,996 of NC_035449.2, forward strand.
CTTCGAGCATGTGTGATTAATTTAGGTGGCAGTTGGGATAACCGCCTACCCTTGATAGAATTCTCCTATAAAAATAGCTACCATACTAGTATTAGGGCCGCGCCTTTTGAGGCCTTATACGGTAGGAAGTGTAGATCGCCTATATGTTGGGCAGAAGTTGGAGATGTCCAACTATCAGGACCAGAAATCGTTTTCAAGACGACAGACAAGATCGTTCAGGTTCACGATCATTTGAAAGCTGCCAGGGATAGGCAGAAAAGTTATGCGGATCCAAAGCGCAAAGATTTTCACTGCAATGTAGGTGATAAAGTGTTACTTAAGGTATCGCCCTAGGAGGGAGCGATGCGATTTGGTAAGAAAGGCAAGCTAAGCCCGAGGTACATAGGACCCTTCAGGATTGTCGAACGTATCGGGTCAGTTGCTTATAAGTTAAACTTGCCGGAAGAACTTAGCACTATACATAATGTGTTCCGCATCTGTAATCTGAAGAAGTGTTTCGCTGACGAATCACTGGTTATACCGCATACAGATATACACATAGACGAGAATTTGAAGTTCGTGGAAAAAAAAACCATTGTCGATTGAGGATCGACAGGTGAAGAAGCTTCGAAGGAAGCACGTGCCTATTGTTAAGGTCAAATAGGATGCCCGTAGAGGTCCCGAATACACGTGGGAAGTGGAATCCACGATGAAAGAGAAATATCCTCATTTGTTTCAGTAAATCTCGAGGTCGAGATTTCTTTTAAGGGGGTGAGGATGTAACACCTCGAAAATTTACGTCCAATGATGTATTGACACGTGTCATAGACTTTGCATATGCAAAAAAAACAAACTTTAGAGGGACTCAAGTTGACAAACGGTGGAAACTATGGAACATAAGGGTCCAAAGTGTCAACAATGGCTAAATAGACTCCATAATAACCCTCCATAATGTTTATAACCTTAAACGGATGGATCATGGATCATACGAAGCGGAAATTGCACAAAAGTGAGGAATTACAAACTATAGGGGCTAAAAGTGTCAACATGTTGAATTTATACCTCTGAGTGAACTTTTGGCAGACCCGAAGCTTTGTAATGCTAAAATATACTCACTAGAATATGTGGCGTAGTTTCGTTACCGTATGAGAAAGTTATGGCCAAAACCGTACTTGAGGGGCTAAAAGTGTCAACATGTTGAATTTATACCTCTGAGTGAACTTTTGGCAGACCCGAAGCTTTGTAATGCTAAAATATACTCACTAGAATATGTGGTAAAAATTTCGTGAAGTTTCGTTATCGTATGAGAAAGTTATGGCCAAAACCGTACTTGAGGGGTTAAAAGCGTCAACGTCGAATTTCATGACTTTTCGGGTGAGCGCAAAGTTATCCGAGGACATTACCATGTTGGTAAATGTCCCAAGGTTCTTAAAAACCAGATTTGAGGGTTTACGAGTCAAGATTCATAGCCAAAACCTCGCGTGCAAGGACAGGGACCAAAACTGCCAATAATTAACAAAGTTTGGAGCTGCCAATAAACCCAGGTGCAGCTTTTTGCGATCAGCTGCTGTTTTGGTCCTAAATTTGAGTGCATAACAGCTAATATCACCTCCTAAGTGCACCAATGGATGGACATGCAAGTATAGACACCTAGAGACCTCTCACAACATCTGATTTCCCTTATAAATCTGATCAATTCATCACTTTTTGAGGCACTTGTGATAGTAACATGAACACCCACAACTTGCAAGAACTTTCAAAGCATTTCCAGGAGCAATCTGATCGTCAAGGCAGCCTCCAAGTGTTTTCTAGGCTTCATTAGGACCTTTGTAAGCATTCATATCATCCTCAAATCCGTTCTAGCATAGATTATTAGTTAAGAGTCAAACCGTTGTTCATAAAGTTTGACTTTTCGATTAAACGAAATTGGCTCTGTCATTTCTCAAATTGAAACCACTTATAAGTTGGTATTTATGTGGGGAACAAACCCTCAAAAGGGTATTCTCTGATTCCCACTCTAAGCATGCTATTTGTCGAGTCAAAGATGTTCTTAAAAAGTCAACAGAAATCGTTTTTGCGAAATATAGCATAAATGGTAATGTAGATGACATGCAATCAGTTTGATCATCAAAAATAACTTATAATGAATATAAGAATGTGTTTTATCATAATCAACTCGACAATCTTTAGTATAAACTCGGATCGGAACCGAAAGTCTTATAAAACGACTTTTTCGTAGACTATCGATTCGGATCCGTGCATGCATGTTTGAGATCTGTATTAGAGTGTATTTTTGACCATTTTTATTTATGTATAACTTTCTGGAATTTTTACATCTTGAGTCTATGCTTAACCGATTCATATGCGTGTTTCCGATTATGCTTAAAAGTTGACTATTTTGCCCTTTTTGATATAAAACGTGATTTTTGGAAAAGTAAAAGAGTATAAATCTTTATTATTAATTTATAAACTTGCACCGAAAATTTGAGATCAGTTGGTGGTCCAGATTTTGAGTTATGGCCGATAGCGTAAAACTATATCTTTATGTTAAATAAACGGCGCATTTAGCGTATAACCTATTTCAGGCCACTTTTCGATATAAAACTTTTTACCCACTGATGTTATATAATATTCTGAGATTTTTGAAGATTTTTATTTAATTTTTGGCTGATCGGATCATACGTCGCTAAGTCGATTCGGTTAATGCCGGTTTTGACCGTTTAAGCCATAAAATGAGTTTTATACATTCTTTTGACCCCAAACCTTTTTCTACTGATTTTATTTGTTAAATTATTTTAGGCATTCTGGAAATATAAAAATCTCAGCTTTCTTTTAAAAACCCGGAAACGGCTCTAAATCGCATTTTTAGCGTTTTTAGCGCATTGTAAGCGTTATACTCATATTAAACATATAAGACTCATACCTACTGATGTATTTAGCATATTTTCATATAATAACAGTAAGTATAAGATTTTGAACTCAGATTTCCAGTTTTGTCGTTTTTTAGCCCTTGTGAAATTACTAAAATACCCCTACGGTGCATAGTTTGATTTTAAATGATAAGTTTTGTCTACGGGTCATACCCTACTGTTATAATATGGCAAATTAAGTATATTTACTGTATAAATCAGACCTGTAACTCAGATTACCAAATTGACTCTTTCATAATCTTTTAAATGACCAAAATGCCCTTATGAGGCGTAAATTGAGTTTAAATACATTCGGGGCATAATAGGACATAACTTGCTGATATTATATCATATTTAAAGCATATTATCTCAGGGAACTTGCATATGACTCTTTTGGTTACACGTAACGCCCTTTTTGCGTTCGGTTCGGTTTACGTAACTAGTTTGCGTAAATTAACCGAAACGGGTCAAACGTTATCATTTTTATCTCAAAATCCAGAATGTATTTAGTATACCCACATTATACAAGTATTCAAACTTGTCGGGTCTAAATCACATTCTATCCGGCCTTTCGCTTAATCATGCGTCTTAACCGTATATTTCTTTAAGACTAACCGGTCTAAGCTTAGGCTTAATTAAAGACCCGTTAGCAGTCTAATTGGTTATTTATACCATCGTTCCAGACTAGAGCTTTCCGGTAAATTGTACCTACGCTTACTTAGGAATACGGCTGAGTTATAACTCTTGCTATTTAAGACAGGAGCTAGCTCAGGTAAATACTCTTAACTTATTTTCCCTATTACGGGCTTGGGATACGGTAATATAAATACCGCATGGTTAGGTATGGGATTCGAAGACCAATGAGTCGGGAAATCCAAATAACCTGTTTTAATTCGTATTGCTTGACTGAAACATTGGGGGTTAATGCGACCGTGTCCTGGATATCCTTGACTCATTAAATGCAATGGCCACGACCTAAGCACGGGGTGTAGGCATACACCTGACAGATGCTTTATGCTTATAAATTGATTATACCCAATAAGGGATTCCCAATAAGGGAATAGTGGTGTGTCGGTTAATCTTGAACCGGCATAGGACCGGGCCCCGCATGTAGAGCAAGTTATGTAAAACTGATAACATGAGATATAGTTTGTCCCAAGTATAAAAGATTAATCTTGCCTTGTGCATCTTAATCAAGTGTCAAAAATAGTTTTGTGCCTTGTGCGCCTAAACCAATTTTCATAAACTCTTTTCAAATGAGTCAGTTGAGTGTATTTACCAGTGAAAACTGACGTATTTTCCAAAGTCTAAGTGACAGGTACAAGTACGTATTAGGCTGGAAGCTGCTCAGGGCGTTAATAAGGAATCTTGCAAGTTCTAGGCGCCTAAAGTCTGTTGAACAACATTTAAGTTTTAAGATCCGCCTGTGGATCCTCTACTTTCTGTTGTAATACTTGATATGACTTTATATTCGGATTGTAATATATTATCTTTTGCTTCCGCTGTGCATTTATAAATTGTGTTGTTTGACTATGATGTTATCAACTACGTCACGATACCCCACACCAGGCCCACCGGTGACACGTGGAGATCGGGGTGTGACAGGTTGGTATCAGAGCCAAAGCTGAGTGAATTTAACACTATCCTAATGTGTTTAATCTCGGTATTTGACGATTTTCAGGTTGATTAAGGAAATCTAAGATTTTGATCAGTCTTTACTATTTAAAATAACTTATTTAATATATAAAATCAGTAGAAAAAGGTTTGGTATGTAAAGGATGTGTAAAACTCATTTTATTAGCGAAAAGGACATTATTGTTTATTACCGAGTCTATGCGAGAACCCTATGTTATGATCAGTTTAAAAATAAATAAAAATCTCCAAAAATCCCAAAATATTATATTATATCAGTGGGTAAAAGGTGTGGTGTCAAAATTTGAGTTTAAATAGGTTTTATGCCGAAATTGTCGTTTAATTAATAAAAAGGCTTTAATTTACGATATTGAGCATAACTCCCATTTTAGACCACGAACTGATGTGAAATTTTAAGGACATGTTTATAAATCAGTAACAAAGGTTTTTGTCCTCTCACATTTTCAAAAATCTCGTTTTAATATCAAAAGGGCATAATAGTCAACTTTAAGCATATAACGGAAACATGCAATGAACTAGGATTACTATGGAACCAAGTTGTATAACCTCAGAGGGTTATACTAACCTATAACATGGTCATAAAGGAATCCTAAGGCATATCTAAACTAAGATAAATTGGGTCAGAACTGAAAGTCAAAGCAAAAGTCAACTTTTGCGACTTTCGGTTCCGAACCGAGCCTAAACTCAGAATTGTCGGGTTGAACATGCCTAGACATGTTCAATTAATATTTACCAAGTTATTAAAGTGACAAAACTTATTTTTTTTGCCTTTACATCATTTGTTATAAATTTTATTTAAAAACCGACTTGTTTGACTTTTATTTAATTACTTTGACCCGACAATTAACAAAGCAAACGTGGTAATTAGGAGGTGCCCTTTTGAGGGTTTAATACCTACCTAATTACGATCACGTAGCCATGTTCGTTGTGAACAATGGCTTGACCGTTTAAAAGTCAAAGCGTTTATCGCGAACGCTTGACTTTTCGACTTTAAGAGCTAAACAGTTAAACTAAGCACGAAAGGAACACTTACGAGTGGTCCTTAGGACTGAAGGAGGTTCCCAAGTTGGTTAGGATCCTCTCAAATCAGAGAGCAAGAGCATAAATGCAATGAATTGAGAGTTGAATGCAAAAACTAGTGGGTATATATAGGATTTTGAGAACCGTTAGGATCATTTCTCGTAAACCGAGCTTCAATCTTGGCCCTCCATGTGTACCCACTGATTTGGAATACTATGGGTGTCCAAAACCAGCTCATGGTATTGAGAATTTTGCATAAATAACCCCTGAAATTCGATCTAGTTTCTAAAACAAAGAATCTGCCCAGATCAGTCTCTGGCGCCCCGCGAGAGGCCTCTCGCGCCCCGCCAGAGACCAAAAAGGCAGAATTTCAACTTTGATCCCTGAATGTGTAAAACTTGCTTTTCGATGCATTTTTGACACGTTTACGCCCCGTTAACCTCATTTCAAGGCTCTGTAATGAAGTTAAAGTATAGGGAATATGAAACATCCTCAAAAACATCTCGCATGTTGGTTCGTTTGGTCGTACGGTCACGTTGTTCGGCTAATTACGACGGAACACGAACGGACGCTAAAAACGATCCAAATTACGCGACGAATGGAATTTTATCATGCCAATCACTAAAATAAAATATTTTAATGATTACATAAATTTTTAGAGGTCCGGATATATTCAGAACGTAAGATATGCGCGAAAATGCAAACTTATGCACTTTTTGACGCTTTTAGTCCATGTTGATCAAATAAGTCTATTTTTGCGCACCAAACACCTCTAAGCCTATTTCTAAGCTATGTAAAGGATATTTAGGCATTGTTAACTTATAATCATATTCCAGAAGGTTCGATACCATACGAATCGGCAGACTTTTGCAGTTTGACGCAAATAGTCCCTTTAATGCGCAAACTTGCGCATATCATCGTCTAATAGCATTGAAGCCTTATCTAATCCATATTAGGCATTCTTGGGAGTATTATAAAACATCATGATGCTTCGGGTTCGTAAAAAGGTCATTCAGAGGTATAATTAAACATATTGACGCTTTTAACCCCTTAAACTTGCAAAGTTGCGCGTAACTTCACTTAAAGGCATAAAAACCTTAGTCGGCCAATATTTGGCATCCCCGAGAGTATAATCAACCATCATGAAGCTCTTGGTTTGTTAAAAGGTCACTCAGAGGTAAGAATTAACATGTTGACGCTTTTAACCCTTTATTGCGCAACTTTCAATTAATTACGCAAACGACTTACTCTTGATCAACAAGTGGCTCATATGTGAATATGATTACCATGTAATGTTATTCAGAGGCTTATAATAATCATGTTAACATTTACAGTCCTTCTATAATCAAAGTTTTTGATTTTTCGCAAAATTAGCCCCTCAAATTCAACGTTTGACTTTATTAGGGTTTATTACACGTGTCAATACATCATTGGACGTGATTTTACGAGGTGTTACATGTTAGCAAGCTGTTGAGCTAGCAAAAAGTGTTTAGAGTAAGTAACAAAATAATATATCGTTACTTACAGTCATGCCAACTTCAGGGCTAATATTTGCTGAAATGTAAGAGTTCTCGTAGACTTTTTCTTTAAAACATGAGACAACAAATGACAAACGTCCAATAGCTTTCACCAATATAGCATCTTTCGTTTTCAAACAACAATCTCTAGCAAACTTTGTCCATCTATCCGTAAATATTCAATGATCATCTCTCTTCCTTACCCGTACTAACCATGCTTTGTCACCATCAAGTAACTCTACAATTCGCCCATACGGGACCTCCTTGCCCCACAACAGAGTCTGAAAATCAAGTGGTATATTCTGCAACAGTAGTTAACAAACATCTTACATCAAAAATTAACGTAGAATCCTAATAGTCGAAGGAAAGTTAAAAAACATACCAAAAATATAAAATCATCTTCATTAAGGAATTGAAAAAAGGATGGTGTTTGATAGGATAGATTCATATCTGCAATTAACAATTTAAACTTACAAGTTATAAAAATGAACTCCAACAAAAGTCATAGACAAACAACATTATAAAATTGACATCACTAACATCCCTTAAAATAAATCAGCACTTAAAAAACAAAAGTACCAAATATTAACCAGACTATTTGTATAATCACACACTTAAAGTATTATAAAAACAAATCACAAAACGAAAATCATCATCTCTCACAACAATTAATCAAATGAGCATCAAACAAAAATTATATGGTTGATTTATCAATCGTAATGTAGAAGACAACATCACGAAGATGCATGCACAAATTATGACAGAGAATGCTATCAGTAACTTCATTTAAGTTAATGCAGTACTTAATCAATAAAAATACACCGAATTACAGCAACTATTATTTGCTTCAAGAGAGAATATGAAACGCCGTCAATGACAAACACATACTCATAACATCAAATAATGATTAATCTAACATATATAATACAAGCAATAAATCCAAAGAAACAATACTTGATTTTATAGCGTGTAATCTATATTAGAACCTTGCCGATTTTGATAAGAAAGTTATTTGAGAAAACTTCCGAATATGTTTTCTGGAGCTTATATTCAATAATGGAGATGAAAAGTATATTAAATCGAGTTAATACAAATGTTACATTTACACTGGTTGGTTGAAATTAAGTTTTGTAAAATTTATATATTACCCCCTTTTACATTAAAACAACGCAATTTTTGTACAACAATAAACACTGTTTGACTATAAATTTAAAATGTTAAATACGAAAAACTTATCTATTAATTTAATATATTTATATTTATTAAAAAATAGTTTTTAAATCCCGATATTAAAGATTATTATAAGTTAAATAAATAAACAATTACAAGTTAACAGATAAATATCTTATTTTCAACAATCCTAATACAATCTCACTTCTTCTTCTCCGGCGAAAAACCTCTACAGTTTCTTCTTCCTCAGACTCGACGATCAGAAGTTTAAAGTTTTAGATCAGGTATTTTTTTTCTCTTGTGTATTTTACAGGTATGATTTGACATGTTCCTTTCAGTTTCCTCATTTCAAATTATATAAACATCAAAATCATAATCTACTGATGTTAAAATAGATAAACTTGTGTGAACTTGTTTTCTTTATTTTATAATAAGATTTATATAAACCTATTTAGTTACATTTTGATTCATTCCATCTAAAAAACAATCTTAAATATTATTGTTTAATAAATATTTGGTTATAAATTTTACAAATGGTTTTAGAATTATTGTATGAAATGCCATGTAGTCTTGATACATTTGTTCTATCAATATTAATTTTGATAAAATATTCTACAATCAGTTTATAGTACTCATATGTCTGATTTGTAAGTGAATATAGCCTTGTTTGCTGAAAATAACTGAAGTTTGAAGTTGACACAAACATGGATATTTGAAAAATTTATTGCCATATAATACTTTTTTATTATACAAGAATAAAAATTTGATCTTACACAGTATTAGAATTATATTGTTGGTTGTAGGGACCATATTGAAGTACACAACATATAAGTTTGGTCCTACAGAGTGTTGGATATTTTTTATACCTTAAATAGAATGTTTTTCAGATACAATTGATTTTATATTTTAGTATTTAACTGTTATTGTATTTTTTACTTTCAGATGGAGTTTATGATAATTATCAACGTCTCTCAATTAGCAGACCTAAATGAGGGATTGGTAAGCTATACTCTTAGAACAAATTAGCTCAAATCACAATTGTATGCTAAAAACTGAATTTATAAAATTAAAGGTATATTAAATGTTGTGTATTTTATATACATAGATACGTCCAAAGATAATGGCTAACCAATTACAAAGAAAGTGTGAAGTGATAAAGTTGGTTGATTATACAGAGCATCGGTCATAAAAGTAAGAGGATAAACGGGCCAGAATGGACCCGGATTGTTGAAACTTATAGAAATAACAACATAGACAAGCTGTGTTTAAAAAAGTTGAAGGAAGCAAAATTTGAGATAACTGTTTTGGACAATGAGGGATTGGAGATTAGAAAAGATGGATCGAACAGAGGTTATGTTCATGGATGCTTGATACGGGCTGAAGAAGAAACATACTGCAATCAGGTTAAAAATTGCTACTTATTTTTATATATTGCCAGTGTATCTTTTGGACTGTTAGCAAAACTTCTAATTTATATTTTGTATCCTATATAAAATCTAATATGACATTTCTAAAATTTATTAAAATTATAGCATTTACCACACGATTTGCTGAAGCTGTTGTCGCAAAGGAGATTAAAAACTTGGTTGCCAAAGTACATGGACCAAAGCAGAGTAGTAAAGTTGATGTCCATTATGTTTTCTCTCCTGAAAACAAAAAGGGATTAGCTGCTGGTTTTATGGGACCAGGATGGACAACTTTTTGCTTCGAAAATGATATTGAGGAAAGCTGCCAACTGCTGTTTCAATGGATGGGAAGTACTCCTGAAGACGACTTTAACTTTACTGTGAAGGTTTTTAACAAAGACGGGATTGCACTTCATGGGGAGACAAAACATCACTGCAGCCGTACCAATCACCAACACCGCAAAAGGCGTCCACATTATAAAAAACAGTTTGAATACCATGTTTTACAGACACACAGCTTGGTATTTACATATCTACTTTTAATATACTTGATTTTACTTATAATCTTGGATCTAACTGTTATTACTTAAAGTATATGCTGTTTTGAATGAATAACTAACGATTTTTTTTCTTTACAGGCAATACCGAGGAACTTTGTTCGAGAACACCAGCTAAATGATTACCGTAGAGCTGTGCTGTCATTTGGTCATGTGAAGTTTTTGGTACAGCTGGTTGTTAGGAGAGATCCTAGAACACCTGATGACAACAACCATCTAGTGATGCATACAGACTGGCAGCGTATCATGGATGAAACGGGAATATATGTGGGGAAAAAGCTGAGGTTTGAGATAGTCGATGGAAAAAGCATAAGAGGAGATAAAATACACTTCGAAGTTTGTTGACATGATCTTTGAACACCTTTTCAACCTTGTATAATTTATGCTTTAGTTGACATGTTTGATGGAGAAATTTCTTCTTTGGAAACTAACTTAAGAATGAAGTTATGTAGTCTTAGTATATACTTTCAAAACTATGGTTTTACCTTTTTATATTTTTCAAGTAAACATTACTATATTTTGCATCTAAACATTACTATTTTCCATTACATTTCTCGGTCACTCAACAAAAATAAATATAACACTCAAAATTAATAAAATAGTATACAACTTGTAATTACAAATAACAGTGTTTTAAAAACTGCTCCTACCAAAGGGGCAAACTCAACATCTGTTTCGCTAAACTTTGTAAACCAAAACATCTGTTGAAGACAACCACTGTTAAAAGAAAACTCTGTTACTTAAACCAAACAACCTCAGCTCATGAGCCAAACAAACTCTGCTGATGAACCGAAAGGTCTGTTAACACAAAGACTGCTGAAGCAAAGGTCTGCTAAAGAGAACCTCTGCTGATGAAGCAAAATGTATGATGAACCTAAGTTCTGCTGTGCACCAACAGATATTACACAATTCAACAAAAGATCTATAATATAAGATCTTTAACAGATGATGACCAACAGCTCATAAGGTCTGTTGAAGCACGCTATAACAGTGCTTAGCCTTTAACAGATCTTTAACAGTGCTTAGGGGTTAACAGATGTTAGCACGTTATAGCACGCTATAACCTCTGCTGATGAAGCAAAATGTATGATGAACCTAAGTTCTGCTATGCACCAACAGATATTACACAATTGAACAAAAGATCTATAATATAAGATGTTTAACAGATGATGATCAACAGCTCATAAGGTATGTTGAAGCACGCTATAATAGTGCTTAGCCTTTAACAGATCTTTAACAGTGCTTAGGGGTTAACAGATGTTAGCATACTATAACAGTGCTTAGCCTCTAACAGATGTTAATGTATCTCAGACCCCAACAGTTTTCTGACTAACCAATTGATTGAATTTTCATTCATCAATCCATCAATATCACCAAAAATGTATAATAAAGGTTAACCTTACTTGATATTCAACCCATAGACATTACATAACATATTCATCATTGTAGCCCTTACAAACCAAACTTTTAACCACAGTTTGTTAAAACAACAGTTAACAGACATAAATAAAAACCACAAGGATTCTTCAAAAATAAGTGGTTTCTACTTATCTCTCATAAGAATTGTTTTTTCATAAGCATCTAATTGTTAACATTAGTCAGCTTCTTCTGGGTTCTTCTCACATTAGTGGATAGCTCACCAACGTTGGCAACATCAGCATCTTGAGCCATCCGCTTTCCATTAGGACTTGATCCAGAATCCTTTTCAACTTCAACGGCTGAAGAGTCGGCCATAACAGAGACAGCATCCTTCCAACAGATCACAAAACAACTATTGATCTCATTAAATAAAATAATGAACTCTTATTAAACGTACTAAACATACTTTAAAAATAAATACTCACCCTTGAAGTTCGTTCAGCAGACACCTGAGAAGAGTCTGAAAGGTTGACGTCTTTAACATCAGCTACCTCTTATGTAACCTAAAGGATCATAATATATGATATCATATAAAAAAGTACACAATCCGGTTTTTAAAACTCAAAAGAAAAATAAATAGATTGAAAGAGTAATTTTATATGCTACCTCATCAGTATTTTCATCACCATTACCATTTCTACCAACCAACTCAGCAATTATTACTGGATCATCAGTTGTTTTTTACACAGTATAAACACGATAGTCATTTTTAAGATTGAACTCTAAAACATCAATCTTAAAAGCAGCCTTCTTATCAACCAATCAAAATATCTCATGAGGGAATCCAGTATCATTGGCCTCAACCTGCCTCTCTCTTATGTCACTCGCCGCTAATCCAAGAAGCTTCTGAACATCTCTATCAAACATAACAAAAGAAACACTACCACTCTCATCCTGCACCCGCACTTGCACCTTGAACCTGAAATATACACAACTAACTAAGTAAACTGCAAAACTATATTCAAATATCAGTCTTAGAATGTTACTTATATAAATATAACGCTAAATAGTCATCATTGCTTACTTTGTGGTGATCGATGTACATTCAGTATGACATCTGATACAAACCAAAGAAGTCGCAGGCAATCGAAGAATATCATCTGAAACATTCTCAACATTCTGCAAGTATTCACTTTTACCCATCACCTTCTTGAAACACTTACGACAGGCAACATAAAACCAACCATACTCTTCTTGCACAATCTTAATTGTCGCAACCACAACACAAGACATTTCCTATAAAAACACAACACACTTCCTGTAAAAACACGCAGGTGACAAACCAAACAAATAACCAAACTATATACAAAGAAGTGAAACCTTTTATATCTCGCTAATCTCATCAACATGTTTCTTGACACCTTCAGTTACAAATTCTTTATGTAATGGAAAAAAACTCTGAGACGATAGTATCGTTTGAGAAGTAGAACTACTCCCTTGTCCAAACTTCAATATATACCTTTTGAATACCACAAATGATTAGAATTAGTATACAAATGACATGAAACCAAGTATTTGACTTGAACATCTATATACAACAAAAATTACATTGAGAAATTACCTCCTCCTTAGCTCATCAATTTCTTCATTCAGAAAAATTCGTGTTGCAAACTTATCGCATTGAACAGTATATTCACCTACATGGAAAAGTATATAGATATTTAATGTATACCTGTCTTTATATTGCCAGAAATAAACAGTATAGTTATGATTTGCAGAAAGTAACAAAAATACCTTTCCATTCCTTACACTTTCCATGCTGTATAACAGCCATCACATGCTCATGAGGTGGGACTTTAGAAATGAATTCCTTAATCTGCAGAGCATAATCATTCCACACAGTACACCGCAAAACCTTACCCCTACATGAAAAGAATATTCATATCAAAACAACAATGAATGAATAAAAACAGAAAATAAATCAGGAAAACTATAACATTTATTAAAGTAGCATATGAGCCATAAATTAACTACCATATTCACTAAGAATAGACTGTAGACCTCATTTATTACCATGATTCAGCATTACACACAAACAATATAGACCTCATTTATTACCATTACCATGATCCCACATTAAATACAAACATTCTTCGTCTTATTTATTAACATCATTAAATACATTTAATGATCACTACATGACTGAACATACAAACAAGTTACTCCAAATCTTCAATATCGAAATTCATCTTCTTAGTCTCCTTTGGAGGTCGATCAAAAGATTTCAAGATCTCCACAACAAATCACAGATCCAGCAACATCTATATGATCACATTATACAAGAATATAAGTTAAACTCTCTAATATTATAAAAGTAAGACATGATTACAAAAATATACACTACCAACACTCAAAGCGTTTAACGCCTCTCCTTGAAGAATATCTTCATAAGCTCTGAAATTGAAACCATACTCAACACCTTGCCAATCTCTCACACGAGTAACAGTTGTGCATCTATAAAAGTTGATTTTAGAAGGCTGCACTACTACTTTATATAAATCTTTATTCTCACCAACACCAAATTTCGACAGAATCACAACAACATCTTCTTGCAGCTGTCCATCAAAAACAGGTATCAGATGACTCTTAATACCTGCTTGAATCTTAGCACCCTGAAGAACATTTAAAGAAATTATCTTCTTAGCATACAACACTACATTTTCTAAAATAAAATGGAAAAGCAGAGATACAAATTACCTTCTCATCAATGAAGATGATCTCCATCTTGTAACCCTGATTCCATTTTCGAATAATTCTCGCCTTCATGTTCCACATATCCTTCCCAGGATTCAAATCGTTAACAAAACTAAGATTATTACTGTCAACTGATACTGACATGCTTCTAATTCTGAATTCGGATTGTGATTAAATTTCAAATTTCAAAATCAGAGAAGATGAAAGCGTGATGAAATATGAAGATGGAAATGAGAAGAAAAGCCTTATATAAGAAGGATGATTGACAGGAGTTTCTGAGTGACATGCATTAATTGCTAATTACTTATTCCCATGCATATTTGAATTTGAATTTCCCGGTAATTAGCCTTAAACATCTGCTGATCTAAAAGCATTACGGAAGATAACAACAACTGTTGCTGCTAAGTATACGTTTGCCAAAGGAACCAGCTGCTACTTTCTCGTAGATGGGCAGTGGTTTGCCCTTTGGAATGTGGGCCAGACCTTTAACATTTGAAAATACACAAGGCAGTGGTTTGATAAAGCATTAAATGGATTTTAAAGTGATTTATATATTAGGCTTTATGATGTAATAATGACATAAGAAAAGCATTGTTGGACATGCTCTCTAGCTGACACATCAGCTTTTCTTATGTCACTTGGATTTCTCCTTTTATAGAAGTATAGATAGATTATGTATAAATTTCTTAAATAAATAATAGATAATAATTAAAATCCCCATAATAAATAAATAAGATATTTGAGTGTGTTCCATTTTCATCAAACAAATTTTAAAATTTATGGTTAGATAATTTATTAAAAAATATGTTTTATTAATAAATAATTATGAATTTTTTTCTAGAAGAGATTAAATTAAAATTAAACTAAATAATAATTATCTATAAGAGTATAAACTAAATAATATTTAATAGAAGGGTTATCTATAGTTAATTAAAAGAGATTAATTAAACTAAATAATAATTATCCATAAGATACATGACCTAATATGATGACAAGTGTTCCAAAATTAGTTTCTTTTATTATATGTATAGATTTGTTTCCTAACTTTTAAGGTCGGGTATGGTAAGCTTTGATGATAGTATTTGTTAAAATATGACATAGACATGCATTTCTTAAAGCTTAACTAACAATATATACTTTAGAAAATGTTATTTTGCTTTCTTGCTAATAGCATATTTGACGAGGATGATGGGTTTTATGAATTAAAACAAACTAGTGGAAGTCTTCATGCTACACGACAGGTTTTTTTGGTATCGATTCAATTTGTCAAAGCACAATTATAACATCTGCACTGAGTATATTTATTAAAATAACCATAACACTACGTCAAAACTGGACTTTGACCCCAGTTTTCCTAAAACTGGGCTTTGGCCACATTTTTCCCAAAACCGGTATTTTCAAACACTTTCAGGCACACATTTTATTATTAATGTGACCATACTATAGCAGCTCAAAACCTTAGGTAACAAATTTAGAAAAAAAATGTGACACTTACTAGCTATAACTAGAAAACCATTGCCAAATGTAACCTATTGCCACTTTGGTTTTGTGATTTCTTGATTAATGTGACGAAAATATATCTCTTCGAAACCTTTGGCCTCACTTTTAATAAATAGTGTGGCAATTACAAGCCATAGCTAAAAGGTGTCACTAAATGTTACTAACTGTTACAATACATATTTAATGATGTGTCTAAAAGCTAAAAACATATGGCCACTTACGAGTTTGTGTGACCAAAAGAGCATTGTGTCAGCCACTTAGTAAAACAAAATAGTTAATAGCTAATAATTATTTTATGGTCATAGTTAAAAATATTATGTGTGGCTAAAAGATTTCAAAAGTCATTGAAAAATAATAAACATATGACTACTAGACACTAGTTGTCTGTTGTCACACTTAATTAGGTTCATGTATCTAAATGTTTTCAACTGTCATGGTATTGTTTTGAATTTTTATTCATCGACATCTCTTCTAAACCTTTAGTCATACGTTTTGTGACATTTGTGTGGCCAAATGTTACCAACTACCCTGGTTTCTTTTTATGTTATGTGTGGCGAAAAGTTTGAAATAGTCACGGTAAATATTTTTTGCACGACTAAAGGTATTAAATGCATATAGTTGAACCATTCCCCACCAATTGTCATGATTATTAAACTCTTTCACATCACTGGTACATCACCTTGGTAAGTTGAACATCTCGATGCAAACTTCTAATGATGAAATTAGGGTTAGCGTTGATGGGTATAAATAACCCACATTTCTAACCAGATCGAAATCAACCGACCATCTCTCATTCTCACAAATTAGTTATTCCTCACCCCCAAAATAAAATAAAACCTAACTAAATTTAGTCATAAAAACATAATGGCCGAAGCAATGCTTGTTGGTTGGTAGTATACCACAATGAAATTCTACTTGCTAATGTTTGATAGAAGCAAAATGGTATACTACTCTGCCAAATGATAATAATATATGATAGTGATAGCCCATATCATGATGATTATGATAACCCATGTGATGATAACGATGACGATGATAATGAAGCACATATGATGATGATGATTATTATAATGAAGATGACGATGATAATGATAGCCCATATGACGATGATGATATTAAAGGTATATGACGATGATGATAACCTATTTGATGACGCTGATAACTCATATGATGTATGATGATCATAATGAAGATGATGATAATATATGATGATGATAACCCATATAAAGATGATGATAATGATAGCCTATATGACGATGATGATGATGACGATGATGATGATAATGATAGCACATATGATGATAAGATAACCCATATGATGATGACGATGATAACCCACATGATGATGATGATGATGATGACGATGATAACCCATTTGATGATGATGATAACCCATATGTTGATGATGATGATCCATTTGATGATGTTGATAACCCATTTGATGATAGATGACGATTATAATGAAGATGATGATGATAAATAAGATAATGATGATGATCATGATCATCGTAACCATATGATTATGGTGTCATGGTGAAGATAATGTGGATATATGATAATGATGTTATTCTATATATTGATAATCATAACCCATATCATATATAATGATGATAAACCATATATATGAAGATGTTGATGGTGATGATGCTCATAGCCCAAATGATGAATATGACTGATGTGTTGATTACGAGCTACTAAAAACAGAGAACTACAGGGTTTTGTGGATGAACAAACCAAATTCTTGAGATTTCAAAAATCAAGAATGCTGAAAATGTATGAAATGTTGAAGGAACTGTATGGAGTAGCAAATCTTAATCCAAAATACAACGCTAAAGACTTGTTCAATTTTGACAAATTCAAGAAAGAAGAGGAAAAGCAGAAAGCTAAGGAAGCTAAGAAGAAAAAGAGGAAACTCGAATCATCAATTGATGGAGAAGAAGGTGGAGACAGTGAGGAAGAGGAGGTCGATAGAGATGAAATACCCTCCAAGTTTGTTGAATGGGGGCTCGAGGATGAAGTGGTATACAAAATTGATAGAGGTGAAGAAGTATCCCTGGAACATCTAGAATGGTTTAAGAAGGAACGTGAAAAACTTCCAGATTTTTATCAAGTAGTGACGGTTGAGAAGACTGACGTTACTGACAGAATCATCAGATGGAAATACTGTGATTTGAAAGGGATGTTCATTGTGAAGAGAAAGAGCGGGGTAATTTAATACTTTAGAACATGTCATGATATGCATTCAGTGCCAACATGGGATGCTCGCGAGTAAGGAAAGCAAGAAATGGTAAATCCAACCAACAACAGCATTGGAGCAGATTTTGAAAGACTTATTCTGCGAGAATGTTTTAGAGGCTTCTCAATCTTCAAGCCTAGACCACCAAGATGAAGAGTTTCAAAAAAAAAATGGATCTAATCACAGGGAAAGGAAAAGTAACCTGGCTTATCGATCCAGCAAAGGTAGTCACTAGAGTAAAGATACCTCCAGAGCAACCGGTTACGCTTACGAATTTCAAAAAGTGGTTTTATGATGGAAAAACTGGCAAAGCTATGATTAGATCAAACGATAACGAAGACATCAGAATCTTTGATCCGATTGATGTATTTATATTTTGCTTATCTGACCTGAACATACTCTACGAGCATAAAATAAATGTAGGAGCTGGAAATCAATACCTTGAAGAAAGGATGCTATTTTAGAGAGCCGTGGCGAGATCTCGAGAGAGAAAGAAGGCGAAGATGGAAATTATATACCGTATTGAAGAACAAAAGGAGCTTGACGAAGCAACAAAGAAGAAAAAAGCTGAGTAATCTGCTGCTTCTCAATTTCAAGCATCAGCTCCAACAGACAAGGATCCATCATCTGAATCAGAAATTCAAGAAGTACCACCTCGGACTTCATCCACATATGAAGTCACAAAGGAGAACCCGCTATAAACTTGTGAAGCTATTGATACTCAAGCCTCAACAACAAAAGATGTTGAAGACTCCTCAGCAAGTCCCAAGGTTCAAGACAAGGAATGAAGACTCTTTAATATGCAACGGTCTAGGGGGATATTGTTTGAAATTTTGAGACCGTTGGTATTCGAGTTTGATAGTTTAAGGTCTTTTTTATAATAGTCTAATAGTTAAGGGAGTTAAATTGTAAAGAATATTAGGGTTTTGTAAGCCAACACGACGTAATTAACTACCATGTGTATTTATAAATATGTAGGGTAGCCGGCACACACACACACACACATATATATATATATATATATGTATGTATCATCACCTCCTAGCCATTCCAAGTTTCTTGGACTAGGTGTGTGTTTATTGTGTATTCCATAGATTGTTCTTATGTTTTGTGCATCAGATCTTTATATTCGGGATCTTGATTAGTGATAAACATTATGGGATTCCAAATCAACATTGCTTGATTCACACACATCATCAAGATTCTTCACTTTCTACCTTGCTTATCTTACTTTCATCACTTAAACACCTAATCAATAGGTGTTTGTGTGTTTATCAATCACCAACACAGTGATCCGTAGTGATTTTGGGATTCACAATTCCATTAAAAATATAAGAATTACCTTATCTCTTGAATGTACCGATTTTACATATTAGAGATCAGGATTATCTTCACCTTTATGACATACGATAAAGGGTCATTATATATTTTTAATATGTCAGTATTTAAAATGAATATCCTTTAAAAATCAAAAGCCTTTTAATCGTTAGTTTATTATAATCAATAACAAAATTATTATCATTTTGGGAGTAGGCTACTGACGTGTGCGCGTATATACATATTTTTACAATGAATTTTACACACGGTTCGGTTTTAAATTTATAAAAATGATTTATACTTCAACATTAAAACACACACGAAAGGGCAAGTGTACCCCGTCATATATGTAGTAAAGTATCGGTAAGAACCAAGTGTCGATCCAAGGATGTGGGCGGAGAAATAGTACTAAACCGTTGTCATTAAATTACCGGTAGGAAAATAAGTGAGTGATTTTCTAAAAGCTAAAATAAGCATAAACAAATATGTATAAAAACATAATAGACTCCAAATAAGAAAATAAATATATAGCCTTGCTTTATACACAACCAAAGCATGTGAACTAAGTCAGTTTTGTCACTTAAAACATTTGGTCAATTTTCCATTTTCAGGACAATTAGTATCCCTTTCGGGAATCCTAACATGACAATTCTTTGGAAAGCTAAAACGATAAACACACTTTAACCACCTAAAATTGTTCTTTAATGCCAAATTGACATGTGTCTATGAAAATCCCCTAAAGATAGGTTAGTCATCCGTTAAGAGTTTTCTAACCACACTTAATCAAGGAAAGTGACACTGATAAACACAATGCAACCACCGAGACAAGCATAAACTAGATTAAATCACAACCGAGTTCATTTTACAAATCTTGAACATAAATTCACCAAGATAGCAATTTTGGCCTAAACTACTAACTAAGCTAACAATTTATGTCAAGAATTCATAACAACACCATTTAACCCGTTAAGGTCCTTACGTGAGGGAAAGCTTTCTTGATTAACAATAATTACCCCTTATTAAACCACTAACCATTTCTAGTATCATGGTGCACACATTTTAAACAAGTTAAACTAGTTAAACAAGTTCAAAGTCTACTAATACATGATTAATTAAACATCTTCTTGCAAATATCTCAACTAACCACATACTAATCATCCAAGATAATTAACTATAATCAAGAAATCAACATCAATAAACAAGGTTGCAAAATAATCATCAAGGATTAACATAGAAAATGCTTCAAAGTGTCATTACAAACATAATTAACATACTAATGGTTGTAATTAAGCAAGGGATACTAGTGTTTTTGCCCTTAGGCTTACAATAATACATAATCATCAATCTAAAGGCTTGAAACATGAACAAAAACATGGAAAGATTGAAGAATCAAACCATAAACAAGCACAAGATTGAGTATCCGGATAGTAACGGAGCTATACGGCACGATGTGGCTTGAATCCGGGTGAAAGCTAGTGCCTCCGGAGCCTGAATAATTGCCTGTGAAGCTCCCAAAAGTCCAGAATGTCGAAATGAAAGATGCCTTCTGTTTTTATAACTTTTTCAGATCGCACGGTCGTGCAACTAAAGTGCACGACCGTTCACTTTATGGGACTGTTCACCATACCGTTGTGACATCAGCAAGTCTTGTCCAGTCTTCGATGTTGCACGGGCGTTCCACTGGACGCACGAGCGTGCGTGGCCGGGAAGTGGCTGGCACGGGCATCAGAACTGTCGGTGCAATGCCGGGCTGGGGCTGGTCATCTATCCGCACAGGGTTTCACCAGAATGCACGGTCGTTCGGTTCCGAGATGGGCTTGCACTCCTGATCGCACTGGCTGTGCAATGCCGAGGTGAGCTTAGTCATCGGATCCGCACGGTGGTGCGATGAGTCGCACGACCGTGCAACTCGCCGAGGTCAGTTTCTTCACAGAATCTTCACAGCTTTGTCGTTTCGCCCGGAAAATCCTCGCTTTCTTCATCTTCTTGTTTGGTACGCTGTTTTAGGCATGTAAACAAAAGTAATCCCGATTAAGTATCTGATTCTCGGTTTTACGGCCAAAAACGCGTAAAATGGGGATAAAATGGGGGACTAAAGTATGTGTAATTTGGTGAATATCAAACCTCCCCACACTTGAACCTTGCTTGTCCTCAAGCAAGTTAAAACTAAAATGTAATAAAAGCTAGAATCTAACAAGAACGAGAATTTACAAACTATCTACTAATACAACTACAAATGGTTAGCCGGTTTTTCGAAACGCAACATCAAGTGATCCAACCCAAACAAGCACATGAAAATGTATGTATAGATAACCAAAAAGTCGTGACTTCACTTTCGATTGACTTAGCATGCTAATCTTCACACGCCTCACAATGTTCACACACACTCGGTTATATTTGTGAAACATACATAAAATGTGTATGTGTAAACACTCAATGCCTCGACAATGAAACGTGTAATATCATACGCTTGTCACAAGATCTTATCTCCACCAACTAACATGCGAAAAAAATGTAAATCAAGAGGTCTTTACGGGTTGTAACGAAAGGCTTGGGTGAAGGGTATGGAATGGGAATTTTAGAGTGATAAAATGGTTAAAACTCGGTAGTTACGTTTAACAAGCGTAATACAATAAAACTATACATACTAAGGCCTTAAAAAGACGACTTTTGTGATATCGAGCTCATCCACGAGATTTCATCATTTTAGCATTTAAAATTGCTCGAATTTTTGTCGACTTCACCCTATTTTAGAGTGTTTGATTTTCTGATTTTTCGGATTTATATATATATATATATATATATATAAAATCTAATGGCTTTGTACAATGAACAATTAAATACAAGAAACGCTAGTTAAACGATTTTTGACCGAGTTTTAACACAAAAGGTTTAAAAATAAAAAGGCTAAATTTGGCTAAGTGGGCTAAATAGTTGGGTAGACAAAGGAAAACACGGGAAAGGCTCAACATGGTTAATCCTAAGGGGTAATGTATGGTTTAGGGGAAACATAACACAAAGGAAAAGGCTAACAACAAAGGGGTTTTCTAAGTGCCTCTATCATTTCTACACAATTCCACATGTTTATGGTCTTAACAAGTATGCTAGTGACAAGTTCTAAACTACACGTGACATCCGGCTCACTCCTACACCGAAATGAACAAATATACAACAAGTTTAAGGCTCATATATACTCACATAACGGAAGGAATGGGTAAAAGTGTGAAAATTATCATGCAAGTCTTTCTTTGTTTGTCACGCTTTCTAGTTATCTTTTTCAAAATTTATTTGGCTTGTCGGGTTTTTATCATATCTGAAGCTTTCTAAAACACAACTAACCGGTTTATTTACCAAAAATATGTACAATTTACTAATTTTTTTTTAGGACAAACAAAGTCAAAATGTTAAACCCCCTCCCCACACTTGAACTTCGCATTGTCCCCAATGCGAAACCTAGAATATAGAGAAAAAGGAGAATAACACTCCCCTGAAGATGATTTAGATGAAACGAGTCTTCAAAGCTGATTTTGTGGTGTGCTCCGGTCCAAGACGGGCTTCCAAAAATATGTACGGATGTCACAAAGCAAAGCAAAGCAAAGCAAAGCAAAGCAAAGCAAAGCAAAGCAAAGCAAAACAAAACAGAAGGCAGAGACAATCCAAACGCAAACAAACCATAACCTACATAAATAAAAGGAGTACTAAATATCCAAACATAAAACAAAGCAAACAAACGTTAATGTCTGAAAAATAAAATACATAACTTGTGGGTGTCTGAAATGAAAACCAAAATGAACACCCAAGAAATAAACCACTAAAATAACACCACATCCACTAACTCAGAACTCCCACTACTGCTCGTCATCGGCACCTCCTCATGTGCCGGATGGGCCAGCCTCGCCATAATCACCTGGGTTCCCGAATGGGAACTGTGGGGGCTCGCCAAAGTAGCTAGGGTAGGCATTCTGAAGCCCCCCAAATATGTATGAAAATCCAGCATGCACCTCCTGGCGCATAAACTCTTGGTTCGCCCGCATTGCATCTTGGTTAACCCTCAGCTGATCTTGGTTAATTCGTAGCTGCTCTAAACTGGCCCGCTGCTGCTCATGGCTGATCTGCATCTGCTGGAACTGACCATAAAACTCTGGATATGAAGGGATGCTGGGAGGCCAGTGCTGGAACTGCTGGGGCTCTGGCTCCTGATGTGGTGGTGTGTGTGGTGGCTGCTGATGCTCCTCATTCTCCTCGTCTTCTATAACCTCATCCTCATCCGCTGGCTCGAGTGGCAACGGGTCCCAGACCTCGTTGTCTAGCCCTTTCAACCGATCCCCGTGGTCGGTCTCTGCTATAATCCCCATGGCTTTCAAAGAGCGGATGTCAACATACATACCTTCGGTAACCATAGTAAGACCTTGAACCACCTCATCAGTCATTATACCAGGCAATTTGGGTAACATACTGACCACCATGTATCCGACTGTTGGCGGTTCTACCCGAACTATGCACGAAGTAGTCAGCCATCCACGCGGCGAGGTTGATGTGGACCTCCTCCGCGAGCGCATAAAGAAATATAATATCCAGTGTGGGACAGTTTCCCAAACTGTCCATGCGCCCTATGATAGTGTGGCTGAAGATGTGATGCATAACCCGAAGTAAAGGGTCTCGTAATCTTGAAGCTTTGGCGACCCTTGAATCATAAATTGGGCCAACTGCAACTCGCGCCCAAACTCACCCCGCTCGTCTTCGCTGGGGAAGGTTCATTCATTTGTGAAGAACTCGGAGTTCATTTATTCATCGGTGTAGATACCAAGTCTTCGACCTATCCTTCCCACGGTCCAGTTGTGCCAACGACCGCCTAACCTGAAAGTTACTCGTTTCTTATAGCGGAAGTCTGGATCTCTACTCGCTCTTGGCTTGTCATATGAGTAGGAAGCGAAGAATTCCAGCGTGGGCTCCAAATAAATTGGACGGTCTGTCACACCCCCAAAATCCACAAGCGGGGTATCACCGCATGGAGGCGTGACTGACCAGGATCAAGCCACCAATCATATTGAACAATCATGTAAATAATTATAAAAAAACCCAACGCAATATAATTGGTGTCCAAACAAAACGTAGTTTAAGTAGTCAGCGGAAGCATAATGTTTAAAACCAAAGTAAAAAGTTTAAATATATCAAGTGTTTAACATGGCATATAACTATCCATGTCCCACAACAATCACGCCTCCTCGTGCAAGCTCCATAAATACCTAACGACCTGCAAGACATGTAACAACGAGTCAACGATAAAGTTGAGCGAGTTCACAGTTGGTGTTCATTGTTAAGTTGTTCAAAAACCAGGAGTTCATTTGTAAGTCGTAAGTTAACCAGTTTACCCTGTTTCCCAAACATATCCATAATTAGTGGGGGCTTCCCCATGTTAACCACTAGACCGTTTACTATATCGACCACTGACTAAAGTAAGTTCGTGCCCTGACGTCAATGTCTATCATCATTGACTAGTGCCCAGATCTATTAGTTCACGCCCGTCCTCTACGGCACGGTGTGAGGCTTGTCAAACCTAAATAGCGCTATCTAACTAATGACCCGCTCGCCATTGGCCCCGTGATTAAGTCGATATAAAAGGAGAGACTTCATGATAGAGAGTTTTGGTCTAGTATCTGTGTTGTCACCCTTCAGTAAAGAGGGTGTGTACGTAATCTCCAAGCCAGGAGATTACGCAAGTTCCGATTAAATCATTATCACAGTTGTCACCCTTCAATAAAGAGGGTGTGTACGTGTTCCAAACCAGGAGATCACGCAGTTTCAATTTCAATCCTTCACCCACTCCCAACCCTTGGGAATCCCATGCCTTGTGGAAAGTGTGAACTCACCTTGGTTTGCTCGGTATGCTTGACTACTTGTTTCCAATTAATCAGTCAAAGCCTATGGTATGCACGTATACTCAATTAATTTATGTTCATGTGATTCACGTATAGTCTAAAATCATAAGGTGTTAAATCAATGATCTCTAAATAGCACATAGCACGTATTCAAGCTCATGCATACAATTCATAATAGTTACTTGTACTATCCTTATCAGTTAACGTTGTCTTCACTAACCTAGTTAACTACTAACGGAATTAACCAAGTTACTGTGCTTGATTAATAACTTGACGAAACATACTTGTTTCGTTGTGAACCCCTTCGGCGAAACCCCCTGGTTTCATCGTGATCCCTTTTCACGAAACTCCCATGTTTCGTTGTAATCCCCATCGACGAAACTCTCAGGTTTCGTCGACATGTGTTTCGTCGACAAGCAACTGTTACGTCGCGTAACAGTTTCAAACACAGAAAAACCCTAATTATCCTCAACAATTACGTCAACTTCATCCATCAATCACTAAATCAGATTAACTCTTACGGTCACCTAATTTACTCGATAATCATATGATCAGAATCAATCATTCAATCATCATTCATTAACCGTATCACCACTAATATCAAGTTCATCAATAAACAGGCCGATCTAACAACAGAATCACGTATTCTAGTTATATCTTACCACGCATACCATACATAACAGTTTACAGAGTCTTCATATAATCCATATAACCCTAACATAATTATAATCGATGATCGCATAACAATATACCTAAGATTTCATGAAATATTCGAACCCTAATCAACACAATACGGCAAATCCGGCTTCTAACATGATTCTACAATCATAACACATCATAACAATCATCAAGCAATGCAACAAGCAAATCTAATCGAATAATCATATGCTTACCGGTTACGAGATGTGCTAGCACGGGTTTCGGGAGAGTTAGAGATTGTCGCCGGGTGCAAAAGGGGAAGAAGAGAGTCTAGGGTTTGAAAATTGATAAATGATGAGCTCTTACGTAACCCTACATTGTTATATATTCGCGTATGAGAGTTGGGCCCTTACTGGGCTTCGCAGTGAACTGGGCCAGCGAAACCCCATGTTTCGTCATGAGGGCCATGATGAAACCCTCATGTTTCGTCGAGGTGGGTATGACGAAACCCCTAGGTTTCGTCGAGATAGCTCCTAACTTTCAGTCAGTTTATAAGTTCATGTAACTAGACACTTTAAGTACATAAGTTGTATAATAAATAATAACACCAGATCTTAAACAAACATCTCAACATATATCAAACATGCAAATTACAAGGCAATAAGTTGTGCAAACACAATTCAGAAACAAGTAGTGTATCGAGGAAAGACCTTGAAAACTCGGGTTGTCACATCATCCCCAACTTGAAAGAAATTTCGTCCCGAAATTTAGCACGCGCTCATTGAGGAAGCTAGTTAGGTTTGCGTGGTTTCCTAGTTTTCCTGGGGTGTCACATCATCCCCCTGTTGGTTTGGAATTTCGTCCCGAAATTCCGAAGTAGCTTCAGCCTCAGTAGTGGTTGCACTGTTCCCGAACAACTGGGGATACTTGAGTTTCATTTGGTCTTCTCGTTCCCAGGTGAACTTTGGGCCACGATGGGAGTTCCAACGAACTCGAACAAGCGGTATTTTGGTGCGCTTGAGAATCTTAACATCTCGGTCTGTGATCTCTACAGGTTCCTCGACGAATCACAACTGATCGTCGATTGTGAGCTCCTTCAAAGGAACTATGAGGGTCTCATCTGACAGACACTTCTTCAGATTTGACACGTGAAATACGTTGTGAACTCCACTGAGTTCTTCATGTAGATTCAACTTGTAAGCGACTTTGCCAATTTTCTCAATGATTTCGAACGGTCCGACATAACGCGGATTGAGTTTTCCTCTTCTGCCAAAACGAACTACACCTTTCCAAGGTGAGACTTTGAGTAGCACTAGATCCCCAACCTGGAACTCGAGTGGTTTCCTGCGCTTATCAGCGTAGCTTTTCTGACGGTCACGAGCTACCGCCATTCGTTGTCGTATCTGAGCAATCTTCTTAGTTGTGTCTACCACAAGTTCTGGACCTATGATTTGGCTGTCACCAACTTCTGCCCAGCAAAGCGGTGATCGGCATTTACGTCCGTACAATGCCTCAAACGGAGCGGCCTGAATACAGGTGTGGTAGCTGTTATTATACGAGAATTCCACCAAAGGGAGATCTTTTTCCCAGCCGTTTCCGAAATCAATCACACATGCCCTAAGCATGTCCTCAAGGGTTTGGATGGTGCGTTCAGACTGCCCATCTGTTTGCGGATGATATGCTGTGCTCATGTCTAGACGTGAGCCAAAGGACTTGTGCATTGCTTGCCACAGTTCAGAAGTAAAACGTGCATCACGATTGGAAATAATAGAGGTTGGCACCCCGTGCCTCGAAACCACTTCCTTTAAGTAAACGTCTGCTAAAGTAGAGAACTTGTCTGTTTCCTTAATGGCCAAAAAGTGTGCAGACTTAGTCAATCGATCCACTATCACCCAAATAGTGTCATTTACGCGTTGAGATCTAGGCAGGCCAGTAACGAAATCCATGGAAATTTGCTCCATTTCCATTTTGGTATCTCTAGTTGTTGGAGTAAGCCCGATGGTTTCTGATATTCAGTCTTGACTCTCGCACAAGTCAAACACTTGCTGACGTAAGTTGCTATGTGGGCTTTCATACTAGGCCACCAGTATGTAGTCTTTAAGTCGTGGTACATCTTATCCGAACCAGGATGTACTGAGTAGCGAGACTTATGTGCTTCATCCATCACAAGCTCGCATAAGTTTCCATAAAGTGGCACCCAGATGCACCCATTTACATAGTAGGCGTCGTCTTCCTTTTGTTCTAACCGGTTCCTCGATCCTCGTAGGGATTCCGCCCTGACGTTCTCTGCTTTCAATGCTTCAACCTGAGCATCTCATATCTGAGTAGGAACACTAGATTGAATGGTAAGTTGTAATGCTCGCACGCGCTTAGGTGTAGTATCTTTTCGACTGAGGGTGTCGGCCACAACGTTGGCTTTGCCCGGATGGTACTTGATCGCACATTCGTAATCATTCAAAAGCTCGACCCATCGTCGTTGTCGCATGTTTAACTCCTTTTGCTTGAAGATATGCTCGAGACTCCTGTGATCAGTGTAAATGGTGCACTTGGTACCGTACAGGTAATGTCTCCATATCTTAAGTGCGAAAACAACAGCTCCCAGTTCCAGATCATGAGTAGTGTAGTTCCTTTCTTGAACCTTAAGTTGGCGCGATGCATAAGCAATGACTTTATGCCGTTGCATCAACACACATCCATGACCCTGAATTGACGCGTCACGGTAAACCATGAAATCGTCGGTGCCCTCTGGCAATGAGAGAATTGGCGCGCTACAAAGTCTATCTTTTAAGTGCTGGAATGCAGATTCCTGTGCATCACCCCAACGATAGGTGACGCCCTTCTGAGTTAGTGAAGTGAGTGGTTGCGCAATCTTGGAGAAATCCTTGATGAACCTTCTGTAGTAGCCCGCCAAACCCAAGAATTGGCGGATTTCTGTTGGTGTACGTGGTGCAGGCCAGTCTTTGATCGTATTAACCTTGGATGGATCAACATGGATCCATCCTTGTTTACCACATGGCCTAAGAAATGGACCTCCCGAAGCCAAAAGTCGCATTTCGAAAACTTGGCTTATAGCTGCTCAGATCGAAGGAGTTCCAAAATAAGCCGTAGATGGTGCTCGTGTTCCTCCTGACTCTTAGAATAGATCAGGATGTCATCGATGAATACAATAACAAACTTATCCAGATAGGGCTTGCACACTCTGTTCATAAGATCCATGAAGACCGCAGGTGCATTCGTCAATCCGAAAGGCATAACTAGAAACTCGTAATGCCTATAACGAGTTCTGAACGCTGTCTTAGAGACATCCTCGTCTCGAACTCTCAGTTGATGGTAGCCTGACCTCAGGTCAATCTTGGAGTAGTAACTCGACCCTTGTTGAGTTCGCGGTAGTCAATACACATTCTGAAGGTACCGTCTTTCTTCTTCACAAATAACACTGGCGCTCCCCAAGGCGAAGAGCTAGGATGAATGAAACCCTTGTCAAAGAGTTCTTGTAGTTGTGTGGACAGTTCTTCAAGTTCTGATGGAGCTAAACGATAAAGTGCTCGAGCTATGGGCGCTGCTCCAGGAGCTAGCGCGATTTGAAATTCAACCTGACGGTGGGACGGAAGACCAGGTAATTCTGTCACACCCCGACCACGTTAAAACAACAAACCGTGGCGGAAACGTCAGGGAGTGTTGCAACAGAATTATTGTTCCACAACCATGGTAACCAAATGTTTCGTTTTATTGAATTATTAAGTAATGTACATTGTCATTAAATCAAAACAGACAAACTACATATTGTTTATAACAGTTTTTAAGTCACTAAGGCCTCGTCCAGGTCCTATGTGACACAAGCTTCCTAGCAAGCAACATCAAGCAATACCACCTGAAACATATGTAAAAATAGAGTCAGCAAAGAAATGTTGGCGAGTACATAGGTTTTATGGGAGTATCGGATTCATGGCTCGTTTATATGTTGCAGTACCTCGTTAGACTACAAGAGTCGAAAGTACAAACCTCGTTTTGAAAAGTGTATTGCAACATAATTAACCAACACAAATCGAATTGGTTATAGTTTATAAAAATCCCGTAGCCATGATTCTTAACCCAAAAAAAATTTGTTTTAATAAACTAAATCGTATAACATCTCATAAAAACTCGTTAATAAAACTCGTATGGTTTATATAGTTTCGAAAACCTCGTTGTGTGACATCGTTTCAAATCGTTTCCCAAGTGAATCTAAATAATGACACGCAATGTAATATGATAGAAGCACTTATATATAAGATGTACCGGCGGCGTATCTACCATGCTTTTATCATGCTACACCCGTCCCATTATCTAATCACTACCCAAAACCAATCATTTAACTCGTGTCAATTGTTTATCTCGTTTCAAATCGTATTCGTTTTAATAGTGAAACTACTTTTGGTCGTCTTGCTAACAACATTCAAACCTTCGTGACTCGACTACCTCGTTTCTCGTATTAACAAACCACCAAAGGGTAAGTTAATAATCACAGATTCGGTCGTTACCTACATAACCCCCACACATAACTATGGGTGTAGTCTGATAACGGGATTTGTCAGATCCTATGGTACCATAACCTAATACTGGTCGGCTTGATCAGAGCTAATGAATGTCATTCGTTATGTAATTACAACCAACAAGTTTGTTCATATTATTGAAATCGTTATTAGTTTTGTATAAACCATCTTAATCTTTTTTTTTTTTTTTTTGAAATCATCGTTTAAACCTTGAAAATTCATTTTGTACATATGAATCACCCCAAAACAATTGAAAACAGTAAAATAGGGGAACTATGTACTCACATTGAATGTGCAAAGTATCCTCAATCTAAAGAACTCAACAAGCTCAATCAAACCAAGGAAACTCAAGCAGCACCTAATAATCAAATCACTTAGTCAAACAATAGACGCCTAAATCGGGAGATCGGACAGGATGAGGTCTTGTAAACCAAACAAGTGTCGGAACTCATGTGATATGGTTTAACAAAGCCTACATCCTAGGTTGAAACCTAACCTAAGTGCTTTCGACCCATTGCGACCCATTAAGGTAGCTTATGCTACTTTAACGCGTCATGCGCGCAAACGCGCGTTCGAGACGTCTAACTAGTCCTGTGACAAGTATTATATGCCTAAACATGTTTAAATAAGTTGCATAATTAGTTTAGGTGACAAAAGTTAGGTTACATATGCTTAAAATCCAATTACGCATGAAAAGAGCATTTTGGTAATTTACCTAAGGCATATAAACCACCTATCATACAACTACTTAAACTAGGTGACCATAAGGTATAACCTCGGAAGGTTATTCCCTATGCAACTATGGTCACTAACCAAAGTGTTTTGATACCTAATAGTAGTTCCGTTGCAAAATGCGTGCTAAAACGCATTTTGACCGAAACTTTGACTCGTCACTACACCTAGTTAACGTGGTAATCAGTGGGTATAATCACTAAGGATTATAACCAACGTGATTACAATCACGTTGCAAAGTTCAACCGAACTTTGCGTTGACCAACTCGTGGTCAAAGCTGGAAGTTAAACTATATTTGACTTTCAAACTAGGAAAACAATAAAAAGAATGAAAGAGTGCTCACTGTGGGTCCTTGCTATCTTTTCTACAAGAAAACCAAGTTCCAAAATCAGATTGAGAGAGCTCCCAATGCAGATGTAGAGAAGAATGAGAGGAAATGAGCAAGGAACAAGTGAAATGGTTGGGCTATATATAGTTTTTCATAAATCGTTAGGATCGTTTCTTGGAGAGGAGGGCATGATCCAAGCCATACAAGTGTTAAGGACTGATTGGGGGACTTGTTCCCCACACAAACCAGCCCCTAGCATTGAAAACTAGAGATCAAAACCAGCAAAAACGAGCTAAATGACCAAATTCAATGTTTCTGTCTGGCATGCCCACGCGCCCCGCGTAAGACATGGCTAAGGCTTACGCGCCCCGCCTAAGGAAGTTTGGCAGATTGTCAGTTTTAGTCCCTGCAGCTTAGAAACATGCATTTCGGCCCATTTTTGACACGTTTAAGCCCCGTTAACCTCATTTCAAGGCTCTAAAATGAGGTTAAAGTATTGGGAACTCAAAACATGCTCAAAAACATCTCGGATGTCGGTTCTTTTGGTCATACGATCGCGTTGTTTGGTTAATTACGACGGAAGTCGTAACGAACGTGTGTACGATCCAAAATGCACGACAATTGGCGTTTTTGCGTCCCAATCACTAAAATAAAATATATTAATGATTACATAAATTTTTGGATGTCGGATATATTCAGAACGTAAGATATGCGCAAAAATGCAACCTTGTGCACTTTTTGACGCTTTTAGTCCCTGAATGACCAATAAGTTTATTTTTGCGCACCAAACACCTCAAAGCCTATTTCTAAGCTATGTAAAGGATATTTAGGGCATATTTAACTTATGATCAAGTTCCGGAATGTTTGTTACTATACAAATCGGTATAGTTTCGCAGTTTGACACAAATAGTCCCTGCGATCGAACAAACTTGTTTTCGACACACCAAACCATTCAAAACTTATTTCTAAGTTATGTGAAGGTTATTTAAGGTATGTTAAGCCTATTTCACTATCCCGGAGTGTTTGTCGCGTTTAACTGATTATGCTTATGCACCAGTTTGCGTATAACCTTCCAGAAAGCGATTTAAAGCTTGAAATCGAATCGAATCGAATTGTAAAATCACCAAAGACATAAAACACATATAATAACACCAAATCACATTGTGTTATTGATAATTAACATTGTTTTGCATTGTTCATCGATTAAAGAGCACAGTTGTCACAGTCTCCCCTACTTTAGGAAATTTCGTCCCGAAATTTTAACTAGAGGAAACTTGTGAGAACAATTGTGGATATTTCTCCTTCATTTGGTCCTCACATTCCCAAGTAAACTCTGGGCCACGTTTGGATTCCCAACGAACTTTGACTGATTTAATCCGTTTATTCTTTAAGTGTTTGAATGTACGGTCCACTATCTCCACAGGTTTCTCGACAAAGTGCATCATTTCATCGATTTGGATCTCGTCGAGAGGAATGTGAAGATCAGCGTCAGCTAAACACTTTCGCAAATTGGACACGTGAAAAGTAGGATGAATATTTCCAAGCTCTGGGGGTAGCTCTAGTCGATAGGCAACCTTCCCAACTCTTTCAACAATCTTAAATGGTCCGACATATCGTGGTTCAAGTTTTCCTTTCCTTCCAAATCTCACCACTCTCTTCCAAGGTGACACCTTGAGTAGGACATGGTCTCCAACTTGAAATTCTAGGGGCTTGCGTCGCATATCCGCATAACTCTTTTGACGGCTTCTAGCTGTCACAAGATTATCGCGAATTTTCTTGATTTTGTCTGTTGTTTCCAGAACGAGTTCAGGTCCAGTAAGTTGAGCCTCACCGACCTCATTCCAACAGACAGGTGAACAACATTTTCTACCGTAAAGAGCTTCGAATGGTGCCATATTGATGCTAGCATGATAACTATTGTTGTAAGAGAACTCGATCATTGGTAGATAAGAGTCCCAATTACCACCAAAGTCTATCACGCACGCTTTAAGCATATCCTCCAAAGTTTGAATCGTCCTCTTGGATTGTCCATCTGTTTGGGGATGATAAGCAGTGCTTAGATTTAGTTGGGTTCCCATAGCAGATTGCATGGTTCTCCAAAAATGAGATGAAAATCGAGCATCACGATCGGAAATGATATCCAAGGGAACACCATGTCGTGATACAATCTCATCAACATAAATCTTTGCAAGTTTATCAGCAGATAGATCCTCGCGAATCGCAATAAAATGAGCTGGCTTCGTTAATCAATCGATGACAACCCAAATAGCATCGTGTAGGTCCCCTTGATGTGTATGGATCTTCACAGAATTGTCAATCCAATCAAGAGTGCGGAATCCTCTTGATCAGAATAAGCAGAAAACGTGTAGGAACAGAAACAACAATCACTTTCAAACCGGGTTTTCTATTGATTATCAATCTTCACGAATTACAATCAATCAAAACCCTAACAAACTCAATTTCGTCCAAACCCTAAAGCTCTCACGAAATTCTATCTCTCAAACTGTTTTGGCTGATTTACTGATTAACCTAAACCCTAAAGCCTAACCTTGTTTATATAACACAAGGTTTACAAGTTGGACTAGGGTTTACTACTTGGGCAAGCCCAATTCGTTCCCTAGAACCAAACTGGGTTTAGTTTAGCCCAAACTCTATAATCTCACTCTTACAAAGCTAAACCCGCTAACTGTTTATCGTTTAACTAATTACAAGATATCCAAAGACCAAATCTAAGTTGTTGTCACAAATATGCACCAACACATCGTGACCTTTAGATGTACGCAGTAATTTAGTGATGAGATCCATAGCATTGTTCTCCCACTTCCAAACCGGTATCTCTGGTTGTACAAGCAAACCAGAAGGTCGTTGATGTTCAGCCTTGACTTTGAGACAAGTTAGGCATTTCGATACATACAAGGCAACATCTTTCTTCATACCAGGCCACCAAAACTTAGTACGAAGATCCTTGTACATTTTATCAGCACCAAGATGGATAGAATATCAAGACTTGTGAGATTCGTCCATCACTAAAGTGCGAAGATCGTCTTGTTTCGGAACCCACAAATGATTCTTGAAATAAAGCAAACCATCGTCTTTTGCTTCGAGTTTAAGCTCAAGCTGACGTGGCAATTCCTCACTTATCAAATTTTGTGAAACACAAAATTGCTGGGCTTGAAGAACACGAGTTTGAAGATCAGATAGAGTTCGAACAGAATGAAGCTTGACTCGCTCCTTTCAACTAAGCGCATCAGCTACGATATTCGCTTTACCAGGATGGCAGCGAATCTCGCAATCATAGTCACTCAAGAGTTCAACCCAACGTCGTTGCCTCATGTTCAACTCCTTCTGATTAAGAATATGCTAGAGACTTTTGTGGTTTGTGAAAACCACACACTTCGTACCATAAATATAGTGTCTCTAGATTTTGAGAGCAAAAACTACAGCACCTAACTCAAGATCATGAGTTGTGTAGTTCTTCTCGTGAACTTTCACTTGTCTAGACGCATATGCTATAACCTTGCCTCGTTGCATGAGAACACAACCAAGGCCTAAGTTGGACGCATCGCAGTAGACAACGAAATCATCGCTTCCCTCGGGCAAAGATAGAATATGAGCGTTACACAACTTCTATTTCAGCGTTTGGAACGCTTCTTCTTGCTTGGGTCCCCACTCAAAAGGCTTATTCTTCTGAGTCAAAGCAGTGAGTGGAACCGCAATCTTAGAGAAGTTCGCAATGAAATGACGGTAATATCCAGCGAGACCAAGAAAAGATCGAATCTTCGTTGGTTTCGTTGGTGTATTCCAATCCTCAATTGCTGTTATTTTGCAAGGATCCACATGAATACCCTGCTTGTTGACTATATGTCCCAAGAACTGAACTTCTTTAAGCCAGAATTCACACTTGGAGAATTTAGCAAAAAGTTGTTCCTTCTTTAAGAGTTCGAGAGTCAAACGAAGGTGTTGCTCTTGCTCGGCTCAAGACTTCGAATAAATGAGAATATCGTCGATGAACACAATGATGAACTTGTCTAAATAAGGTTTACAGACCCTATTCATTAAGTCCATGAAAATAGCTGGAGCATTTGTCAAACCAAAAGGCATGACAGTAAACTCGTAGTGTCCATATCTCATACGGAAGGCATTTTTGGGAATATCTTCTTTGAATACACGAAGCTGATGATACCCAGAATGCAAATCGATCTTGGAAAAACAGGTAGCACCTTGCAGCTGATCAAATAGATCATCGATTCGAGGTAGGGGATATCGATTCTTGATGGTAAGTTTATTAAGCTCAAGATAATTGATACGCATTCGAAAAGATCCATCTTTCTTTTTCACGAAGAGGACAGGAGCTCCCCAAGGTGAATAACTCGGACGGATGAATCCTTTATCCGATAACTCTTGAAGTTGTTTTGATAACTCTTGCATCTCGGAAGGTGCAAGACGATAAGGTGCTTTTGCAATCGGGTTAGCATTGGGTACAAGGTCAATTTGAAACTCGACTTGACGAACTGGAGGCAAACCAGGCAGTTCATTAGGAAATACCTCTGGATCATCCCGAACAACCGGAATATCCTAAATATTCTTGCTCTTGCCTTTCTCCTCGGTGACATGTGTCAGGAAAGCAACATATCCTTTTCGTAGATAGCTTTGAGCTTTCATACATGACATGAGTTTCAAACCAACAGATGGTTTCTCGCCACGAACCTCAAGGACATCACCAGAGGAAAGAGGAATACGAATGATCTTGTCGAAACAAACTACCTCAGCATGATATTTTGTTAACCAATCCATTCCAACGATAATGTTAAAGCTCCCAAGTTGCATTGGTACGAGGTCGATAGGGAAAAGATGGTCATCGAGGTTCAATTGACAACCACGAAGAACAGAATCGAGTGCGAGTGGTTTACCAGTAGCAACTTCGACAGATAAGGGCTTCCTTAGTCTAGTTCTAGGTATCGCAAGTAAAGGCTCAAAGGATAACGAAACAAAACTCCTATCGGCACCAGAATCGAAAAGAACAGATGCAAGTTGATTGTTAATAAGGAATGTACCGTTAACAACCTCGTTGTCTGCCCTCGCCTCATTCGCGTTCAGATTGAATGCTCGTCCACGAGCGGGATTCACATTCGCGTTCGCGTTCGGATTCGGGTTGACATTTGCATTTGCATTCGCGTTTACCAATCTCGGGCAGTTGTTGCGAAAATGACCCATTTCTCCGTAATTAAAACACGAACCAGGTGGGAATCTCGCAGCATTCCCTTGAGCTTGTGCTGGAACCTGAGCGGCCTGATTTTGACCAAAGCGACAGATGTTGGCCAAATGCCCAAGTCTAACACAGGTAGCACACTGTTTACAGGCCTGTTGAGCAACATGGTGACCGTTGCATCGAGTACAATGAGGTGCGGTGCCAGCATATGCTTTCTTCGCAGGAGGTTGATTCGGTGGGTTCTGAGCAGTTTGATTGGTGACAGCAAAGTTTTGGGAAGCCTTGCGCTTCCTTGACTTTTTCGAAGACTCACCCTGTTTCTTACCCTTACCCTTTTCCTTATCAGAATCAGTTGACCTCTTTTTATCACCCTTGCGGGTGAGTTTACCCTTCCTGACTTGAGACTCAGTCAGGGTAGTAGACAACTCGATTACTTGACGAAGGGTAGTAGGATTAACACCGGTCATAATGTCCTGTATGGAATCGGGTAAACCATTGATATACCTCTCAATTGCCTTATCCAACGGAGTAACCATCGTGGGACACAACAAACTGAGCTCCTCAAATCGATCCGTATAAGCACGGTGTTCTCCCCCGACTTGTTTCAAATCATCGAATTCCCGTTCTAAAGCTCGAATCTCGTGACGGGGACAGAACTCTCTCATCATGAGAGCTCGGAGCTCTTCCCAAGTTTGTGCTAGTGCCACTTCGGCACCCCCATCACGCATCACTCTGTTCCACCATGTAAGGGCTCGCTTCTCGAACACACTAGATGCTAACTCAACCTTACGCTCATTCAGGCACTGCACGTGTCTGAATGTGCTCTCGATACTTTCAAACCATTGCAGGAGCATAGTTGCTCCTTGCAACCCAGAAAACTTAAGCGGCTTCGCAGAATTGAAATTCTTGAAATTACACGGTGCATTATTGTTGTTATTATTGTTGTTGTTGTTGTATAGTTCGTGGATTTGGGTCACAATGCCTGGAAGCACAGCAGCCATTTGCTGAGATACAAGGGCTGCGACTTCCTCAGCAGTATAAGTTCGAGCATCGCGTCGAGGAGGCATTGTCTAACAAGGAAACATGAGAAATGAGTGAGGTCAATAATTGGAAAAACAAAAGAGGCATTGAAAACATCGACAAAACACAAGGAAGGCGATCATTTGTTCGTTACCTCGAACAAACAAACGACACGCGGTGACTAATCAAAGTAAATGGGTCACTATAATGTATCGCGAAGACATGCTCGCCTATAAGTGAACACTCACCCCAAGAGTTCCCAGGTAAGAATGACTGGTCCGATACTGCGGATTTGTACGAACACTCTAGCCTTAGACAGAAAACTCAGGGTACAGACATTCACTCTTCCAGTTTGCACGTGTTCACATTATTTAGACCCAAACTTTGACGAGAGTTTGAAAACTTAGAGGGTTCAAAACCTTATAACAAAGGGTTCAAAACCATATAACAGAGGGTTCAAAACCTAGTAATCAATCATCCAAGGATAGATGATTAATTTTCGAAGCGGATTCGTTATTGTGTTCTCGTTGTGGTTATCACCTAAGGATAGGTGACGGTATTGTTTTAAAATTCTAAACACAAGTAAACTTGTGTTGGGATCCTAGAAAGTTATAGTCTAGGTCAAAGCAATGCTAATAACCTAATTCCCTATAACCATTGGCTCTGATACCAACTCTTCTGTCACACCCCGACCACGTTAAAACAACAAACCGTGGCGGAAACGTCGGGGAGTGTTGCAACAGAATTATTGTTCCACAACCATGGTAACCAAATGTTTTGTTTTATTGAATTATTAAGTAATGTACATTGTCATTAAATCAAAACAGACAAACTACATACTGTTTATAACTGTTTTTAAGTCACTAAGGCCTCGTCCAGGTCCTATGTGACACAAGCTTCCTAGCAGGCAACATCAAGCAATACCACCTGAAACATATGTAAAAATAGAGTCAGCAAAGAAATGCTGGCGAGTACATAGGTTTTATGGGAGTATCGGATTCATGGCTCGTTTATATGTTGCAGTACCTCGTTAGACTACAAGAGTCGAAAGTACAAACCTCGTTTTGAAAAGTGTATTGCAACATAATTAACCAACACAAATCGAATTGATTATAGTTTATAAAAATCCCGTAGCCATGATTCTTAACCCAAAAACATTTGTTTTAATAAACTAAATCGTATAACATCTCATAAAAACTCGTTAATAAAACTCGTATGGTTTATATCATTTCGAAAACCTCGTTGTGTGACATCGTTTCAAATCGTTTCCCAAGTGAATCTAAATAATGATACGCAATGTAATATGATAGAAGCACTTATATATAAGATGTACCGGCGGCGTATCTACCATGCTTTTATCATGCTACACCCGTCCCATTATCTAATCACTACCCAAAACCAATCGTTTAACTCGTTTCAATCGTTTATCTCATTTCAAATCGTATTCGTTTTAATAGTGAAACTAGTTTTGGTCGTCTCGCTAACAACATTCAAACCTTCGTGACTCGACTACCTCGTTTCTCGTATTAACAAACCACCAAAGGGTAAGTTAATAATCACAGATTCGGTCGTTACCTACATAACCCCCACACATAACCATGGGTGTAGTCTGATAACGGGATTTGTCAGATCCTATGGTACCATAACCTAATACTGGTCGGCTTGATCAGAGCTAATGAATGTCATTCGTTATGTAATTACAACCAACAAGTTTGTTCACATTATTGAAATCGTTATTAGTTTTGTATAAACCATCTTAATCATTTTTTTTTTAAATAATCGTTTAAACCTTGAAAATTCGTTTTGTACATATGAATCACCCCAAAACAATTGAAAACAGTAAAATAAGGGAACTATGTACTCACATTGAATGTGCAATGTATCCTCAATCTAAAGAACTCAACAAGCTCAATCAAACCAAGGAAACTCAAGCAGCACCTAATAATCGAATCACTTAGTCAAACAATAGACGCCTAAATCGGGAGATCTGACTGGATGAGGTCTTGTAAACCAAACGAGTGTTGGAACTCATGTGATATGGTTTAACAAAGCCTACATCCTAGGTTGAAACCTAACCTAAGTGCTTTCGACCCATTGCGACCCATTAAGGTAGCTTATGCTACTTTAACGCGTCGTGCGCGTAAACGCGCTTTCGAGACGTCTAACTAGTCCTATGACAAGTATTATATGCCTAAACATGTTTAAATAAGTTGCATAATCAGTTTAGGTGACAAAAGTTAGGTTACATATGCTTAAAGTCCAATTACGCATGAAAAGGGCATTTTGGTAATTTACCTAAGGCATATAAACCACCTATCATACAACTACTTAAACTAGGTGACCATAAGGTATAACCTCGGAAGGTAATTCTCTATGCAAATATGGTCACTAAACAAAGTGTTTTGATACCTAATAGTAGTTCCGTTGCAAAATGCGTGCTAAAACGCATTTTGACCGAAACTTTGACTCGTCACTACACCTAGTTAACGTGGTAATCAGTGGGTATAATCACTAAGGATTATAACCAACGTGATTACAATCACGTTGCAAAGTTCAACCGAACTTTGCGTTAACCAACTCGTGGTCAAAGCTGAAAGTTAAACTATATTTG
The DNA here is from genome assembly GCF_002127325.2 of Helianthus annuus. Classification (NCBI taxonomy): domain Eukaryota; kingdom Viridiplantae; phylum Streptophyta; class Magnoliopsida; order Asterales; family Asteraceae; genus Helianthus; species Helianthus annuus. The sequence goes on from NC_035449.2 coordinate 69,243,324, forward strand.
ACTTTCAAACTAGGAAAACAATAAAAAGAATGAAAGAATGCTCACTATGGGTCCTTGCTATCTTTTCTACAAGAAAACCAAGTTCCAAAATCAGATTGAGAGAGCTCCCAATGTAGATGTAGAGAAGAATGAGAGGAAATGAGCAAGGAACAAGTGAAATGGTTGGGCTATATATAGTTTTTCGCAAACCGTTAGGATCGTTTCTTGGAGAGGAGGGCATGATCCAAGCCATACAAGTGTTAAGGACTGATTGGGGGACTTGTTCCCCACACAAACCAGCCCCTAGCATTGAAAACTAGAGATCAAAACCAGCAAAAACGAGCTAAATGACCAAATTCAATGTTTCTATCTGGCATGCCCACACGCCCCGCGTAAGACATGGCTAAGGCTTACGCGCCCCGCCTAAGGAAGTTTGGCAGATTGTCAGTTTTAGTCCCTGCAGCTTAGAAACATGCATTTCGGCCCATTTTTGACACGTTTAAGCCCCGTTAACCTCATTTCAAGGCTCTAAAATGAAGTTAAACATGCTCAAAAACATCTCGGATGTCGGTTCTTTTGGTCAAACGATCGCGTTGTTTGGTTAATTACGACGGAAGTCGTAACGAACGTGTGTACGATCCAAAATGCACGACAATTGGCGTTTTTGCGTCCCAATCACTAAAACAAAATATATTAATGATTACATAAATTTTTGGATGTTCGGATATATTCAGAACGTAAGATATGCGCAAAAATGCAAACTTGTGCACTTTTTGAAGCTTTTAGTCCCTGAATGACCAATAAGTTTATTTTTGCGCACCAAACACCTCAAAGCCTATTTCTAAGCTATGTAAAGGATATTTAGGGCATATTTAACTTATGATCAAGTTCCAGAATGTCCGTTACTATACAAATCGGTATAGTTTCGCTGTTTAACACAAATAGTCCCTGAGATCGAACAAACTTGTTTTCGACACACCAAACCATTCAAAACTTATTTCTAAGTTATGTGAAGGTTATTTAAGGTATGTTAAGCTTATTTCACTATCCCGGAGTGTTTGTCGCGTTTAACTGATTACGTTTATGCACCAGTTTGCGTATAACCTTCCAGAAAGCGATTTAAAGCTTGAAATCGAATCGAATCGAATTGTAAAATCACCAAAGACATAAAACACATATACTAACACCAAATCACATTGTATTATTGATAATTAACATTGTTTTGCATTGTTCATCGATTAAAGAGCACAGTTGTCACAGTCTCCCCTACTTTAGGAAATTTCGTCCCGAAATTTTAACTAGAGGAAACTTGTGACAACAATTGTGGATATTTCTCCTTCATTTGGTCCTCACGTTCCCAAGTAAACTCTGGGCCACGTTTGGATTCCCAACGAACTTTGACTAATTTAATCTGTTTGTTCTTTAACTGTTTGAATGTACGGTCCGCTATCTCCACAGGTTTTTCGACAAAGTGCATCGTTTCATCGATTTGGATCTCGTCGAGAGGAATGTGAAGATCAGCATCAGCTAAACACTTTCGCAAATTGGACACGTGAAAACTCGGATGAATATTTCCAAGCTCTGGGGGTAGCTCTAGTCGATAGGCAACCTTCCCAACTCTTTCAACAATCTTAAATGGTCCGACATATCGTGGTGCAAGTTTTCCTTTCCTTCCAAATCTCACCACTCCCTTCCAAGGTGACATCTTGAGTAGGACATGGTCTCCAACTTGAAATTCTAGGGGCTTGCGTCGCATATCCGCATAACTCTTTTGATGGCTTCTAGCTGTCACAAGATTATCGCGAATTTTCTTGATTTTGTCTGTTGTTTCCAGAACGAGTTCAGGTCCAGTAAGCTGAGCCTCACCGACCTCATTCCAACAGACAGGTGAACGACATTTTCGACCGTAAAGAGCTTCGAATGGTGCCATATTGATGCTAGCATGATAACTATTGTTGTAAGAGAACTCGATCATTGGTAGATAAGAGTCCCAATTACCACCAAAGTCTATCACGCACGCTCTAAGCATATCCTCCAAAGTTTGAATCGTCCTCTCGGATTGTCCATCTGTTTGGGGATGATAAGCAGTGCTTAGATTTAGTTGGGTTCCCATAGCAGATTGCATGGTTCTCCAAAAATGAGATGAAAATCGAGCATCACGATCGCGTTGTTCGGTTAATTACGACGGAAGTCGTAACGAACGTGTGTACGATCCAAAATGCGCGACAATTGGCGTTTTTACGTCCCAATCACTAAAATAAAATATTTTAATGATTACATAAATTTTTGGATGTCCGGATATATTCAGAACGTATGATATGCACAAAAATGCAAACTTGTGCACTTTTGACGCTTTTAGTCCGTGAATGACCAATAAGTTTATTTTTGCGCACCAAACACCTCAAAGCCTATTTCTAAGCTATGTAAAGGATATTTAGGGCATATTTAACTTATGATTAAGTTTCGGAATGTTCGTTACTATACAAATCGGTATAGTTTCGTAGTTTGACACAAATAGTCCCTGCAATCGAACAAACTTGTTTTCGACACACCAAACCATTCAAAACTTATTTCTAAGTTATGTGAAGGTTATTTAAGGTATGTTAAGCCTATTTCACTATCTCGGAGTGTTTGTCGCGTTTAACTGATTACGTTTATGCACCAGTTTGCGTATAACCTTCCAGAAAGCGATTTAAAGCTTGAAATCGAATCGAAACGAATTGTAAAATCATTAAAGACATAAAACACATATAATAACACCAAATCACATTGTATTATTGATAATTAACATTGTTTTGCATTGTTCATCAATTAAAGAGCACAGTTGTCACAAATTCCTCAGGAAATACCTCAGGAAAGTTACGCACAATCGGAAAATCTTCAATCTTCTTTTCTTTTAAGGACGCATCAGAAACGAGGGCTAGAATGGCAGTGTGGCCCTTTCGCAAACATTTCTGGGCCTTAAGGAAAGAGATGATGCCCACAACAGCACCACTCTTGTCGCCATGAATCACCAAAGGTTCTTTACTAGAACGAGGAATGCGGATGATCTTCTCCTTGTAAAGAATCTATGCTCGATGTTGAGATAGCCAATCCATACCGATAACAATGTCGAAACTACCCAGAACAATAGGAATGAGGTCGATAGAGAAGGTCTGACCAGCTAAGATGAGATTACAACCCTTAACTACGTGTGTGGCTTCAAGACTTTTTTCGTTTGCTAGTTCTACCATGTGCTTGGTGTTCAAAAGTGTTGGAGTGCGCTTAAGCATTTGACTAACTTTTAGAGACACATAACTAGTATCGGCACCCGAATCAAATAAAACAGTAAGAAAGAAATCATCCAAAAGAAACTTACCCATCACCACATTGGGATCCTTCCTCGCGTCACCCTGACCAATCACAAAGGCTCGACCCCTGGCACCGTTGCCACCATTATTTCCCCCATTATTGTTTCTGTTTCCCTGATTGTTGTTGTTCTGTCTCTGATTCAGCTGGGGGCAGTCTCTTTTGAAATGGCCTTCAGCACCACACTGAAAACACCCTTTGTTGTTACCTTGCTGCTGCTGACGCTGATTCTGTGGAGCTTGCTGTTGGTTCTGTCGTCGCTGATTTGCAGGGTAGAGACTCCTGCAATCCTTGGCCGCATGGCCAGGTTTATTGCACCTCTGACAAGTGCCCTTAGTACATGGCCCGCTATGATGGAAACCACATTGGTTGCACTTGGGGTGGTTCCCCTTGTACCCACTCTACCCTTGACTACCAGAAGATTGTTGACCGGGGCTCTTGTAGTCATCAGTCTTTCACTGCTGAGACTGAGACTGAGCTGATGTTGAACCCTTGCTTGAGACTCCATCCCATTTATGCTTGATGTCACTGGGGACATTAGAAGTAGTAGTAGTAGCACCAATACGCTTGGGCAGCCTGTTCTGCTCGACTGCCTGATCAGTGAGACGATGAGCCAAACGAATAACTTGCTGAATCATGGCGAGGTTCACTGCAGTCACATGACTCTGAATCTCTGGCACTAAACCCTTAAGGTACAGCTCGATATGCTTGATAGGAGGATCCACCATAGTAGGACACAAGATAGCCAGTTCGTTTGATCTCTTCGTATATGCTTCGATTTCCGATCCTGACATCTTTAAGTTGAAGAACTCTACCTCCAGCTTGTGGATGTCATCACGGTTGCAGTATTCCTCCTTGATCAAATCCTTGAAGTCATTCCATGGGGTAGCATTAACAGCAACTATCCCCAGCATTTGAACCTGAGCGTTCCACCACGTGAGCGCTACACCTTCAAGAGTACCAGTAGCATATTTCACCCTACGATCCTCAGGGCATTCACACATTTCGAAGACGGATTCGAGCTTCTCGAACCTGTGGAGGAGGCCTACCGCTCCTTCAGTGCCGTTGAAAGTAGTAGGTCGGCAATCAATGAAAGTTTTGAAGGTACACACAGGAGGTTGAGCAGGTTGACCTGTCGTGTGAGTAGGATGTCAAGTTAATCACAAGTGTTGGTTCACGAGAGTAGGATCTAATGATCCTAGAGTAAGTTGCAATGGCAGGCTATACCTCCTGCCTGAGCGGCTGCGAGTGCTGCATCAACTTGTTCATTGATTAGAGCCGTCAACTGGGCTTGAGTTAAGTTGATTCGTCCACTCATGATCTTCACAATAAAGAGAGCATGGGTGAGTAAAGTGTCGTGACAATGCGTAAGTGTGGAGTGACAGAAGAGAGTAAGCACACAATGAGTGTCTATCAATAGTTGCTACGTTAACCAAAGCATACCATGAACAAAACACTATGTAACTAACGAGTAGGTAATATAACATAAACCAGATCACCTAGAATGTTGAGCCTTGCACGTGGAGAGAAGCGTCGTTGTGGATCGTTGAGCATTGTTCAGGTTATAGTCTGGTTTTATCAAAAAGCTTTTCCCCTTTTAAAACCAAGTTCACTACAACCAATGGCTCTGATACCAATCTGTCACACCCCCAAAATCCACAAGCGGAGTATCACCGCATGGAGGCGTGACTGACCAGGATCAAGCCACCAATCATATTGAACAAGCATGTAAATAATTATAAAAAAACCCAACACAATATAATTGGTGTCCAAACAAAACGTAGTTTAAGTAGTCAGCGGAAGCATAATGTTTAAAACCAAAGTAAAAAAGTTCAAATGTATCAAGTGTTAACATGGCATACAACTATCCATGTCCCACAACGATCACGCCTCCTCGTGCAAGCTCCATAAATACCTAACGACCTGCAAGGCATGTAACAACGAGTCAACGACAAAGTTGAGCGAGTTCACAGTTGGTGTTCATTGTTAAGTTGTTCAAAAACCAAGAGTTCATTTGTAAGTCGTAAGTTAATCAGTTTACCCTGTTTCCCAAACATATCCATAATTAGTGGGGGCTTCCCCATGTTAACCACTAGACCCGTTTACTATATCGACCACTGACTAAAGTAAGTTGGTGCCCTGACATCAATGTCTATCATCATTGACTGGTGCCCAGATCCATTAGTTCACGCCCGTCCTCTGTGGCACGGTGTGAGGCTTGTCAAACCTAAATAGCGCTATCTAACTAATGACCCGCTCGCCATTGGCCCGGCGATTAAGTCGATATAAAAGGAGGGACTTCATGATAGAGAGTTTTGGTCTAGTATCTGTGTTGTCACCCTTCAGTAAAGAGGGTGTGTACGTAATCTCCAAGCTAGGAGATTACGCAGGTTCCGATTAAATCCTTATCACATGTTGTCACCCTTCAATAAAGAGGGTGTGTACGTGTTCCAAACCAGGAGATCACGCAGTTTCAATTTCAATCCTTCACCCACTCCCAACCCTTGGGAATCCCATGCCTTGTGGAAAGTGTGAACTCACCTTGGTTTGCTCGGTATGCTTAACTACTTGTTTCCAATTAATCAGTCAAAGCCTATGGTATGCACGTATACTCAATTAGTTTATGTTCATGTGATTCACGTATTGTCTAAAATCATAAGGTGTTAAATCAATGATCTCCAAATAGCACATAGCACGTATTCAAGCTCATGCATAAAATTCATAACAGTTACTTGTACTATCCTTATCAGTTAACGTAGTCTTCACTAACCTAGTTAACTACTAACAGAATTAACCGAGTTACTGTGCTTGATTAATAACTCGACGAAACATACTTGTTTCGTCGTGAACTCCTTCGGTTAAACCCCCTGGTTTCATCGTGATCCCTTTCATGAAACTCCCATGTTTCGTCATAATCCCCATCGATGAAACTCTCAGGTTTCGTCGAAATGTGTTTCGTCGACAAGCAACCGTTACGTCGCGTAACAGTTTCAAACACAGAAAAACCCTAGTTATCCTCAACAATTACGTCAACTTCATCCATCAATCACTAAATCAGATTAACTCTTACGGTCACCTAATTTACTCGATAATCATACGATCAGAATCAATCATCCAATCATCATTCATTAGCCGTATCACCACTAATATCAAGTTCATCAATAAACAGGCAGATCTAACAACAGAATCACGTACTCTAGTTATATCTTACCACGCATACCATACATAACAGTTTACAGAGTGTTCATATAATCCATATAACCCTAACATAATTATAATCGATGATCGCATAACAATATACCTAAGATTTCATGGAATATTCGAACCCTAATCAACACAATATAGCAAATCCGGCTTCTAACATGATTCTATAATCATAACAATCATCAAGCAATGCAACAAGCAAATCTAATCGAATAATCATATGCTTACCAGTTATGAGATGTGCTAGCACGGGTTTCGGGAGAGTTAGAGATTGTCGTCGGGTGCAAAAGGGGAAGAAGAGAGTCTAGGGTTTGAAAATTGATAACTGATGAGCTCTTACATAACCCTACATTGTTATATATTCGCGTATGAGAGTTGGGCCCTTACTGGGCTTCGTAGTGAACTGGGCCGGCGAAACCCCATGTTTCGTCGTGAGGGCCATGATGAAACCCTCATGTTTCGTCGAGGTGGGTATGACGAAACCCCTAGGTTTCATCGAGATAGCTCCTAACTTTCAGTCAGTTTGTAAGTTTATATAACTAGACACTTTAAGTACATAAGTTGTATAATAAACAGTAACAACAGATCTCAAACAAACATCTCAACATATATCAAACATGCAAATTACAAGGCAATAAGTTGTGCAAACACAATTCAGAAACAAGTAGTGTATCGAGGAAAGACCTTGAAAACTCGGGTTGTCACACGGTCAATGTTGACCAAACGCGAGAACGGAAGTGTCAACATATTTCCCGCTCGTTGTTTGGGTTCAATTGGAGAAAAGGATGGTCCATCTGCATGAGGATTATTGTTAGAACAAGTAGAGCAGGGAAAATTTCATACAAAAACAGCCTAACACACAGTTATGAAGGTTCTATCAAACGGATCTAGGCCTGTCGCACGGGCGTGCGACCAGACGCACGGTCATGCGTCTCCGAGACCAGTGTCTGTGATCGGAAATTGCCGGAACCGAACGGACGTGCGACCAATTGCATCCCCGTGCGTCACTGAGATCACAGCAGAGATTGTGAACAACCGAAACTGAAAGACAGTTCGACCCGTGGAACGATCGTGCGACTACGTTTTCTGCAGAATTTCAACCCCCGGTTCAGAACAGCCAGATTTTTCCGAAAATCAACAAATTTTGGGCAAACGGGGGTCAGAAAATCAACCGGTTATTCACGAATCGTACGAATCTTACAAGGGTTAGGGTTTCAATTGTGTTTATGAAGGGAACCATAAAAAGCCTTGAAGAAATCTGGAAATCTAACCTAGAACAAGATTGAAACAGAAAATCTACAAGAAATACATACCGTGCGTGAAGGATCTGAGAAACCGTGTGAAAAATGGTGCGATTTTGGGGGAAAAATCGGTCTGCAACGGCTGGTGTAGTTAGGGTTCGCGAATGAGAGAATGGGTGCAGATAAGGGCTTTATATAGTGCAGATGACCAAACTGCCCTTGACCAGTCGCACGGTCGTGCGACCAGACGCACGGTCGTGCGTCTCCGATGATGACCGATCCTGGCACACTGACCTCGGCAATGCACTGGGGGTGCGACTCGAGGTGCCGGCTCACATTGGAACGGTCGTGTGACCCATCGCACGGTCGTGCCAAATCTGCATATGTGTCTGTTTGCTGCAGAAAGTAGTTTCAGCAGCCGTTTCGGCCATTTTTCGCCATTTTTACCATCCGCAAACTGTTTTAACAATATTCCACCATAGATCCTTCGCTCGGCATGATTAAAAACTATACACAACTACGAAATCTACCAAACACGCCAAAAAGACGAAAAAATGACAAAAACACAAAAATGGACAATTTTACCCCTAAAGCACCAAAGACGCTATTGCTACATTATCCTCAAGTCAGTAGCGTAGACTCTCCTCCCCACACTTACGATGTGTGCGGGACGTGGAGTTCGATAACCTCCACCGCCGACTCGATCGGCCCGGCAACGTAAAGCTTCAAGCGATGCCCATTTACCTTGAAAATCACGCCATCCGCGTTCTCAATCGCGACGGTCCCGTATAGAAATACCTCCTTTACCGTGTACGGACCCGTCCAACGCGAATGCAATTTTCCTGGAAATAGATGCAACCTCGAGTTGTAGAGTAATACAAGATCTCCCGCTTGGAATTGTTTATGGTCTTTCAAGCGTTTGTCATGCAATCTCTTGGTGCGTTCCTTGTATAACACGGAGTTTTCATAGACGTGTTGTCGTAGCTCTTCCAATTCGTGAATCTGAAGGAACCGGGCTTCACCTCCGGTTTTTAGATCCAGATTTGCAGTTTTAAGAGCCCACATCACCTTGTGCTCCAACTCCACCGGTAAATGGCATGCCTTTCCGTAAACAAGCCTAAAGGGAGTAGTCCCAATAGGCGTCTTGTAAGCCGTATGGAAAGCCCACAATGCTTCGTCTAGTTTGTCCGACCAATCCTTGCGGTTTGCACCCACCGACCACTCAAGGATTCTTTTCAGCCCCCAGTTTGTCACCTCCACTTGCCCACTTGTTTGTGGATGATAGGGCGTGGATAAACGGTGATGCACACCATAACGGGACAAAGCTCTCTCCAGCTGAGTATTGCAAAAGTGGGTCCCTCTGTCACTGATAAGCGCCTTTGGTGCACCAAACCGGGCAAACAAACTCTTCAAAAATCTCACGACTACCCTGGCATCATTGGTGGGTAAGGCCTGTGCCTCCGCCCACTTCGATACATAATCAACAGCAACTAGGATATATTTGTTTCCTCGTGAGGAGGGAAATGGTCCCATGAAGTCTATCCCCCATATATCAAAGACTTCACATACTTGTATCCAGTTTTGAGGCATCTCATCGCGTGCCGATATGTTTGCTGCCCTCTGGCAGGCATCGCACGCTCTGACCCAATTCTGCGCATCACGAAATATTATGGGCCAATAAAACCCCGAATCAAGCACCTTCTTAGCGGTGAAATTGGCACCATGGTGACCACCGGTAGATCCCTCATGACAGTGGCGCAGAATGTCGGTCGCCTCCTTTCCTGAAACGCATCTCCTAATCACCTGATCAGCACCAACCCTAAACAAGAAAGGGTCATCCCAAATGTAGTGCTTAACGTCCGAAAAGAATTTTCTCTTTTTTTGGTGAGTCAATCCCTTAATCAGAATCCCGCAAGCAAGATAGTTCGCAAAGTCGGCGAACCAAGGTGACTCATCGCATACCTCAACACTCATCAATGACTCGTGTGGGAAATTGTCATTGATTGAATCCCAACGCGTGTCCTTGACGTCTCCATGCTCCAACCGAGAGAGATGGTCAGCCGCTACATTCAGCGCTCCCTTTTTGTCCTGTTTTGATATCAAACTCCTGCAGCAATAAGATCCATCTGATGAAACGCGGTTTAGCGTCCTGTTTACTGAACAGGTATCTAATGGTTGCGTGATCAGTATACACAATTGTTTTTGAAAGCACCAAATACGATCTAAATTTGTCAAATGCGAAAACAACTGCCAAGAGCTCTTTTTCTGTTGTGGTATAATTCTCTTGAGCGTCGTGAAGAGTCTTGCTCGCATAATAGATCGGGTGAAAGTGCTTTTCTTTCTTTTGTCCTAGAACGGCCCCTATAGCGAAATCGCTCGCGTCGCACATAATTTCAAATGGCAGACTCCAGTCAGGCGCGACTAAAATAGGGGCCTCAATCAAATTTTGCTTGAGAAGGTCAAAAGCCTTCAAGCAATCATCTCCAAAGATAAACAGAGCGTCTTTCTCCAACAGACGGGTCATGGGCTTGGCGATTTTTGAAAAATCCTTGATGAATCGCCTGTAGAACCCCGCATGACCGAGAAAGCTCCGTATTGCTCTCACAGAGGTGGGAGGTGGAAGTCGTGAAATGATATCAACTTTAGCTGGGTCGACCTCCATACCAGCTTGCGAAATCTTATGTCCCAGAACTATGCCCTCTTTCACTATAAAGTGGCACTTTTCCCAGTTTAGGACAAGATTCGTTTCTTCGCACCTCTTCAACATTTTCTTCAAATTTTCAAGACACTGATCAAAGGAATCTCCAAACACTGAAAAGTCATCCATGAATACCTCCATAGAATCCTCGATCATGTCATGAAAAATCGCAACCATGCATCGCTGGAAGGTAGCCGGTGCATTACACAACCCGAAAGGCATACGCCTATAGGCGAATGTGCCAAAGGGGCAGGTAAAGGTAGTCTTCTCCTGATCCTCAGGAGCAATAGGAATCTGAAAGTAGCCGGAAAACCCATCCAGAAAATAGTAATAAGACTTCCCCGACAGACGTTCCAACATCTGGTAGATGAATGGAAGCGGGAAGTGGTCCTTGCGGGTGGCATCATTGAGTTTGCGGTAGTCGATGCAAACACGCCATCCTGTGACCGTCCGGGCTGGAATAAGCTCATTCCTGTCGTTCGTAACTACAGTCATGCCTCCCTTTTTGGGCACTACCTGAACAGGACTAACCCAAACTGAGTCGGATATGGGGTAGATCAAACCTGCATCCAGCAACTTAATCACCTCCTTTTTGACAACTTCTTGCATATTTGAGTTCAATCATCTCTGTGGATGTGCACACGGCTTGTAATGGTCCTCCATAAGAATTTTATGAGTACAGAAGGATGGGTTGATTCCTTTGATATCCATTATCTTCCACGCGATTGCTTTCTTATGAAGTCGTAAAACACTTAGAAGTCTGCTCTTTTCCTCGTCCGTCAAAGATGATGAGATAATAACCGGCAGACGGCGCTCCTCGTCTAGAAATGCGTACTCCAAATGGGGCGGAAGCTCCTTAAGCTCTAAAGACGGGGGATCTTCAACCGAAGGCTTCGACTTTTCTTCATCCTCACGATCAATCTATGTAAATCGATCCGGACTCTGGGAACCATCATCACCAATCTTATAGACTGGCTGCTCGAAATCGTGGCCCTCCTGCGTAATGCCATCTAGGTCCCCGCACAACAGATGTGTATCCGAATCAATCTCCTTAATCGTGCCCTGGAAATGTGTGCTCACATATGTGTCAACAATGTCAACATAGTAGAGCGCATCATCCTGACTCTGTGGGTGCTGCATCGACCGCTTGATGTCAAAGGTCACATGCTCATCATTCACTCGGAGTGTAATCTGGCCCGCAGCTACATCTACAATGGTCCAGGCGGTATTCAAGAATGGACGTCCGAGAATCAGAGGCACCCTAGAGTCCTCATCCATATCCAGGATAACAAAATCCATGGGAAACACAAACTTGTCAATCTTAACAAGCATATTCTCAACAAATCCGCGCGGATACTTGATAGAACGATCTGCTAGTCGAATTCTCATTCGTGTAGGTGACGGCTCACCTAGATCCAACTTTGTAAAAACCTTATAAGGCATAAGGTAGATACTCGCTCCCAAATCAACCAATGCATGGCTAACAGACATATTTCCAATCAAACAAGGAAGCGTGAAACTGCCAGGATCTCCCATTTTCGTGGGCAGTCGATTTTGAAAAATGGCAGAGCAGCTTTCATTCATCACCACACAGGAAATATCCTCAAGCTTCTGCTTATTCGAAAGGATGTCCTTTAAGAACTTCGCATATTTCGGCATCTGGGCCAGGGCTTCAACAAACGGTATGTTTATGTGCAGTTGTTTAAACATTTCAAGGAACTTACCGTATTGTTCTTCGTTTTTCTGTTTCTTCAGCCGGCCCGGGTATGGAACTGGAGGAATCTGTCACACACCCAAAATCCACACGCGGAGTATCACCGCATGGGGGCGTGACATGACCAGGATCAAGCCACCAATCATAATGAACATTGCAAGTATTAAATAAAATTCAACCCATCAACATAAAAGGTGGTCAAAACCAAACATAGTTAAAGTATAGCGGAAGCATAATTGTGAAAACCCAAACATGAGTATAAGTTCATAAAGTGTAAATGTTTAACATGGAACTCAACAGTCCATGTTCCCACAACGATCGCGGCTCCCGTGCAAGCTCCATGAGTACCTATTGTCCTGCAAGGCATGTAACAGAGATTCAACAACTAGTTGAGCGAGTTCACAGTAAGCAAGTTCGTAATAGTAAGTTCGTTGCATCATCATGCGTCATTAACTAAGTCATTTGTATGTTCATTTAGTGGGGGGGGGGCTTCCCATGTGTATATGTACTAGACTAGGGGCAACCATAAGTGTTCTTCTTAACCCAATTACGTAAGTGTCCTTCTTAACTCGAGGACAGTGGTACGCGGCGGTTTACGTAGGTTTTACGTAAGTGCTCTTCACAACTCGAGGCAGTAGTGAGTATTAGTTTACGTAGGTTTTACGTAAGTGTCCTTCGCAACCTGAGGACAGTGATAAGTACAAGTATACGTATGTTTTACGTATGGGTCCTTCGCATCCGAGGACGATGGTAGATAGTCTAGTAACAGTGTAAGTACAGTAATTGTTCAATCCCATTCCTTCAAATCCCATTCCCTACCTGCCGGGAATCCCATGCCTTGGTAAGAGTGTGAACTCACCTTGGTTTGCTCGGCAGATACACAGGAAGGTTACTTGAGTTATAAGTGGTCAACCACGTCCTAACATGGTTACCGTACAAGTCAGGTTTTGGTTTCAAGTAATGCACATAGGTTTACACATAACTAACAGGTTTCGAGCACGTATGGATCATGGCAACATATAACAGTCAAGTACATCGGTTACACACGTAAAGCCTATCTTGTGCGATTAGAATGTATTGAGCTGAATTGTAAGTCCACTAACATCTTGTGCGAGTGGATCGTTGAACCCAAATACTGCCCGGCCCAATATAACAAAGTAGTCCAACATGCATACGGCCCAAATAAACAAACAGGAGTCTTGTGCGGTCCAGACGGACTTGTGCGATTGGGATTAGGCTGTCCGGCCCAGCAACATCAACAGTTTACTCAATTGTGTGTGGCTCAACATATTGTGCGATCGGCATAGGCTTGTGCGATCCATAATATGTTGTGCGATCATGCATAAGTGATTTGTACATAGTGCTTAAACAGTTGCACCTCAGCCGTCTTTAGCTTGTGCGACTAGTCCTTGTGCGATTCAAAGGCTTGTGCGATTAGATCAGGTCTTGTGTGACCTGATCTTGTGCGACCGAGGGGCTTGTGCGATTGATTAACTAATTCTCGTAATTCATGCAATCAGTTACATCCAATCAATTAGTATCCAAATTTACAATTTATCAATCAAGGCTAACAACTTCCAAACCAAGTAGTAATCGATCAAACAGGGTTTTTAATATCAATTTCTTATGAACCCTAAAGCATAACATCACAATTATCATAACACTTAGCATATCGATCATGGTTAACAACTTATCTCAACTTTCAATCGTATTAACAGATCGATGTTTCCAATGTTAACATCCTCATTAACATGGCAACTTATCTAATCATTCGAATACAATTTATAACAGCCGATTAATTCATCATATATACATATAACCGAAATCAAGTACAATAGTTTCAAATCATGATTACTAGCATGGCCCCTAATAAATCACATGATAGAACAATATCCAAAACATGGTAAAACACTAACCGAATTAGAAGTTAACATAAGGGTGATCCGGTTGAGAAAGCTTCACGAGGTGGCTTCGGCTTTGGGAATTGCCGTCGGCTTCAAGAGAGAGGAAAGAGAGTGTAGGGTTTTGTGTGTGTTGTGTTTTGTAACTAATGAGGAACACCATCCTATCCTAGGTGGTTGTACACGCATAAAAGGAGTGGGCCGAACCCATACATGGGCTGCCCCTTGGGTTTGAGTACAATAAGTGCAAACCGAATGGGCTTGTGCGACTACAAAGCATATACACACACAATACATGCAATCATATAACATATCAACATAGCATGTAACATTTATTCATAAAACCAACACATCGATTAGTCACATAGAGTTCATACACGTTACATTAAACACAAAGACATGTTCTGAAATACGAGTTGTCACATTATCCCCAAGTTGAAAGAAATTTCGTCCCGAAATTTGGTACGTACTCACTGAGGAAGCTAGTTAAGTTGCATGGTTTTCCTGGTTTTCCTGGGGTGTCACATCCTCCCCCCGTTGGTTTGGAATTTCGTCCCGAAATTCCGCAGTAGCTTCAGCCTCAGTAGTGGTTGTACTGTTTGCGAACAATTGGGGATACCTTTGTTTCATTTGGTCTTCGCGTTCCCAGGTGAACTCTAAGCCACAACGGGAGTTCCATCGAACTCGAACAAGAGGTATTCTGGTGTGCTTGAGGACCTTAACATCCCGGTCTGTGATTTCAACAGGTTCCTCGACGAATCGCAACTGTTCGTCGATAGGGAGCTCCTTCAAAGGAACTATGAGGGTCTCATCTGACAGACACTTCTTCAGATTCGACACGTGAAAGACGTTGTGAACTGCACCGAGTTCTGCTGGTAGGTTTAGTTTGTAGGCCACTTTGCCTATTCTTTCTATGATTTCGAACGGTCCGACATACCGTGGGTTAAGTTTACCCCGTTTGCCAAAACGAACCACACTCTTCCAGGGTGAGACTTTGAGTAGCACTCGATCCCCAACTCGGAACTCGAGTGGTTTCCTGCGCTTATCAGCGTAACTTTTCTGACGGTCAGGAGCCGCCGCCATGCGTTGCCGTATCTGTGCAATCCGTTCAGTAGCATCAACTACAAGTTCTGGACCTGTGATCTGACTATCCCCCACCTCTGCCCAACAGAGAGGTGACCGGCATTTACGTCCGTATAATGCCTCGAATGGAGTGGCTTGGATACTGGTATGGTAACTGTTATTGTACGAAAACTCCACTAACGGGAGATGCTTTTCCCAGAAGTTGCCAAAATCAATAACACACGCCCGAAGCATGTCTTCTAGAGTCTGGATAGTGCGCTCAAACTGCCCATCCTTCTGAGGGTGATAAGCTGTGCTCATGTCTAATCATGAGCCAAAAGCTTTGTGCATTGCTTGCCATAGCTCTGAAGTAAATCGTGCATCACGATCCGAAATAATAGAGGTTGGCACTCCATGCCTCAAAACAACTTCTTTCAAGTAGACGTCTGCTAAGGTAGAGAATTATCCGTTTCTTTGATAGCCAAGAAGTGAGCAGACTTAGTGAGTCGATCCACGATCACCCAAATAGTATCGTTTCCACGTTGAGATCTAGGTAGGCCAGTAACAAAATCCATGGAAATTTCCTCCCATTTCCATTGTGGTATCTTTGGTTGCTGAAGTAGGCCTGATGGTTTCTGATATTCCGCCTTGACTCTCACACAAGTCAAGCACTTGCTAACGTAAGTTGCTATGTGGGCTTTCATGCTAGGCCACCAATACGTGGTTCTGAGATCGTGGTACATCTTATCTGAACCTGGATGTACCGAGTAGCGAGACTTATGTGCTTCGTCCATTACAAGCTCGCGTAAGTTGCCATATAGTGGGACCCAAATACGCCCCGTTACATAATAGGCGCCGTCTTCCTTCTGTTCTAATCATTGCCTTGAGCCATGTAAGGATTCAGCCCTGACGTTTTCTGGTTTCAATGCTTCTACCTGAGCATCTCGTATCTGAGCAGGAAGACCAGACTGAATAGTAAGTTGTAGTGCTCGTACGCGCCTTGGCGTAATATCCTTTCGACTGAGGGCGTCACCCACAACATTGGCTTTGCCCGGATTGTACTTGATGGCACATTCGTAATCATTAAGTAGCTCAACCCATCGACGTTGACGCATGTTCAATTCCTTCTGCTTGAAGATATGCTCGAGACTCCTGTGATCGGTGTAGATAGTGCACTTGGTACCGTAAAGGTAGTGTCGCCATATCTTAAGTGCAAAAACAATAGCTCCCAGCTCTAAATCGTGCGTGGTATAGTTTCGTTCATGAACCTTAAGTTGACGCGAAGCGTAAGCAATGACCTTGTCGCGCTGCATTAACACACATCCAAGACCCTGAATGGATGCATCACAATAAACCACAAAATCGCCCGTGCCCTCTGGCAATGAAAGAATAGGTGCGCTGCATAGTCTATCCTTTAAGTGCTGAAAAGCTGTTTCCTGTGTATTGCCCCAGCGATAAGTGACACCTTTCTGTGTCAGTAGTGTAAGCGGCTGTGCAATCTTTGAGAAGTCTTTGATGAACCGTTTGTAATAACCTGCCATACCCAAGAATTGGCGTATTTCCGTTCGTGTACGTGGTGCAGGCCAGTTCCTGATCGAGTCTACCTTGGATGGATCCACATGAATCCCGTCCTTGTTTACCACGTGGCCTAGAAAGTGGACTTCACGAAGCCAGAAGTCGCATTTCGAGAATTTTGCATACAGCTGCTCTGCTCGAAGTAGTTTCAAAATGAGTCGTAAATGCTGCTCATGTTCCTCCTGACTCTTAGAATAGATCAGGATGTCGTCGATGAAGACAATCACAAACTTGTCTAGGTAAGGCTTGCACACTCTGTTCATAAGATCCATGAAGACTGCCGGTGCGTTCGTTAGCCCGAATGGCATGACAAGAAACTCGTAGGGGCCGTAGCGAGTTCTAAATGCTGTTTTGGAGACGTCCTCATCCCGGACTCTCAGCTGATGGTAGCCTGACCTCAGATCTATCTTTGAGTAGTAGCTCGATCCTTGCAACTGATCGAACAAATCATCAATACGTGGAAGAGAATAGTGATTCTTCACTGTCACCTTGTTGAGCTCGCGATAATCAATGCACATCCTGAAGGTACCGTCCTTCTTTTTCACGAATAATACTGTAGCTCCCCAAGGCAAAGAGCTAGGACGAATAAAACCCTTATCCAAGAGTTCTTGCAATTGCTTAGACAGTTCTTCCAGCTCAGTTGGAGCTAAGCGATACGGTGCACGAGCTATTGGTGCTGCTCCTGGAGCTAGTTCAATCTGGAATTCGACCAGGCGATGAGGCGGTAGCCCAGGTAAATCTTCAGAAAACACCTGAGGAAAGTTGCGTACCACTGGAATGTCCTCCAATCTCTTCTCTTTCGTTGATGCGTCAGTGACAAGCGCTAAAATAGCGGTGTGGCCCTTGCGTAAACACTTCTAGGCCTTCAGGAAGGAGATGATGCCAACCACGGCACCACTCTTGTCGCCTTGGACTTCGAGAGGTTCTTTACCAGAACGGGGAATACGAACTATCTTCTCCTTGCATACGATCCCTGCTTGTGTTGGGATAACCAATCCATACCAATGACGGTGTCGAAACTACCCAGAGCTATAGGAATGAGATCGATCGAAAAAGTCTGACCAGCGAGGATAAGATTACAACCCTGAACTATGTGTGTGGCCTTTAGACTCTTACCGTTAGCTAATTCTATGACATGCTTGGAGTTCAGAAATATGGGTGTACGTTTGAGCATTTGACTAACTTTCAGAGACATATAACTGGTATCCGCACCCGAATCAAACAAAACAGTAACATAAAAGTCGTCGAGAAGAAACTTACCCATAACCACATTAGGATCGTTCCTTACGTCACCCTGCCCCAGCACAAATGCACGTCCCCTAGCGCCGTTGTTCCCATCGTTGTTATTTCCCCCGTTGTTGTTCCCATTGCCTTGGTTATTGTTGTTGTTGTTGTTGTGCTGGTTTTGGTTTAACTGGGGGCAGTATCTCTTGAAGTGACCTTCAGCGCCACAATGGAAACATCCCTTGTTGCCCAGTTGCTGATTCTGTGGTGTTTGCTGCTGTTGCTGGCGATCCTGAGTTACAGGCCGTGGGCTCCTACAATCCTTGGCCTCATAACCCATCTTGAGACACCTCTGACAACGACCCTTGTTGCACTGGCCACTGTGGTGTCTGTTACAATTGTTGCACCGTGGGTGATTTCCTCGGTATACACCCCGTCCCTGATTACCCGAAGATTGCTGACCAGGGCTCTGATAGTTGTCAGTCTTTCGCTACTGAACCTGGGACTGAACTGTGGCTGAACCCTTGCTAGAATCCCCCTCCCATTTCCTCTTGTTGTCACTGGGAGTAGTAGGAGTAGCAGAGGTGGTAGCGGTAGTAGTAGCACTGATACGTTTTGGCAGCCTGTTCTGATCCACTGCCTGATCTGTGAGGCGATGAGCAAGACGTTGAATGTGCTGGATATTATCGAGGTTAGCCGATGTCACATGGCTCTAGATTTCTGGCGCTAGACCCTTGAGATACAACTCAATGCGCTTGATTGGAGGGTCCACCATAGTTGGACACAAGATGGCCAGCTCGTTTGACCGTTTCGTATAAGCTTCAATTTCCGACCTTGTCATTTTCAGATGAAAGAACTCCACTTCTAACTTGTGGATGTCATCACGTGTGCAGTATTCCCTCTTGATAAGTTCCTTGAAATTGTTCCAAGGAGTGGCGTTAGCAGCTGCCAGCCCTAAAATCTGAACTTGCGCATTCCACCAAGTCAGCGCAATGCCTTCTAGAGTACCAGTGGCGTACTTCACCCTGCGAGCCTCAAGGCATTCACACATCTCAAACACGGACTCGAGCTTTTCGAACCAATGGAGGAGTCCAACTGCTCCTTCAGTGCCACTGAACGTGCTAGGACGACAGTCCATGAAATTCTTAAAAGTGCAAACAGGTTGCTGAACGTGTTGACCTGTTGTGTATAAAAATAGGACAAGGTTTAACACAAGAATTGGGTTTAGGAGTGTAGGACCTAAAGATCCTAGAGTGAGTTTGCGACTGCAGGGTATACCTCCTGCTTGTGTGGCTGCAAGTGCCGCAGCAACTTGTTCGTTAATCAGAGCCGTCAACTGGGCTTGAGTCATGTTAAAGCGTCCACTCATGATCTTCATATCAAGGGAACATAAGTGAGAGAGGTGCGTGAAAAGTGCGATGACAGAAGATAGTAAGCACACAAGTGTTCTCAGGCAATAGTGGTTATGTGTATCTAAGCATACCATGAGCAAAGTTCTATGTAATCTAGCAAGTAGGCAATAAAACATATACCATATTACCTAGAATGTTGAGTCTTGCACGTGGAGCGAGGCGTCGTTGTGGATCGTTGAGCATTGTACAGGTTATAGTCTGGTTTTAATAAAAACGTTTTCCCCTTATTAAAACCAAGTTCTCTATAACCAATGGCTCTGATACCAATCTGTCACACCCCCAAAATCCACATGCGGAGTATCACCGCTAGGGGCGTGACATGACAAGGATCAAGCCACCAATCATATTGAACATTGCAAGTATTAAATAAAATTCAACCCATCAATATAAAAGGTGGTCAAAACCAAACATAGTTAAAGTATAGCGGAAGCATAATTGTGAAAACCCAAACATGAGTATAAGTTCATAAAGTGTAAATGTTTAACATGGAACTCAACAGTCCATGTTCCCACAACGATCGCGCCTCCCGTGCAAGCTCCATGAGTACCTATTGTCCTGCAAGGCATGTAACAGAGAGTCAACAACTAGTTGAGCGAGTTCACAGTAAGCAAGTTCGTAATAGTAAGTTCGTTGCATCATCATGCGTCATTAACTAAGTCATTTGTATGTTCATTTAGTGGGGGGGGGCTTCCCATGTGTATATGTACTAGACTAGGGGCAACCATAAGTGTTCTTCTTAACCCAAGAACAGTAGTACGTACGAGGTTTACGTAGGTTTTACGTAAGTGTCCTTCTTAACTCGAGGACAGTGGTACGCGGGGGTTTACGTAGGTTTTACGTAAGTGCTCTTCACAACCCGAGGCAGTAGTGAGTATTAGTTTACGTAGGTTTTACGTAAGTGTCCTTCGCAACCTGAGAACAGTGATAAGTACAAGTATACGTAGGTTTTACGTATGGGTCCTTCGCATCCGAGGACGATGGTAGATAGTCTAGTAACAGTGTAAGTACAAGTAATTGTTCAATCCCATTCCTTCAAATCCCATTCCCTACCCGCCGGGAATCCCATGCCTTGGTAAGAGCGTGAACTCACCTTGGTTTGCTTGGCAGATACACAGGAAGGTTACTTGAGTTATAAGTGGTCAACCACGTCCTAACATGGTTACCATACAAGTCAGGTTTTGGTTTCAAGTAATGCACATAGGTTTACACATAACTAACAGGTTTCGAGCACGTATGGATCATGGCAACACATAACAGTCAAGTACATCGGTTACACACGTAAAGCCTATCTTGTGCGATTAGAATGTATTAGGCTGAATTGTAAGTCCACTAACATCTTGTGCGAGTGGATCGTTGAACCCAAATACTGCCCGGCCCAATATAACAAAGTAGTCCAACATGCATACGGCCCAAATAAACAAACAGGAGTCTTGTGCGGTCCGGACGGACTTGTGCGATTGGGATTGGGTTGTCCGGCCCAGCAACATCAACAGTTTACTCAATTGTGTGTGGCCCAACATATTGTGCGATCGGCACAGGCTTGTGCGATCCACAATATGTTGTGCGATCATGCATAAGTGATTTGTACATAGTGCTTAAACAGTTGCACCTCAGCCGTCTTTAGCTTGTGCGACTAGTCCTTGTGCAATTCGAGGGCTAGTGCGATCAGATCAGGTCTTGTGTGACCTGATCTTGTGCGACCAAGGGGCTTGTGCGATTGATTAACTAATTCTCGTAATTCATGCAATCAGTTACATCCAATCAATTAGTTTCCAAATTTACAGTTTATCAATCAATGCTAACAACTTCCAAACCAAGTAGTAATCGATCAAACAGGGTTTTTAATATCAATTTCTTATGAACCCTAAAGCATAACATCACAATTATCATAACACTTAGCATATCGATCATGGTTAACAACTTATCTCAACTTTCAATCGTATTAACAGATCGATGTTTTCCAATACTAACATCCTCATTAACATGGAAACTTATCTAATCATTCGAATACAATTTATAACAGCCGATTAATTCATCATATATACATACTAGCCATTTACCCGCGCGATACGGCGGGAAGCATATCACTAAGGTTGTTGAGTTTAGGGCTATGTACGGGGCGGTTCGGTTTTGAGCCTTAACCAAAACCAAATTCGTGATGCATGAGAAGGTTCAGTTCAGTTGGGTCATAACTAAAATCTAATTCTTTTTTGCCTTAAAGAATGGGTCAGTGTAACGCCCGGCGATTTTGTACTTTCCATTTATAGGAGGTTTCGTTCGTAGTTCTATTTTTGGAAACTTTGTATTCTTGTAATCGTTTCCTTTCCTTGTAATCTTTATCAAATCGAGACTTGGATCATTAATGAAACTGGTATTTTATTACGTATATGTCATACGCACTCTAATTATGCTCGTATGTTCAACTTCGTGAAACAATTGATGTTTAATCATCACTCTTGGAAACTATGTGTGAAACTTGTAATTAAACTAAAACTTATGCCTTGAACGCGTTCTGAACGAGGATGATACTTGGTTATGACGTTTATACGCTTAAATATACTTTGGTTGTGATCATCATGCTTAACTACACCTTATACTATGCTTATTTATACAACGGTTAATCATCTAATATGTGACATATACTTGTCACTTACAAACATGTTACATACATGTACATTACACTTTTTTCCTAGTTAAATCATGTTTTATTTCATATTTCACCTTGTTACAAGTTAGGGGAAACATTGTTGCATATTATTACACAACTTAACTAACAAAATTACTCATTATAATGTTTTAAAAAAATAAAGAAATATGGCAGCCCCAATTCAGCAAAATTCAGCCCCATATAGTTGGGTTTTGTGGGCTAGTTTCAAGGTGTAACCCCTTCTAAACACTTCCAAAGCCCAACCCATTGAAACCCTAATCCTTCCCCCTATAAATACCACTTATAACCAGCCTCCCTACCACTTTTGCAACACTAAAAACTCTCAAAACATCCTCCAAACCGTAGCTGAAAGCAAAGGTTCGAGCAGACTGACACCCCTTCACGAAAATGAGCATAACTCACTCAATTCTTATCCGATTCACTTGATTCTTTTTCCTACTTGCTTGGATAATCATGGGGTTCGATTCCTAGACTTCTCCTTGGAGAAATCAGACCTGGAAATGGCCCGAAATAGTCCATAAACTTTCTGTTTGTTTTTATGTTCATCAAAAACTTGTTTAAGCCTATGCAACTTGTGTCAAACACAACTCAAGCCAATGTCCTAATGCTTACAACCCCTCTTATGGTTGGTTAAGCTTAAAAACATGGTTGAGACATCCAAATCAGGGGTTAAAACCTCATAAACTTTCTGTTTTAATTAGGGTTTTACCCACAAGTAGTGTTCGAGTATGAAGCTTGATGAATGTGTGATGGTTGGACTAGCTTGGGCTATCCTTCATAAGAATCCACTCATTACTTAATGTTTTCTATAGATTAGTTGTTGTAATTACCTTAATACTTGTATGTTCATGACCCTCCTTGTTGTTTATAACAACAAGTGTAGTGGTGAACAATAGAGGTGCCTAAATGGAAGCTTGTTCTTCCTACCTCATGTATGTACTCTATGACACAAAGAGGTGCCTAAATGGAGACATTAATCTCCTACCTCATTCTTGAATCATAAGACTTGTAATCTATATAATATCTAAGCTATTCTATATACATATATACCTAAGTAACTAAACTTGATGATAACTTAATAGTTACTTGTCAAGAATATGTTACATCATCTATGACCATGCTCTTGTTACGACTCTAATGGACCTTTGAATCCATGAAATCATACCAACTCTTTTGAGTTCTAATAGTGTCAAGAACAAGGGTTATGTGTACAAGATGATTATTTTTACTTATGTTATTTTCTATACAACTTAAACTCCGAATCTATAATCTTCCGTAAACGCCAAACTCACACACCTTGTTTGCCTCGTGTAGAAGGACAAGGTGCTCCGAATTAATCCATCCACCAACTCACTCGCGGGATTTCAAGTAGGAAAGCTTGCAACCACCGTGAGTATACTCGCAACCCCCTTTTTATGTTTACCACTTTTTGGGGTGTAACATGTTTTACTATTAAACTACACTTAAACTTATTCTTTATGCAATGCACAAAACAATCCTTATACATGAATACTATGTTATGATACTTGATGCTTACGTGGACCATACTTATGTGATATGTTTTAGTCATTAGCTCTCACGAGCCTCCCTTCGACATGTATAGCGCTATAGGAGTAACGCACCGCCCCCTTAAACTTGGGTCATGTTGAAATAATTAAACTTTCTTGCGTAAACAGGGGTTGGCTAGAAATATTGCATGCCACGCTAGGTTGATCTCGTATAGACTAAGTTGCCATGTGGATTCGTTTTAAACTTTTAAACTTATACTTATACTTATGCTTAAACTTGTATACTCGCCTTTGCTTTTGCATTGAATTGTATTTTAAACATGTTACAGGTTGATGATGATGATGCTATGAAAAGAAGTAGCGTTGATGCCTAGATACACATTTAGACGTTTAGGTTTAATATGTTGTATCAATTTTGCTTGTGTTGTCATGAACTTCTTTTGAACTTGTTGTATTTGAATTTCTTGTAATGTTGACAATTTACTTTATGAAATGAAATCGGATTATTAAAATATTGTCACAAATAGCGTTATGATGTCTCTAGCAATCTTCACACTTCGTCTCATCCCGATGTTTCCGCCATTGGTTGGGGTGTGACAGTCAGACATGCTACATGTCATTTATTTTTATTAGGGATGTGAATTTCTTACACAACTTGAAAATACGACATGAAATTCACGGGTTTAGGTTTAGTTTAAATGGGTTCGGGTCAGTTTCAGGTTGAACTCGTTTAACACCCCCTAATTTTTATGCACATAGCTTTTATTCAAAAATAATGTTAATGTAAGGATAATTTTATCATAATCAAATTTCATAATAATAATCAAATTTCATGGTAACCCACCGATGCTGCGGCGGTCACAATTTGCAATGTGGTAATTGTATCTGAGTCGAAGAAGCCCTAGTTTATCCTTCGATCTCCCAATTTCAGACCAGTAGGGTTGGCATTGGTGATTGGTGCAGCTGCTACAATATCGGCCCATGAATCATCGTCATCAATGGCAGCACTCTAGTTTGCATTTAGAGGCTTTGTACCCACTTTTGGAGGTGGGATAGCAATTGAATCCCATAAGTCATCATCCACGTATTTTTCCACATTAGCTGTTTAGTCTTATATTGTTTGTGGTAATTTAAAAAAGAGTTAAGTGTCATTTTCGTCTCTGTGGTTTGGTGGAAAATGCCATTTCAGTTAAAAAAAATTTGCACCATTTTCGTCCTCAACATTTTTGAAACGTGCTACTTCAGTCCAAAAAGATAACGCGTCGTTAAAAATGTTGAGGACAGAACTGGCGCAAGGCGTTATCTTTTTGGACTAAAGTGACACGTTTCAAAAATATTGAGGACAGAACTTTCTCTCTTATTTGTTGTTTAAAACTTTTGTACTCTACCATGCATGCTTCCTAGCTACACTTCTTGTTATTAAATTTATGCGCCTTTCCTAAGGCTAACACGAATACACTTATGCTATTTTATACTCTTGTAATATCAACGAGACAACTTTACCAAAAGAGGCGTGAAACCCACAATTTGGTAAACGACTCTCACTCTACCTTTAATCTATTTTTGCACGAAATTCACCATTAAGCTAGGAGTGACATCCACAACTTAATGGTAATTTCCATTTCAACTCTAGTGGACCCTTGTCAAAGCGTCAAAAATTTTATTTTTGGCCGACAAGTACCAACCACATTTAGGGTACGAAATCGTCAAGTTAGGGGTGAAACCCGCATCTTGTCGATTAAGTCCCATTCCTTGATTTTTATTCTCGCCAAAGTCCCGAATGTTCCAATCATTTAGAAATGTGTAGTAACCGGAAGGGTAAGATACCGTTAATCGCTTCTCGACGAGAGTATCTTACTTATAGGCCAAAGCACAATATCTCTAAATCAAAAGGACTTTCGACCCACTTTGGAATTGTCGACGTTTCTCTACCCGAAACAATCCTATGTTTTATTGAGCCTCTCTTTTATGTATCTCAATTTATATGTGATTTTATGCTTGAACGTTCATTCATTTCGAAATGTCGTTTTAATCATTTCGCACGTTACCACAATCACAAACAATAATAATTCTTGTGAACAAACTAAATTTATACCCTCTTTACGCAACTTATGTGTTATACTTGTTGAATGCATGTGGAAACTTATGCTCTATGTGAACTTTACTTGATACATGAACATTTACTTGCTTTTACATACACAAACCTTATTTTCAACTAATGATCAAGTCTCATCCTTTCCTTCTCTTTTTTTCAATCTTTTAGATGTCGTCTAGCTCCTCCAAGAGACGCAAGTCAAAGAAGGGTTCGACTTCCACCGCCATGTCTCAAAAAGATTGCATGAAATTTATGGCCAAACAATTTGCTAAAGTCCTACCCGACATCGTTAGCAAGATTCAAACCGATTCACCGCATGGCTCTGTTGACTCAAAGGCAGACAAACCCAAACCGACCTTCCAGTTTAAGCAATTCATGGCTTGTAAACCCTTAGAATTTACTGGCAAGAATGGCGCTACCGCCATGATGAACTGGTTTGATGCCATCGAGCCTACCTTCCTGCAAAGTGGTTGCCCTGACGAGCTAAGAACCTTGAATGCAACTGGGGTGTTTCGTGAAAAGGCACTCGAGTGGTGGACGACTGAACGTAACAAAAGAGGAAACGAGGTCGCACATGCTATGCCTTGGGACGATCTCAAACAGCTTATGAAAGACCACTTATGTCCTCCTCATGAACTCCAAAAATTGGAGAACGAATTTTGGAACCTTACTCAGAAGGGGAGTGACATGGATGGCCTGATTACGCGCTTTAAACAACTCAGTGTTCTTTGTCCTGGACAAGTCGAGACCGTTCCCAAAACCATAGCCAAATTCCTCCGTTGTGTCGCACCTTCCCTGACAAACCACCTTGCCTCTGCTAATCCCTAAACCATTGAAGATACTTTTCGTATAGCCACGGAACTTAACAACAACTGCGTTATCCATGGAACCTATGATAAAGTTTCAACGAAGAATGCACGCCAAGCTACAACTGAAACTACCACTGTTGAGCCCTCACCCTCCTAATCGTCTAAGAAAAACCAAGGCAAGAAGCGGAAGGCTTCGAGCCAAAATTGTGCGGTCGTCACTCCGCCAAACCCTCAACCCTTACAAGCTTTAGCCGCCGTTGCACCCGCAAACACCGAACCACCAAAACAAGGTTATGTTGGAACTCATCCCAAATGCACCACCTGTCTGTTTCACCATCCTGCCAATGTACCTTGCCGCAAATGTGCCAACTGTCAGAAATATGGTCATTTTGCTAACCGTTGTCGAATCTCCTCTCAAAATGCTCCTGTGCGAGCATGCTACAAGTGCGGCGACCTCAATCATCTCGCCAATGTTTGTCCCCAACGCTATCAACCTCAACAACAGCAGCAACTGCAGCAACCACAACAACCACCACATCAGCAACAACAAGCTCAGCAACCTGCTAGAGGCCGAGCTTTTGTCATCACCGCTGCTCAGGCTCAAAACGCAAACGACGTCATTACCGGTACGTTTCTTGTGAACCATATTTACGCTTCTTGTCTATTTGATACTGGCGCCGATAAGAGTTTTGTGTCGCTAGAATTCGAGCAATTGCTTAAGTGTAAACGCTCTAAGTTGCCAAAATCTTTCGCTGTCGAAGTCGCTAATGGTAAATCCGTCACTGTTGATTCCGTTCTTCCCAATTGTTCCTTGATTCTCAACGATCATACGTTTTCGATCAACCTTATACCTATGCAAATGGGTAGCTTTGACATCATAGTAGGCATGGACTGGCTTAGGGGAGTTCGTGCTGAAGTTGTTTGTTCTGAAAAGTTTATCCGCCTACCTCTTCCAAATGGTGATTCTCTACACGTCTATGGTGAGAAACCTTCTCAAGGTCTCAAGCTTATGTCGTGTATCCAAGCGAACAAATGCTTACGCAAGGGTACCTTCGCTTTTCTTGCCCACATTGTGGAAAAGAAGGACAAAGGCCCAAGTATAAGCGATATCCCTGTCGTACGTGATTTTCCTGATGTGTTTCCCGACGATCTTCCTGGTCCGCCTCCTGCTCGTTCTGTCGACTTTCGAATCGATTTAGTGCCTGGCGCTACGCCCGTCGCTAAATCCCCCTATCGTCTAGCACCTTCTGAGATGCAAGAGCTCTCAAGTCAACTTCAAGAGCTTCTTGACAAAGGCTTTATACGCCCTAGTACTTCTCCTTGGGGCGCTCCCGTTTTGTTTGTCAAAAAGAAAGATGGATCATTTCGTATGTGTATTGACTATCGTGAACTCAACAAGCTTACTGTCAAAAACCGATGCCCTCTTCCTCGCATTGATGACCTCTTCGATCAATTGCAAAGCGCGACCTGCTTTTCAAAGATCGACCTTCGTTCTGGGTATCATCAACTTCGAGTACTCGAAGAAGATGTACCTAAAACCGCTTTCCATACACGTTATGGTCATTACGAGTTCGTGGTCATGCCCTTTGGTTTGACAAACGCACCTGCTGTTTTCATGGATTTAATGAACCGCGTGTGCAAAGCATACTTGGACCGTTTTGTGATCGTCTTCATCGACGATATTCTCATCTATTCCAAGACGCAAGAAGAGCATAAGCGACACTTGCACCTTATCCTTGAACTCCTTCGTGCTGAACGTCTATACGCCAAATTCTCCAAGTGTGAATTTTGGCTAAAAGAGGTTCAATTCCTTGGTCATACTGTCAACGAACTTGGAATTCACGTTGACCCCGCAAAAATCGAAGCTGTGAAAAATTGGATCGCACCTAAATCTCCGTCTGAAATTCGCTCGTTTCTTGGTCTTGCTGGTTACTATCGTCGTTTCATCTCCAACTTTTCAAAAATCGCTGTTCCTTTGACCTCCTTGACTCAAAAAGGGAGACCTTTTGTTTGGGGTCCCGAACAAGAGGAATCTTTTCAAACGCTCAAGGACATGCTTTGCAATGCTCCTATCCTAACGCTTCCTGATGGTAACGATGACTTTGTCGTGTATTGCGACGCTTCAAACCTTGGCCTTGGTTGTGTCCTTATGCAACGTGACAAGGTTATCGCTTACGCATCGAGACAACTCAAAATTCATGAGAAAAACTATACTACCCACGACCTTGAACTTGGAGCAGTCGTTTTTGCGTTGAAGATTTGGCGACACTACCTTTATGGTACTAAATGTGTGGTCTTCACCGACCATAAGAGCCTTCAACACATCTTCAACCAAAAGGAACTAAACATGCGTCAACGTCGTTGGGTGGAATTGTTAAACGACTACGATTGCGAAATCAAATACCACCCAGGTAAAGCGAATGTAGTAGCCGACGCTCTTAGTCGTAAAACTCATGTCAAAAGTATTCGTTGTTTCCAGCTCATCCACGATCTCCAAAATCGCATACGTAACGCTCAGTATACATCCGTTAATGAGGGTAACCTCTACAACGAGATGCAATGTGGTGCTGAAAATAGTCTCGTGTCCAAATCTGATGGCATTTTATACTATCTCAATCGTATCTGGATTCCCGACCGTGATGATCTTCGCAAATTCCTGATGAAGGAGGCCCATAACACGAAGTATTCTATTCACCCTGGTGCCGACAAGATGTACCATGATATGCGTACATCCTATTGGTGGCCTGGAATGAAGAAGGATATAGCCACTTTCGTCTCAAAATGTCTCACATGTTCCAAAGTGAAAGCTGAACATCAACGTCCCTCTGGCTTACTCAAACAACCAAGGATTCCTATCTGGAAATGGGAGAGCATTGCCATGGATTTTATCACTAAGCTTCCTCGCACTACTGCTGGTCATGACAGCATTTGGGTAATCGTTGATCGATTGACCAAGTCAGCTCACTTCCTCCCTATTCGTGAAGATTTCAAAGTCGAGAAATTGGCTAAGGTCTACATGAAGGAGATAATCTGTCGTCATGGTATTCCCATCGACATCATTTCTGATCGTGATGCTCGTTTTACGTCTCGTCTCTGGCAAACTTTTCAATCTGCTATGGGTACTAAACTCAACCTTAGCACTGCCTTCCATCCTCAGACTGACGGTCAAACCGAGCGTACTATCCAAACCTTAGAGGATATGCTTCGTTCATGCGTAATAGATTTTGGTGGCAACTGGGATTCACACTTGCCCTTGGTCGAATTCTCGTACAATAACAGTTATCACGCGAGTATTCAAATGGCACCATTCGAAGCATTGTATGGTCGCAAGTGTCGTTCGCCTATTTGTTGGCACGAGATTGGTCAAGCCCAAATCACCGGCCCCGAGCTTATACAAAAGACAACGGACAAGATTTTACAGGTTCGAGACAACTTATTGAAAGCCAGGAGCCGACAAAAGAGTTACGCTGACAAAGGACGCAAACCTATGGAATTCGAGACAGGTGACTTCGTGCTTCTCAAGGTATCCCCTTGGAAGGGCGTGGTTCGATTTGGCAAGAAAGGGAAACTCGCACCTCGCTACGTTGGTCCTTTCAAAATTCTCGAGAGGATTGGCGAGGTTGCGTATAGACTGGACCTGCCCGAAGAACTCAGCAATGTACACCCTGTCTTCCATGTGTCCAACTTAAAGAAATGTCTAGCTGACGAAGGACTCCACGTCCCTCTCGAAGACTTGCAAGTCAACGAAACGCTTCACTTTGTAGAAAAACCGGTCGAAATCATGGACCAAGGAACCAAGCAATTGAGGCGCAGCCGAATTCCTATTGTCAAAGTTCGATGGGAAGGAAAACGTGGCGCTGAATTTACTTGGGAGCTCGAAAGTGAAATGAAGTCTAAATATCCTCATCTCTTCCCTACGTCTTCCTAAATTTCGGGACGAAATTTCCTAAAGGAGGGGAGACTGTAACGCCCGGCTATTTTGTACTTTCCATTTATAGGAGGTTTCGTTCGTAGTTCTATTTTTGGAAACTTTGTATTCTTGTAATCATTTCCTTTCCTTGTAATCTTTATTAAATCGAGACTTGGATCATTAATGAAACTGGTATTTTATTACGTATATGTCATACGCACTCTAATTATGCTCGTATGTTCAACTTCGTGAAACAATTGATGTTTAATCATCACTCTTGGAAACTATGTGTGAAACTTGTAATTAAACTAAAACTTATGCCTTGAACGCGTTCTGAACGAGGATGATACTTGGTTATGACGTTTATACGCTTAAATATACTTTGGTTGTGATCATCATGCTTAACTACACCTTATACTATGCTTATTTATACAACGGTTAATCATCTAATATGTGACATATACTTGTCACTTACAAACATGTTACATACTTGTACATTACACTTTTTACCTAGTTAAATCATGTTTTATTTCATATTTCACCTTGTTACAAGTTAGGGGAAACATTGTTGCATATTATTACACAACTTAACTAACAAAATTACTCATTATAATGTTTTAAAAAAATAAAAAAATAAAGAAATATGGCAGCCCCAATTCAGCAAAATTCAGCCCCATATAGTTGGGTTTTGTGGGCTAGTTTCAAGGTGTAACCCCTTCTAAACACTTCCAAAGCCCAACCCATTGAAACCCTAACCCTTCCCCCTATAAATACCACTTATAACCAGCCTCCCTACCACTTTTGCAACACTAAAAACTCTCAAAACATCCTCCAAACCGTAGCTGAAAGCAAAGGTTCGAGCAGATTGACACCCCTTCACGAAAATGAGCATAACTCACTCAATTCTTATCCGATTCACTTGATTCTTTTTCCTACTTGCTTGGATAATCATGGGGTTCGATTCCTAGACTTCTCCTTGGAGAAATCAGACCTGGAAATGCCCCGAAATAGTCCATAAACTTTCTGTTTGTTTTTATGTTCATCAAAAACTTGTTTAAGCCTATGCAACTTGTGTCAAACACAACTCAAGCCAATGTCCTAATGCTTACAACCCCTCTTATGGTTGGTTAAGCTTAAAAACATGGTTGAGACATCCAAATCAGGGGTTAAAACCTCATAAACTTTCTGTTTTAATTAGGGTTTTACCCACAAGTAGTGTTCGAGTATGAAGCTTGATGAATGTGTGATGGTTGGACTAGCTTGGGCTATTCTTCATAAGAATCCACTCATTACTTGATGTTTTCTATAGATTAGTTGTTGTAATTACCTTAATACTTGTATGTTCATGACCCTCCTTGTTGTTTATAACAACAAGTGTAGTGGTGAACAATAGAGGTGCCTAAATGGAAGCTTGTTCTTCCTACCTCATGTATGTACTCTATGACACAAAGAGATGCCTAAATGGAGACATTAATCTCCTACCTCATGCTTGAATCATAAGACTTGTAATCTATATAATATCTAAGCTATTCTATATACATATATACTTAAGTAACTAAACTTGATGATAACTTAATAGTTACTTGTCAAGAATATGTTACATCATCTATGACCATGCTCTTGTTACGACTCTAATGGACCTTTGAATCCATGAAATCATACCAACTCTTTTGAGTGTCAAGAACAAGGGTTATGTGTACAAGATGATTATTTTTACTTATGTTATTTTCTATACAACTTAAACTCCGAATCTATAATCTTCCGTAAACGCCAGACTCACACACCTTGTTTGCCTCGTGTAGAAGGACAAGGTGCTCCGAATTAATCCATCCACCAACTCACTCGCGGG
Source organism: Helianthus annuus (assembly GCF_002127325.2). Taxonomy (NCBI): domain Eukaryota; kingdom Viridiplantae; phylum Streptophyta; class Magnoliopsida; order Asterales; family Asteraceae; genus Helianthus; species Helianthus annuus. The sequence continues at coordinate 69,275,521 of NC_035449.2, forward strand.
ATTTCAAGTAGGAAAGCTTGCAACCACCGTGAGTATACTCGCAACCCCCCTTTTTATGTTTACCACTTTTTGGGGTGTAACATGTTTTACTATTAAACTACACTTAAACTTATTCTTTATGCAATGCACAAAACAATCCTTATACATGAATACTATGTTATGATACTTGATGCTTACGTGGACCATACTTATGTGATATGTTTTAGTCATTAGCTCTCACGAGCCTCCCTTCGACATGTATAGTGCTATAGGAGTAACGCACCGCCCCCTTAAACTTGGGTCATGTTGAAATAATTAAACTTTCTTGCGTAAACAGAGGTTGGCTAGAAATATTGCATGCCACGCTAGGTTGATCTCGTATAGACTAAGTTGCCATGTGGATTCGTTTTAAACTTTTAAACTTATACTTATACTTATGCTTAAACTTGTATACTCGCCTTTGCTTTTGCATTGAATTGTATTTTAAACATGTTACAGGTTGATGATGATGATGCTATGAAAAGAAGTAGCGTTGATGCCTAGATACACATTTAGACGTTTAGGTTTAATATGTTGTATCAATTTTGCTTGTGTTGTCATGTACTTCTTTTGAACTTGTTGTATTTGAATTTCTTGTAATGTTGACAATTTACTTTATGAAATGAAATCGGATTATTAAAATATTGTCACAAATAGCGTTATGATGTCTCTAGCAATCTTCACACTTCGTCTCATCCCGATGTTTCCGCCATTGGTTGGGGTGTGACAGTCAGACATGCTACATGTCATTTATTTTTATTAGGGATGTGAATTTCTGACACAACTTGAAAATACGACATGAAATTCACGGGTTTAGGTTTAGTTTAAACGGGTTCGGGTCAGTTTCAGGTTGAACTCGTTTAACACCCCCTAATTTTTATGCACATAGCTTTTATTCAAAAATAATGTTAATGTAAGGATAATTTTATCATAATCAAATTTCATAATAATAATCAAATTTCATGGTAACCCACCGATGCTGCGGCGGTCACAATTTGCAATGTGGTAATTGTATCTGAGTCGAAGAAGCCCTAGTTTATCCTTCGATCTCCCAATTTCAGACCAGTAGGGTTGGCATTGGTGATTGGTGCAGCTGCTACAATATCGGCCCATGAATCATCGTCATCAATGGCAGCACTCTAGTTTGCATTTAGAGGCTTTGTACCCACTTTTGGAGGTGGGATAGCAATTGAATCCCATAAGTCATCATCCACGTATTTTTCCACATTAGCTGTTTAGTCTTATATTGTTTGTGGTAATTTAAAAAAGAGTTAAGTGTCATTTTCGTCTCTGTGGTTTGGTGGAAAATGCCATTTCAGTTAAAAAAATTTTGCACCATTTTCGTCCTCAACATTTTTGAAACGTGCTACTTCAGTCCAAAAAGATAACGCGTCGTTAAAAACGTTGAGGACAGAACTGGCGCAAGGCGTTATCTTTTTGGACTAAAGTGACACGTTTCAGAAATATTGAGGACAGAACTTGCCCAATTTTTTTTTTGGACTGAAGTGCCATTTTCCACCAAACCACAAAGACGAAAATAACAGTTAACTTTTTAAAAAATTATTTATGCGAGAGGCTAAAGAAAACTGACGACAATAACCTTCACACTCGTTTTAAGCTCTTTTTGTCAAATATAAAATAAAAGATACAGAAATCAAATTAAAGATACAAAATTTATAAGAAAAGAAAACCAAATAAAAGGTATTAAGAAATATGACGTGGTGGCACCAAAAACATAAAGGCTAGCAACATGAGCTCAGGGCTAATGTCTAAAGAAATTATAAACCATGCTTGTGGAGACTCGCAATAGGGACCTAACGACAATTTGGGTTTTAGCAGCCCATAACCAAAAGCCATGTACCAGTAGTGCGACATGGGTTTGCAACTATCTAGTTAAGTCACTATAAGGTTCTCATTTGTATATGTAATATTTTTTTGTATTGCATAAATAAAAAACCAAAATTAGTACATTTTAATATAATTGTGATTGTTTATTAAAATTAAACCAAGAAATACACATGCTAGGTTCATATTGACATTAGTTTCAGACTATTATCAAGCATGCCGATTCCAGCTTCTAGGTTAGTGTTGAGCTGTGTATGTTGCAAACAACAATAAGACTGTGCGTTGTGGCACCCGTTAGCGCCGCGGTGAGCCATGTTAATGGCCAGGTGGCTCGCGAGCACCGCAACGGGGTGCCGCGAGCGGTCACACATGAACTCCGGGGTGAGCATGGTAGCCTGGGCGAGCGAAGGTTAACCATAACAGGCTCATTTGAGGGCAGGCGTGAGTGGGTAAGGTGATGAGTTGACGTTTAGTCAGCGCCATGTATCGCAATATCAGAGGATGAATCCGGGTTGTTGAGTGAGCACAAAAGGTAGTCTAAAAAATGAGTTTGGATACACATCTCACTAAAATAATCATTTATGCAAAAGTGCTAAAAGTTTTTGACTTTGGATGTCATATTTGTAATTAGCTGCTTATATAACTGTTACAAAAATTAAACTGTATTACGAACTTAATCAATCAAAATCCCTAAAGTTTTGATCTGCAACACAGTCCACGTCAAATTACATTCAAAGGGTACTTAACCCAATTTTGACGCATTTTTACGCACCTACCCATTTTAAAATTTTGATCCAAATTTAAGATCTTCACCGAATTTGTCCCCAAGTTATGTCGCCTCTTTTTGGCCTCAAATCTTCTTTTCACTAAAAGCGAGCTCCGTTGCCACAAAATTAATCATCTGCCATTTCAAGATCAACACAATACTCAGCACTTTAATAGCATTACTTGTTCCCAACCCCTAAAACATAATGGAACTTAATCATCTGCCATTTCAAGATCAACACAATACTCTACACTTGTAACTATTCACCGCTTAATCATCGGTTTAGTTTTACGGTCAATGACCAAAACCTTTGAAAACAATCCACATGTCAGACAAAAGGCTAAACATTCTAGCATGATAAATAAGCATTGTGGCACCAGCAAGTTAATATAGAAAGAAAAAGTTATCAAATTGTTTAACCCACCCATAGTTGTCAATAGCGAGCGTAGCGATCGCTATAGCGCGCTACGTAGCGTATAGGTCTAGGCTAACTATTAGGGTTGTAGCGATAATAGCGACATTTTTGTAACATAAATAGCAATTAAATATAGCTATAAAATAGTTGGATTTTAGGTTTTGTCAAATATACATATAAAATAGCATATATACCAGGGTATTTTGATATGATATACATATATTTTTTTCTAGTATATCGCTATTTATAACATAGCCGCCCGGTATTTATCGTTATTCGCTATGTAGCATATAGGTACCTTATCGCTATTTGTCGCTATGCACCCCTACTTCACCAAAATTATATGCGAAAAATATATATTTACCGCTGGATTTATGGGATCATCTTCGGGAATGTTCCGCTCAACCTTACCAACAAGATCAGCACCAACATCAGCGGCTTTCGTATAAATACCACCACCAACTCTACCAAAAAGCGCCATCGAAGATCCACCGAGCCCATAACCCGTTATCGCTTCAAAAAGCCCTTCCCAATCATCACCATAATAAATCTTAAAAACATTAATAGTAATGTACAACACAAGAAGACCATTAGCAGCCAACAAGAATCCCATAACAGCTCCAGAACGAAACGCAACAATAAACGCCTTTCCGACACCTTTTCTTGCCTCAAGGGTACTTCTGGCATTTGCGTATGTTGCGATTTTCATCCCGAGAAAACCGGATATAACGGAAGTTATGGCCCCGAGGATGAATGATACGGTGCTGAAGACTGCGGTGAATAGGGCAGGTTTGCACATTTTGGTGGTGTCGTATGTGCATTGCTGGTAACTGGTACTGAATCCCTCGACGGATCCCAAGAAGACGAAGATTAATACCGCGAAAGCGATCATGAAGATACCGACGTATTGGTATTCAGTGAATAGGAAAGATGTTGCTCCTACAATACAAAGAAAAAATAAAATCAATATTATAGTTTCTAATTGGTGTTCATACAAGTCACACATTGGATTCATACAAGTCACACATTGGATTCATACAAGTTACTTATAATTGTAAAAAAAAAATTATCACACACTTAACAACAGGGTCAGGATGTAATTCTTAAATTTTGAATCAAGATAGTAAGACTTCCAGTTGATTCACTACTTCTAAATAACTCTCTAAATCTTCATGAGGACCTCTCATAATTTCAGCATCAGCCTACACATTTTCATATGAGCAATGTAACATAAGTATCATCCTGTATATGGGACAACATGATCAACGAAAAATTAGTAGGAGTTTTCGACAATTTTTTTGACACACGCTACATAGGCAAAAAAAATCTTATAAGCACATGCTGTGAACCAATTTTAGATCTGAGCAACAATTATCAAAAATCCGGCAAGCGCAATCACTGGAACATACCGGCGCCCATCGCAAATCTCAGATAAAACGCAGAAGCACAACAATCAGTCTGGTTCCCAATTAAATCTCTGTTAAAACCCAGAAGCACACAGATCTCATGTGTAACACAAAATCCAAAGAGAGCATGCCAGAGTCACCCAGATACATTCATAATACGGTAACGACTCACTTATAAGACATCAAGATTATGTGGAGCCTGAAGGGTCAGCAGGACTTACTGTTAGCCACATTGAGCCATTATATCCAGTTTGTGGGAAGGATTTCCAGCCAACCATCTAAACGCATCCCCTAATAAAACAACACTTGCATCACTTGTAATTAAAAATCAAATATTGGCGTCTAGAAACCAAAGTAAACTGTTTAAATAAAGGTCAAAAACCGCATCTCAAACATAATCTACCTTATCTGGTGCAAACTTGAACTTGCTTTAAGTCCTGTCAAAGAAGTCATCTTCACTTCTACCCTCAAAATATGAGGTCGAGTAAACATAGATTTGATTCTTCCAAAAAAAACATAAATAAATCAACTAAAATTCGTAATATATTAACAATAATCATCAAATAATCAAAATATAAATCAACTAAAACGCAAAGTACTTAGGGTGAGGGTCAATAGAGATCTGAAATTACCAAGGCTTGTGTCATCGTCTTCCACCCACAACCACTATCTTTGAGGAACCTAACACATATCTAAAAGTATTACACGCAAACAAAAAAGGTAGATCGACTCAAATAACAAACAAAATAGGTAGACATGATTGTTACCCTTTTTCACATAGATGGCAGTCCAGCACGCCAGAACCCTAATCGTCTTACCGGAAGCCATTTAAAGAGGATCTTTGTGTTTTTACAAAACAAAATTAAAGTAAAAAACATTAAAAAATAACCAAAACTAAAGAAACAAAATACATACAATCTCAACAATGGGGTCAAATTTATGCAAAAGATTACCGCTGGTACACGCAGCAGAGTTCATCAAACCTTCATAAACCCTAGAGCATCCATTATCTCGGCTCGGATTCCGACTGGAATCTCTGAAGAAACGTGACACATTCCTTAAACCATGACCTACAAAAAAAAGACGATCCATGTCACAACACAAACAAATGGAAGTGAAATCTATTAAATGAATGAGAAATAGTGTTCAAAATCAAAACACGACGTCAATTACCCTTGACGAAGGTAGCAATAACACCAAAAATACCCTACATCAGAACTGAGAGGTCAGAATCTTCATAGATATGGTGAAATTTTCATGGAGGAAAACCCTAGATTCAGATCCAGATCTAGATCTGGAATCGCCAGAGAGAGAGAGAAGCAGGGAAGCGGGCGATTTTGAAATGTTTTGAAATGGTGAAACCCTAACGTATATCCCGTGTTTTTTATTAGAAGGGTATAAGTGGAAAGTAAAGTTTTCTGGTGCTTAAAAGACTTATACATCATGCTTTAGGGGTGTTTTAAGGAAATTTCAATGACCTTAAGAAGTCCTTTGGATATGTATATTATATATAGTATAGATAACCGAAATCAAGTGCAATAGTTTCAAATCATGATTACTAGCATGGCTCCTAATAAATCACATGATAGAACAATATCCAAAACATGGTAAAACACTAACCGAATTAGAAGTTAACACAAGGGTGATCCGGTTGAGAAAGCTTCACGAGGTGGCTTCGGCTTTGGGAATTGCCGTCGGCTTCAAGAGAGAGGAAAGAGAGTGTAGGGTTTTGTGTGTGTTGTGTTTTGTAACTAATGAGGAACACCATCCTATCCTAGGTGGTTGTACACGCATAAAAGTAGTGGGCCGAACCCATACATGGGTTGCCCCTTGGGTTCGAGTACAATAAGTGCAAACCGAATGGGCTTGTGCGACTACAAAGCATATACACACACAATACATGCAATCATATAACATATTAACATAGCATGTAACATTTATTCATAAAACCAACACATCGATTAGTCACATAGAGTTCATACACGTTACATTAAACACAAAGACATGTTCTGAAATACGAGTTGTCATAGTGTACTCTTTGACTGGCTCCTGGACTTGTGCTGTACTTGCTGGGACTCGCCTAGCTTGCACCTCGTCCGGTGTATCAGTCGGAAGCGCTTCAGTGATCGGTGGTGAGTCTGATATGTTGGGTCCGGTAGTCTTGCCACTCCTAGTCATGACCGCATTTACATGCCCGCGCGGATTTGGCTCTGTGTTGCCTAGAAGACCGCCTGGGGGTCTCTCCGACATCATCTTCGCCAGCTGACCAACCTGGTTCTCGATATTCTGAATCGAGGATTTTTGACTCCGCATCTCTTCTTCGTGAGCTAGAAAACGATCTTCGCTTTGTTGGTATCGCTTTTCAGCTAATTGATTTGCACTCGTGGAGCTGCTAAGGAATTGAGCCATCATATCCTCCAGCTTAGAACTTGATTGAGGGGCTTGCTGCTCGGAACTACTCCCTGCGCCCTGATTCTGATATGAATATGGACGGGGCTGGAAAGATTCATTGTAAGGCTGGAATTGCTGACCATGAGCCTGCTACGGCGCTGGAGCGCGCTGGGCAAATCCTAGTGGGTTCTGATTACCCACATTCGCTCGCTACCCAAAATTTGGGTGATTCCTCCATCCTGGGTTGTATGTATTGCTGTAAGGGTTGTTCTATGGCCTCACCTGATTACTCACGAAATCCACTTCTTCTTGGCCCTCATACACAACTCCCTGAAAGCATGCACCAAGCTCGTGTGACACTCCGCACTGGTCACATCCAGAACTAGCCTGTGCAGCCATCTGGGACTTATCAAACTTCACCGAAAGAGCCGAGATTTGTGCAGTAATGGCTGTGTAGTCGTCCACAGCGTGAACTCCTGGGCGAGATGATGATGATGATGTCCGGCCTCTCTCTCCTTCTCGACGCGAACTAGACTTTAATGCAGCTTTTTCAATGATTGCATAAGCTTCATTTGGCGTCTTCGTTCCCAGATCGCCTCCTGCATTCACATTTAATCTCTCCTGCGTGTCATAATTCAGCCCTGGTAAAATGTCAGAACCAACTGTCTTTTAGAGAAGCCATGATATGGAACATCAAGTAACAAATCTTTAAATCTCTCCCAGGCTACGTGCAACGACTCTCCCTCGTCTTGGCGAAAGGTCACAATCCGGTTTCTCAACTTGGTTGTTTTCTCAGGTGGGAAGTATTTTTGCATGAATAGCTCCGCCAACTCGTTCCAAGTCCTGATGGACCCTGCTGGAAGTGACATAAGCCAAGCTCTAGCTTTGTCACGAAGCGAGAATGGAAACAACCTCAACCGAACAGCATCCTCCGAAACATCCCTAATCTTGAACGTCAAACATATTTCGAGAAAAGCAGCGATATGTCGTCCGGGATCCTCATGCTCGCGCCCGTCAAACTGCACCGAATTCTACACCATATTAATAATACTAGATTTAATTTCAAAAGTAGGTGCATCTATAGTAGGTCTAATAATGCTCGGCTCCAAGCCTGTTCCTCCGGGCTGATTTGACTCATTCAGTGGCCGCTCGTCGTCCGCCATGGTTGTGTCTCCTGCGTCCCCTGAGCCCTCGGCTTCAGCGGGTACCACCGGCTCCGGCTCACCAGCTGCAAGTTGCAGCGCAACCGCTCGAGATCTTTCACGAAGACGTCTCCTCAGATCATGCTCAGGTTCGTCTGACGGTTCAACAGGATCGGGAGCGGGGGTTGAGGACATCAACCTGCAAACGAAAAAATTGACACAATGAATATTTTATTATTATATTAAGGCTGTTTTTTTTTTTTTGCCGTAATAAAACAGAATTTATGTAAAAATGGGCTGAAAATTTTATGAAAATTCGAAAATGGGCCCAAAATTTTATAAAAATCAAAACAATTAAAATAATCAAATCGGCTAGTATCAAAATAGTTTTTCGGAGCCGAAAATTCAAAGAATAAATGAATAATTAGTCCGAATTCGAACAAATAAATGAAATAAAAATTCACAAGAGTTTAAAAATAAGCTTGAAAACGAATAAATTAAATAAAAAACAAGAAATATTAACAAATAAATAAACAAATAAATAATCAAGAAAATATTTACAAATATTCACAAGTATATACACCGATAAAACAATGACTCGGGTCGTTCCTAAAGCTCGCCACATCCCGGCAACGGCGCCAAAAACTTGACGTGTGCGTGTATATACATATTTTTACAATGAATTTTACACACGGTTCGGTTTTACATTTATAAAAATGATTTATACTTCAACATTAAAACACACACGAAAGGGCAACTGTACCCCGTCATATATGTAGTAAAGTATCGGTAAGAACCAAGTGTCGATCCAAGGATGTGGGCGGAGAAATAATACTAAACCGTTGTCATTAACTTACCGGTAGGAAAATAAGTGAGTGATTTTCTAAAAGCTAAAATAAGCATAAACAAATATGTATAAAAACATAATAGACTCCAAATAAGAAAATAAATATATAGCCTTGCTTTATACACAACCAAAGCATGTGAACTAAGTCAGTTTTGTCACTTAAAACATTTGGTCAATTTTCCATTTTCAGGACAATTAGTATCCCTTTCGGGAATCCTAACATGACAATTCTTTGGAAAGCTAAAACGATAAACACACTTTAACCACCTAAAATTGTTCTTTAATGCCAAATTGACATGTGTCTATGAAAATCCCCTAAAGATAGGTTAGTCATCCGTTAAGAGTTTTCTAACCACACTTAATCAAGGAAAGTGACACTGATAAACACAATGCAACCACCGAGACAAGCATAAACTAGATTAAATCACAACCGAGTTCATTTTACAAATCTTGAACATAAATTCACCAAGATAGCAATTTTGGCCTAAACTACTAACTAAGCTAACAATTTATGTCAAGAATTCATAACAACACCATTTAACCCGTTAAGGTCCTTACGTGAGGGAAAGCTTTCTTGATTAACAATAATTACCCCTTATTAAACCACTAACCATTTCTAGTATCATGGTGCACACATTTTAAACAAGTTAAACTAGTTAAACAAGTTCAAAGTCTACTAATACATGATTAATTAAACATCTTCTTGCAAATATCTCAACTAACCACATACTAATCATCCAAGATAATTAACTATAATCAAGAAATCAACATCAATAAACAAGGTTGCAAACTAATCATCAAGGATTAACATAGAAAATGCTTCAAAGTGTCATTACAAACATAATTAACATACTAATGGTTGTAATTAAGCAAGGGATACTAGTGTTTTTGCCCTTAGGCTTACAATAATACATAATCATCAATCTAAATGCTTGAAACATGAACAAAAACATGGAAAGATTGAAGAATCAAACCATAAACAAGCACAAGATTGATTATCCGGATAGTAACGGAGCTAAACGGCACGATGTGGCTTGAATCCGGGACTGTTCACCATACCGTTGTGATATCAGCAAGTCCAGAATGTCGAAATGAAAGCTGCCTTTTGTTTTTTATAACTTTTTCAGATCGCACGGTCGTGCGACTAAAGTGCACGACCGTTCACTTTATGGGACTGTTCACCATACCGTTGTGATATCAGCAAGTCTTGTCCGGTCTTCGATGTTGCACGGGCGTTCCACTGGATGCACGAGCGTGCATCGCCGAGAAGTGGCTGGCACGGGCATCAGAACTGTCGATGCAATGTTGGGCTGGGGCTGGTCATCGTATCCGCACGGGGTTCCACCAGAATGCACGATCGTTCGGTTCCGAGATGGGCTTGCACTCCTGATCGCACTGGCTGTGCAATGCCGAGGTGAGCTTAGTCGTCGGATCCGCACGGTGGTGCGACGAGTCTCACGACCGTGCAACTCGCCCAGGTCAGTTTCTTCACAGAATCTTCGCAGCTTTGTCATTTCGCCCGAAAAATCCTCGCTTTCTTCATCTTCTTGTTTGGTACGCTATTTTAGGCCTGTAAATAAAAGTAATCCCGATTAAGTATCCGATTCTCGGTTTTACGGCCAAAAACGCGTAAAATGGGGATAAAATAGGGGACTAAAGTATGTGTAATTTGGTGAATATCAGCTACAAAGTCCATTTTTCCTACAAAGTGTAAAAAGTCATAAAACACCATAATGTCAAGCATAAAACACACTCAAAACCCACAAATAACAAAGTGAAGATAACTAAAACGACATATTTGTGGGTTTTGTGTTATGTTTTGGATGATAAGGCTTTGATTATCGAATGATTAGTGTGTTTTATGTTGATTATCATGTTGTGTTTCATATTCATAGTTCTATGATGGTGTGTTTGAAGTTTTTATGGACTGTTAAGGTTTAGATATTGTGTTTTAGTGATCTTCACTCTGTTATTTGTGGGTTTTGAGTGTGTTTTATGACTAAAATTGTGGTGTTTTATGACTTTGTACACTTTGTAGGAAAAATGGACTTTGTAGCCGAACTCCGCCCATCATTGTTATTAATATCTCCAATTTAATTATTTATTCATTGTTATATTGACTTTATTTGTTAATGTAACACCTTATTAAGATTAACCACATATATTTTTAAAACCAAATGATTTAAACTATTAATTTATTGATAAAGATGGTAAAGTTACAAATAAAACATCAAATCTAATTTAACTTTTAAGATATGATTCCAATTATTGTCATGTGTTACTCTCTCCTTCAACCTTACAATTTAGACTCACATCTTATTTTAAAATATATTTTTAATCCTTATCCTTAGTAAAATAATAAATTTAATTTAAATATGTTAATAACCATATTAGGATGCACTATTTAATTAATATTATTAGATAAATATAATGTATTTTATGAAATATTATCGTAAAATAAAAAAGACAATAATTAGATATTTTTTACTAAATCATCCTTATATTAATACTAATCAGAAAAACGCAATAATTAGATTATATTATTATTACACTTTTTTAACTATGTGATCAATATTATATAGAAGTATGATATACATTTATTTATTTATTTATTTTTTGATATTTTGCGTGTGTAATACACGGGTTTGTAACACTTATAAATTAAAATATTTTCTAATCTAATTTTTTTATATTTAATTCGTCTAATACACTGTTATTAACCTCGTGTTTATATAAGATTTGGACTATAAAAGATATTACGAACACGTGTCATATGCTAGTACTACATAGAATGACCTAGCTCGTTGGATGAAACAAAGTTAATGGCGATGCAATCTTCACTAATTAGTCGTTCCCAAAAGAAAATTAATAATTGTTGTGGGCTTGTAACCAAAACAAAAATTATCATCGCTATGGAAGCATTATACTTTTTTAAATTCAACATCACAACTAAAAATGTTATAGGTATAAAGTGATTATAACAAAAATGACAATTTCTTGCAAGACAAACTTTGTATGTTTTTGTTAAATATTAGATTCTGTTGTTAAAGATTGTTAAAGGGTAGTTTGCCAACTGAAACATCACTTTCTTGCGAGTTGTTTCATGCAAAGTCAAACAACTACTATATAACAACATTTGGTCAAAACTACTTTATATTCCACCTAGCAACATCCAAGGTCTCCAGTTGCAACCACAACATCATAAACATGTGAGGAAGGAGCGGTTGGAGGGCAAGCAGCAAGAAAAGCTCCAACTCTTCTCAAGAGGTCTGCACCGTATATTGCCCATGATAGATTGGGTAGGTCGACAAAACTGCAAAAAAGGTAAAAGGGATTTCGTATATCGTTGTTATTTTTCTCTTACCCGTAGAGTAGGAGTATAACATACCTTGGAACTACATTGTAGTCGTGGATCTCAATGTCTGCAATGATATCATTTCTTATGTTTTGGCAAAGCGATTTCATTTTCTGATAAGTCGTGGAAACCGCAACAGGATCCATAAAACAATTCCGACCAACATACTTATCAGTTTCGGTCAAATGCTATCTAGATCTTGTTTGAACAGCAACCTAGTAATCCCATCAATTTTGAAGAGGTATGATTTCAAATCACATGTGAACACATGTCAAAGGGCCACACCACTCCAAGCTAGCGTCCCCGTCATGCAAAGGCATCCAGAAGCTTTTGGAAGAAGACACCTAGTGATAAGAAGATTCTCCTTCAGACAGAAAGGACGACAAGTGGCACCAATAGCGAGACGCCAGCAGCGGTTGCAAGATCTTGGGAGGACAAGACGACAGCCAGTACAAGCGAATGTCTAGCTGGAGTTGCAAGATCCTTGTAAAGAGTCACCGATGTTGTTCGTTTTGCAGGACATCTTTGTAGAATCAGCTATTCGGCAAGTGAAAGATAGAGGTTGAGTACTATAAGATACGAGACGACCAGCTGTGATAGTCTAGTATTATCCGGTGTTTCATCAAATTTATTTGTAGTTATGACAGAGGGTAACTATCTAGTCATTTTATAGGAGATGTGATAGAAATAATAATAATAATAATAATAATAATAATATTTAAGCAAATTGGATTTTAGTAATCCAAACTAAAACATATTGGTCGATAGGGTTGGCTTCATTAGAAACTTAAAAAACGAGAAAACTACTACCAACCAATCAATTTTTTTTTTACTTTTACCTTCTTTTAATTATAAGATTAGTATTGGAAAAAAAACATATAAAAATATAAAAAAATGTATGTAGATTGATGAGCTACATATATGTAGCTCTACATATATGTAGCTCACGAAGACACGCATATGAAGTATACACATGTTGTTCACCAGCTACATATGTATAGCTCGTCGATCTACATATATATTTTTTTAAAATTTCTACAAACATTAGTAACATGTTAAAAAACTGAAAAAATAAAAAAAAAATAATTTCTACAAACATTAGTAACATATTAAAAGAATGAAAAAAAAAACAAATCTTCTTTAAAAGTGGTTTTCTCAAAGTTTTCTAGTATCTTTTAGTTAAGTTTTCAAATGATGTCTTCCCTTTGGTATTTGGTAGGGGTCAGGTTCATTAGAAAACCATACTGATAATCTAATCACCGAGACTTTAACTTTCACTTTCGTTGTGAAAGGCAAATCACATATTAACAAAGAACTAATTTTCTTTTATATCTTTTCAAACAATTTATAGCATTCTAAGTAGACAAAGTTTCATAATCGTTAGAATTGTTGGCCCTTAGCGACGATAGTGAAAGTTTGAAGTGTAGTTTATTATATTGTTGGTATGGATTATCATCGGTCAATTGGTTATTGTCTAGTTATTAAAATCACATATGCCTATAAGTTATAACACATAATTAATTCTAAAATAGAGAATGTGAACCTGGAAGTAGCTATATAACCTATTTTGTGCTTGAGGAGAAGATATATCATGAACGAGTGCATAAATTTAACAGCACGGTTCAAAACCGGCGCAACAACCTTAGGAGCAGGTGTAAAAACGTCGATAATGCCAGAGCGCATCCAATGACGTGTAGTTTTCAAAACGAGTGCGAGAATACGCTCAATTTGCTCCTCAATCTCTCCCAACAATCTAGTCTGGTAAAATTATCAAACCTTGAGTTAGAAAACAAATTGATTGACTGATATTGTTTTTTAAAAACAAGGATAAACCTCTAGACGACTAAGGGGCTGTTTGGTAGCCTCTTAATGGCCATTCAAATACTACCTCTTAATGGTTTAAAACCTCTGAATGAATAAGAAGTAACCTTAAGTCTAAATGGTTAAGAGGTAACCTCTGAATGATAAATCATCACATGTCACATTTTTCTACCTTCTCATTGGTAAAAATTTTAATGGTTCCATTAAGAGATAGCCTTTTAATGACTATTCAGAGGCTATCAAACAGCCCCTAAGAGTCTTTTTTCAATGTCCCTCCATAACCGGTAATAACAAGTCATACATCAATTGGATAAAATCATCATTTGGGGTATCAACATCCATTACATGTGAGAGATATCTGAAAACATGCATTCTTTTACAACGTTAGAAATTTTGGCAACAAATTATTTAAAACAATGAAACCTAAAATTAGGTTTGAGAAGAATACATGTGGCTATTTCAACCCTTTAATTTACAAATGAGTTGATTTGCATTATGTTTTATATCTAGTGGATCAAACATATATAAAATACTAATAAAACATGGAAAAAAAAGTCAAAAGTCATCTTAAGGGTATCATAAATTAATAAAGCTCATGAGTCATATATTCAAAATGTTAGATTATCAATGGTAAAAAAATTTAACTTTAGCTATCATATTTAACAAACAAATTATTCATTAATTTTTGTTTACAATAACGTAATAAGTGTTCTAATCCAAAAACAAAACATGCCTCTTTTGCTACATCATCTTTTTAAGGTTAGTTCTTTCCAAAAAAAAACTCACAAGCGTTCAGGATTAACCTAAACTGTTTTGACCCATTCCCAAACATGCCCATTTTATACCATGTGTACTGGTACACATGAATAAAGCCCCTACATATGGGCATTTTACGACATGTGTCATCCCAGTCAGCAAAGGGGCATTATGGGCGTTTTTCACAAATGGACATAGTGAGATAATGCCCAATAATGCCTCATCAATGATTACCTAATTAGTATTTTCTTGTTTTTTAATTTAAATATAAAGGTATTTGAGTTGGAAGCACATGATTGGCTGGTCAAACCCCCCTTCAGCTTTATTCAAAAAACGCCAAAAGCCAAAAAGCCGAAAAACACACCCAATAACGCCGGGGTGTAGTGGCGAACGGGCGTGATTGGGCGTTTTCTTTGAAAAATTTTTTATAAAACACGCCCCATTACGGGCGGTCTTACCACGTCTAAGAAAACACTAATAAATTTATTGTTTATACAACATCTAGCCTTAGTTTGGTGTAAGCATCGGAGACCCCGTAATAAGACGCAAACTCACAAAGTAACCATTTCCATTTGTCATGCAAGTAACCGTTCACATATAAATGAAATAAAACAATTTTATTAAACGATTACAATACAGAAATTAAAGAAAGCAGGAAATTACAGAACTATTACAACTGAAATAAACAAAATACAAGAACAAAAGATGAAATAGTAATGAAACGTTGTTGAGGGTTGTGTCTAACACAGGGCCCTTAAAACAAATTCCAAGCCTCCCAAAAGAACTCGTTCTGTTTCCCAGGGTACAACAGCCGGAGCAGTAGTACTGCCAGAGCTGGCCCGAGGACCCGAAGAATACCTTGAAAAGAGTAAGAGAAAGATCAGAAATCTGAGAGGGAAGTTTGCATAAGTTGTTGATGTTGTTGGTGTTCTTCTGCAGTGGATGTGATGCTTTATTTATACAGCATCTAAGATGAAACAACAAAAACGAATTAAGTGAAAGAATTAAATTGCATTAAACGTCTTCAATGCACTTTAGTTCGTCATTTAATTCTCAGTTAAAACCATTGACTCGTTTGTTTCAAATGCTGAAGTGAAATTGCTCTGTCATTAAAGTCTGGGAAGTTTCTGTTGCGTGTGCGCCAGTTTGGCTCACTTTCATGCGCATGCAGGTCTGCACCACTCATAGGCACGTGTGCCACGTCACCAGTGAATAGTGACGATCACGCCACACAGTCGCGCCATATTGGCTCACTTTGGTGTGCCGCGCACGCCACATCAGTGTTCATGCGCCATCGCACGCAAACCAGCTATACCCATGCGCCTGCCTTCCATGTCATTCGCCAAGGCTGACCTGCCACCTGGTCCTTGCAGCCTATGTACTTCACCACACGCGTGCGGTCAAAAATACAAAGGCGACTCTCAAGTGGCTCGCGGCGTTACGAGCGTGCGAAGTGCGCCACATTGCGCCCATGCCACGCGCGTGTGCGAGTGCGAGTTAGGGTGCTTCGTACCCTTCGCGAGTACACTAGTGTGTGCTTCCATGAAACAATAAGGAAGGAGTGTTCCCACTTAAATACCTCTTTAAGTTTCATCTCTCATCCTATGTCGGACAAGGTGTCACTTTCCCATTATTTCAGCATTCACTGTTTTAAACACCAAACTTTGAGCATCGATATCTCATTCATCTTAGCTCCGTTTTGGACGCGGTTTAGTTCGTTGCGAGCTCTTCCAACATAGAACACAAACCCACAAGTAAATATATGAAATCCCCTTCGTTTCTTATATTTATTTCTAGTCCAAAATTAGGAAAAAGCATTTCCTATATTCGTGAAAATTGTTATTTTCACAAAATTTCCAACAATCCCCCACATGAATGGAAATCGATCTTTACTTACAAGTTTCAACGATACAATTCGACAGTTGAGTATTACAAGATAGGTAGGTTGTTACCTTTGAACCTTCTTCTGTGAAGCATACTTAGCTTAATAGCGGTTTGTAGACGCGATGTCCTTGAACATACCCCCATTTTAAATGTATGCGAATAAAACCTTGATTAGGATTTTTTTTTTAGTTTCAAAGTGTAACAACCTATGAATACTTATATTTTAGAGTATTAAACCTTATACTAAAACTCCAAACAATTAGATAAATGTATGTGTTACAACGGTGTTGATTGTGTGACTAGGTTAGATACAACTGGTGTTTTCTAACAGTCCTCGTTGGATGTTCCTACACTCGTAATCAAATTAGTTAGAGAGTGGGACCCAAGCCATCATAATCCTGGTTGTTTCCTTTTTATGAAAATAAGTAACCTTCTGATAAAATAGATCTTTTCCCCATTAATTTCTTTTACAACTTTTGGTTTGACTCGCCAAACCTTTGTTGGTTTAAAAATTTTGTTTGTAAAAGATATAAATTTTGAAATCATTTGTTGTGACCCATAGGAAATATTGAGTAGGGATGAGCATATGCCACCGAATACCGATCCCATACCGATCCCGTACCGATCCCGTACCGATCCCGATCTCGATCGGTATCCCGATCGGTATCCACTTTTTGGCGTTTTCGGTATCGGTACGGTACGGTATCGGTATTATACCAATACCGACCCTCAAAATACGGTATAATACCGATACCGTACCGTACCGATACCTAACCGACATGTTTCGGTATCGGTATCGGTACCTAGTTTGGGTGAAATTCGGGATCGGTATTAGGCGGTATCGGTATCGGTTCGGTATCGGATACCGATATGCTCATCCCTAATATTGAGGTTTTGAGGCATTAGTCCTTGTTATCTTTGAAGTGTGTGAAATCGACATCACATGTGCTTACTAAAACTCCCAACAATTGTACTTACTAAACATGATAAGGTTATGCCCTTAATAGAATGTTTAAATTAAATGTAATGGCAGGCAAGAATACATGAATAAAATTGCTACTATTTCTACTTATATGCTTGAGTTTTCTGATTCCATTAAATGACACGGTAGATTAGGTTACGTAAATTTTAATTTAATATGTCATTTAATTAATCTAATACTAATAAAAGAATACTTATAATGCCACATGCATTTTCTCATCTAATATCCTTCTAATTAATGCCACATGGCATTTTCATATTTAATTCATTAATAATAAATATATATGTAATAATTAATATTTAATCCAAATGTATGATAATTCATTAATAATATATAATAATTAATATCTATTTCTAATTTATGATTAAAAAATATACCTAAATGATCTATAGTTTTAAAACTAAGATTTTAGTAATTCTTAAAATAAAATAGTTTAAATCATAAAAGAAAAAAAACAAAAATTATTATCCTTATTTGAGATTATCTATAAAATCAATATATGAGTTTTTATAACATATAAATAAAAGCTAAAAAAGAGCAACTAACCAGAGGACTATCTCGCAATAAGACTAAAATTTTATTGAACTCGGATTTAAAATGATAGACGAAGAGAACTTAAGGTTTTGAAGTTTTACAGATGAGATAATATTAAGATTTGTAGCTACATTGATTTATGATGTGTTTTGAGTTTAATAGAGCTAAGAAATATATCCATTTCATTTTATACTCATTTGTGACATAGTCAATTACCTTTAATAATGAAAAGATTTTATTAATCATATATAAATCTTTAACTTATTTCATAACTTTACAAATACTATTTATTAATTAAATCCGCATAACAATTTTAGTAAGAATAACAAATCTAATTTATGTCATATCAATAAAATAGGTTTTTTGCCGAGAAAGAGAAAAAAAACAACTTAAACAATGAATTTTGTAAACAGAATTGAGGTCTTAGAGATTTAGTTTAAATAAAAGTTATATTTAAAAGATACAGAATGCTAAAAATTATTATTATTTATACATTGTTATATGTGACGTAATACGTAATTTCATTCATATTAATAATATATAAATTTGTTTATTACATGTTTTTCAGTATTCAAGCTTTGTAATACACAACTATTATGATACTTTCAGTATTATTAATTAAGATGGGCCAGTTGTTTTTGTGATAAATTCAAGTTAGTTGTGGAACCATTATATTGTAATATAAATTCGTTTATATAAAGTTTCGTTACTAATTAACATAGGTCGTTAGTAATATAGAGTTTTTTTAAAGATTATATAACTATGTCATTTATATTGTAAAAACTCGTGTAATACGCGGGTCTATAAACTAGTTTAAAATGTATACCAACATTCCATATTGATTCACATTTAAAATGCAAGGAGTTAGGCAATTATTGATTCAAGGAGTTAAGTATGTCATTTTCCCCTATCAAGCTAAACATCCATAACTTCTTCATATGATGTTTTATTTTTTAAAGATTCACCAAAATAACAAGCATTTTTATTTTTAATATGAGTATGATATTACCATATAAAAAATAAAAAAAATCATTTTTGCTGGGTTTCTTTGCATTATGTTAAAGGTTCGGGTCATTGTGTCTTTCAATTGGGTTTTAGTCATTACGTTTTTACTAGGGTTTCTATACATTGTGTTATTATCAAAACTTATAACACGATGTTAATTTGGGTTCTGGCCACTACGTTTTTATCAAAACCTATAACACAATTTATGACACTATGAAGATGATCTTATATTTAGGTTTTCTATATATTGTGTTATAGGTTATGGTCATTGTGTTTAGTCTGCTATCCATTATCTTTTAATATGTTGTCTATTGTGTTTTTCTTTTGTTGTCAATTGTGTTTTAATCTGTTGCTCATTGTATTTTTAGTTTGTTGTCCGTTGTGGTTTAGTCTGTTATTATTGTGTTTTTTTAACTATTGTCTATTGTGTCTTTTGTTTGTTGTCCATTGTGTTTTTTATCTGTTGTCATCAATTGTTTTAGTTCAATTTCCATTGCGTTTTTGGTTTGATACTCATTGTTTTTTAGTTTGTTGTCCATTGTGTCTTTTATCTATTGTCATCGATTGTGTTTTTGGTTTACTTTCCATTGTGTTTTTAGTTTAATATCCATTGTGTTTTACGTTATGTCCATTGTGTAATACGCAACTGGGTTTTTGAATATTTTTTATAACTAACAATATGGTACTCATATTAAAGATAAAAATACATTCGATTTTATAGTATAACTTTTTTTAAAAACAAATGACGTATAAAAAAGTTACGGACGTTTAAAGAATAAGGGAAAATAGTATGTGACTTGCATATGCATACTCTTTTTATTCTCTTAGACAAAATATTTTTCCCACTTAATTTCTCCCTAAACACTTGTCACTCTATAAATAGTAACTTTTTCCTTTTCTTATTTTTAAATCATTTTGTAATATGACTCATCCTGATATTTACGTTAGTCAAAGATCCATATGTTTCTTAAAATGTGTAAATAACTTTTAGGCGGGAAAATGAGGGTAAGGAGGAACCAGAGAGTGACATGTGACACAAAACTTTTTATTTATCTTCCTATAATAATAAAATAAAAAAAAATTCTGACACGTCTGGTGCCTCCTCATCTTATTTTTTTTATTTACTAAACAATAATAATATTAAACAATAGTTTAACTTAATATAATTTATATAAGGATAATATTTTTTTTATCAAACTTTGAATTAGTAATAATATATTATTTGTATTTTCTCCTTCTTTATAAGAGATAGAAGTTTTTTTGTTATATTTTTATTAAACTTTAAATTAACAATAATAATAATATATTATTTATATTTTCTCCTTCTTAGAAGGAGATATAAGTTTTTTTCTTATAATTTTTTATCAAATTTTGAATTAATAATAATATATAATTTGTATTTTTTTCCCTTTCCGTAGGAGATAGAAGAAACTTTTTTCTCTTTGTAAAACCAGATAAATATATAATTTTTTATTCTCATTTAAATTAGATTTAGTTAAATTATATTTTTTTATTATTATTATTTAATATTCAATAGGGTACAAAAATAAGAAAATAATATTTAATCACAAACTTCCGGATCTCTCTTATTTATTTATTATTTTTCCGTTTATTAATGATCATCTAATATTTCATTGGTTCTACCACGTGTAATACACATGTTTCTAACCTAATAATAAATAAAAAAACTTAAAATTTTAATAAGTAAGTAGTACATCAAATTCCTCATTTAAATACATATCTTAACGTCTGTATGTGTTAATTGATTACATCATTTTTTATTTAACTTGTGCAATACATGAAATATTTTAAAGATATATCTATATTACTTATCATATAAAATTAATTTTATGCAACTCGTGTAATACATGAGGTTCTAAGCTACTTATATAATATATACAGATATAAATATAGATTAATTAAAAGAATGACACATGACATTAATTAGTATATATTTTATTAAAGAGTTAACTGTCATTTTTGTCCATGTTGTTTGGTGAAAAATGTCACTTCAGCACAAAAAAAAAATTGCGTCAGTTCTATCATCAACATTTTTGAACCGTGCCACTTCAGTCCAAAAAGATAATGCGTTGTTAAAAACGTTGAGGACGGTACTGACGACAGGTGTTATCTTTTTGGACTGAAGTGGCATGTTTCAAAAATGTTGAGGACGGAACTGACGTAAAATTTCTTAGGACTGAAGTGTCATTTTTCACCAAACCACATGGATGAAAATGACAGTTAACTCTTTATTAAAAGTTATATTTAACTACAATTGAAAATTAAATAATAATGTTTAAAAAAGATAAATATCTAACGGGATACATCGGCAAATAAAACAGCCTTTATTCAAAACTAGGATGGATTCCGCCGCGTTGCGGCTACGGCCAAGCATATTCATTATTGCATCTCCTTTTCTACCAAAAATGAGCATTTACAAATGCTTAATTGAGCTACATAAGAGCTTACATCCTAATCAAAATATAAATCGATTCGTTTCTATATATTTATTTCAAGTAGTCGATGCTTCTTGTTTTCGATAAAGATATAGAAAAAAATAATGGTTTTACTGGTTAACCCAACCGAGAGAAAGGAAAGGTTAACGGGCCACCGTTTTAACACAACAAAAAACTACTTGATTGTATACATGTGGGATGGGATCTTTAGTCAATTAAGTGGACTAACAAATTCATTACAGATCAAAGTGAAAACTCTTTTTTCCAAAATCTTGAAACATAAGAGTAACTTATAACGTGGCTTAGACAAATCTTTTTTGTCGATAACCCCTGTCCGCCATCATTGCATTTCAAGGACTTACAGAATCTCTATGATGTTGCTCATACAGTGGGTTCACTCAGTCATTTAGTTTATTGCATTTAGCAAGTGATGGGGATTTTATCATCATTCTATACACTTTATGCTTTCACATAGGTTCTATTGTATTTTCAGAAACATATATTGCGGTAGTAGGCATAGCACTTCGTTATTGAAAACAAAATTTTGAAAAGTTCAATTTCTTTGCAGCATTACTAACTTTGTTTTCATAGTCACAATCCCTCAGTGTCATTTTTTAACAACAGTTAACAGGTCCATTGTAGATTTGTAACATCCCGAAAATGCGAGTTCATAACTTTGCAATTTGATTGCGAATTTAACTAGTAAAATAAACTAACTAGGAATGACACTAACCAAGTTAGTTGGTCACTTATAAGTAGTTAGGAGTTAAAACAAATAAAGAATGAAAAATGAGGGACTAAAAGTGTCTAAATGAAAACTATTTTTAATAAAAATAACAAAGTTAAAACACAAACACACTTGTCTGTGTGTTGTGGAGATCGACCAGGAGACAGGGGCGACCCCAAGCTCCATCAAAACCCTAGTTCATCACAAAACTCACAAATTGTGGGCTTAAACCAAGTCAAAGTCGAAAATCGAGCATAGATTAGTGATCCTCATTGCAAGGGGATTACCAGGTATGTAAAATTTGATGAAAATCCCCCAACTTGAAATTCTCATAAATTCGGGAAATCTGAAATTTATGATTGCATGTTGGTTTTATGATGGATTAGGAACAATATAGTGTCTAGGGATAAACCCTAGACAAATACAAGTTGAAATCATGTGAATTTTTAGTGAAATCTATGAACACCATTGTAGGTGATTAGTGGGTTATGTATAATTTGATAAACACTAGGAAATTGGGTGTTGTTCTAGTGTAATTTGACAATTTTGAAGTGACTTCAGAATTTTAGAAGCTAACAATCATGTAAAATGGGTTGATTGATGTGAATTCGGGCTAAATGATAAGCTAGGGATTTGCTATATAATCATGTAAAAATCTGCCCTTAAAGTGTTTGTGAAAATGCCTCAAAGAAGACTTAAAAACTGAAATTCAAAGTTGAAACGCATAATTATGATGTTTCGGTTTACTACGCAATATATGGTTTAAAGGGAGTTCTAAACATGTAATAAATGAACTCTATAGGAAAGGACGCAGGAGCGTCAAGCGGACAAGCAGGTGGCGAATCGCGTTTGAAAGGCTTACTTTGAAGGTATGTAACTCGACTTGTTACATTGGGTAAATTTTAATAACTAGCATATGTGTAGTGAATCGTAGAACAAAGGTTAAGTTGATCTAAAGCGATGATGTTCGCTATACTGAATAATAAGACAAGATATGGTTAGAACTTGTTGATGGTCATCATAATGGAGGATTCTGTAAGATGAGCCAAACGGGTCGAATAATCGATTAATGCATGGCAAATGCTTGTATTATAGTTAATTGGTCTTTTGTTATTGTTGATAAAAGACATAATGGAATACGAGAATTTAACATGTGGGCTGTTAGAATGAGAAATCTAAGAAATTGGTTTGGGCATAACAACCAAATCAGTCAAAACATATATTTGCAGAGGCTACCGTAAGTTACGGTATCCACCGTAACTTACGGTAGAGGCCAAAAGCCTTACGGTGGATTCTTCCTGAGTTACGGTGGACCAGAATTGTCAAGTGACTACCGTAACTTACGGTAGGCACCGTAAGCTACGTTACGGTAGAGCCTGGAAATTTTTTGGTAAATTTTGCATATTATAGCTAATCGAACCCGCTTTGATCGTAGTTTCGATTATGTAACATTTTTAAGTACTCTAATACTAATGTTTAATGTAAACATTTCAGTTTCTAAGTGTTCAAGGAATGCGGATGGCGATCAAGCAAGCTTTCAAAGAACCGAACACGAACTTTTGAAGCTTCCGCATAAATTAACCTTGTTTAGACAATGTTTATGATGTAACTAATTTGCTAAGTAACTTATGGATGTTTGAATTAGTCGGTAGTTGACTAATGTTTGTTGCCTTAGAACTTTACTTTTGGAACTTGTGTTTTGAATGGGATATCTTTTATATAAAATCTTAGGAGTTATTGTTAAATTCGTGTAGTAATTAAGATGGGTGTTACATGTAGATTCTTAAATTGCCGCTTTACAATTGAGGTCACTACTCCTACACATGAAAACTGGTCCCAAACTGGGTTGTACCCATCACTTATATCTAGTCATAACAACACACAGATGTGTGTACATCACTACCACAACATATCAGTTGAATGAACCACCGGAAAAATCACTACAAATTTTCCAATCACTCAAACTCAAATCCCTCGTTTCAAACTTTTTATAAAAAACTGTTATCCTAACTTTTATAAAAAAAAATTGTTGTCCATGATACACAAAGCTTTGTTGCCTAGTAGGCATCAGCATGTTCCAGACTTATATATGGACATATTATTGCAGTTGAAGAGGCAAATTGTTTATATACTTGATTCACATACAAATTGTCATATGATGTGTGATGGTCATGTTGTGTATTAATTTAACAGTCAACCTACATATATCACCTTTTAGCAGCCAATGTAATAGGTTTTTTAACATGTTAAGTGAAACTTCAACATCCACCAAGTTGGATGAGAGCTGCGGAATAAAAAGGCTATACTACAACCAACATAGAGAACTAAAATTATAGTCTACTTACGTTCTTTACGTATAAGGTGTGTAATAACTCATGTTCGTTGGTAGGCATTCATCAATTCAACAAACTCATTTTATAAATGGGGAAAGTGAATAGGGTGCTGTTAGACGCCTAAGCTTGTACGTCAAACTTATCAAAACTACGTAGTTTTAATTAAAAATCTCATCAAGTTCAATTAGAATACATCGATGTTCACAAATCATGTCCCTGCCATCCCTCGTTCGTATGCTTTTCGATATTTTTTCTGGTAAATCTTGAATCTTTTCCATTTATTCAAACATTGAAATCAAAAGTATAGTTTGTATTGATATCCTAATACGCTTATAACTCTCTGTTTTGTTTTCGTTTATTGATGAGCCTATGTTTTCCTTGATTGACTGTTCGTTTGTCTCATTATAAATATTTAGCCCTTTTGTTCTCTGTAATTAGAATAATTGATAGTACTAAAATACCCCAAAATTCTACCATGATTTAGCAATTCAATTATGTCTTTCAATCATATTACAACCAAGATGAGTAAAACTACCTACTAATTAATATGAAAATATACAACAGATCACGAGAGCATAAAATCATGAAGAATAAGTTGATTTAATAACCAACAGTTGAAGAGTGTGATCAATCAACAAAAAACATGTAATACATGAAATATACATGAAATCAATATATCAAGCTTGGTGAATATTCTTAACCTTTTCTACCTTGAGTGTTTCGGATGTGGCTTGGATTCCATCAGAGGTAGTGGTGTTTAGGTTTTAGACTTATGTGTAATGATTCGCAAAGAAGCAAAAGTAGGGTTCCATCAACAAGTTTAAAAGCAGACGAATGAAACATGATCTGTCTCAAGTTCGGTTTATACTTTTGTTATATACCCTTGAATCAATGACGAAAGTTTGAGGGCCGCCCTAGCAATTCTAAAGCTAATGAATGAAACAAGGATGTCATTTATGAAATGGGTATAAACATTGATGTATTCTAATTGAACTTGATGAGAATTTAGTTAAAACTACGTAGTTTTGATAAGTTTGACGTACAAGCTTAGGCGTCTAACAACACCCTATTCACTTTCCCCTTTATAAATTCCTTTAAACAACAATACTTTATATATCACAAACTACCTGTTCAACAATTAATTTCATCATCAGATTCAGAAAATCAGAAATAGACAATTTCCCAAATCGAATATCAGTTTTATCAATGAAAAACCCTAGAATTTAAACATCGAAGTAACATAAAAGAGCATTACCTACAAGTAAGAACACAAACAGGAAGACAATGGAACCCTAGTCTCCAGGTATGCCTAGGTGCTCTTTACCACTGTCGTCGTTCATCATCCGATAAGCCCTATAAACCCGTCAATCACATGAACCTTAATCTGTGGAGTGGACTCATCGCGTAACTTCCTGATACAGCCACTACCACACCACAACTGACGAAACAGTCATCACCATGAAGTTGACTGGAACGACTTACGCGCCTGATTAGGTCTTCATAGCTTGCCTCTTCTAATCTTATCTGTGTGTATGTGAGTTTCTGTAAAAGGGAGATGAGATGTAGGGGAAATCAAAGGAAATTAACTATGGGACGGGCGTTAAGAAACCCCATTCAACTATCTCACAATTTGAGTGAATTAAAATAAGAATCGTGGCATAATGGTAGGGAGATTTGCGTTCTTCAAAATAGAGACCCAAGTTCGATCCACATTTGTGCCACTTTGGTGGATTAGGCAATAATATATAGAGCCTAGCCTCCTTACAGTTACAGAGGTGTCAGGTTCTATTCTGAGCCCACCCAGGTTTTTGTCTCACCGTGTGTTATGTCAGAGAGTGTTCAGCTCTTGTGGTGGCACAACATCTATCAAGTGGCAGTCGGCTGTGTGGTTTCCTAGGAAAACACCCAAGCCAAACTCTGAAGCCAGCGTAGGTCCGTTTAAGACAACATCGTTCGGCCGGAATGGGGCAACGAGGCTCTCCAATTTGGGAGTGCGATGGCCTAATACAAGAAAGCCGCGTGGGCACAGTTAAGACAACATAGTCTGGCCGGAGTGAACAAAAAAACTCTCAAATTTAAAGAATATGGTAGCCTAATACAAAAAAGTAGTCGTTTAAAAAAAAAGCCTCATACATGAGAATCGTACTCTTTTGAACTACTTCTTTAATGCTATTTAACATATCAAATATTGCTTATTTTATTGTTTGATAAAAGTTGTTTTACGAGCCTTATTTTTATGTATTATCATATCAAAAGCACGGATGAAAAACAAAACCCCTTAACAAACGATAACCGAAAAACCAAAAAAAAAAAAAAAAAAAACGAGACACAATGTTCGAAGAAAATAGAAACCAAAAGTTGAGTCGAACACATTTATAAAATCGAATTGGTAGAAAACTCAACCATTAGAAACCGAATCAAAATGAACTTCTCATTCTATAGCTCTTAAAAACCAATGACACCCATGTTTCCCCTTATTAGTTAGTGTGGTAACACCCTTGAGGGCTAAATCAGGTGGAGTCCACCCTCAATGCACCAATCAACCCTTATAATTCAACTTTTAGTTAAATCACAACGTAATAGTTAAATAATGAATTAGTTAAAGCTTATTGTTTATATGACTAGCCTTAGGGGCAGTTTGGCAACATCTGAATGGTTAAGTGCTGAACCAGTACGAGGTCTGAACCACTAAGTGCTGAACCAGTAAGAGGTCTAAACCATTAAGAGCTTGTATAATGCTTAACCGTTCAGAGGCAAATGTCTAACCAATTCAAATTAGAGGTATTAACCATTCAGACTCTGTATAATGCTTAACCATTCAGAGGCAAATGTCTGAACTATTCAGACATCTACTCGTGAAACAAACAGTCGAACAAGTAAAAAGTCGTAGTGAACTAAAACGGATGGTCTAGTCGTATTGAAAAGAAAAGGGTAGATAATGTAAATAAGCGTAATGTTATTGATCATTTGGTGGATACAAGATCCAACCCAATTGGGTGGTACAGAATAATGAGCTGGATCTCATCGCATCTACCTTCCTCTGTAGCTGGCAATGCCCTTGTAATCATACGGGTCCACCCGAAAAGTTCACCCGTATATCCTCTCACATCATTCTGACCCACATTCGTAGACTTCATACTCATCGTCAATCAATCAAATTTGTTATCCACCAGATTCATCCTACTTCAATTTGAAACAATTTGTTTTGTCCTATTACGTTTCCCCAATTCGAATTGGCGGGAAATCGTTGTTATATATGGAAATTGAGTGGTGAGTTTGTAATTTGATTGAGAAAAAGGAGATGGGTGTTTCTGATAATTCGACAGGGTTGATATTAGCTGTGTTGTCTAGTGGATTTATTGGAACGAGTTTCATATTGAAGAAGAAAGGGCTTAAGCGTGCTGCTGCTGCCACTGGTTTCAGTGCAGGTATGTGTATGTGTGGTTTGATCTTCTAGTTTTGGGCTCATAGTTGCTATTTCTTCATATTGTGAGTTTTATTTTGTGGGTTTGCTTTGTGGATGTGAAATTTGATGGCTTTATGTTTAGTTTAAGGTTTATAATTTTGTATAGAAGGCCTTTTGTTGTGGATTATGTTTGTTTTCTAAAGGAAAAAACTAGATGATTAAAATCAGTTTTGCCCCAAATTTGCAAATCTAAGTTTCATGAGGTGATGTAGTGGTGGTCACTCTATTAGAAGTAGGGGTGTGAATTTCTGACACGATTCGAAAACACCACACGAATCTAACACGAAATTCGCGGGTTTAGGTTTATTCTAAACGGGTTCGTATCAGTTTCAGGTTGAACCCACCAACCCGTTTAGGTTAACGGGTCGGGTTCGGGTCAACCCGGTTAGGTTGGCGGGTTGACCCGTTTAGCACATTTATGTTGTATTAATTTTTTTACAGTATATTTTATGCATAATTTAAATAGAGTGTGTATTTTATGTCATAATTATAAACTTAAAAAGAGAAATTAACATGAGATTTTATAATTTAAATATTATTGAGTTATATACATTAGTGTTTCTAAGTGAATTTTAATTTTAATATATTAGTTTCATAAAAAAAGTTAAAAAGTTCAGGTTGAACGGGTCGTGTTCAGGTCAACCCACAAAACTTCGGGTCGTGTTCGAGTTAATATGTATGATACGATTTTCGGGTTCGGGTTCGGGTCGTGTTGAACCGTAAACACGACCCGTTTAGCACCCCTAATTAGAAGTGTTGGAATTCATGGAGTCTACCCGTTTAGCACTCCTTTTTTTTGCTGGGTAATGAATGCTAACAAAAAACACATGGAGTCTACCATTCAGATTTCCAATTTATAAAGGTGAAAATTTCGGGCTGAAAATTGATAAGATGCCATAAGTAAATATATATTTTTCGCGTCTTGGCGCAAGGTGACCTAGAGCGCATAGGCTTGCGCTTCATAGTACAAAAAGCGAGGAGTGAAAACAAGCGCACTTGAGGCACAAAAAGCGCAAAGAAAATCAACATAGGCAGGTGCACCTTTTGTAAGAGGGAAGGTTTTGTGCATCAAGATGTTGTGCATATAGCTCTTTATGTTGTACATATATGTTATTTATTTATTAAACCTTATATACGTCTAAAGTTTGGGTATTAATGCTAGAAACCAATGAGAATTAATAAAAAGAAATTATACAAATAAATTCCGCCATGGTTTTTGACCCTATCGCCTCGGTGCACCTCATGCTTTTTGGAACCAAGCCCAGCACAAGGTGCGCTTTACCTGATCAGGTTATTGGTGGCGTCCTTTGAGTCATAGTTGTCAATAGCGATTACTACGGTTCGCTATAGCGAATAGCGTGGCGTATAGGTCCATGCTCGCTATATGGTTAGTAGCGATGGATAGCAGCGTTTATTAAATATAGGTATAAAACAGCTGGATTTTAGGTTTTTATAAATATACATGTAAAATAGCGTATATACCAGGGTATTTTGATATAATATACACATTTTTTTTTTCTAGTGTATCGCTATTTATAAAATAGGGCCCATTATTTATCGCTATTCGCTATGTAGCATATAGGTACCTTGTCGCTATTCGCCATTAACAACTATGCTTTGAGTTTAACTCGGTAATGGGTTCTCACGCTTAAAAAAACTACTATATTATTCAAACATCCCCTAATTAACAAACATGTTGCAATAATAAAGTTGAGGGTCTGTTGTGTAATTCTTCCATAGTTGGGTATGTAATAGTTTAGGGACCGATATGTAAGAATGTTGTTAGTTGGTTGTTTGTTAAATACAGTTGAGTGGGTCACACCGTCTTTAGCTTGGGTTTTTGGGTTTCTGTCTCTAACTCTGAGCTTAACAATATAAAAAGAAAAAGATACGCACCAAATAAATTCTTGTGGTTCTATTACTTGGATATTTCATCATATTTTTTTTTTTTTTTGCTTGGCAATGAATGCTAAAGAAAACAGATTGAGATTTGAGTCTACAGGTTTCCAAGTTATAAAGATGAAAACTTACAATATTTAAAAGTCAATTTCGGATCGAAAATTGATAGGATGCCATAACTACATGTATATTTTTTAAGAGTTAACTGCCATTTTCGTCCCCGTGGTTTGTCCAATTATGCCAGTTCAGGCCAAATTTCAAATTTGTACCATTTTCGTCCGTGATATTCTTGAAACATGTCAGTTCCATCCAAAAAACTAAGTTTAAACCAAATAATTAGACAAATCACAGGGACGAAAATGGCAGTTAACTCATGCTTTTTTTGGACGGAACTGGCATGTTTCAAGAATGTCAGGGACAAAAATGGTACAAATTTGAAATTTGGTCTGAAGTGGCATAATTGGACAAACCACAGGGACGAAAATGGCAGTTAACTCATTTTTTAAAGTCTGAATCAGGCTCCGTATCCAACAATGTTCGTCTGTGTCATTTCTATTTGATGTGACATGTTTTAATCTTCTTTATGATTTTAGGACATGGAGGGTATACATACCTACAAGAACCACTTTGGTGGGCAGGCATGATTACAAGTAAGTTGCCAATAACCAAAAATATTACATATATAATGTTTTGACCCGTTTACTTGTTAATGGGTTGCCTTTATCTCAATAAGGCCAAACTGAATAAAGTTAGCTAAAGGTGGAATGGGTCAAACTGGTTAAAAGTCACCCGAAGTCTATCTTTTATGCATTAGCAACATTGTTTTCGTAATAAAAATCAATGCAACCTGATTGACAGTTTGACACACTTTAAATCATTATCCGACCCGCCTATCTTGCCACCTTTAAACAAAAGAACTCAATCTCACTGGCACACAAGCATAAACCTGTGTTACAAAAAAAAAAATAAAAAATAATAATAATAATAATAATAATAATAATAATAATAATAATAATAATAATAATAATAAAAAGCAAATAATGAGCTGTGTTTAATTTATGTTGGATTTTGATTACACATATAGTGATTGTTGGAGAGGCGGCCAATTTTGTTGCATATGCTTATGCTCCTGCTGTCCTTGTAACCCCACTTGGTGCTTTGAGTATAATCGTTAGGTAATACTTCCAAATCTAAATTTACATTTTTATTTTATATTATGCTTACACTTACGTTTATTAAACACGGTATGAATTACAAAATTTGAACAGTGCTGTTTTGGCGCACTTTTTGTTAAAAGAACGGTTGAAGCAGATGGGTGTTTTGGGATGTGTTTCATGCATAGTTGGTTCAGTAGTTGTTGTGATTCACGCGCCTGCGGAGTCTACGCCAACTTCTGTAGAAGAAATATGGAATCTTGCAGTTGAACCAGGTTGGCTTAATATGATGATCAGGGGTTTAAGGTTGATGATGCTCAGTGTGAGAGAGAAAAAATTAGTTTTTCTTTAGTTTTTAATATATGGGTAATTTGGTCATTTCACCCAAACTTAATAGAATAAATGGATGGGGTTAACGGAGGTGGACTGTAATTGTTACGAAAGTGAAACCACAGGGACCGTTTTCGCAAATTTTAAACTAATGGACTGAAATAATGATTTTTGACAAACCACAGGGATGAAAAACGTAATTAACTCTTTTTTTTTTTTTTTTTTTGCGGGATGTTCCAAATATGGCACATTCAAACACTCCATAAAACTAATATAGCCATCTCTAGTTACCAATACTTACTAGTTTATATTTGTCAACAGCATTCCTAATATACGTAGCAGCTACATTGTCACTAGTAGCGGCTCTCGTGATGCATTTTGAGCCTCGCTATGGGCAGTCAAACATATTAGTATACTTGGGGATCTGTTCTCTAATGGGTTCTTTAACGGTAACAATTCATAATTAATTAATTTATTTTTGAGTAAATTACAAAAATTGTCCTTTATGTATGTCACTTATTGCAAACTATGTCCTTTATCTTCAATAATTACAAAAAACGTTCTCGATGTTTGCAAACCCTTACAAATTATAGCCTTTAACCCTAACTCAGTTAATTTTATGTGGTTAAATCTGACCAAATGGACCCCACATGAGGGTATTTTGGTCATTTTACTCATGTGGGGTCCATTTGGTCAGATTTAACCACAAAAATTAACTGAGTTAGGGCTAAAGGACATAACTTGCAAGGGTTTGCAAACATCGAGTACGTTTTCTGTAATTATTGAAAACAAAGGACACAGTTTGCTATAAGTGACATACATAAAGTACGATTTTTGTAATTTACTCTTTATTTTTTTGAAAATGTTGTCTTATGATTCTGAGTGTTCATTTTGTAGGTTGTAAGCATAAAGGCAATTGGCATTGCAATAAAGCTTACTCTAGAGGGAATCAGTCAGATCGCGTACCCTCAAACTTGGGTCTTTGTCACTGTTGCTGTGCTGTGTGTGATTACACAGTTGAATTATCTTAACAAGGTAAATGACCATTTTACCCTTGCACTTAAGTTTTGTGTTAGTTAGAAAAAAGGTAAATGACCATTATACCCTTCACGCTGATTCCCATGACGCGTCTATTTGCAGGCATTGGATACATTCAACACAGCAATTGTATCCCCTATATATTATGTGATGTTCACTTCTTTAACAATCGTTGCAAGTGTGATTATGTTCAAGGTATCAATCATCTCCTGATTCACAAATTCCTCATCTTTCTTTCGGATATTTAACAACAAATAATTTGTGTTTTCGCATGCAGGATTGGAAAGGTCAGAGCGTTAGCGATATAGCGTCTGAAATATGTGGATTCATTACCGTTCTTTCGGGAACGATTGTTCTTCATTCCACAAGAGAACAAGAACCATCTCCAGCACCAGGTATGTTCTATTTATAAATATGTTTAATCAATTCTTATATTCTTTTATAAATATCCGCTGCTACTTTTTGCAGGAACGGTAACATGGTATGATCAAGATCCCACAAAAGCCGTCGAGGAGGATGAACATCTAATCACTGTTCATAATTCTGATTATTTTGACTAGAAATATTGTTTGAAGCTTCTATAGAAGACATGCAATCGGGTTGGATCAACGTGCTTGACACAGAAGATAATCAAAGAGTGTATCAACTCAGATATGAGATATCAACTGATTAATTGGTGCAAAGTGTTCTGCTATTTCGCGGTTTGTACATATTTTTTGTCTTCTCTTTTTCCCGAGTATAATTCTAGTTTAAGCCATGTGGTGTTCGTTGTGTAAAGATATTATTTTCCTTTCTTTCATACACATCAAGTTTATACAAAGATGTACTTCCATGAACCCACCTTGTCAACACACGGATCTCTTCACTAGAAACAATACTCGTTGTCAAAACCTTGTTAGTCTCAGTCTCCATCCATTGATTCCACTTGCTCCGAGATCACCAGTCACGTAGCTATCTTTTTAAGCTTTTGTGTAGAACTTGGTCTCCTATTAAGTTCAACTGTATTCCTAATATTCATATAGATTCAAATGACTTGCAAGCAACTAAACATAAGATTATGAAGACAAAGAACATTTTGTATTCATCTTAAGATACCTTTTATAAAATGATTTTGAAATAGTTTTGGTCGTCCCTTGTGCAAATGAGGGCATCCACTATTTAATTTAGATGCTTCCAAGTTCTATATAATTCTAAGGAAATATGTATATACATACATACATACTTCTTTAAATATTAAATACCCATACACTTTTATGTCATACCTAGATTTTTTAATGCCATCTTTTAAGGAGTGCAAATTGGCCTCTGGATCCTACCTAAAATAATTTGAGAATTCGGGCATGGCGATAAGAATTTAAATGGGCTGTTACATAATGGAAATTTCAATAAACACATTGGGTGGGCTCAAACGAATTCTAGTAAGTTTATCCAATATCCTTCATTGGCTGGGCTCCACAAAACCCAAACATGCAACTTTTTAAAGTTAGGCCCAAAGGTGTTACTCTGGGCCTCTGGTCAACCACAAATCTATATCTATTCTATAGTTACTACAGAATAAAAGTAAATCAACAGAGGACACTAGGGTAACTTTCTAGAATAGTAACCAAGTTTTAAAAGTGTTACAATTAGGTCATTCAAGTTTTAAAAGTATTCCAATCAGGTCACTCAACATTCATTTTTCACTAAAATTAAGGGATTTTTCATCCATTTCATAGCTAACCGTGGTTATGTGGATTTTTGTTTATTGTTTCCCTTTTATTTGATGCTAACGTCGAGTGACACATGGAAAAAATGGCATGACTCGATTTGAATTTTAAGTTATTTAGTTGGGACAAAAACGATATGAATGACCTAATTAGAACACTTTTAAAACTTGGTTACTATTCTCAGATATTTTCCCTATATTATTTAGTGAATCCTTAGCTTTATTTTCCCGTCTAAACCCAATAACTCATTTAATAAATGTTTTTTGTTAATTTAATTTTAAAATATCAGTTTTGACTTAATTTTTTAACATTTCAAAAATGTTGATATAATTTGTTTTCTCTTTAATTTGATTTAATTTCATTTATTGTTTTCTAACTATGAATTCTGTTACTTATTTTCTCAGAAAACGTTTTATTTTTTTATTTATATTATATATTATCTCTTTAATGGATTAATTTAGCGTTTTCAAATTTCGAATTGAGTTGCTCTGTTTTCTTCAATCACCATAAAAATCATATTATATATGTATAAGAATCTAACTGATTAAAACATCAGTTTTTTTAATCATTGTCTGTGTGACTTGAATTCAAGACCTTCCCTTCTAACCCAAGTGTATAAACAATTTGTCTTTGCCAATTGATCACCACACCATTGGTATTAACACATTCCCGTTTTATTCCATTTTTAATAAGATATCTTATGTATTACTAAAACATATACACATTTTATCAAAATACTAATAAAGGCTTACTTATTATTTTTCAGACTTTTTATTCAAATTGTATTGATTCAAACGGTTTTCCCTTATATAGAATTTATGTAATGCGTAATATCAATTATCTTACGCATTAAAATATTTTTTTAATAATGTGTAATACACGAAGTTTTAGCCTAGTTAACTATCTGTTTATAATCATTATATTTTTTATTTAAAGGGTAAAATAGTCATTTGGTACAAAGTTACTTTTTAACGAAGGTTATAGCATTCTTAATTAAATCTCCATCTTTTATCTTTAAAAATCATATTTCTTTTGATTTATGTCTAACTTTAAATTTACCTCTCAGATATGATTCTTTCTCTATAACTATATTATTTTTGCTTTTAAGATTTCTATCTTTTTCTTCCATTGGTACAAACCAAAATGCTCGAGGTATAAACCAAAATAATTAAGTACAATCTCTAAATTTTGGATATGTAAATAGTGAATATCTATATATAGAGATTCAATATAGCATTTTTTTAACATTTAGTGATAGAGATGAAGATTGAGATTCGGATGAAAATGAAAAATAAGAGAAATTGTTAAAATGTTATGGTGATTATAAATCATTCATATCGGCTTTCTATTATTTATTGTATCCTGATGGGCTACTGGTTTTTGGAGTGGGCTGGTAACATATGGGCCCAGGTTTTGTGTCGGTTGTTATTCTATTGGAGTTGTTTTGAACAGGTTGAATAGTTGAGGGGGCTATGTGAAAGGTTTCAGGGATCGCGATCATCTTGTGCAATAGATTTAGACTGGAGTGTAACTTTTATGGTTGAAGGATATGAAAGGGCTTAGTCTGCCTTGAGACATCATTCACCCCCATTAACTTTTACGCACACTTTTCTCTGTATTGTATTGTTAGGGTTTGTAGTTGTTGATCTGTTACAGATCATTGCTGTTATCTCTTATCTGTATTTCAGAGAGATTGTACTTCTGGTATTGATGATCATCAGTGGATGATCATCAGGATATTCTCTGTATTTTTTTGGTTGTTGTTGATCTTACAATTTGTAAGATTTTTGGGTTCTTGGGGGGTAACAGTTTTGGGTTGGATAAATAAGAGTTTGTTACCGTTTTTGTCGCTATTTCTTTGTGTTTGTGTGATTGATCTTCATACCATTGCTGTTAATAGAAATCATCAAAATTTGGAGATGGAAATAAAGATAGAGAGTTCAATGTGAGTAGTCTTAGTGTTGAAACCTAAAAATCTCAACATGCAACCTTTAAAATCAATTTCATTATGATTTTGATGTAATTGTTTACAAACATTTTCTCTAAAAATTAATTTCATATTTCAAGTTTCATCTCTTTTTCTTCATTATTTACATTGTCTTTTTCTCAAAAATCAAGTTCATATTTCAAGTTTCATGTCTTTTCCTCAAGCATTCTTGCCCTGGATCCCCAGTCATTTTGTTTCTGGTTCCCATCATCACGTTGCAAGTTTAACAGGTCCAGTCTTCAAGACCTCCCGAGAAAGTAACTTACCTTTTCTATGAGACGG
Source organism: Helianthus annuus (assembly GCF_002127325.2). Lineage (NCBI taxonomy): Eukaryota > Viridiplantae > Streptophyta > Magnoliopsida > Asterales > Asteraceae > Helianthus > Helianthus annuus. The sequence continues at coordinate 69,312,066 of NC_035449.2, forward strand.
TTACCTTTCCCGTTCGATAATGTCAATTTTTAGGTCGTAGTTTCCCAAATCACCTTGCTCTTCTTCAATTCTTCTAACTGATTCAATAACAGAGTCCCTACAGCCCCTGATTTGAATTAGCTCAAGCGTTGGTATTTCTCCAATTTCAAGGGGGATCTCTTCAAGATTCCTGCAATTGGTAATTTGTAATTGTCTCAAACACGGGAAGCTTTCACTATAGGCTTCCCACACTTTGATATTTAACCACTCAAGATTCAATAATTTTAGCTGTGGAAACTCTTGTCCATTTGTGTTCCAGCAGCTTCCTTCAAAGGCATGGGGGTGTAGTTTGAGATGCTGGAGATTAGGTAACGACTGAATGATTGACATTTCACTCCATGGTAGACGACACTTTTCTAGTGTAAGTGTTTTCAATGATGTTGGGAATGTAATGCGCTCCACCCGTCTTTCAAAGTCGCCAACTAATGAGAGCTTTTCAAGGAAGGTGAGAGATTTGAAGTCATTTTGCTCATCTGAGCATGTACAACATGTATGTTCCTTAATGTTTGGAAAACACTTTTGAAAATTAGCTACCCCTTCTCCCAAACTTATATATGAAATAGTTTGCAAATTCATTGGTTTTTCAATGGACGGAAGGGAAATAACTTGGCCCCGCAAATGCCTCAGATTTACCAAATTTGATATGTTACTAGGTAAATCTACACTATACTCTTCTGTAACATAAATGAGGGTTTGAAGACCCCATAAATTGCATATTGAAGATGGGAATCCTTCTGATTCTTTCCAAATTTCAAGATACCTCAAGTGAACTAGTAGTTTGATGGCTTTGGGAAAATCATTCAGTCTGCATTTGTGTAGCTTTAACACTCTAAGTAGCACAAAGGATCGGAATTGCTTTGCAATGTCTTCCACGAGGAATCCTTTTTTACCAAAAATCAAAACCGATCGACAGTTTTCGGCAGACGGAACCATTATACCATTATTTGTGAACATACATTCTACCTTATATGGTCGTTTCTTAACCTGATCAAGTTGAGAGGTATTTGTTTTAAGGATGAATCGCTCTTCCTTGGCTTTTTTCAAGCATAGCTCCCTAACAAGATCATGCACTTTACAAGCTTTCACACTTCCAACTGACTTCCACCTGTCTACAATTACAAGATTTCTGTCAACTAGATCCATTAGGTAACCCTCTCCAATATCCTCCAACCTTCTATTTCCATCTTTTTGAATGAATCCCTCAGCCACCCATAACCACATCAGCCTTTTTACTTCAAACTTAAAGTCTTCTGGGAAGCCACCAAGATAAAGAAAGCACTCTCTCAAGTGCAGAGGAAGATGATTGTAACTTAAACCTAATGTTTCCATGCATCCATTCTGGTCACCAACAATGTACGAACCGGTCCTCTTAGCAATTTCCTCCCAAAACTTTTCACTCCATGCTTCTCTTGCTAGAACTCCAGCAATGACAACCACCGCAAGTGGTAATCCTTGACAATGTTCTACTATTTGCATTCCACGTTTAATCGACCATTCAGGGCACTCATTGCCTTGGAACACCTTTTGACATAACAACTCCCAGCTTCTTTCATTGTTCAAGTATCCTAAGTGATGAGTGAGTCCATCTAAATTAGCATGCTTAGCAACTTCAGTGAGGCGACTGGTGAGCAGAATTCGACTTCTATTGTTATCATGGGGGAAAAAGGATTTCAGGTTATCCCATGTTTCTATTTGCCAGACATCATCCATCACCATCAAATATCTCTTACCAAATAGGTGTTTGTGCACTAGTTCACGAAGTCGAGAGTCACTGGTCTTTTCAAGGTCTAGTGGGGCACAGATGGATTCCAGAATTTGAATCAACACAGCCCGCTTATCATATGTTTGAGAAACAGTGACCCATACACGGACATGGAAATGATGCCTAACATATCCATCATTGAATACTTTGGTGGCCAGGGTAGTCTTTCCAATTCCTCCCATACCAACAATAGAGACAACATTCAGCTTCTTTTGATCTTCCACAAGCTTATCTCTTATGAGCTCAGCATCACGATCAATCCCCACAAAGATTTCATCCAATAATTTCTTGGATCCTAGTGAATTTCTGGATATGGAAACTGGAGCAGATTGATTTAGTGTTCTTTCACGTCTTCGAGATGACCCCACCTTCATGTTATCCATGATCATACTCATCAATTCCACCTCGACAGACTTTAATGATCTCCTAACATCATCAAGATTTAAGGAAGGGCTAAAATCCTCAGATGTAGGGAAATCTTTTGTAGTATTCCTGATGTGAACACCGGATAGAAACAGATCTACGTTATACTGTGCCTCTTCTGCTGCGTCTATGAATCTTTTCTTCAGATCACCAACCTTTTGGAGGTCATGTAGGTCTTGATGTTGGTCGATGAAAAGGGTTTGGATCATGGAGCCCAGCTCTTCATATAGAAGTTGGAGTTGAGGCCTTTCACTCATAATTTCCGGGTTGTTGATCGATGGAATGTCGTCGCAGTTAATAAGCTGGTTCAACTTATCCATGAACATCTGTATACCTGCATATGCCATCTTTAATCAGCCTTTCTAAAAATAACAGAATTAGGCAAAGAGAGTTTGAGAAGAGGTTTAAAGATTCTAGTCAAATTACTTGGGTTGTGAATGTAAATTGCTCAAAGTATAAGAGTCAAATTATTGAAAGGGTGAATCGCTCTCATCATTCTCAAATAATTGATAGGTTAGATGAACTGCCCACAAAATTACAACAATATATATAATATATTAATAATAGAAATAATGCTTCCAATTTTTTTTTAAATCTAATGATAGTAATGTAATAATATAATTATCTGTAGTTTAAATTAAGGATGTATAAACTATAGTAGAATGCCGACCATTAGCCGCCCTATTGCTGTCGCATTACTTGTATGGAGCAATTGTTTTGCTCTAAAAGAATCTATACTGTATAATAAAGAGTAAACTTCCGTTTTACTTCCTGTGGTTTGGTCACTTTAACGGTTTTGCCTTAAACCTTTAAAAATAGCCATTTTACTCCCTGATGTTTTGGTTTTGTTGCCGGTTTGTTCCCTGTGGGGAGCAAAATGGAAAAACAAACAATTTGGATGGAGTTAGAGGCGGGGATCAAACTGGCAAAAAAACTGAAACATCAGGGAGTAAAATGGCTATTTTTAAAGGTTTGGAGCAAAACCGTTAAAGTGACCAAACCACAGGGAGCAAAATGGAAGTTTACAATATAATAAAAGAAGGGTGAGAATCAAATAGGAAGTTTATTTTGTTTAGAAAGGATAGGAAGTAATAGGATTAGGACATGTGGCAAAATTTAAAATAATGAGGAAGTGTATTTTAGTCAATCTTATCATTTCTTCTTCCTTCTTATCCCCAGTAACTTCAAAACCCACCATCTTCAACCATTTCTTCACTTTCTATCTCAATAATCACTACATTATAGTGCGATTTTCGTCACCAATCAATGATTCAAACACCTGATCAACGTGTTCTTCAGCTTTTTTGAAGAAACCCAGTATAATTTCATACAAAATCTCGTTTTTTCCGGTGATTTTGAAGATAATCACTCGATCCGTTCGATTCGATCGCTTATAAGTGTTTCAATCATTCAAATTTCGTCAATCGTTGAAGAAATCGGCTTCGATCCATGTAAGAAATTCTTTAATTTTATTTTTACGATCTGGGTTTTTAAGTTAGTCATTGCGTTTTACGATCTTGGCGGGGGTCGGGGGCAGCGCCCCTGGTAGCAGGGTCCAAGGGGCAGCCTCTGGAAAACTGCATTCGTAGACAGCCTTTTGATCTCCTACTTCCCGGTTCAGACAATTCACAAACAAAACTATTGTCCTGGTTCAATGCGTTTTAGAGATAGAACACTTTCTTTGGTGTTTTTAGACCATTGTGTTTTAGAACTAAGACATTTTTATGTGTTTTCTGGCCATTGCGTTTTAGAAAAACACATTTTGAAGTGTTTTAGTCATTGCGTTTTAGGTAAAACACATTTTTAGGTGTTTTCAATCAATTGTGTTTTAGAGACAACACTTTCTTTTGTTTTTTTAGGCCATTGCATTTTAGAAAGGAGACATTTTTAAGTGTGTCCTAGCCATTGCGTTTTATAAATAAGACATTTCTTTGTGTTTTTGGTGCATTGCGTTTTAGGTAAAACACATTTTTATGTGTTTTCAGTCGATTGCGTTTTAGAAAACAAACATTTTAAGTGTTTTCTGGCCATTGCGTTTTAGAAATAAGAAATTTCTTTGTATTTTTGGTGCATTGCGTTTTAGGTAAAAACACATTTTTATGTCTTTTCAGTCCATTGCGTTTTAGAAAGTACATTTTCTTTTATGTTTTTAGGCTATTGCGTTTTAGAAATAAGACATTTCTTTGTGTTTTTTGGCCATTGCGTTTTACAAATAAGACATTTCTTTGTGTTTTTGGTGCATTGCGTTTTAGAAAAATGTCATTTTTTAGGTTTTTTTTCCATTGCGTTTTACGCAACTGGGTTTATTCCATTGCGTTTTACGCAACTGGGTTTTAGAAAAAAAATTTCGAAAATATAGCAATAGTATACTCGTTTTAAAGATTAAAAAACGCTCGTTTTTTTTGTGCAATTTTTATAAAAAAAAATAATGTCGTATGAAAGAGTTATTAACATTTAAAAAATGGTGGGAATTGGAGGAGAGAGAAACTATTGCCTTGGATTAACTAGAATGCCCCTAAACAAACTCACGCGCCTCTTTTCTTCCCTTCAATTTCCCTCATTTAATCTTAGCCATTGATTAAATAAATGGATGGTCAAGATTACTTCCTAGCCTTCTTAGCCAAATAAACTTCCTATTATATCCTAACCCAATAAAAGAAACCAACAGAGGGATACTTGTCATTATTCTAGAGCATCCTTAAGGTTAAATAATTATTATTTAATTTAAATTATTAAATATTAATTAGATTAATATAAATCTTATCAACTATAAATTATTGGTATAAACTTAACTTCAAATCAAATCGTAAAGTCTTATATGAACTAAAAAGGTTGTTTCACTTAACAGTAAATAAACATGCATATTATCTATTGTTAATGTTAATGTTAATGTTATTATTGTTAACTATGAGAAATTATATTAAACAACTTATTAATCAAACTAAAAATTTAAAATAGTATTAACCTAATTTAAAAAAAATAAGAGATAAGAAACTAAGGATAAACAGTTAAGTTGAATTATTAGGAGTATTTATTTATCAACATTTAATTTAACTTAGAAAAAACAAAGATACGAATTTATCATGCAAAACATATTTTTTTAGCAATATTCTTTTAAGGATAAACAACATATTTTTTAGCAATATTCTTTTAAGGATAAACAGTTAAGTTGAATACATACGAGTACTAGGTTAGAACCCCATATATTACAAGGGATTGCTATTTGTTAGTAATCTTTAGTGTTATAATTAGAATTATAATAATTGTAATTTAACTTTTATAAATAGTTTGAAATATGAAAAAAGGTCATGCTCGATTGGAAAACAATGGAAGAATTGGTATTTGTTAATAATCTTTTACTGTTATAATTAGATTTATAATAATTGTAATTTAACTTTTATAAATAGTTTGACCCGTGTAATACACAAGGTTTTTAAAGATATAATTTTTTATTATTATTTGCTATATAAAATTAGATTTATTCGACCCGTACAATACACAGATTTTTTTTAAATATAACTTTTTATTATTTAGTATATAAAATTACATTTCTTCCACCTGTGAATACACAAGGTTTTTTTTTAATATAACTTTTTTATTGTTTGGTATATAAAATTACATTTATTCAACCCGCACAATAAACGAGGTTCTTAAAGATATAATTTTTTATTGTTTAATATATAAAACTAGCTTACAACCCCGTGTATTACACGGGTTGAGTAACGAAAAAAGTAAATTATAAACTTGTATATAATCCTTATTAATGAAATGACTTATTTAGATAAATTAGTAAAAATAAAGAACAGTTACATTTTCGTTACTTGTACATGTGATTTGATACTTTATTAGTAATTATAGTTTATATCCAAATAATATATTTTATCTTAACAAATATATATGGTTAGTGTAAAATGAAAACTTCTACAAGTTGTGGGAACTTAGATAACTCAACCTTACAAAAGGTTTTTTTTTTGAATTTTTTACAGAGGGTGTGAATAAACGGTTAGAGACTCAAAGTGTTAAACTTTTTGATTTTGGATTCAAGTGGTTAAAACCACTAAAACATAGGGACTAAAAAAGTAATTTACTATTAATTAAATTTAAAATTATACGTTTGATCTCTAACTATATTAAATAATATTATACTTATTATATTATTTGATACATTTATATCTGTTATAGATAATTATTATTTAAATTTGAATTTAGACGTTTATCTCTAACTATATTAATTAATATTATATTATATTTTGTGTATAAAATTAATATGTAATACTATTATTAAAAGGGAGGAGGCACCAGAGAGTGACACGTGTACAAACAGATTTTCGTTTATTAGTATAGGAAGATTATATTTATTCAACACGTGTAATAAATGAGGTTTTTAAAAATATATTATTTTTTATATAGTACATAAAATTATATTTATTCAACACGTGTAATACACGGGCTTCTGACGTAGTATTAACCTACATATACAAAAAGCAAGTGAGGGAATAGTGCCAGGCAGCTTGCCTGGCACTTCCCTATTGGACGACTCATTTTTAATTTACTTTTAGTCCCAGCCTAAAATTACGGTTTCGTCCTTTGTTTAAAATTATGTTTTTGCTCTAATTCAAAAGATAATTATATTTTTGCCCTGGCTAAAAATTTACACTTTTGCTCTCAGTTCAAAAACTCATTTCTAATTCTACTCCCAGTTTAAATTTACGGTTTCGCCCTCCGTCTAAAATTACGCTTTTGCCCCCCTTCAAAATAAAAATATGTTTTTGCCCCTAGCTCGAAATTACGATTTTGCCCCCAACTCAAAATTACGTTTTTGCCCACAGTTCAAAATAAAATTATGTTTCCCCCATAGCTAAAAAATATGATTTTTGCCCTCAGTTTAAAATTATGATTTCGCCCCCAGTTCAAAATATTTTTACGATTTTGCCCTCTGTTCAAAATTATGATTTTGCTCCCATTTCAAAATTTACGATTTCTCTCCATGTTAAAAATTATGATCTTGCCATCGTTTTACTTTTTTTTTTTTTTTTTTTTTGCAAAACTATAGTACTGTTTTATTTTGCTTGGTTGACTCAATGTAACTTTTATTGTCTCAAACAGTTGTCTAACACTCGCTCATTGGTCCTGACAAATTAGTATTTTACCACCAGCTCAAAATTATAGACCTGTTATTGTTTTAACTTTTTAGTAAAATTATGGTAGTGTTTTCGTTTAATTGGTTGTCTCGATGTATTTTTTTAGATCGTGTTATAAGTAGTATGTACAAGTAACCTAAATACATGCATACATGTTATGAAACTAAGAAATATTTGATTTAACGCCCTGCAACGCAGGTGGGCATAGGTGTAATTTTTATTCGTTCAGGCATGCCTGGTACATGCTCATTTGTCCTGAAAAATTTCAATTTTGCTCCCAATTTAAAATTATAGTATTTCCATCGTTTTAGTCTTTTTTTTAGTAAAAGTATGGTAGTATTTTTGTTTTAATTTGTTGACTCGATGTAATTTTTGTTGAGATCATGTTATGAGTAGTATGTACAAGTAACCGAAACACAGACATGTATGTTATGAGAGAGAAATATTCGGATTATTGCCCCGCAACGCGGGCGGGGCAAAAACTAGTTAATTACTATAATACTATCACAAATATTAAATTGCAAAACTACCTAACCGGAAAGTAGCAAACGTAAATGACAAGTAACATTGTTTTGTGGAACATAGAAAATGGTATGACGATTTCTTTTATAAACCTTTACTTTTAACACGAGTTAAATGTCATTTTAATTACTGTGGTTTGGGATATTTTATCAGTTTAGTTTAAATATTTCATTTTTCGTCTGTGTGTCCAAAAAAGTTTCACCGTTGCCATTTTAGTCTACTGGGTTAACTTCATCTATTTTTTCTGTTAACGAGAAGGGCAATTCAGTCGTTTTATATGTAATTCTGTTAACTAGAAGGACAATTTGGCCATATAAAATGACCGAATTACCCTTCTCGTTAACAGAAAAAATGGATGAAGTTAACCCAGTGGACTAAAATGGCAACAGTGAAACCTTTTTGGACCCACATGCGAAAAATAAAACTTTTGGACTAACCTAGCAAAATGGCCCAAACCACAAGGACTAAAATGACATTTAACTCCTTTTAACACAGATTAAACTTTAAAACTAACTTAGGGTTGAAATACAAACAAAACTAGCGGAATTCTCCCGTGTGTTGGGGTGGAAACATAATTCCATTATCTGTATCAGTACAGTACGGTATTGATACGCGGTATGACAACCGAAAGATGTAACTCAAAAATAAATTCGTAGTATGCCAAAAAAGATATCGACATGTGTTTTACGTCGATCAAATGCTATAAAAATGAATATGAGTAACAGTTTAAATTATATCGGTACCAGAATCGACGTGGAACCAATACTCACTATAACTTTTTTTAACGACAGATGTCATTTCTACTATACTTTACACCAATAATCTCTAAATGCTCCCCCTGCTGTAGTCGTAATACTCGGCTCGTCGCTACCTTGATTCAAAAGGTAACCGATGGGTCCACCCCTAAAGTTAAAAATAAAACAAATAAAAAAGGTAAAATAATAATAATAAAACAGGTGGCTCCACCCCTCATCTTATTTTCACCATCAAACACCCCTAACCACCACAACACCACCTCAACGCACCAGAAAAACATAAACCATCAATCATCACAAACCACCACCACTTCGTCTTCAACCTTCAACCATCAGCCACCATCAACCATCACAAACCACCACCACCACTGCAACATTCACAAACCACTTGTAACCTCTACCACCTCCCTAAACGACAACCAACAACAAATGCCACATCAAGATGTTCTTTGTTTGCCCAAAACTACCATCTTTTACACATAGGTATCTCATATTCATCAAATTCATAGTTTAATCTTTCGTAATTACACCGCAAGAATATGGAAAATTACAAAAATCAGAAACCCTTTTACTTGTTGATACGTTCATACCCAAACTAGGTTAGAACCCCGTGTATTACACGGGTTGAATAAATGTAATTTTATATACAAAATTAAAACAATTATTCTTTAAAAATCTCGTTTATTACACGGGTTGAATAAATGTAATTTTATATATTAAATAATAAAAAAAAATATATCTCTAAGAACCCCATGTATTGTACTGAATAAATGTAATTTTATATACCAAATAATAAAAAAATATCTCTAAAAACCATGTGTATTACACGGGTTTAATAAATGTAATTGTATAAACTAAATAATAAAAAAAGTTATATCTTTATAAAACCCATGTATTGTACGGGTTGAATAAATCTAATTATATATACTAAATAATAAAAAAAATTGTATCTTTAAAAATACTGTGTATTACACGGGTTAAATAAATGTAATTTTATAACCCTGTGTATTACACCGGTTGGATAAATGTAATTTTATAAACTAAATAATAAAAAAGTTATATCTTTATAAACCTCGTGTATTATATGGGTTGAATAAATCTAATTATATATACTAAATAATAATAAAAAGTTATATCTTTAAAAACACCGTGTATTACATGGGTTAAATAAATGTACTTTTTGTATAGTAAATAATATGCTATTGGATTCGGTTAAAAAATCATAAATTTGGTTCGGTTTAATTCGAATCGAATCATAAACTTGGTTAAGTTTAATTCGAATTGATTAGAACCCCAATTTGAAAAAACCAAAAACAGAATTATATTATTCGCTTCTCTTCCTATTTAGTTTTTTTTTTTAGTTTGGTTTAATGTCTAATAAGTTATTTTGTATATTTTGTTTGTACCTTAAATTTTTTATATGAACGTATTATTGTTTTTTTAAGTTTAAGATTATTGTTTTGTGCTATTATTTAAAAAATATCTTAAATTTATAATTTAAATTTGAAGATAATATTTTATTAGAAAAAATAGAATGATTCTATCCAACATTCAAAGTAAGATAAGATTTAATATTAATTGATTATTTATTATTTAATTAATTGATATAAGATAATATGAAAATACAGGAAATTAAAACGTAGACGCCTTCAAAGAATGACATGTGTCCCAAAGTTGGTTTCTTTTATTATATAGTATAGATAATGGTCATGAAGTAATCTTGATCATCTATTTATTAATAAAGGGCTAAGATTAAATGAGTGAAATTAAAGAAAAAAAAGAGGCGTGTGGGTTTGTTTAAGGGCATTCTAGTCAATACAAGGCAATAGTTTCTCCCTTCTCGAATCCCCCCCTATTTTTTAAACGTTAATAACTCTTTCATACGACATTATTTTTTTATAAAAATTGCAACAAAAAAACGAGCGTTTTATTATCTTTAAAACGAGTATACTATTGCTATATTTTCGAATTTTTTTTGAAAACCCAGTTGCGTAAAACGCAATGGACAAAAAGCGTAAAAAATGACTTTTTTTTTTCTAAAATGCGATGGACAAAAAACACAAAAGAAATGTCTTATTTCTAAAATGCAATGGTCAGAAAACACAAAAACAGGTCTTTTTTCTAAAACGCAATGGCCTAAAAACACAAGAGAAAGTGTTCTTTCTAAAACTCAATGGACTAAAAACAGATAAAAATGTGTTTTACCTAAAACGCAAGGGACTAAAAACACTTCAAAATATGTTTTTCTAAAACGCAATGGACAAAAAACACATAAAATATGTTTTCCTAAAACGCAATAGACAAAAACATAAAAGAAAGTGTTTTTTTTTTCTAAAACGCAATGGACTAAAAAACAATAAAAATGTGTTTTACCTAAAACGCAATGGACTAAAAACACTTCAAAATGTGTTTTTCAAAAACGAACTGGACCCAAAAACACATAAAAATGTGTTTATCCTAAAACGCAATAGACAAAAAACATAAAACAAAGTGTTTTTTTTTTCTAAAACGCAATGGACTAAAAACACATAAATATATGTTTTACCTAAAACGCAATGGACTAAAAACACTTCAAAATGTGTTTTTCTAAAACGCATTGGACCAAAAAACACATAAAAATATGTTTTCCTAAAACGCGATAGATAAAAAACAAAAAAGGTGTTTTTTTTTTTCTAAAACGCATTGGACTAAAAACACATAAAATGTGTTTTACCTGAAACGCAATGGACTAAAAACACAATAAAATGTGTTATTTCTAAAACGCAATGGACTGAAAATACAAAAAAAAAAAAAAACTGTTTTTTCATTCCTTTATAAAACGCAATGACTCAATTCAAAAACTCAGATCGTAAAAATGCAATTCAAAATTTTCTTACATAGATCGAAGCCAATTTTTTCAGATTTCTTCAACGATTGACAAAATTTGAATGATAGAAACACTTATCAGTGATCGAATGGAACGAATCGAGTGATTTGCTTCAAAATCACGGGAAAAATGAGATATTATATGAAATTAAACTGAGTTTCTTCCAAAAAAAAGTTGAAAAACACGTTGATTGGGTGTTTGAATCATTGATTGGTGACGAAAATCGCACTATAATGTAGTGATTATTGAGATTGAAAGTGAAGAAAAAGTTGAAGATGGTGGATTTTGAAGTTACAGGGAGAAGAAGGAAGAAGATTAGATAAAATTGACTAAAATACCTTTCCCCTTTATTTTAAATTTTGCCAGATGTCATAATCTTATTGCTTTCTATCATTTCTAGCCAAAATTAACTTCATATTTGATCCTCTCCCACCCAAATTAATCATCATCTTCCTCGTAGCAAGATAAGAAAACGTGGGCTATGATGTCAAGAAGGAACAACATAGAGGCTCTCCCTGCCATCAGTTATTAGATCCATGATGTTTGAATTAAGATCTCGTTTCTGATTGATTGGCTTGTGAATGAACAAACTCTTCTTAGAGATCAAATAGATGTTATGTAAATGGATGAATTAACATAACGGAATTTCACCAAAACTGCTTTCAGATTTATTGAGTGTGATATGTGTGCTTTCTCGACTTGTTTCAAACCGGCATCGTAGTTAGAACGGAATTCACGTTGGGTGTAATTAATGATTCGTGCTTTCTCAACGTGAATTAACATAATAGAATTTTGCCACCATAGTGCTTGGCGGGTTCTTAAAGAGGGAGAAAGAGAGAGGAAGGGATAAGCTATGGTTGTGTGGTGTGAAATATTAACATTTTTAATTGTTTTATCTTTAACCTTAGAGGTAAAATAGACAATTTACATATACATACCTGGGAAGCGAACATAAGTTAGTGATAAGGATCAGCCGAGTTTAAAAATTGCAATCACTAAGATCACCTTTGTAATTTTGAAGTCTCAGAACCAACTCTGCAAAGTTGCATACCAGAGGGACCAACCAGACATTTAACTCAATTTTTAAATGGTGAAATTAGATTGGTAAATTTATGTTAAAATAGCCAAAAGACAACTAAAAAGAGAGGTTTACGTGGTTTTGAAAAAAACAATTTTTTTATTACTTCTTAATAAACCAAAATAAAAAACACTTTTTATCAATAACTTTTTAAGTTAGTATATCATTTCCAAACTCAATTGTAAACACTCTCGCGCTGATCACAGCAAGCTCAAGTAACCATCACTACCAACAACGACAATGAAGTTCACCATCAACAACAAGACAACACCTTTCTCGTAACATGGTGTCTTCTTTTACAGTGGGGGTGTTTGGGTTAGCTTATTTTGGAGCAACTTATAATTTATTGACTTATAAAAGTTAATAAGTTGTTTTTATAGTGTTTGGATTAGCTTATTTAAATTATTTTTGTGTGTTAAGAAATTGTTTTTGAGAAGTTAGTATTTGTAATTTGTCATGTTTTACTTATATAAGTTAATAAGTCCTTTTTAGAAGGAATCCCAAACACCCCCAATGTGCCCTCCTTCAAGCCACCAACTACAACCAAATTCAGCATTTCTGTGCCATCGAATTAGTACTCAATTTATGCTCCAAAGGCCGCCTCATAGAAGTAGTCAAATCACTGACAATTAACATCTAAAGGCCTATGTTTGGACTCCAAATCTTTAGAAGAAATTGAAATTTAATCCATATTTCAATTCTTGATAAGGAGATATGTGACTTTCTTAAGAAGAAATTGAAATTTTGTGGTAATTGATGTTCATCGACACGAAGTAACTTTAACAATTTGTGATGATGAACTTGATAGGTAAACAAATTAAGGTTTTAATTCAAGATACCATTGCATACAATGTTCAAATTATTCTTATTTGAGAAAAACATTTAATCTATCAACTAATTGTATAATTTTTAGGTGCAAGGGTAATTTGGGGATAAGGATATTGTTGTTGTAAACTAGGTACACCACCTGATAATGCAAAATTCTTTTGTGATAATGGTAACTACAATCACCCGTGTGGTAGTTTTTTTTTAAATGGTACTTCCAGAGTATCTCATTGAGCATAGTGACAGGGTCCTAGCCATGGCCAAATTGGTCCATCTGTAACCAACAGATTCCTAAAATTTTTCATGGATGATCAGTTATCAGGTATGCATTGGTGGTACGAAACCGCTAGCCATGCTGTTGAATGGATTGTTGCATTCTATGATGGCTATGGACCAATTGCGATAAGGTTAAAGAAGCGTGGAGCTGCTTTAAACTTTACACATGTTGACCCTGAATGGTTTGTTTGGTAGGTAGTTAGTTATCTTTAAACTGAAGGAGAATTTTAGGTTTAGTATTACTAATGATGATTTTTAATACTTTAGGCACTAAATGCTGCATGGGATGTTGGTGCAAAAGTTGCAAGTGAAATGCATTTTCATGATATGATACTGGAAGATATTAGAAGTTGCAAAACCAAGAAATGAGGCATGTGGTAGATGTATATCTGCTTTTACCTAGCGTGGCCTCAATTAAACTATCCTTGAGGCTTGAACAACACAACTTAATAGAATTTGAACTCTTTGTCAAGAAAATGCATGGTGCCATGTCTTCATTAATTTCCATTTGATGTATGTTTGTTTTAAAACCATTTTCTTTGATGTTGTACGTTGCAAAACAAATGCACACCGGGAAAATGTACGGGGAAATGGGAGGACCCCCTCTTCCCTAACTAACCTTTTAATATGTTCTACAGGAACGTAAATAAACTGACGATGTCAATGTTTCTTTAAACATTGAGAATGATAAAGATAGTGAGCATGTGAATGTCATTGTTGATGATGTGAAAGAGGCTGATAAAGGTGATATTGTTGCTTTGGATCAAAAAGAGTGTAATAGCTGTGAGATTAAATATATTATTACTGTAATATTTAATCTTGTAGCCATTATAATCATTTATATTATATGGATCAAAATATATTAATAACCTATTAATAATTAGTTGGTAATTGTTGATGAACCATATTACCCTTATTAACTAATTAGGTTTCCTCCTGTGTGTATATATAAGGAGATTATTAGAGAGATAAAGAGTTAGAAAATTACACAAAGCTAACAACTCATAACATCACTTTCGGCTCTCTATCCTAATCGAAACCTTCCCTAGTTTTGACTTCATCACCATCATAATCTTACACCCTAAGGAGGAACCAGATCATCCTGACAAGAATGTCGAACTCAATGGCTACATCTCTTACTGGATTCTCTGTTGGCCTGTCTGCTGTAATAGATATGTTATTCATGTTTTCCATTATGTTTAAACAGAAGTGATCAGCATGTGGTATCAGAGCATATGTTGATAAATCAGTTCTGTTTTCATATCCATTATTCTGGGATTGAAATCTGGAAAACAGAGTTTTGAAAACTTACAAAATCACGGCTGTTTTCGAGTCCCATTGTGCTGAAATCACTGTTTACGGAAAAGTATGTTTAATAAATTGACTCGAAATCATAATGGGTAAATTAATGTCCGAAATCTGTTAACTGAGGTCTTAAAACTCAGGTTTCGGATCCAAGAATTATGTTTTAAATTTTTAGGGTTCATCACATGTTCTTAGGAAAATTCGAAAACTCCTTAAGTTTTGGAATGTAATTTGGATTTGTGGGTGTTCTTTTTACTGTTTTGATCTGAATTATATCTCTTAAAACTTCGAAAACTGTTAAAAGATAATCAAATTATAATTTTCGAAATCTTTTGATAAGTTTAGATCAACACTAAAACAGGAAACACTATCCCACAATCCCTAAAATTTCGAGTTTTCAGTTATATTTCACACTAACAGCTGTTAACAGTAGGTTTCGAGACCAACCTTAACGAGTCGAAACCATAAGATTCCGACTCGAAACCATAAGATTGCGACTCGAAATCATAAAAGTTTCAGTCTTCATGACTCGAGACCAAGATTCCGACTCGAAATCATAAAGGTTTTAATCTTCATAACTCGGGACCAAGGTTCCGACTTAGATTCCGACTCGAAATCTCACTAAAACACGAGGACAACTGAGATTGCGACTGATATTTCGACTCGCAATCAGGTGGTTGCGACTCGAAACCTCATTATGAAGTCGAAATCTCATAAATATTGATTACTCGAAACCTCGAGATTTCGACTGAGGTTTCGACTGACATTAGTGACTCGCAACCAGGTGGTTGCGACTCAAAACCTTAATGACTCGAAACCTCATAATGATTCATATTGAGTCGAAACCTTACTCAAGATCACACTCGAAACCTCATTACTTTATTAGGCTGTTAAAGTGAACTAAAATTTGGCAATTAAATAATTGGTTTTGTAAAATAATGTTAAAATTAGTGCACTTTCACTTTTGCCCCCAATGGTCCACACATATATACATTATATGCTCATACCGCAAGCGAGACGTGCCCAAACAAATGATTGCAGGGCTTAAAATTTGAAAAAAAGGAAGTTGAAAAAATGTAAAAAATGCCATTAAAGGGTAAAACTAATCCAAACTCTGTTTGGCAACTTCTGAATGGTTAAGTGTTGAACCAGTAAGAGGTCTGAACCATTAAGTGCTCCACTAGTAAGGAGCCTGAACCATTAAGAGCCAATATAATGTTTAACTGTTCAGAGGCAAATGTCTGACTAATTCAGATTAGATGTCTTAGTCATTCAGACTTAATATAATGCTTAACCATTCAGAGACAAACGTCTGAACCATTCAGACATATGCTCGTGAAACAAACAGTCTGAAACAGTAAGAGTTTTGAACCATTAATAAAATTCTCATTAAGAAACAGCCACATTTACACCTGCTTAAAAAACTATAGAGTTAATTACACAAATAGGTCCTGTGGTTTACACATAATTTCGCCTTTGGGTACTAACTTATTTTTTTAACAGGTTTAGGTTCTATGGTTTCAATTTTGTAACACCTTTGGGTACTAACACCAAAATTAGTTAATTAATGACTAAAATACCCTTGTATTTTTGTAAGTTTATCAATGTAACACATTTAGGTACTAACACCTAATTTTATTTAAGTTTAAATCAATTTTACAAAATCTATTTATTTTTTTTATTTTCATTATTTTATTATATCTCTTAATTAACATAAACTCTATTTATTTTTTTTTATTTTCATATTTTTATTAAATTTCTTATTTAACATAAAATCTACTTGTTACACCAGTATTTTTTTAAATAGATTTTTTAAATAAAATCTACTAGCTATATAGTTTTATGTAAATTAAATTTTAATTTTCAGTTTTGGATTGAAATGATTGATAATAATAAATATCTTTCATGTAAAAAAATTAAGCCATTTTTAACTCGTTTTTTGTTCATTTACATTTTACTATTTTAGAAAACATTTAATTTACATAAAATCTACTAGTTACACCAGTAAAATCTACTAGCTATATAGTTTTATGTAAATTAAAAATCTACTTTACAAAAAAAAAAGAGTTAAAAAAAGGCTTAAATTTTTTTAGTTTTATCTAAAATACCTAGCTATATAGTTTTATCTAAAATACATAGCTATATAGTTTTATCTAAAATACCTAGCTATATAGTTTTATGTAAATTAAATATCTTTCTAAAATAGTAAAATGTAAATGAACAAAAAAACGAGTTAAAAAAAGGCTTAATTTTTTTACATGAAAGATATTTATTATTATCAATCATTTCAATCCAAAATTGAAAATGAAAATTTAATTTACATAAAACTATATAGCTAGTAGATTTTATTTAAAAAAATCTATTTAAAAAAATACTGGTGTAACAAGTAGATTTTATGTTAAATAAGAAATTTAATAAAAATATGAAAATAAAAAAAAATAAATAGAGTTTATGTTAATTAAGAGATATAATAAAATAATAAAAATAAAAAAATAAATAGATTTTGTAAAATTGATTTAAAGTTAAATAAAATTAGGTGTTAGTACCCAAATGTGTTACATTGATAAACTTAAAAAAAATGCAAGGGTATTTTAGTCATTAATTAACTAATTTTGGTGTTAGTACCCAAAGGTGTTACAAAATTGAAACCATAGAACCTAAACCTGTTAAAAAAATAAGTTAGTACCCTAAGGCGAAATTATGTATAAACCAAAGGACCCATTTGTGTAATTAACTCAAAACTATACTTTCACTTCACAGGAAGTGACTTGAGTCATGTGAAACATACCCGTGACGAATATACATCGACCCTTTATAGTAACTTACTAAAGTTTTGTAATACATCAAGAAAATTAAGTCGATATATTTCCTTTCCGTTACACACATGATGATTGATGAATGATATCATCAGTTAGTTGCAAAAAAAAAAAAGAAAAAAAAAAAAGAAAAAAAAAGAAAGTATATATTAAAGCGTTAAATAAATGAAACAAATCAAAGTGCAAATTTTAATTTTTTTAATTGTTATTATTTAAAAAAGAGGAGTAGCTGACCAAACAACAAGCACGGTTCTCACTTGTATATTGGTTCAGGTTGACCTACTATATACTAATTGACTTATTGATACACGACACAAATTCGTTATATGTTGCGAAACAGCATTTGTTTTCATATTTTACAAAAAAAAAAAAAAAAATTAGAATAAAAGAAAATGTAACGTTTATTCTCTGTTCGTCTGTTACTCATTTTGATGAAACTAAAAAAACAATATGAACAAATTAGTTTGATTGTAAGTCACTTGATTTGTTATTTTTTTTCTTTTTGTTCTTCCATCAATTTGGTAGTCAGTAATAATGACATCACATATGTGCCCATATATGTGTGTGTTTTTCTATGACTTACTGTTAGCCCACTTTTATGTAGCTGAACCACCACCATTGAAAATATTGAACCCACCCACCCCATTCCCTCAAGCCTCAATTTCTATAAATAAAACAACACGTAGAGTTCCAAAACACAACATACACATACACAAACACAATGACCGAGCCCATGGTCACCCTTATCTTCCTCCTCTTCTTAGCCACCGGATCCTTGGCTCAAACCGCTAATGATGTGAGTTGGGCCAAACGGGTGGACACGGGCTCACAAGTCATAACAACCATGCAATTCTACTTCCATGACACCTTGAGTGGTAGCAACCCAAGTGCAATCAAGGTGGCCCAACCACAATCATCCGCCAACTCCCTTGGCGGGTTTGGCAACCTCATGATGGTTGATGACCCGTTGACCGAAGGACCCGACAAGAACTCCAAGCTCATTGGACATGCTCGTGGGATGTACGGTTCAGCCGCACAAAATGAGCTCGGGTTGATTATGGTTTTAAACTATGGGTTCACCGATGGAGTGTATAAAGATAGTTCATTTAGCCTTTTGAGTTTAAACCCCGCATTGCAGGCGGTTCGTGAGATGACGATCGTTGGTGGTACCGGGCTTTTTCGTCTAGCGCGTGGTTACGCATTAGCTCAAACATATTGGATTGATCCTAGTACCGGTGATGCAATTGTAGGGTACAATGTTACAATTGCAACTTATATTTAGGTTAATATTTATTTTTTGTTAATGTTTTTTGTTTATTTTATTTTATTTTATATTATATTATATTATGTAGTATTGAATTATTTTTCTTTATTTTTTAACGGAAAACGGCTGGATCAGTGATCTAGCACGTTCAGTTTCATGATCCTCGTGTCTCATTGTGCCGATTGCTTGTGAATTTGACTTCTGTTTCTTGGACATTGTGGTTCAAAATTAAGTAAGTCCTCGATTTAAATCAATGCTAGTCAACCGTTATGGATGGTTATTAAGGGGGTGTTTGGGGTTGAGTTTTGAAAATAGATTATGCGTTTTGAATAATCAGAATCAGATAATTAGCTGTAACAAAACGTGCTGCAGAAAGATAGTGTTTGGATTTGATTATGTTTTTTGATATCACAATAATCAGATAATCAACATTGTTTGGATTTGATTATGTTGTTTGATATCACAATAATAAGATAATCAACTATTTGAGTGTTTGGCAAGTATATATATTTTAAAAAAATAAACAAGTGAAAACGTAAAAAATCAGTTTTTGGATTATCACGTTTTCCTGCAGCAAGGGGTGACCTACTTATGGATTATCACGTTTTGAACTCTACAAAACGTAAAAAATCACTTTTTATTAATTTTTTACCAAACACTCAAAATAGATTTTTTGCGATTTCAAAACACAATAATCAAATAATCAGGTTGAAAACGCAATCCCAAACACCCCCTAAATAGTATCTATCACATGTGATATTTTGATTTTGCTGCGTTTGTGGACTTCAAAAGAACTTGTTTATATTTCAGGATTTATCAAATAGTTTAAAATGACTCAACGCATTAAAAAGTTCTATATAGGCTTGTGAGTTGAAGAAGCAAATACCAAAACGGGTATGTACTCTAGCGACGTGGGCATACCTCTTCTCTGTTGCAAAAGAGAGATATAGGGGACATTTAGTTGCTACAGTTGTAAACCTTATTTTTTTAACGGCAATTTTCTTTTATTCATGTGGTCTATGAAACTTGAACCCTAGACCTTCCCCTCGCAAAGTGTTTAAAGTCTTTACCTTTACCAATGGACCACCACCCCATTCGTAATTATAAACCTTAGGGTTCAAAAACTCATTTACCAATCGGGTTCAAAAAGTCGTTAATAGTAATTCTTTACCATTACTTGTGAGCCCGTGTCCACCCGTTTGGTAATTACCTTTACCAATCGGGTTCAAAAAGTCGTTAATAGTAATTCTTTACCATTACTTGTGAGCCCGTGTCCACCCGTTTGGTAATTACCTTTACCAATCGGGTTCAAAAAGTCGTTAATAGTAATTCTTCGTCGCTAAAGGTTTCATACCTAAAAGTCGTTAATAGTAATTCTTTACCTTTACTTGTGAGCCCGTGTCCATCCGTTTGGTAATTACCTTTACCAATCGGGTTCAAAAAGTCGTTAATAGTAATTTTTCGTCGCTAAAGGTTTCAAACTTTGTATTTAGTAGAATTGGTTTTTCTATTCAAAAGGGGGTGGCGGCGCAACTTGTTGCCCGACTACCTGTCATTGCTTTGTAATTGCCCTTTTTTCGTGTGGAATGATAAGTATTAATTCTAGACAAAAAAAAAAAAAAAAAAAAAAACCCTTAAGGACAATTGCATATTTCTCCTTCTAAATCATTTTAATTGTATATTTACCCAACTCCATATTTTAATTACATATTTTCCCTTTCTTAACTAAAAGAATTGTAAATTTACCCATTTTGATTTATTTTATTAAAAACTAGGTTAGCACCCGGGTGGCAACTCGGGTAGGAACATTTAACTTACATTAATCATAAGTGTATCAATAAAAGTGATGCAAATTAAGTGACATTACATAAATTAGAAATAAAGTGGATTGTATCGTTAGGTATGAAGTTTTTTTGTCGTGTACAAAAAACATCAAGAAAAAGACAAATAATGTTACATTTACAACTAAAAGTAACATGAGCTCAGTCTGGTTAGTGTAGCACGCCCTGTCACATCTAACGTTATAGATGCAAGTCCTCTTTGATTTAACAAACACCTAAAATTTGATATCCTTGAAGTCACTTCATGAATCATAAACAAAGTGACATCCATATATCTATGATAGGGGGCAGCCAGAAAGAGCCATTTTGAGCTTAAGTTCATCCTTCAACATTTCTTCTAACTCCATTTTGCGGCCAACCATACACAGTTGCTCTCCCAATCTACAATGTCATATTATATCATGAGTAGGTTGGTTATAAGAGATAGCAAGAGATATCATCGAACTAAAAAACTGGAAAAAAATAGTCTTGTTGGGTGAAAAGTTCAGAGCACATATACAACTTTCTGGAGAGATCTTTTTTCAGCACAATACAATATAGATCTAAAATTTTTTCAGCCGTATCCGGTTCGTGAATCCAATGTTTTAAAAACCGGCTCAAACTGGCCGGTTGTACCGTCCGATAGAACCAGTTAAACCGTTTCTGAGCCCAAACCGGTTCCGTATAAAAACCGGATTTTAAAACATTGCACAAATCTTTTGAAATTCACAACACCTTCATGATGTGGCTTGATTTCGTTAACTTCCACGACGGTCGTTCTCTGTTTCTATCGATGCTTTCATAAACAACGTCTATAAATAAAAATCAATAGATAAAATTAATTACATTAATCATAAGTCTATAAACAAAATAAACACCAACAAAATAACATGATGAACCCGTGTATTACACCGGTTGAGTTAAAGATACACTAAATATTAATGAAGATTTATAAAGTAACTAAACGATATTTCAAAATAAGATATGATTAACCCATTATCAACCATAGATAACCCTAACTTTGCATACTTTCCGGTTAATATGATTGAATTAAACCATTTAGATAGCTAATCTGCTTCTTAGTTCGACAATCACCACTGCTTTCATTCCGACCGCTCGGTCACCGGAAACCATCACTATTATCATCTCTTCGTCTCCGACCACTGCTAACCACGAGTTTAGTTCTTCCTTTTATTTTCTGTTTTAATCCTAAAACTGAAGTAAAAGTTATAGATTTGAGAATGCATACCTCCATAACTAATGATGATCTTTTGGACAATTCCAATCTTTGCCTTGAGCTTGGACAATTCAACAGTCCAGCTAGCGTGCACACATTTTGCTGGATATGACAGCTGATTTACGGCGTTAATTAGATTGCCCATTCAATATAGTCTGTTCCAGTTAAGATCAAAGAACCTAAATTACAAAAATCCATGAATGCTAATTGTAACCTGATCAGAATGATAGAATGGCTGGAAATTAAACACAAAATTGAAAATGTCTATATGATTTTAACTTTTATCTGCGTTTATATATTTTCTATTGTTTCACTACTGAAAGAAAAAAAGTTTTGGTGAAGCTAAAAAGTACTGATTAATAAGAAATCTTAAAAGCACTAAGAACATTAAATCGGGTGATTAACAATACTAAAGGGGCCAAATCATAAACTATTAACTGACTTTTATAAGAAAAAAAGGAAGTCACAAGATGAAGATATCATACGGAGGAATGTATCATATAACCTAAAAGCCAAACTCTAACTTATCAATTCAGCATGCCAATGCTTACGCTTCCAGTTTCATTTATAAAAGTGAGATAAATATCCACATAAGCAAGCAAAAGTAATCAACACATAACCATGCCCTTTTGAAATACATAGAAACTAACCTAACAACACTCACTTTCCTTCTTGCTTTATAGTGGCATTTGTCTCAACTCAAATAAAAAAAAGGAACATGTTTTTTTTTTTTTTTTTTTTTTTTTTTTTACAAAAGTGAGTCAATAACGACACGTGATTCAAGAATCATGGTTTCGATACCCTCCCCAAAACAACTTTGGTATGAGAAACATTTTGAACATATGTTGGCTGATAAAAAATTTAAATTTACATGGATGTTATTCTACTCGCAATTTACCTGAGCCACATTGAAGATAAATTAACGAAACCAAAACTAAAAGCTAATTGTAAATTAGCACTTATTTTGTAGAGTAAACAAATAGTAAGATGATAAATCCTTCTTGTTCATACACCGGTACACATCACCAAGTAGAAAATTCAAAGCATGCGATGGGGGAATATTTGTGTCGATCATATGCAAAACAAACACTTAAACATGAACACAAAAAAGAGAGCGTACATCGTGGTGTTGAACGGCCCTTATATTTTTCTTCCTTGTCTTCATAACTCGACAGTGCAACAACTTGACCTGGTCACTCCATCAATGAGAAGTCATGATATAGTATATATGCATTCTATTCTATCTCAAAATGCAATTTAAAAACCAATAATAATATATGTAAAGTTCTTACATAAAAAAATGCAGTAAGTAAAGTGTGTCTGTGGGCTTCTAGTGTAAAAAAAGTGGAATCCCAGATTCCTATCTCTACAATAAATAATTAAATGTCACATTAACCTTTTGAGGACATCAAATCCACACCCAAAAATCAATCACAAACCCTATTTTTACAAAAATCAATTCATCTGAGTTAAAAATCCCCCCACCGGCAAACCGGTGACAATACCACAAGCTTCACCATTGTAGGGAACCAAAGAAATCAACTATGCATGCGGAGTAACAACCAGTAAATTACCAAAATGCCAAAAAACAGTTGAAAGTGTTTGATTATCACCGTGTCAAACACCTGACAACCGCCAAACAGAAAGAATAACACACGAACATGCAATAAAAGGCCGATAAAGAATCACCCGTGAAATAATCAGTCCGGCAACCACATCAACGTTGCCACAACCACAAATAAATCAGAATCGCCAGAGTATGAGACCGGAAATAGAAAATCATCACTACTATGTTGAAACAAAGTTATGGTGTTTCTTTATAAGAAAATGGTAGTTTACTAAATTCAATGGTATTTGCAATGTTATGGTGTCTTATATACGCTTATGGTGTTTTACTGTAAGTAGTTGCTGAATTCAACGGTATTTGCAATGTTATTGCGTCTTATATGCATTATGGTGTTTTACTGTAAAATACAATGCCTTGAATCACTTTACAGTTAAAAAACATAGACAAAACACCATGGACTAAAACATCAGATCCAAATGTTATTTTTTTTCTCTATATAAGTATAGCAATGTGGTAATCATATTAATGATAAAAAACACTCATATTATGGTGTAATTTTTTTTTAAAAAAAAAGTTACGTATAAGAAGTTATTGACATTTAAAAAAGACGAGAGGGAACCTTGCATGTGCATTGCGTGTGGGTTTTTGAATTTAAAAATGTTAAATTTACCTTTATACCCTTAATATAGAAAATTAATTATTTTAATGGTAAACACTATTTACAATTTTACCATTATAATCTCAACCATTAGATTATAGATCAAAGGGTGTAGATTCCTTCCTACACTTCTCGCAAAACACACTTTTTTTATAATAATCCTACCCTATAATTCTTATCGTTTTTAAATCTTATGACCTTCTAGAATCTGATAATGAGATTCAGACACTTCACACTTCGGATGTCTTATATACACATATTTTTCCCTCATGATAGTGATAAAAGCCACAACTTAATTTGATTCATGAATTCTACTCAATACTATCTATATAATAAACTCTAGCATACACAATAGAAGCTATACAAATAGTCAAATCATATAATACATTACACTACAATGTGTCATCATATATAAGGAGTTACACTAAGACGTTTTCGAAATAATATTTATTTCATCACTTATAAGAAAACATATATAAATTATACATTAACCTATTAAGGTATAATTAAAAGTATATCTTATTTATAAATATTGTCACTCTACTTTGAACCAAAACAAATATCCTCATATGATGTTTAAATAACATATAATCAAATAAGTTTTTTTTTTCTATGGTAACAAATAATCTCAAATTCTCAATGTAAAGTTAATTTGCAATTAACGTACATGTTTCATATATTGCTGAAAATAACAAATAATTATACAACATAAAAATAAATACACATTCCAACTACGATATATGATAGAAATAAATACACATTCCAACTACGATATATGATAGAAATATATACACATTTCAACTGATACAACATAAAAATAAATTAACTATTAATATTAAAATCATAGCATAATCCATGTGAAAGGATTTGACACTAAATTCGGTAAATTCCAAATTCGAAATAAAATTAAGCATACCCTATATCACATAAAAGATCGTAAATTTAAAATCTTAAAACTCACTACAAGAAAATTAGGTTTTTAGTACGCGCAAAAGCGTCCTAAAATGCTATTTTATAGGACCTTTCATTTAATAGGACAAACGTTAAAAGCGTTTTATGTAAAGGGGTCGTAATAAGTCCAGGAACTAAAAAAACGTCCTAACATCTCAAATAAGATTATGAAACCAATTTTTTGGTTGCATAATATGTCTTTGAACAACCAAATTAGTGTCCTAATAAAAACATATTAGGACACTTTTACGATGTTCAAACATGTGCTTGCATAGTTTTAATCTTTTGATACACTTGCAAGCGTCCATAGAAATTAATTGATAGGACCCTTATGATGTAACATTATAGCTAATTTAGTACCAAGAAAAGGGTCCTAATATACCAAATAAGATTATGAAACCAATTTTATGGTCGCATAATATGTCTATAGACAACTTAAATAGCGTCCTAAAAAGAACATATTAGAAAACTTTTACAATGTTCTAATATGTGATTACCTGCTTTTAATCTTTTGATACACATACAAGCGTCCTTAAAAATTAATTTATAGGACCCTTATGATGTAACGTTATAGCTATTTTAATATCAAGAAAATGGTCCTAATATCCCAATTAAGATTATAAAACCAATTTTATAAACATAAATCAACATATAACATCCTAATGGTTATTGTATAACATCAACTAATGAAAGAAATAAAACTCCATTATATTTCAAATAAGCATGTTCATAACAAAAACACTAACCATAAATAAGTTATAACATTATCTAACATAAAGTCTTTACATTTAACAAAGAAATTAAAAGCAATTAAAGAAATAAGAATCACAAAATCTTGAGTCATCATGCGTCCTCAATCCTCATGGACTACCTACAAATAAACCATCCATGTATAAGCATTAAGTTCCATGATATTAAAATCATTTGTATCATAAGTTTAACAAATACATACCGAGATGAATGGATAGGGCTATGAGATGGATGCACCAATACAATCTTGAATTGTAGAAAATAAACCATATGGTCTTACCAAGTTTTCATCTTTTTTATTGGTACTTGAACGTTTACCTCACACCATTCTGGTCCAATCTCTATACCACCAACTACGTATCCTAAATTTATAAAATTGGTGTGCTAAAATAATAAAGGCATTGCATCAATTACTAATTCATAAACATCATTTAAAAACCTTATACTTTACATACAAAACATAAGAATCCACAACTCTTATATTAATTTAATTCTCAGAAGTTATTTTACATGTAAAAAAATTATGTGAAAACTAAAATTGTCAGTTAAAATAATATACAAGAAAAACAACAAGTATCTCTATGAAAAATGGATAGACCAGAGTTCTAGTCAAGTGTTTGTTGACTATCTTCATTAGTTTAACCAAAGACAATGTGTGGTAATTATCTGCTACTTTAACTAAAAAATGTTGATAGATGAAAACTCAAAACATTTCAGCCAAAAATCCTAAAAACACATAACATGACATCATAAATAAATAAATAAATAAATCACAGAAGATTAAACAACTAATAATTCTTAAAAGAACATTGCAATTTAAAAGCGATATCATCAATTTGCTGATGTTCATACAATCAGAAGACACAAATTGAAAGTGATAGTGCTAGAGTTTATAATACCTTTAAGAAGCCAACCGTAACCCGTCCTCTGCCAAATAAACAACGCCAAAAGGTTTAAATCGGTAGAATCTTCGCAGAGGCCAGATGCAAAGCCAATAAAATAACGATCATCATCCTGTTTCAAATCGGTAGCATCAGAATGATATCGATTCGCTAAAATCCGATATGCAGATCTAATCTCCGAATACATAGCATTTATCTTCACATTTGAAACATCATACAAACTCATCAATTCATATTCATAGATTCAAAAAGTGGTGCATCGATTACGGCATGAAGCAATGCTTAAATTTGAGGTCGCTTCATTGAGTTTGCAGTAGACAACCGATCACCATTGGTTGCCCTGACGTAATTAGTTAGGGTTCCAACCATATCGATCAGTACGGTAGGGTTTAGAAGAATTTGTGGTTTGGGGGAGGCGCTGCTATCTTGATGTGGAGATTAGAACAACTTTTTATTCCAAATATGCCCCTCCGTGTATTTTAGTTGAAGTTCACTTTGAATCCTTTAAATTAGATCTTAAATCCAAAGGCTAAAAAGGATGTTCCCGGTTCCCCACTTTTTTGGTGTTATTTTTTTTGCTTATAAATATAAAACATGTTAATAAATATTTTGTATTTAGCTATACTAAAACTAATATTATTTATCAATAATTATAACTAGATTTCATACATTACTAATCAGTTTCATCGATAATTCATTATCATCTAAATCTAACTCACCAATAATATAAAACATAGAAAATAATAATTAACTCGATTTAGGATTCGCGCGTTGTGACAAACTCATTAAACAGGAATAGTCTCAACTTCCATATTGCCTAATTGAGAGGTTGGATTCGAGCTACTTACTAATAGAAATGTACGATTTTTAACAAACCTGGTTTGGTGAATAGTCTCAACTTCCATTAAAGGTAGGATGAAGTTCACCAATTGAAATAGCCTTTCCATACGTGTAACACCCCGCATTTTCGAATGTCAAAGTCAAAGTCAAAGTCCAAGTCAACTTTGACTTCTTTGACTGTAAATAGTCTATTTTCAGTTTTATTTATATTATGTGGAGTAAGTGTTGTAATCAGGAAGAATCGAAGTAATCGAATGTTTACCAACGCGAACCGATTTACGACTGTGAATAGTAGGAAGTAACAATGCGATAAAGTTAACTAATCTATAATCAAACCGATCTAACTATCATCGAACTCGAATCTCAAATTACGCGAACTTTGGTTGTTATACGTGTGTGTGTGCCTTATGTGTTATCTGTGCGTGTTTACCTTATGTTTTGTGCTTTGTGCGGTGATCAAGCGAAACTCGAATCGAAACTCGAAACTCAAATCGAATACAATCGAACTCGAACTACGACGAATGGTAACATTGGGATAAGGTGAATTATAGGTGATTGTATGTTAGATATAGTAGTTGGGACTGAAAGTAATTTGAATAGGAAACTCTATCATACTCGATCGAAACCGAAATATCGAAAAATCGTCGCCCGAAACCTCGAACCAGGCTGTTGATCGATCAGGCTATCCGCCGATCGAACAGGCTATTCGATCGAGCAGGCTGTCCGATCGGGGAAGCCTGGCCGATCAGCCATTCCTTTCCTCTTTTGGAGCCTATAAATAGGACTGTCATTGTCACTCTTTACCACTTTTGTAAAGTTCTGACCGACCAGCTCGTGCTCCTCATCTTTTCGCAGATTTCTTCCGATTTCGGTAAGTTTTCATCCTAAATCTTGTACTTTCTTGATCAAAACATGCTCCTACACCTTTCTATCTTTCAAATCTTGATTTCTAACCGTGAAATCATCAAGATCTAAGCATTCTAGGATGATGTCATCATGGTGTTCTTCAAGAACATCATGTTTTGGCCTCAATCCACCATGAATAGCCCGGATCTAACCGATTTCCACATAAAAAAGTCAAGGTCTATCAGAGATCTAAACATTTACATGATGTAAAGGATTGAAAGGAGGATTTCCAACTTTCTTTCAACTCTTTTACACTCAATGCCTTCAAACCGGTAGAAACGGAGCTTGAGCTAACCCACTAATCATTCCGATGGTTTTGTGATTCAAGATTCGGGTTCTATCTACGAGGTTCACCGACTTCGGGTTAAACGTTAAACTGACGTTCCGAACCGTTCACCGGCCGGACTTGGGTGATTCCTGTCCGAGCAGGAGAAACAAGTAAGAACGAAAGTGTCATAGTTCAACTCGTTGTCAAACTACCTCAATATAACGTCAAATAATCAGAACAGCCAAGTGTTAGACGAACAGGCTGACCAGGTCAGGATGCTGACCGAACGGTTAGGTTGTTCGAACGAACAACCCAACCGCTCGGACATGTCAGCCGATCGACCAGGCCAGCCGATCGGCTAGCATGTGGCCCCACACTTTTGGCAAACTCATGAGGTATGGTATTAAACGAAGTAATGACCGATCGAACGAACTGTTTGGTAACATTACTCATCGGATCATGAGATACTATGCTTCAACACTTAATCGATTTTTCAACTCGTTCGACGCATTGGGGTGCCACCCGAAAGAACATGCTATCTGAACGAACAGGCTGTTTGATCGAATACGCTGCTCGATCGAGTGACAACCTGCTGAGGACTACTACTGAAGTTCCTAACCGATCGGTTAAGCCGACCGATCGAACAGACCGTTCGATCGATCGACCTGAAAGGTAAGTACACTTCAGTGTTCTCAAATGCTACAACAAAAACTTCAAAAGTTCAAACCATCATACACAAACACATCCTACTCAGAGGAAGAAACAATCCACTCGAACAGTCTAACCGATCGAGCCTGCCGGCCGATCGAGCAGGCTGTCCGAACGGATTGTCCAGCCGAACGAACAAGCCACTCGATCGAACCTACCGTTCGATCGACCAGGCTGTTCGACCCACTTACACTTGTTTCCATTCTACATGTATTCATCGTTATGCTATCAAACAGTTCAGGCTAACCCTACTCTCAAGCGCTCCCTTCAATCCATCAATCAACCGCTGTGAGTATACTCGATCCCTTTTTGCTTTTAGCACTTTTGGGTGTTACATACGTTACTTATCAAAATCACTATCGAACACACTACTCAATTATTTGAATGCTAACCGATTCGCATGTATTACGTGACTAAATGAATGCTTGTTGATTGTGTTTACACGTGGAATGCTGTCTACCTGCCTTAACGACGTAGTACTATAGATTGGACTCAGCACCCGTTCACACGGGGGTTGTTAAGGACAATTACTTGCATGGATTACGGTGGTAATCATGTATTGCGAACCGTCTCGGACGGTCAACCCGCAGTCATTGGTATCGATAGATCCATGTCTAACATGCTTCGTTTTCCTCTGTGTACGTGCTGGTTATGCGTAAACTATTTCGAACTCTATATGCTATTATCAAACTTGTATGGTCACCTTTACATTATATGTATTGACTTTATTTTAACGTATGTGACAGGTGTTTAAGATGTTTGCTTGCTAGGAAAGCGAGGCTAGAATAAAGCTCTGGAGGCCCCGAACAAATAGTTGTCTGTCAGGAAAAAGCAACTAGAGCATAGTTGTCTGTAGATCTTGTCAGGCTGGGTCTTTAGGAGCATCTGAACAATATTTATATGTTTTTATTTAAAATCTGAGTTGTCGGAACAGAATATTTGACTAGTTGTTATCTGTAATAATTTGTTTGTTATTTAGGACACAGTATGGGACGTGTTATTTAAACTGAATAGTGATGATAATTGTTATGGAAACTTCTAGACAATCTGTTTCGCTCAGTGCCATGCCCCGATGATTCCGCCATCGGTTGGGGTGTGATAGATACGCACCTTGCAGCACAAACGACATAGGCACACATTCAGTCACTAAAATTATAACATAACGCCAGTAAAAAAATCAATATAACAAGCACCAGGCAGAGAACTAAAAATAATATTATGTTTATGTGTTGCTTATAGGCTAACCTTCACTAGTTTCTTGCAAGAATTGCCACTAACATGCAAAAAAAAAAAAAAAAAAAAAAACATTTGAAAATCTGCATATTCCATCAAGAAGCCATATCTATGTCCTATTCAACAAAACATCGATACACCAATTTGAGGTGCCTTTCAAAGTTTCAAATCATCCATAGAGTCCTAAGATGCAAAACAAATTATAGATATTTCTTTTGTTTCAGCATACACACACATGTATATAAGAGTATTATGTTAAACTTACCATGTAAGAAATTTTCAATACTAGGAATGAAGATAAGAAGCTTTGAATTAAAAAGGAACAGAACCATGTGATACTTTCGTTCCTTTTCTCCTTTGTAGAAACAATATGATGCTTTCTTTCCCCTATCTCTATAAAAAAAAATAACGACAAATTTGTAATCAATATGTAAAAATATAGAATGACCACACATAGAATGACAGATATGCACTTACATTACAAAACCCTTTCCACAAATTTCATGATTTTTGGAATTCTAATTTTGTCATTATAAGCCTAAGTACCAGATACTTAACTATTTACTTGAGTTACTAAACATGATGGCATGATTAGTCACTCCAAGATATCCATAGAAAACCCTAGATAAATTTCAGCAGTTGAGATATAAGAGCAAAAAAATAAATAGCTTTGTGCCAAAAGAATTCATATCAAACATGTCTAATAAGTAAAATGATTTAAGCAACGGGTTCATAGAGATTCACATCACATATCTAAACATAAATCCAATAAACTCCATGGTATGATAAAGACGCAATTGAAAACACACCAAAAATGCTCTCTTAAATTCAACATCTATAAACAACGATCTACTCGGTTAACCAACAATATAAGACATATCTGTAAGTTTCTCAAGATAAAAGAAACGAGAGTAAGGCATACCTCTAAAATATGTGAAATTGGAAAGTGAAGAAAACTACAAATTCACTCACAAACCAGAATGAGAATGTAAAGCGAACAAGATACAATTGAGAAATTGGCCGGAGCAGGCGAGAAAAAGTGACCGCTAGACAGATTGACGCCGTCACAGGGAATGAGCCGATGACATTTTCTCAATTCCATATACCCTTTTGCTGAAGAAACCTAGATTTAGATATACGGATGAGAGGGAGATAAAACAATTTTGGGGAAGTGGCATATATGAAGAAACTATATATTATAATTATAAACATTATATAAGGTAGAGGATCCTGTAAAAAGTGCCCAAAGTGTGAGAAGTGTATTATAACACTATATATAATACTATATAACACCATATAAACACCGTATAACAATATGTAACACCATATAATACCATATAACACTATGTAACACTATATAACATTATATAACAAATATAACACTATAATTGTCTGATAGCATGTCTATGATAGATGTATAGTGTTATATATTGTTATATAGTGTCATATAGTGTTACATAGTGTTATATTGTGTTATATGGTGTTACATAGTATTATACGGTGTTTATATGCTGTTATATAGTGTTATATATAGTGTTATATATAGTGTTATATATAGTGTTATATATAGTGTTATAATACACTTCTCACACTTCTCACACTTTAGGCCCTTTTTACACTATCCTTACCCCATTATATAATGTAACTTTAAAATGATTGTTTATATATTTTGGTTATAAATATAAAAACGTTTTAACACATATTATACCTAGAATAAAAATAAAAACTGCCAACAATCGCCGCTACCACCACCTGCCGCCGCCCATCGCCACCCACCTAAGCCGACCACCACCATTGAATACCGGCGCCACCACGACCACCACCACCACAACCCACCGTTTTCGCCACCAATCACCAGCGCCAGCATCACCAACTCACCACCTCCCAACACCTCCACCACTAGCCACCCACCACTGCTACCCTAAGCCGTCAATCACTGACGTCGTCGATGACCATGTTGCGGCTGCCATCGTCGCCACCGCTATCGACCATCGCCGTCGCCACCATCGATTACCACCAATACCTATAGCCACCACCCACCACCGGTTTTCTTCCTTCTTTTTTCCTATCCTACCAAATCCTACAAGGTAATGATTCATTCCATTCTTATGTAGTAACCAAACAAGACCATGGAATGGAATGATAAATTTCAACCTTTTGTACACTCCATTACCTCGTACCAAACAAACCCTAATAGTATATCACAATGAATAATAAAAGATCATACATGTCTTCATGGACTATATTGGGCCTTACCGGTCATGATAGCTCTTAATGGGCCATTATGGGCTTTGTTAGGTCATACCAAGTCTTAAGGGTTATCGGGTTATAGTTATACCGAGTCATGCTGAACCATGATGAACGTCAATAAATCATAGATGTCTTAATGGAATGTATTGGGTCTTAATAGTCACAACGACTCTTAATATACGATGGTGCACTTTATTAAGTCATACTAGGTCCAAAGGGTTACACGAGGTCATAATGGGCAATAATAGATCATACATATATTAACGGACTATATTAGGCCTTACCTATTATGACAACTCTTGATTGACCATGATGGGCTTTATTAAGTCAACTAGGTGTTAAAATGTTATATTGGTTTATAGTGAGACATACTAAATAATAAATGAGTGATAATAGATTATACATCTCTTAACGTCTCATATTGGATCTTAGTAGTTATTGTGACTCTTAATGGACCATCTACAAGCTACATTGCTATATAAAGTCAAACTTGATCAATTACATTTAGGGGTGTTCATGAGCCGATCCGATCCGATCGAGGGTCTGCTCATGCTCGGATTGAATTACAACCGATCCGATCCGACCGGATCGAATTTGCAAAACCGAGCACAAAAGTGATGCTCATGCTCGAATTGAATTTGAATCGAGCGGATCGTTTTCGCCCGGTTTCGCTCGATTGAATTATAAGGCTGCGTTCAACAAAAACAAATCCTAACTTAATTAAAACATGTCCAACACCTTACTAATAAAAGCAATACATAACTAAAATCACGATTCTAAAAATTTTCTTAACAATATAATGAAGCACAAAATAAAGTGCGAAATACAAATTGCCATTTAGCTCAAAAGCCATGAACTTCTTCTTTAAGCTTGATCATCTCCATCCACAAAATTCAACTTCAAATCAACATATAACTTATAAACACAAACATTAAACTAAACCATTAAGTTCTACACATTACATAACAACTTTTATGGTTTGTTAATTAAAATCTATAATATATATATATATATATATATAGAAAGTATAATGTACTTCAAGGCTTAACCTACATTAACATACATGACAAAAAATATAACGTGCGTTATTATTATAGAACGTGCGTGATTATAGTCCCATGCATGATTATGTGGTCCCATGCGTGATTATGTGGTCCCATGCGTGATTATACCCCTGATCCAACGGTTACCATTGTCTCCTACGTGATGTATGATAAGGCTTTTTGTATGTTAACCTTACTCTATATATATATATATAGGGGATGGTTCAAATGAAAACCACTTTTATTGTGAAAACTCGAAAACTAACTAAAAAACTCACAAAATTTTTTTTTTTTCAATTTTTTTTATAAAAAACCGCTAGTTTTTATATATAAAAAAACTTTTTTTCAAAAAAAAAAATATTTTGTGTAGTGCACATGTGTAATAATACACATGTGTAGTACACATACACATGTGCAGTATTACACATGTGCACTACACAAAAAAATTTATTATTTTTTTTTTTGAAATTTTTTTTTTATATTAAAAAACCTGCGAAATTTGGTTTGCAAAAAAAAAAATTAAAAAAAAAATTTTGTATGTTTTTTTGGCTTTTTTTAATTAATTTTCGAGTTTTCACAATAACTAGTGGTTTTCATTTGAACCTTCCCCTATATATATATATCTTAATTATTAAGAAAATAATTCCAGCGAAACCGAGCGATCGACGAGCGAGCGGGCCTTTGCTCATGCTTGGATTGAATTTGAATCGAACCGATCCGAGCGGCTCATTTACAAACTGGGCGGAAATCGAACGAGCATTTTTCAAACGATCATCGATCAGTTTGGACAGCGCTAATTACATTCATATATTTTCTATAACACTTATTATTACATATAAAATTAATAAGTTCTTTTTTAGTAACATGTAAAGTGTATTTTAAATTAGATTAAAATACACAAACTATATATAAATTAGATTTAAATATACAGATAATAATATTAGTTTAAGATTTTCGGTTTTCTAATTAGATTATAACTTCTTTATATATAATATTTTTATTTTTATAATGATATTATGTATTTAATTAATGTAAGAGGTTGTTGTATATTTTAATATCAATTTGATATACAGTAAAGATTAATAGATTAACGATTTCTCCATAAAACCAGATTTACCCTCCTAATTTTTAATATACTAAAGATAAAAAAATAATTTCTCCTTAAAACTAGTTTTTCCCTCCTAATTTTCCTTCAATTATTGTAACACCCCGTGTTTCCGAGTGTCAAAGTCAAAGTCAAAGTCCAAGTCAACTTTGACTTCTTTGACTATAATTAGCCTATTTTATGGTTATTTGTATTATGTGGAGTAAGTGTTGTAATCAGAATGAATCGAAGTAATCGAATGTTTAATCGACGCGAACCGATTTACGACTGTGAATAGTAGGAAGTAACAATGCGATAAAGTTAATCAATCAATAATCAAGCTAATCGAATCATCAAACGAACTCGAGACTCGAACTATGCGAATTTGGTATTACTTGTGTGTGTGTCTTATGTGTTACCTGTGCATGTTTACTTTCTGTTTTGTGTGGTAATCAATCGAATCAATCGAAACTCGAATCGAATGCAATCGAAATCGAATTATGACGAATGATAGTGTAAGGATGGTATGAATATAGGTGATTGTATGTTAAATATAGTGATTGGGACTGAAAGTAATTTGAATAGGAAACTCTATCGCACTCATATCGTCTTCAATCGAAATCAAAATATCGAAAATCATCGCGCCGAACACTCGAACCAGGCTGTTGACCGATCAGGCTGTCAGCCGATCGAACAGCCCAGCCCATCGGACGGACTGTCCGATCGAGCAGGCTGTTCGATCGGGATGCCTGGCCGATCGGCCAGCCCTTTCCTCTTTTGGAGTCTATAAATAGGGCTGTCATTGTCATTCTTTCCACTTTTGGAAACTCTCTGACCGACCAGCACGTGCTCCTCACTTTTTCTCAGATTTCTTCCGATTCCGGTAAGTTTTCATCCTAAATCTTGTATTCTTGATCAAAACATGCTCCTACACCTTTCTATCTTTTAAATCTTGATTTCTAACCGTGAAATCATCAAGATCTAAGCATTCTAGGATGATGTCATCATGGTGTTCTTCAAGAACATCATGTTTTGGCCTAATCTACCATGAATAGCTTGGATCTAACCGATTTCCACATAAACAAGCTAAGATCTATCACGGATCTAAACATTTACATGTTGTAAAGGATTGAAAGGAGGATTTCCAACTTTCTTTCAACTCTTTTACACTCAATGCCTTCAAACCGGTAGAAACGGAGCTTGAGTCAACTCACCAAGCATTCTAATGGATGAGTGGTTCAAGATTCGGATTCTATCAACGAGGTTCACCGACTTCGGATTAACGTTAAACCGCCGTTCCGAACCGTTCATCGGCCGGACTTGGGTGATTCCTGTCCGAGCAGGGGAAACAAGTAAGGACGAAGGTTCTCTGTTCAGCTCGTTGTCAAACTACCTCAATATAACGTCAAATAATCAGAACATCCAAGTGTTAGACGAACAGGCCGACCAGGTCAGGATGCTGGCCGAACGGTTAGACTGTTCGAACGAACAGCCCAACCGATCGGACATGCCAGCCGATCGACCAGGCCAGCCGATCGGCTAGCATATGGCCCCACACTTTACAATTTCATGAAGTATGGTATTGAACGAGGTACTGTTCGATCGAACAGCTATTTGTCAACATTACTCCTCGGATCATGAGATACTGTGCTTCAACCCTTAGTCGATTTTCCATTTGTTTGAAGTATTGGAATGCCACCCGATCGGGCATGCTGTTCGATCGAGTATGCTGTTCGATCGAGCATGCTGTTCGATCGAGTGACATCCTGCTGAGGACTACTACTGAAGTTCCTAACCGATCGGTTAAGCTGGCCGATCGAACAGACCGTTCGATCGATCGACCTGAAAGGTAAGAACACTTCAGTGTTCTCAAATACTACAACGAAAACTTCAAAAGGTCAAACCATCATACACAAACGCATCTTACTCAAAAGGAGATAACAATCCACTCGAACAATCCAGCCGATCGAGCCTATCGGCCGATCGAACAGACTGTCCGAACGGACAGGTTCTTCGAAAGAACAACCTGTCCGATGGAACCTGTTGTTCGATCGATCAGGATGTTCGACCCGTCATCACCTGTTTCCATTTTACATGTTGCTCATCGTTATACTATCGAACTATTCAGGCTAACCCTACTCCCAATTGCTCCCTTCAATCCATCAATCACTCGCTGTGAGTATACTCGATCCCTTTTTGCTTTTAGCACTTTTGGGTGTTACATACGTTACTTATATCAAAACACAATCGATCACACTACTCAAACTATTTGAACGCTAACCGATTCGCATGTATTACGTGACTAAATGAATGCTTGTTGATTGTGTTTACACGTGGAATGCTGTCTACCTGCCTTAACGACGTAGTACTATAGTTTGGACTCAGCACCCGTTCACACGGGGGTTGTTAAGGACAATTACTTGCATGGATTATGGTGGTAATCATGTATTGCGAACTGTCTCAGACAGTCAACCCGCAGTCATTGGTATCGATAGGTCCATGTCGATAATTAACATGTTTCGTTTTCCTCTGTGTACGTGCTGGTTATGCATAACTAGTTCGAACTCTATATGCTATTATCAAACTTGTATGCTCACCTTTACATTATATGTATTGACTTTATTTTAACGTATGTGACAGGTGTTTAAGATGTTTGCTTGCTAGGAAAGCGAGGCTAGAATAAAGCTCTAGAGACCCCCAACAAATAGTTGTATGTCAGGAAGAAGCAACTAGAGCATAGTTGTCTGTAGATCTTGTCAGGCTGGGTCTTTAGGAGCATTTGAACAATATTTATACGTTTTTATTTAAATCTGAGTTGTCGGAACATAATATTTGCCTAGTTGTTATCTGTAATAGTATATTGTATTATTTGGGATACGGTATGGGACGTATCATTTAACTGAATAGTATTAATAGTTGTTGTGGAAACTTCTGGATAATCTGTTTCGCTTAGTGCCATGCCCCGATGATTCCGCCATCGGTTGGGGTGTGACAGATTGGTATCAGAGCCATAACTATAGGGAATTAGGCAAGACACGACCTAGTCCGGGTCGCTGTCTTAGAGACCTAGACTATAGTTTGGAACCAACAGACCAAGTTTAGGTGCTATAACCAGCTACTCTTCACTATCACTACCCTCGAATTTCCAAATAGAATCAAGCGATTTAGTTAGGATTAGGTGTGAAAACCGCAAACTTCTGACTAAATTACTTGATTAATGCCGATTTTATCGATTTATCTATGTTTTCCCCATTATTTTCGATAACAAACGAGGAGAATTATACCAAATCAGGAGTGAAATCCATATTTTGATGAATAATCTCCTCAATTTTTCTAAAACAAGGAAGAAATTGCTAAGCCAGGGGTGAAACCCGAACCTTGGCAACTTATTCCGACTTTTACTCAACTCACCAAAGCCTCGACGGACTCCAACGACCTGAACTCACGAGTATGACATAGGGAATACGTGTTAAATGCCCAAGAATCGAGGCAGCAACGCGAGCCCGAAAGTTAGAAAGTGACGACAAGTCTACTATGAATAGTCGAATCGCTTTGGGTAGTCGATGTCTAGTAGCCACAGACAATCTATCTCTCGAAATTTTATGTGTTTCGATTCTGAACCCGCAACTGCCTACTCTGATGCTTCGTCGATTTTATGCGTGCTTGCCTGTTTATGTGTTTAAATTTTGGTATTTGCTCGATTTTTGCTATCACTTCGATCGACACACACGATTCGCATTGCTTCTCTATCCCAAAACGCTAACAAGTCGTTACAAATCCTGACAATACTATGCTACGATATACGCTATACTATACTCGACATGCTATACGAATACACGACCACTATATACGAACGACACGCGAGCTTTGAATAATAGGTTTCTGTATTCTGACTGCATCTGTGACTAAATGTGTATGTGCTTCGGTGATTATGTGTCTCTATGCTCTACGTGCCTACGTGCTTATGTGCTTCTGTGATTACGTGAATCTGTGGTTATGTGTCTATGTGTTATGGGATGCGTGTTTCGACGTGTTCCTGAGCTTTAGATTAGTAGTAGACGTGTGAGGTGAGATTCAATCATGTTGTGTTGAGTCCTCTGACAATGTCTGTTGCAGACAATGTCGTCCGGATCCCAACACCATCTTACTCGCCAAGAGAAGAGAGACAGACATCTCGCTGCTATTACTACCAAGAGTGTGGAAAAAGCTGTAAGCGATGTGTATGAAAACGCCAGCAAATCGTCTGATGAGTCGCGAATCGATGCTCCTAAGGATGCCAACAAGACGTGTTTCAGTTTCAATCAGTTTAAAGCATGCGGACCCAAAGAATTCACCGGAGAAGATGGCCCTACCGCCATGTTTCAATGGTTCTATTCAGTTGAAGTCACTCTACACCAAAGCGGATATCCTGAGAATCTCCGCACCCTCAATGCTACAGGCGTCTTCCAGTCCTGAGCTCTAGACTGGTGGACGGCCGAACGAAACAAGCGCGGAAATGATGCAGCTTATGAGCTGACTTGGGAGGAGTTGAAGGCCATCATGATAGACGAATTCTGCCCTCCCCATGAACGCCAAAAGCTGGAGGACGAGTTTTGGAACAATAAGCAGAAGGATGGAGACAACACTGCTTTAACTGCTCGCTTCAAGCAGCTTAGCATCATCTGTCCCGATCAAGTCAAGACGCCAGACATGGCCATCAAGAAGTATATTCGAGCTCTACCCGACTGTGTCACCGATTTCATTCATGCTACCAAGACATCATCAATTGAGGAGACCTACCTACTTGCCGCTGAGATCAATGACAAACGGGTAAAGTCAGGTTTCTGGGATAAGCATACCAAGTCTCTGCACTAAGCCACCGCCACATCGACCATCGACACCACCACTGCTCAAACCTCCAAGTCATCAAGAAGAAGGAAGAAGCACAACAACAAAAACAGCTCCAGCAACAGGAACTGTGCTGTGACAACAACTGCTGCCCCTCTACAAGCTGTACAGGCTCAGCAGCAGTCTCACCACCGACAAGCTCCAGTGATCAATGCGCCGCCAGCCAAGCGCGCTTACACAGGACCCCACCCGCTCTGCCCGACATGCTCATACCATCATCCGGTGGGAATCTCCTGTCGTTTCTGCGCCCACTGCAACCTCTACGACCATTTCACTACGAACTGTCGCTATGGTCCCCGTCAAGCCCCAGTTCAAGCCACCGCTCATCAAGCTCTACTTCCAGCCCCTCAAGGCCAACCTGCAGCTCAAGCACCAATGTTCAATGCTCGAGTCTGCTTTGCATGGGGTGACCCTAACCACTTTGCAAACATGTGCCCGAACCGGGTTGTGAAACAAGAACCCCAGCAGCAGCAGCAACAGCAGCAGCCTCAGCAGCAACAGCAAGCAGCCCGTGCCAGAACCTTTAACATCAATGCCCGTCAAGCCCAGGCTGACAACAACGTGGTTAATGGTACGTTCCTTGTGAATGGTATTTATGCATCATGTTTGTTTGATACTGGAGCCGATAACTGCTTTGTGTCGTTTGAATTCGAGAAGCTCCTTAATCGTAAGCGTTCTTATCTCCCCTCATCATTCGAAGTCGAAGTTGCTACTGGAAGGACCGTCGCCGTTAACTCTGTTCTTCGTGATTGTACCCTTGAGCTCAACAATCACATCTTCCCATTCGACCTTATTCCCATGCAACTCGGATGTTTTGACGTCATAGTAGGCATAGACTTTCTTCGCGAAAACCATGCTGAAGTTGTGTGCTTTGATAAGATGATTCGATTCTCGCTCGCGAATGGTGATTTATTATGTGTGTACGGTGAAATAGCTTCGAAAGGTCTCAAGCTCATGTCATGCGTCCAAGCTAGCAAGTATCTCCGCAAGGAATACAGCGCTTTCTTGGCCAACATTGTAATAGCGGAGAAGGAAAAGAAAAAGTTGGCCGTAGTCAAAGACGTTCCAGTGGTCCGTGAATTTCCTCAGGTGTTCCCTGACGATCTTCCTGGACTGCCGCCAAGTCGTGATATCGACTTTCGTATCGACTTTATTCATGGAGCCAACCCTGTTGCCAAAGCCCCTTATCGACTCGCGCCATCCGAAATGAGGGAACTCTCAAACCAACTCCAGGAGTTACTTGAAAAAGGCTTTATTCGCCCGAGCACCTCTCCTTGGGGCGCACCAGTCCTTTTCGTCAAAAAGAAGGATGGGTCATTCAGGATGTGCATCGACTATCGAGAGTTGAATAAATTGACCATCAAGAACCGCTACCCTTTGCCTCGAATCGATGACCTATTTGATCAGCTGCAAGGTGCTAAGTGTTTCTCGAAGATCGATCTACGTTCAGGCTATCATCAATTGCGCATACAAGAGGAAGATATACCCAAAACAGCCTTTCGCACTCGATACGGTCACTATGAGTTCGTTGTTATGCCTTTTGGTCTAACCAACGCGCCCGCGGTTTTTATGGATCTGATGAATCGTGTGTGTAAACCTTATCTTGACCGTTTCGTCATCGTGTTCCTCGACGATGTCTTGATTTATTCCAAGTCGAAAGCTGAACACGCGCAACATCTACGTTTGGTTCTCGAGTTACTCCAGGGGAACCAACTCTACGCCAAATTCCCCAAGTGCGAATTCTCGTTGGAGGAGGTTCAGTTTCTGGGTCACATCGTGAATAGTCAGGGTATTCATGTCGATCACGCGAAGATTGAAGCAGTCAAAAGCTGGATTACGCCAAAGAACCCGTCTGAAGTCCGATCATTTCTTGGATTAGCGGGCTATTATCGACGATTTATCGAAGGATTCTTTAAGATCGCTGTGCCGCTTACCGCTCTTACCCATAAAGACAGGTCTTTTGTTTGGGGAACTGAACAAGAATCTGCTTTTTAAACCCTTAAGCGCAAGCTCTGCAATGCTCCCGTTCTCGCGTTGCTGGACGGAAACAACGATTTCATTGTCTACTATGATGCTTCCAACCTTGGTCTTGGCTGTGTTCTCATGCAACGGGACAAGGTTATAGTTTACGCATCTCGTCAGCTCAAAATCCACGAGAAGAACTATACGACCCACGATCTCGAGCTAGGCGCAGTTGTTTTTGCATTGAAGATTTGTCGACACTACCTGTATGGTACCAAGTGTACGATCTTCACCGATCACAGGAGTTTACAACACATCTTTAATCAGAAAGAACTTATCATGCGTCAACACCGATGGGTAGAACTTCTTAGCAATTACGACTGTGAGATTCGTTATCACCCAGGCAAGGCAAATGTTGTAGCCGACGCACTCAGCAGACGGAGTTATTTGCTCAGTATTCGCAATACCCAAGCCCAGCACAACCTCGAAGCTCTCATCCGCGAAGCCCAACATGCTTGTTTCAACGAACGCACCTTGAAGAAAGAGAGAATCTATCACGATGGAGCTCAGCTTGTAAGCAAGGCAGATGGGATTTTCTATTATCTGGACCGAATTTGGATCCCTAAGCGGACCGATTTATGAAAGATTATAATGAACGAAGCCCACAAATCCAACTCTTAGACCATATCTTCATTAACAAGTTGGCTAATTAAAGATCCGTTTACCCAATCTGCTGCTGACCCGCTAACGGTTTGCTATTCAGTGACCCAATTAAACAACACCAGTAACCGACTTGACCCGTAACATCAAGATTGGACCAACATTATTTTCACCAGAAAAAAGGATTAAAGTCTCAGATATTTAAAAAAGAGAAACCTCTTTAACAATTTGGATTAAAGTTAATGTGACCGAGTTATGGTTAAGTATGATGTGGCAGATGATGTGCTCTTGGCTTAGTGTGTTTCCAGCTCAATCTACAAATTACACCCTCACGGCATCACAAGAGTTCAAACTCGTGCACAACTGATTAACTGAACTCGTTGGTGCTGATCAAGCTACCCACAAAATTACAATTTAGAAGG
Source organism: Helianthus annuus (assembly GCF_002127325.2). Lineage (NCBI taxonomy): Eukaryota > Viridiplantae > Streptophyta > Magnoliopsida > Asterales > Asteraceae > Helianthus > Helianthus annuus. Next base: position 69,355,286 of record NC_035449.2, read on the forward strand.
TTGGCATGTGAACAAATGACATGTAAGGAAAATAAACATATGCCATAACATATTATTTTATATTTATAGGAAGCAAGATTGCAAGGCAAAAAAAAAAACATATTAAAGAATAACTATAACTCAAAATATGAACTTATGAAGTGGGCTCCATGAGGAACCATAACTATTCAAGAAAACATCTATAACATACTGCAGTTTTAAGCTTGGACAAAACTTATGATGCCTAACCTGCCTTAGATTGCAAATTCTTCTATTTTGATGTCATTCTGTCTATAATTGATACCTACTTCAGTGATGCAGCAACCAAACATAAAAAATCAACACATACTTCAACAAACAACACAAACGATTCATCCCTCCAGTGTTAATTAACATCTTCAATGATCGAATACATAAATATAAAGTAAACAAACTACCATTTCATTTAAATCTGCAAGTGCAACCAATATGTGACTCCCAAATTAGATAACATAAAAATTAAAACAATATACACATTTAAAAGATTGGACACAGAACTTTACTAAATAAACATATTGAGATCATAAAATCTAGCATAAAATTAGAAAAAATAAGCACAAATCAAGCATAAAAGTTAATTTAAGACAAACTGAGTAGGTACCTTGTTGAATACAAACATAAAATCAGTGCATGAACTTGAATTTTGAAATTGGGGAGTGAATCAAAATTAGAAACTGAAAAAATACGTTATGCGATAAATTTTGTTGCTGGTTTTGGAGTTGTAGATGATATTGTTTACATGAATACTTAGGTGATATTCTCTATGATTATTATCTTTTAGAAAGAAAATCAATTTCATTAATTACCACATAATATAATTGTTTACAAACATTTTAGAAAACAAACAAATTCATATATCAAGTCTCCAACATTTACAACATATTTTCCTGCTGTCGACCTAGATCCAACAATGACCCAATTGAGCACCAATGTGTATGATTCCAGTCATTCTAGTTCTGACTTCTTCTCCCATCATTCTTGTTCAATCCATCACCGATATACTCAAATGACTTACTCAATTCAAACTGGTCAGTTTAACAGGTCCTGTTTTCAAGACCTCTAGAGAAAGCAATTAACTTTTTTCTATGAGACGGTTGGTTACCTTTCCCATTAATCTTCTTAGATAATGTGAATCTTTAGGTTGTAGTTTCCGAAATCATGTTGCTCTTCTTCAATTCTTCTAGCAGATTCATCAACACACTTCCTACAACCCCTTATTTGAATAAGCTCAAGCGTTGGTATGTCCCCAATTTCAAAGGGGATCTCTTCAAGAATGTGGCAGCCTATAATTTCTAATTGTTTGAGACACGGGAAGCTTGCACTATAGGCTTTCCACGTTTTTAAATCTAAGCCTTCAAGTCTTAAGAATTTTAGCTGTTGAAACTTTTGCCCGTCTGTGTCCCAGCAGCTTCCTTCAATAGCATTGTATTCCAAGACCTTTATTAGTTGTGGGAACTCCTGCCCATCTGTATTCCAGCAGCTTCCATTAAAGGCCCAGCTGTGTAGTTTGAGAACCTGGAGATTAGGTAATGACTGAATGATTGACATTTCACTCCACGGTAGACCACACCTTTCTAGTGTAAGCGTTTTCAATGATGTTGGGAATGTAATGCGATCCACACTTGTTTCAAAGTTGCCAATTAATTTGAGCTTTACAAGGTAGTTGAGAGATTTGAAGTCATATTCCGTTTCTAGGTAAGTATGACATCTAAGTTTCTTAATGTAGGGAAAACACTTTAGACAATCACCTACCCCATTTCCCAACTCCAAAGATGAAATAGTTTGCAAATTCATTGGTTTTTCAGTGAGAGGAAAAACAAAGACATTATTCTTATGACCCAATAAATGTCTCAGATTTACCAAATCTGATATGTTACCGGGTAAAACCACAGACCTTCTATAAGCTGTAATATAAATGAGGGTTTGAAGGTTCCATAAGTTGCATATCGAAGATGGAAAACCTTCTGATTTTATCCGAATTGCAAGATGCCTCAAGTGAACTAACAATTTCATGTCTTCAGAAAACTGAATCCTTCTACGATTTTGTAGATCTAACACCCTAAGTAGCACAAAGGAACCGTTTACAATGGCATTACCCGAGTATTTAATATTCAGAAAGCACAAAATAGTTCGAAGGTTTTGAGTGGTCGGATAAGGAAAATATGGATTGATGCTTTCTTCATTAATGAACACACGAACTAGCTTATATGTTGGTGTTATACCATTAGAAAATTGTGGGGACAGTATTAGCTTTTCTGTTTCAAGGATGAATCCTTCTTCCTTGGCTTTTTCCAAGCATAGCTCCCTGATAAGATCATGCACTTTACAAGCTTTGACACCTCCATTTGACTTACTCCTGTCCGCTACAATTACAAGATTTCTGTCAATTAGATCCATCAAGTAACCCTCTGCGATGTCCTCCAAGCTTATGTTTCCATCTTTTTGAATGAATCCCTCAGCCACCCATAACCAGATCAACCTTTCTACTTGAAACATGTAGTCTTCTGTGAAGCCACCAAGATAAAGAAAGCACTCTCTCAAGTGCTCAGGAAGATGACTATAACTTAAACCTAATGTTTCAAGGCATCCATTCTGGCCACCAACAATGTATGAACTAGTCCTCTCAGCAATTTCCTTCCAAAACTTTTTACCCCAAGCATGTTTTGCTAGAACTCCTGCAATGACAACCAACGCAAGTGGTAATCCTTGACAATTTTCTACTATTTGCATTCCAACTTTAATTGACCATTCAGGGCAGTCACGGCCTTGGAAGACCTTCTGACACAACAACTCCCAGCCTTTTTCTTTGTTCAAATATCCTAAGTGATGAATCAATCCATCTGAATTTGCATGCATAGCAACTTCAGTTTGGCGACTGGTGAGCAGAATTCGACTTCCGGTGTTATCATGGGGGAAAAATACTTTCAGGTTATCCCAAGTTTGTATATGCCAGATATCATCAATAACAATCAAATATCTCTTACCCATAAGGTTTTTGTGCACCAGTTCACGAAGTCGAGAGTCATTAGCCTTTTCAAGGTGTAGTTGACCACGGATAGATTCGAGAATTTGAGTCAACACACCCCGCTTATCATATGTCTGAGAAACAGTGACCCAAACACGGACATGGAAATGATGCTTAACATAAGCATCATTGAATACTTTGGTGGCTAGAGTAGTCTTGCCAAGTCCACCCATACCAACAATAGAGACAACATCTAGCTTCTTTTGATCTTCCACAAGTTTGTCTCTTATGTGCTCAACATCACGATCAATCCCCACAAAAATTTCATCCAATAATTTCTTCGAACCTCTGGAGAAGGAACTCTGAGCAGCAGCAGATTGATTTAGCGTGCTCTGAGGTCTTGGAGATGAATCCAACTTCATGCCATCGATTCTCATACTCTTGAATTCTACCTTGATGAACTTTAATGATATCCTAACATTGTCCGGATTTAGGGAGGGATTAAAGTCCTCAGATGTAGGGAGATTTCCATTTTTCCTAACATGAACAGCGGATAGAAAGAGATCGACCATATAGTGTGCCATTTCTGATGTGTCCATGAATCTTCTCTTTAGATCTTTAAGTTTTTCAAGGTCATGTAGGTCTTGATGTTGGTCGATGAAAAGGGTTTGAATCATGGAGCCCAGCTCTTCATAGAACCGTTGGAACTGAGGCCTTTCACATATAATAGTGGGATTGTTGAAGAATGTGTTGGCCCGAACTGGATCTTGATCTCTAAATGAGCGTGATTAACAAACTTGAATAACAATAACTTGTAACAACCGAATGAATGTATATACAAATCAAATGTCTGTTCTACGGGTACGAATGAACAGACACGTCTCTTCGTGAAAAGTCATGTCTCTTGGATGTGTGGTTATGATCAATCCTTGAAGAGGTGTGATGAATCTTGTCCGTTCGCTCCAACCGGTGTGTCTCCTCCTTGGTCTTGCCTTGCACCGATTCGGAAGTGTTGCGAGGGTGGACACACCCTTTCGGTTTAATGATGGTAGTTACCATCTTCCATTTTGTCAACTTCAGCCCTTGTAGTTTGTAACCGCTAAGTAATAATTTATTCTAACTATCTAACTATGTATGAGATGTTAAGAGATTAACCGGTTTCATTCAACCCCTTAATCTCAAACATCCATAAGTTGCTTTAAATCTTGAATTCCGAGCAGTTCCCTCATTGTAGCAAACTTGATCCTTGCTAGTGCCTTTGTTAGTATATCTGCTCGTTGTAGTTCTCCACTTATGTGTTCCACAGTGATATCCTCGTTTTCCACACATTCTCTTATGAAATGATAGTGTGTATCAATATGCTTGCTTCTTCCATGAAAGACTGGATTTCTCATGAGTGCTATTGCTGAAACATTATCTACTCTGAGTGTTATCTTCTCTTCCTTCCAGCCTGTGATTTCACTTAACAATCTTTTAAGCCATAGTGCTTGACATGCTGCTGCAGTGGCTGCCATGAATTCTGATTCGCATGATGATAGTGCCACTGTCTGTTGCTTCTGTGTACACCAGGTTATAGGTGATTCTCCAAAGTAGAATACCAGACCAGTTGTTCCTTTTCCTTTGTCTGTATTAACTCCAAAACTACTGTCACTATAACCTGTGATCTTACATCCTCCTTGTCTTTTGTAGATGATTCCATGCTCTTTAGTTCCTTTGATGTAACGTAGTATTTGCTTTACTGCTTTCAGGTGTTTTTCTTTTGGTTCTTGCATGAATCTACTAAGTAGGCTGACTGGGTAACAGAGATCTGGTCGTGTATGCAATAAGTACCTGAGAGAACCTATCAGGCTTCTGTAATGTGTTGCATCTACTAGATCTCCTTCTTCAGTCTTTGTTAATTGAGTTCCTGGAGTCATGGGAGTCTTTGTGTCGTTGCAGGATAACATATCGGCGTCTTTGAGTATCTTGTTGATATATCCTGTCTGCTTGATGCCTATCTCACCCCCTGCTTGAATTACTTCTATTCCCAGATAGTATGCTAGCAATCCTAGATCGCTCATATCAAATTTGTTCTTCATTTGAGATTTGAAAACATCTATCTCCTTCTTTGATGTTCCAGTGACTATCAAGTCATCAACATAGACTCCAACTATTAGCGTAGAAGCTTCACTTGTTCTTGTATAGATTGCGTTCTCTAAAGTGCACTTCTTGAAGTTAAGTGACTTTAGGGTTTGATCTAACTGATCGATTTTATGGGATGTGAACGTTATAGAAAGCTGGTTTCAAGGAAGTGAACGTGTGTAGACTTGAGGATTGGAACAAGTGGACGTTGGAGTAGTTATAAAATTCAGCAAGTAGTGGGTTTTATTTTATTTAGGATGTGTTTTAGTTCTTGTTACAAATAGGATAGCACAATAATATTTTGTACTCTCATTTGTTTTCGTAAGTAGGAGAGAAAAATGCTCGGATAGTCCCTGTAGTTTGTCCTTTTTTCACCTTTAGTCCCTAACTTTCTAAAATTACAGCTATAGTCCCCAACTTTTGCAATTTCGTTCCCGGATAGTCCCTGGCGCAGATGGAGGTTAGTTTTTGATGTTAAGTATGTTTGAAATTACTAAAATACCCTTACTACAAAACAAAATAATAAAAACAATAACAGTTAAGTGCTTGGGCCTACCCCAACCCCTCATCCAATCAGCCACTAACCATTTTTGTGGGGCCCACCGACAATCACCACCACCGTCTTCAAACTCTCAACAACCTCCACCACCGCTAAGAACTCCGACCACCATCACCAAAGAAACTCCGGTCACCCCTTCGGAAAAACACAAATTAAGAGAAAAAAAAGCCACACCTTGCTACTTTCAGAAACACTCTTACTGAAGCTATGAACCTGATGGAAAGAATCACATTTTCTTGTTTCGTTCCATGATGGAATAAGAAAAAGACACATGGAACCAAAGTCAACCAGATGGAAAGAATCACATTCCTTCAAGAATGGTCCATTTTTATTCAGTTAAAAACAAACAACTTATTTTTTAATTTTTTTTTCATTCACGAATGTGTTTTTTAAACATATTTATTTATACAGGCTTATAATTTGTCAAGGGATCATAAGCCCGATCTTGAGGTTGAGAAAGAAAGGTTATATACAGCTGGTGGTTATATTCAATACGGTCAAGTTGACGGGAGTCTAAACTTGGCTAGAGCTATTGGTACCTCACATCTTTAATGTAACTTGGCATAAACCACCATTGTTCTAATTACTAATAGTAATATCTTTTGTGCAGGTGACATGGAGCTGAAAAGGAATACAACACTTCCACCTGAAAAGTAAATTTTAACTGCCAATCCTGATATAAACACAGTATGTAGCGTCACAAGTTGCCTATACAGGTGACATGATGGGCGGCTTGAGGGTTGGGCAACGGTGTCTTTTTCACAACTCCAAAAGCCTTAGTTCCTTCATCTTCATCACCAGAATCATCCAGAGCCCCTCTACCCATCCTCCACCCCTCAACCATCGCTACACCTTCCACCGCCTCCCACCTCCACAGCCCCTACACCTATCATCCACCGTCTAAACGATTCAGACGTTTCCTGAACCATGACGTTGCGTCGGACATCTTCAAAATAACCCGCCTTCAAACAGTAAACATCTTTCTTAACCAACAAATAAAACGTGTTACCCAAACATAAATTGGGGTTATTTTGCTTATGATTGCAAGTTGGCATTTAGCTTCCAGTGCTGAAGTTCAGTGTAATATGAAGGTGATTTAGCCTCCTACTGATGTCACTACAAGCAATTAATTTTGATTAAGTTTTGACTTAATTCTGCCAATTTTGACTCAGATACGGAGAAGCATGGGCAAACTTGAACTATACAACAAGTTTACTAATGTTTTACCTTTAGCAATGTTCGTTTCTGTTGGAATTTTTTGCATAAATGAGTGGTTTAGAGAAAAAAAGAGTGTCTTTAGGTGATCACTGAATTTTGTTGCAACTATAGGTAAATCGCCATATGAAACAGCGACCTTCCAAGAGAGTTCTGGCCAAAAGCTGCAAAACCTGCAAAAGAAACTGAGGTTATTAAAGATCGTTGTTTGAAACAGCAACCTTCATAAGATCGATGTTTGAAACAGCAACCTTACCAAATATAATTATATAATTAATTTAAAAATAAAATATGGAACAACTTTATTAATTTACATGGATTTCCAAAATTAATAAAATATGAAGCCTTAAATAAACAAAAAAATAGATTATGAATATAAATGAGAATAAGATTTTGGAAGAAGAAAACAAAAGGATATTAAAACTTGAAATCCTAGTCAGATCAACCGGTAGCCACCTGATTCAATTTAAGGAGGTTTAAATAGACTCAACTTAGATAACCGGTTATGCGTCTGATTCCCTATGTAACTGGCCGGTTCGGTCCGATTGTAAAAACACAGATCAAGACTTTAATATTCTGTTGCAAAATCTTTTGTTTGCATATTCTATCCGTTGGAACTAGTATCAGTCATAGATTTCACAACACCCTTGTTTTAGTCGCTTGTATTTGACGTTGCAAACTCATTATACCAAATTCTATCCGTTGGAACTTAGATAACCGGTTATGCATCTAATAAATCTTTTCTTCTTCCAAAAACTCATTCGTATGTATATTCATAATCTATTTTTCATTTATTTTAGGCTTCATATTTTATCAATTTTGGAAATCCATGTAAATTAATAAAGTTGTTCCATATTTTATTTTTAAATTAGTTATATAATTATATTTGGAAAGGTTGCTGTTTCAAACAGCGATCTTTGGTAAGGTTGCTGTTTCAAACAGCGATCTTTGGTAAGGTTGTTGTTTCAAACAGCGATCTTATGAAGGTTGTTGTTTCATACAGCGATCTTTAATAACCTCAGTTTCTTTTGCAGGTTTTACAGCTTTTGGACAGAACTCTCTTGGAAGGTCGCTGTTTCATATGGCAATTTACCTAGAGTTGCAACAAAATTCAGTGATCACCTAAAGACACTCTTTTTTTCTCTAAACCACTCATTTATGCAAAAAATTCTTTCTGTTGCTTGGATTTATAATTATCAGGTACTCTACTTTTTTTACAAATGCTAAAATTTTAATAAATAGTTAAGGGTGTCCGGAGTGGTGCGGCAAAGGGGTGTGGCAAAGGGTTTTGCCGCGTGGCAACACCGCTGCCGACACCCTTTGCCGCGTGGTTTCATTGACGCTTGGTGTAGGCTTGCCGAAGTGGTGAAGGGAGGTATGAGAGAGAGGGTAGTGTAGGGTGGGGTCCATTACAATCTCAACCAATCACACCTTTTTACTTTTTTTTTTAAATATGTGTAATTTAAAAAATATAAATAACAAACTACAACTAATCTTTATTATCTATTAAAAGACAAATGAGCATTGTATCACAATACTGATGTGGCAGCCATCCAGGCTATCCAACAATGTCAATATTATATCACTATTGCATCATCAATTTTATATCTTCAATTATTAACTAAAATGTATATCAAAATGTATGTGGCGGCCATTCAAATTTTGAATCCAGCATCCCCAAATAAACCCAGTTTTGGGAGGAGAATTCAATCTGCAACAATCGCGCTCAACTCTCTCTCTCTCTACCTCACTCTCTCTATCGCTCAGCTGCTCCGCCTAATTTCTTCATAATTTGGTTTCCTCTCAGCTAATTTCAAGTAAGTTAACCTCTTCTTCAAGCAACACTCGTCTTTCATCTCGATTTTGATCCTAATTTACGCACTAACAGTTCGGATCTCAGTTGCTCGATCAATACTTACATTTTAATGTATCGATAAATGTTGTTATTCACTGGCTGATTCAGTTTTGATATTGTGTGTGATTTGTGTAGCAGTTGGTATTCGATATGGATTCCGCCGCCGTGGCATTTCACTGGGGATTTGGACGAAGACTCAAAGGATGGTGATGGTGTTGCAGAGTCACCTGGTAAGAGTTTAAGTTATGTTTGAATTGTTAGTATACGTTTTTTTTCTTCCATGTGGGTCTCGTTAAATTCTTTTATACATATGCTAGTACACTAAACTTGTAGGCTCACCAATGCATTTTTGTGTTGACATGTTACTTTAATATATATTGCAGGTTTGTGATGACGATGCATTGAAATAATCTAGTAGGATGGCTAGAAATGCACCTAGTTTATTTCTATGTTTTTATTGTTAAGTTGTTAGAAATGAAATGAAAAGTTACGTATTAAATTATTGTCATAATAGTGGTTGTGATGTCTCTTGCAATCTTGTTTTCGTCTCATGCTAATGTTTCCGCTATCGGTTGGGGTGTAACAATGGTGGCCGATTTAGGGTTAGGGTTCCGATTTGGGTTAGTTATGGTCTGAAATATGGGTTGCGGTTTCGATTGCGGTCTGAAATTGAGGGTAGGTGGTTGTGGTGGTGAACTGAAAGAGGGGGATGGTCGGAGGTAAGGTGGTTGTTGTGGTGGCGGAGAACGCTGAGGAGGTGGGGGTGGGGTGGCGGTGAAGGCTGAGGTGGGGTGGGGTGGTTGGGGGCAAAGGGAGAGAGAGAGAGAGAGAGAGAGAGAGAGAGAGAGAGAGAGAGAGAGAGAGAGAGAGAGAGAGAGAGAGAGAGAATCGAGTGGGTTGTGATGGCTGGATAGAGAGTGGGTGGTGGTGGCTGATGAAGGCTGAGGTGGGGTGGGTGGTGGCGGAGAAGGCTGAGGTGGTGGTGGGTGGGGTGTGGTAGCGAAGGTGGGTGTTGTGGTGGTGATAATGGTGAGGTGTTTTAGACAGAGATAGAAAGATGAGAGTATTGACAAAATTACCCTCATGTGCGTATCACGTGACCAGACTTAATAGACTTTTATAACTGAGTTGGGTGTAAAGGACAACATGTGCAACAAAATTTCATGTAAAGTGCAAAACCTGTCAAAATTCGGTTAAAATGACACCGCCCTGATATATGGTATTGAGAATATAGCCTCTATTCTTACCTTCATTATATATCGGAGATGGATCTGGTGATCTTGCATATGTTGACATATACGCAAGTCTATAATTATTCTGAACTTTGAAGTTATGTTGTATATAACCCTTCTTTTTCTTTTGTTTGGTTGAACAAGGCTTAAGGTAAACTACTGGGTTGTTTATTGGAAAAATACCCAGGAAGCAAAGCATCAGATCGACAACGTCCAAGCATTCGGATCTCCCGGTGGTAGCCTCTTGTGGTGAGTATTTTTTTTTCAAGCACTTCATAGTCTATTGCAAACAAATTGCACTAAATGGGACTCCAACCCATGACCTCAATATTAGCAAACTTTTCATAGACTTATACAAAATCTATACTACAGTGTCCCACTATTTTTAAATTTAATAAAGTTTACATCTTTTATTGTTGTTAATTGTAGTGCATTCCTAAAGAAATTGCTAATTTAGCTGGAGTAAAGGATAATTTCAAATGAATTATCCAAGTTATTGATGGAGATGAATTGGTAATGCAAATCAATAGCCACAATTCTTATTACTATTTTGTATTGTTTACTTTTCTGTTGTATTGCTAATATTAATTTCTTATAATATTTTATAAAAGGTTTCGTCGGATGAGGTGATTTGATGAAAGTTTAGGAAATTTCAATAGGTGATGCTTGTGTTTTCAAATGGCCAATAAGACAATGTAAGTTGTTGGTTGCAAAAGCTTCAAAACCTATAACAAGACTTATGATTCTATCGTTTGGCAAACTTGGGTTGGTCATACATTTCTATCTTTTGGTAAATTGTGTCTTCAAGCTTCTTGCATTGTGTTTTTAAATATTATGTATCGCTTAGCAACATTCTTACAATAAAGTTAGAACTTTGTGATTTTTTGCTTAAGTTTTTTACCTATTGGTTTTGCTCATTTGTTTTGTTTAAATTATATTCTTTTTCATTCTATGTAGTTTATAAAAATGTATGTTAACTATTTAAATTATGTATATTACCACTTGAGAAGAAAAAGAATAAAAGGGTACAATTGTAAAACATTAAGTAGTTTTTTTTTCTCATCTCATTTATTATTATGTTTGACTAATTAATTATTCATTAAGACTATAATCCTCCACACTAAATATTTTTGCCAACACACATCAAAAGTTATCCTATACATTTTGAAATTTATCATACACATATTGAAATTTATCCTACACAACTGGTAATTTATTCTACACGCCTCGTATTTATCCTACACTATAAATGAATTTTTATTTTTATTTTTTGTGAAAAATATATATCATAAAAATAAGTTACAAATTTAATATAGTTAGTTATTAAAGATGAAACTACCAATTAATGATGTATGTAAATTTACTAATATACCCTTATAGTTACACTAGTCGTTTACCCACGCGATGATATCACTTAGGTTTGTGAGTTTAGGGCTATGTACGGGGCGCTTCGGTTTTGAGCCATAACCAAAACCAAATTCGCGATGCAACGGAAAACATAGCATTTTGTTAGTAATTCTAAGGGTGTGCATGAGAAGGTTCAGTTCAATTGGGTGATAACTAAAATCTAATTTTTTTTGCCTTAAAGAGTGGGTCAGACAGGCTACATGTCATTTATTTTTATTAGGGGTGTGAATTTCTGACACGACTCGAAAATACGACATGAACCTAACACGAAATTCACGGGTTTAGGTTTAGTCTAAACGGGTTGGGGTCAGTTTCAGGTTGAACTCGTTTAACACCCACTAATTTTTATGCACATAGCTTTTATTCAAAAATAATGTTAATGTAATGATAATTTTATCATAATCAAATTTCACAATAATAATCAAATTTGATGATAATATCTACTTAATCCTGGGGGGGGGGGTCAACCTGACACATACCAAAACTAACATGTTTCAACGCAGACCTATTTTGACCACCTCTACTTTTACGTCCCATCATAATCTAGAGCACGAAGATAACATAGTAGAATAGCTTTACAGAGAGTAGAGTGACTATAGTTCATGTGTCCCAATATCAAGTGGCACTTTTACATCATATGTATTTCTAATCCATATATGGCTTACAAAATCCATTCTTATCATTTCAAAATAATCAAAACCTAAAACTTAAGTAGCACGATACAACAAATCAGATGTCACATATTCAGTGCTTGAGTAGTCGTCAATCTTTTCCTAGGTTATTTGTTTGATAAACATTTAACAAAATACTCAAAAGGATAACGTAGGCTACGGTACTTTATTAAAACTTGAATGGACTTTTAAAACAACCCTAAAAATCTGGGACTTAGTTCGGGCCCAAAAGGGCCTGGTCCCACATAAAAGAATATATGCTATAAAACCAATACTTAGCCTCCGTACTGTATGATCTATGTAGAACTCCACGCGCCACATACTATGCCCTTTTAAAGCAAGAAGATTTGGGTCACATATGATTAAGAGAAACGACGATGAGGCCACAGGTCATCGTGGAGAGCCTGATGAGACTTGAGAGATGCTTTCAGAAACCTAATGTTTGGATTTGGCCGCCCAAATTTCTTAATGTAATTCAAAGTTCAAAATTTGGATTGACCGCCCAAACAATTAGACAGTTAAAACTATTTAAAAACCTTAAATAACGGAGCTGCCACTTGCACAGCACACTCTCCCCTGTTCTCTTCTCCGTTTCCTAACTCAAAACAGCACCATTTCTGTAATTTGGTGGATGACCTAATTAATTACATGCGTTAGATAAATTTAATTAAGTTTCGCATTTCATCGATCTTAATTAATTAATAGAGTCCAGTAATAATACCCTTCGAGTGCTACAAGATTCAGATGATGAATCTTTCCCGGTTTCCTAACCTCCCTCGAGAAATCTTCTTGAGATTTCACAAGGCCCGAGACTATGAGCTTTTTGATGGCAACTGATCGGCAATCTCCCAGATTAGTTCGGTATATTGGGCCAAACCTTCCACGGCTGAGAGCTCGGTATACTCTTCATGTGCTTCCTGTACTGAATCGATGTGCAGCATCTCCAATGTGTCGATCAGAAATAGCTCCACGAGGGTTATGGTTTTCGTGCCTGTTGTTTGACCCCTGCAGGCGGTCGAGATATATGGCTATGATATTCCGGAAGTGTGTATAGAACACATCTGAAATAACGATAGGTTAACAATAAATAAATCAATAAGCACAGACTCGACAACGTTTAATAAAATCTTGTTGGATGGCAAAAGAAAACGCTGGTCACACTTAAACCTTCAATAAGCACAGACTCGACAACGTGAATTAAACTTTTGTAGTCCACCTTTCAGTATTTCAGTTGTTACAACACCATCTTTTAAAAAAACATTTTCTTGATATCTTCAGCTTCTTCATTGGACAAAAAAACCATCAGTAACATATTAGAAAACACTTGTCAGTCCATGTAAAATCAATCTGGAGCAACCCCATTGTCCCCAAATAACTACATGATTCACTACTACCAAAATTCATAACCAATCTAGCTAAATAATCATATATAAATCACACTAAATATACCATTTGTGCCACTTAGCACTGTAACCTTTTTTAAAAAGTTGTTTCTCCTGCCTTAGTCAGTATACCTTCACCCTGTTCACAAAAAAAGAAAGAAAAACAGATAATTAGTAAAGGCGTGAAACAGAGGATACAGAGAGACAAAATTCCTTCAAATCAATTAGTAACATGCTAAAACAAACAAACAATGCAGCTCGATATTAATGGAGAAACTCAAAAAAGAAAACTATGCATGCAATTCTATATGACAATCACATAATCTATAATCTATTATACAACAAAACAAAACTATAGTAAAAAACAGTAAAAATTAACCTAAACTGAAGAAACAAAATACACACAGCCTCAACAATGGCGTCAAGTTTACGCAAATGATTACCAGCAGTACACACAGCAGAGATCATAAAACCTTCAGAAACCTGAGAGCATCCATTATCTCCGATGGACTCGGCTTCCAGCCAGAACCATCTCTGAAGAAACTTCACTACATCATCGTTTGTTGACAAATTAGAGACAGAGAAAAGCTCATCGTTGCAGATCTGACCGAAGTGATTAATTTGAAGGAGCAAAACATGGTAATTCTACAATACTCAAAAGAACATAGTTAGTTGAGGTTGGAGAGTTGACCTTTAGTGATGGACCAAATGGATTTGCTTGATTTGGACTTTTGATGAAACCCTAGAAGACGCCATAGTAGTTGTGAAACGATCGACTCGGATTCCAGCCAGAACTAAACAACAAACCCTTGAAACAATTTATAGAATTAAAAAATCAACGATGAATCAGAAGGCACCCTCATAAAATCACCAAAGCAAAATCACATGTGGAAAATAAATAATCGTAACTTACCAAGATCATAAGCTCTATCAGAGGAGGAGATGGTTTCGGCGGTGCCGGTGGAGAAGTGGCGACAAAAGGAATTAGGGTTGAGCTCTCTCTGCAAGTGACAAAAAAGCTCAGCAAAGCAATGGTGGGGGTATGGGGAAGGTGCAGAGTAATTATGGTGAAAAGACTTTGGGTATGTTTCAATCGAGAAAATTGGCTCCACCAGACTAATTCAAAATTCAAAAGAATCGCCCATTTACACAAAAGAGTGTACATGGGTGTTGAAAAGACAATTTTCAACACTTTTATGCTTAGAATGGTTGTATAACATGCTTGAAATTCTTGTACAATGGCAAATGACCATTCTTGCCCTTCCTATATGCTTATTAAAGTAGTATAGATTAAGTACAAATATTAAATAAAGTCTAATGAAGCATTCCTATTGGTTGAAATTTCTTTTTCTTTCTTCTTACAAAGAATTTCTTCTATTACCATAAACTATTTAATACACCGTATGGTATGTTTATAAGTGTTTAAAATATTTAAACTATTTATATTAATTCAAATTTTGGATCAAGACATCTAGGAATGGTGCGTATCCTTAATCCTTAACATAACAATATTCAATTAACTATTATATGACGTTTAAATGAAGAAACTATTTAATACTCCATATTTATGCTTAGAGCATCCCTAATAAGATCATGTGTAGTGGTGAAACAAAATAATGCCCCTATCATGGGGCATTATTCGACACGTGGCAGTCCAGCTAGCATGGGGCATTATTCCAAAAATGGCGTAGTGGGGCATTATTCCAATAACGCCCATGCAATCATTTCACAATTATTATTTTTTTAAAACTTTAAATACTTCATTAAATTAAAAAAAAATACAATACTAGAAATAAAAAAATTAAAATCCGATTAAATTAAAAAAAACACTAGTTTTCGTCTTCGCTTTCTTCACCCTCGCCAACTTCGTCTTCCTCGTCCTCCGTTTCTTCCTTTCCCGCAGGTGGTACATACCGAACCGACCATGCGTAGTGTACCAAGTCAACCATTAACTGGGAATTGTACGGTTCGTAACGCAACTCTCGCGCATTATTCACTCTTTCTTCCATTGACGCCTGTGGATGGTCCTTTTAAACGGCTTCTGGCACATAATTCTGGCATATCGCCTTTCCTTCGTCTTCCAAAATCATGTTGTGCATGATTATACAAGCGTACATAGCATCTCTCATTTTTTGCTTGCTCCATGCACGACAAGGATTTCTCAAGTATTGCGAGCCTTGTTTAAGAACCCCAAAGCATCTCTCAATGTCTTTTCGTGAAGACTCTTGAACCTTTTTAAAGTATGCTCTTTTTTCATCAATAGGATCACTAAACGTCTTCACAAAAATCGAATACCTAGGATAAATTTCGTCACTCAAATAATATCCATGAGGGTAGTAGTTTCCATTTGCGTAAAACAACGCTTTTGGAGCTTTGCCAGAAATCCACTCCTCTAACAACGGAGATTGTTCAAAAACATTGATATCATTGCATGACCCGACCACGCCAAAGTAAGCCGACCAAACCCAAAGGTCCTGTGAAGCAACCGCCTGAAGAATAATAGTGGGTCCTTTTTGGTCACCCCGTGTGTGTTGGCCTCGCCATGCGGTCGGGCAGTTATCCCAACGCCAATGCATGCAATCTATGCTCCCGATCATACCAGGCAAACCATGCTTCGCCGTATGTACCTCGTAGATCTTTTGAAGGTCGTCCCATGTGGGCGTTCTAAGATAACGCGCACCATACACATCAATAATACCTTTATAAGAAAACATATACAAACATAAGCTTCAAAAAAAAATTGTAAACATACTCGTCGTTTTTTTTAAAAAAAAGTAAAGTATAGGAATTGTACCGATACAAAAATGCTCCAAGCTGTCTCGCGTTGTTTTCTCGGCCATTTTTAGATACTCGTCGTTGATGTCGGTTGCGTTTCCATAAGCAATGATTCGTAACGCCGACGTACACTCTTGGATACCGGTAAATCCAAGTGCCCCTCTCGCATCCGCTTTTTGTTTAAAATAATCGTAGTTGGCTTCCAATTCGTCGACTATGCGTAGAAACAACCGCTTACTCATTCGGAAACGACGCCTAAACATTTCGTTCGAGAATGTCGGCGCCTCATCAAAATAATCTATCAAACGATCGTGTGCCGCGCGCCGGTCTCGTTCAATATAACATCTTTTATTTTTTCTGCTTGGGGGCGACGATAATGCTTCACATATCTCACCGCTAGTTGACAAGCACTCATAACCGCCTCTTGCTCAAACTCCTTATCGGTGGAATCATCGCCATCCGCAAAATACTCTCTGTAGTAAAAATTTACCATGGATGAAGAACTAGGAGAATCCATCCAAGTTTTTTATAAAATGGTTGTGTTTTTTAGAGAGTTTTTGAGATAGTTTTGGTTGGAAATGAATGAGTTTATATATATATATAGGTAGAGGATCCTGTAAAAAAGGCCTAAAGTGTGAGAAAGGTAAGAAAGAATCTCAGCCATTAGATTTTTGATCTAATGGTTGAGATAATAGGGACCAAATTGTAAAATATTTTTATTAATTTGGACTGAATTGAAATATCTAGGGGCAATTGTGTCTTTTTATCCCCATTTTCTAAATCAAAATCCCTACAATTTCTCTCTCTCTCTCTAGATCTCTCTCTATCATACGTTCAGAATTTCTCTCTCCATTATCAACTCCAAGACCACCACGAATCGGAAGATTAAACATCAATCGGAAGCGGTTGTTGAAGACGATCGTTGTTGAAGACGATCGTTGTTGATTTTGGATGACGGATGCGAGCGGCTGCATGTTTATTGAAAACATCAATCTCAAAGACGGTGTCGGAAGCGGGGCTGCATGTTTATTGATTCGGATGACGGATGCGAGCGGCAGCGGCGGTGGTGGTGGTTCGAGCGGCGGCGGTTGTGGTGGTGCTGGATCGGCAGCGGTGGTGCCGGAAGTGGCAGTGGTGGTGGTGCCGGAAGTGAAGAAGATGATACAGAGGTGTTTTATTTTATTTTCTGAATGGTGTTATTTTGTTTACTGAATGGTGTTATTTTGTTTGCTGAATGGTGTTTTTTTTGTACTGAATGGTGTTACATTCTTTGTACTGAATAGTTTTTTTAATTTTATTTTACTGATGAATGGTGTTATTTTTGTACTGAATGGTGTTAGTTTTTTCTTTTCAGTAATGGTGTTTATTTTAGTTTTCTGAATGGTGTTATTTTTTTCTGAATGGTGTTATTTTGTTTATTGAATGGTGTTATTTTGTTTGCTGAATGGTGTTATTTTTGTACTGAATGGTGTTATATTCTTTGTACTGAATGGTGTTTTTTTTATTTACTGCTGAATGGTGTTATTTTTGTACTGAATGGTATTATTTTTGTGCTGAATGGTGTTATAATTTCTGAATTGTGTTATATTTAAAACACCATGTATGAACATGATCTGAATGGTGTTATATTTATGGACGGTTATAATTCCTAAAATCCAGGTTTTTCTCTCTCCAAATCCTTAAATCAAGGATTACCATATTTGAATTTGTTAATTAATTTACAATCTTACTCTTTTCAATTAATTTAGATCTAATGGTTGAGATTATTTCTTACCTTTCTCACACTTTTGGTCTTTTTTACAATAACTCCACCCTATATATATATATATATATATAGTTAAAAGGTTAAAAAAATAATAAAAAATAAACAACTAGCCGTTGGGGACTTTTCTTTGGCCGGTCAAAATGGTGCAAAGCGTTTTAAATAAAACGCCAAAGTGATTTTTTTTTTCAAAAACCACGCTCGAAAACGCCTACCGTAATTGGGGGGGGGGGGGGGCGTTATACGGCGTTTTTTTTCAATTTTTTTTTACAAATACCGCCCCACTACGGGTGGTCTAAGAAACATAAAAAACATCTAAAAACATGTCTAGTAAGCGCCACATCATAAAAACATCTATTTTTAAAAAAACACTCAAAATTCACCCAATAACAAAACCTTAAAAACACCTCAACATAATGCCACATCATCACCATTTTTAAATAACTTTTTTTAATATTATACCCAACCCTCCCACCCAGACCCACCAACTGACACCATCCCCCACCTTTTATTCATTTTTTGTAGTTTGTCTACAAAAATGAATCCAAAAAATGGAAGCTAAATATGAGCCCCCAATAACTAAAAACACATTCACTGTCACATCACCCTCAAAAAATGGGTAAAAATGGTCTATTGAGGATGCTCTTACATAAGTTTTGAATATTGTTCAAAACAAGTTTTAACCATTATGTATGAATTCAACATATGTTTAATATGTTTATTAACATATAGCCTATCATGTGACCAAACATGTTTTTTTTAGGATTTACGGTTAACACATTTAGGGTTGTATTAAATACATCTTAAAATCAACTTTTTTTTACCTTTCTCCCAAAAATTAACTTTTCAAGTCAACTTTTTTAAGAAATCAAGACTGCATGTACGTTGCATTTAATGTAGTCAATTTGCCTCATATTTTTAATACCATATAATATAATTAATTTACCCTACTATTTTTGAGTTAAGAAAGGTCCGGAGTCTGGACTCCAGTTAAACTTTAAAAAGATATTTTTGTTGATATTTTTATGTGTTAATTATATTTACAGAAATAACTTTTTTGTTGATGTTTTTATGAGTTAATGATATTTACTGAAATATAAAAATAAAAAAAAACTTATACGCACATAAAACAAATGTGTTGAAAACAAAATTACACCTACTAAAAATGGAAAATATTTAATTACCTGACTTTTTTACACATACGTAAACTTTTATACATATGTTCATTTTACTTTTTTAGTTTCCATAAATTTTATTAATATATAAAACGTATTTGAAAAAAAAAGTTTAAA
This sequence comes from Helianthus annuus, assembly GCF_002127325.2. Taxonomy (NCBI): domain Eukaryota; kingdom Viridiplantae; phylum Streptophyta; class Magnoliopsida; order Asterales; family Asteraceae; genus Helianthus; species Helianthus annuus. Next base: position 69,374,540 of record NC_035449.2, read on the forward strand.
TGGAGTTCTATCTATTTTTTCCGACTCAAGCTAGTTCTCAAAATACTATTTTCGTGTATGTGTGTGTATATATATATATACTATTTTCGTGTATGCGTGCGTGTGTGTATATATATATATATATTTATATATATAGTTAGGGTAAAATGAAAACTCCTACGAGTTGTCAGTTATTAGAGAATTCAGCTTTACGAAAGGTTTTTTCAAATTTTTTTATTTACAAAAAAATCAACTTTGAAAAAAAAAGATTAAAAAAAAACTCAATGGAACAAGTTTTTTACAACTAGATCTTTAAAAAACAAGCTTTTTTTCAACCAGATCTATAAAAAACAAGCTTTTTACCGGAGTTCTTTATTGTCTTTTCGCTGGAACCGGTACCCGGTGGATGATGGCACGTTTACTGTTTTATTAGAGACTCGTTATTTATTTATGATTAACTTTTTCACTTTCGTATTTAGAATAAAGTGTCTTGATTATTTATTTATTTATTAATATTGATATTAATACTAATAATAGTATAAGAAAATATAAAAAAGTAACAAAAGTATTATAAAGTAAAATAAGATAAAAAAACATAATTATTACTTTTAACTTTACAAGAAAGCATAATTATTATTTTTAACTTTATAATCTATTATGTATATTAAAACAATACATTTTGGTGCCACTTGGCATGTACTTAGCCTGCTTAATGCCACGTGGCAAGTGATGGTCTTCTTTTTTTTCCTTTAAGCGCCAATACCATTGTTTTTTTGAAACCGCCTAAACTTTGGAAACCTAATCAATTGAAATCATTCTTTCAGCCGTTTCTCTTCTCTCTGGCTTCACTCTACATCCTCTTCAAATCAAACTTGCATTCATGGATTATTTTCAATGAAGAATCTAACCGATGTTGGTAATCATATTCAAAGATTTCTTTTTCTTCTTCATCTAATTGTCGCAAGCCCTAATCGCGATCTTTTGATTCGTACATCAACAGTGTTCACTTGCACCGATTTGTACGTTGTTCATTAATTATTCAAGCAATCAACGGCGATTCAATCGTTTGATCATTGATTGTTGCGGATTTTCAATTGCATTATTTAAATCAAATGCGATTTATAGATAACGGTGCTCAAGTTCACTTAGGGTTTATATAATCTGCTAAGGTAATTGATACGGATCTTATCGTCGAACGAATCTTAGATTAGTTTTTTTTTAAGTTTATCTGTTAAATTAGTATGAATTGTTGGTTGTTTTTTATGTGAATCTGAATAGGAGTTAGTTCTAGGGTTATGTGTGGTTGAGATTGTTTCAATTTGATTGTTTGATCTGTTTTGTATTGTATTGTGTATGTGTTACTCTGTGTGTGGAAGTTTGGATTGTGGATCTACATGGGCTTCACGTGTCCTTTTTGTTAGGAAAATGCCCATAGATTTGACGGACGCATCGTTATCGGGTGATTGAATTTCAATTTTAGCAGCCATTTCCATGATATTTTTGTTTGGAATGGTAAGAGGGTCTCCTTTTGTTTAAGTTTTGTTGATTTCAAGCTTAGATGTATGTTAATATTCTTATTTGAATTACATGCATATATTGTACATAAACTATCATGGCTTTGTATTGCAGGAGCACACATAGTTATCTGACTATTAGTACCTCAACCGCTATCATAATTGATAAAAGTTCTATTGAGGAGTGAGGACACAGTACGGGCGGACTTTAACATCAGGTATGCTTCATGTTATTTATGGCAATCTTCACTGTTAAGAAGTCATGATATCCATTATCACTATCATTAGAATTAATGTCATTTTGTTGCTAGCTAACACTTCTTTGAAAATTTATGCAGTTTCCCATTGTTATCATGTGAATTTACATTTGTGGATGTGAGTGATGTGTTGGGAACAGTGAGTTCAATTATCTTAACTCTTTCCCCCTTTTTCTCTGCTGCTATTTTTACTGTGAACTACATGTCATATTGTATATCAAGACCATCAATTCGTTAAAGGAACTCACAGCGAAACAATACTTACCCATGGTTTTATTCGCGTTCTTTTGGTCTGAGAGATATTTTCCTAAGCAACCCTCCTAAAATAGTTTTCATGATTTAATTAATTAATTATATGCAGAACAGGTTAAACAAAACAAAAATGATTCACAAGTATTCAATCAATAAGCAGTATCAATTTAATCGCCATGAGTTTCATAGTGTACCAGTTGCACATGTTAAGCATGATGAGAAGGTTGATGAGACATATGGTGAAGGATCTGTACACTTAATTCACGTAATTTTGATAAAGTCACTCATGAGTAAATGAAGTAACATATCCCGAACTCAACCAGTTCTCACTCTTGATAGAATCCCTTACTGAATAATCAGTTGATGTTTAGAATTATGTTTTGGCCAATTGTAGGCATGCGCTTGTGGTTGTACATTTTTTTTGCCCCTGGTGCCACTGGAGTAACCTTCTGGTATGTTTATTTCTCCTTAATAGTTATTGTTGGAAGGTAGTTTTATTTCTGCGGATGAGATGTTCATATGCTGTAGTTTGATATGTTAAATTCTATACTAGCTTATTATGAAAATCTTCTGGCCATCTTTGTTGGTGTCACACTTCAGATGGCCTGTTAATTATGTTATATGTGTTTAAGTTTCTTAAGTCTGATTTGCATATGCATGTGCATCTCCATGCGTTTAATATGAAAAAAGAGCTCTTCAATGACATGTCTTAAGAAAATAAGAACAGAACTTTATACAATACAAGTTCTCCAGGAATAAATCTAGACGTTTTGAACGAACAAAAAAGGTCATTATTATCACTGTTTCTGCACCCTTTTGCAACTGTCGTTGCTGTGTGGGAATTGGGATGTAGAACTTCACATTAAGGTTAATTTATATGTCCATGTGAACATATGTAACTTTGACTTTTCCTTATTTAAAGTCAACTTTTGACTTTGTTGGGTTTCTCAACTGCGGTTCAGATTTTAATACAAAGGTATGTCATTTTTTGATTTACACTTCTAATGTTAATACTTTGTTGGTTAGTATACTTGCATTTGAACAGTGTTGAATTAACTTCTTTACGTGAAAACTGGTATGTTAGTACATTGACATCTTATTATTATGTTACCCCCTCAAGAAATAGAATAAAAAATAATAAATTGACTGTCCACATATGATTCAGTTGCAAGTATGGTTCACATGTTGCTATAATCATCCAGATAGAACAAATGATAATTACATTATTTTTTGTTATGGTTTGGAGATTGGATCTACCTCTAGCAAACAATAATTGAAAATAAAAGTATTTTTTTAGTAATGTAAGGTTTAGTAGTGATTTTTTTTCCAGTGATTTATTAGATTTTGTAGATGGATACTGAAGGTAGCAGTTGTTAATGCTCCAGCCTTTAGTGACTTTGCTATATTGATCAGAGGTAATCCCACAAACATCTTTATATTTTCATTAACATTTTAATAAATAAAATGGAATGAAATCCAACCTTTTTATCCCTTATATGCACTTTATCATGAACATTTCAGCTTATGTAGCCTAAACCATTAAAGGAATACAGAAAACAAAGAATCACAGTTTCAGAATCCGCCTCAAGGATTCACTTCCACAGCAAGCACAAGAGATGGGTATAATCATCATGAAACTGTCATTGCGCCAACATCTCTGATTTCAAGTCAAGCCGTCTTCCTACCAACAAGCAAGGTGGACATGAGTCCTGGAATTCAGTTACGGTCAGCACCGGAGATGCCTTTTCAAGATATGGCACCAGGTGTTGTGTATCATTATCATTCTAAAAGCCCAGAAAAATAAGCTTTCGTAAAAGTCTTATTCCATCAAGCTCTCCACTCCACAAAAGAATGTCATTTGAAAGTCCAACAAGTCGACCCGACAACAATGCCCAAACTATAGGGACTACAGTCCACCCTTTGCCTCTCCCTCCAGGAGCTTCTAGACTTCCACCATCTTCCCCACCACAAATTCGCAACAGATCTGATGTGGTGGCTGAGACACAAAAACAAAGTTGATGGAAAAAGGGAAAGTTTATAGGTCTTCGAACATTTGGAAGCATTTATGTTGGATCTGGATCTGACAAGTATTTAAATACCATAGCCCGGTGGGGTAAGCTTCATACTTCTTTTGTTGTAGACTTATCCCATTTGCTTGACCTTCATAAATACGTGCTGGGATCCGTCAAGAAGAAGAAAGTTTTATATGGGATCTTATTAGTTACCATGTGGAGTTTGTGGAAGATGCGGAACAAGGTCTTTAACCAAGGGTCGATTTGCATCACGAGTATCTTGCATGATAATAAGAGCATGAGCTTCTTGTGGATTTGACATTGGACTTAATTTAATTCCCTGGGATTAGTGGAGGTGCTTCAGGGTCGATAGTTATGTATAGTTGTTACTTCTGCTGTTGTTTTTTTTTGGTGGGGTGGGCCTTTGGCTTTGTTGGTATTTTATTTATATTGGTGTACTTTGGCTAGCTGCTTGCTGATTTTTATTTAATAATATTCTCTGTTTGTTGGGCTTTTCAAAGGTAAATCCTAATTTTAATCAAAACATTCTTAATTTTAGGATGATATATTGATATAAATAGTTTGAAACATACCTATAGCTCAAGATAAACTTATATTTATATTTATATTCAGTAATGTAACTCTTTGTATATTATCATTATTCTATTCTAAGTTAGAGTAACATCATACATTTTTTAGTATGGTTTCCATATTTCTTTCCTAATCTACTGGTCTTAGAAATTTCAATTAGCAACAATAGCCCAATAGAGCAATGCCATGATGTCTATATGCATATGTAGGGATGAGTAAATGTACTGGGTATCGGTTTGGAACCGGTGCCGAATTTCCCAAACCGAAATATTTTCGGTACCGATTTAGTGCTGACATTTGAGGTTTTCAGTACATGTATGGTATGTTAACGGTTTTACCTTCAAATACTGATCCGTACAGGTACTGAACCATATATTTAGTACATGTATGGTATGATACACCATGAGTTTTCATATATTCAGGCGCAAAAAATAGTTGTATGTTGTGATTTAGGTTCGACATGCTTCATGAGTGCTTTATGTTACCTTTTCATTCTAAAGTTTTGTTTGGTGCTTTAATATTTTGGTCCAGAAGGTATCTATCTGGCGACCCTTAAACGTGAAGCCTAAGTTGGGAAAGGCCTAGAACAAAAATGATGATCTACATGGGCTTCAATGCCAGTAGATATTATATTTTTGTGTTAAGCCACCCGCGAAACATCGTTCGATCATTCATTCCATGCAACTGTTCTCTAAAATGATCCATAACATTTTTTTGAAGTCATTTAATGTTTATTTTTTTTTGTTTTTTAATCAATTTTGTTAACGTAATACAAAACATGTATACTCATACACACACTTAAATATTAACCTAAAATTCTACATAAATAAACAGTACGTTGACTTATAATTCGCTATCCATTATCTTCCATAAACACAATATTACACAAATTTGCATCATAATGTATCTCGATATATTAAATTATTTGTCTCATTGTAGTTTACTAATTTATTATTACTTGAACGGTTATTTAATTCAAACGATTAGTTCAATAAATTAAACTTATTCATTTGTGTTTTAGTCCACCCGCGAACCTCGCGGGTTCTTAAACTAGTAAAATAATATAATAAAGTAGTTAATCATTACTATATCATTACTAAATTTGACTTTTGGATATATTAATCTTTATCTTGAGTGTATTTATCACACCCCACATTTATTCCTATTAATACAAAGATTATGTATCTTGACATATTGGACATCTTCCAAAAAGTTTTTTTAGTTTTATTTTTGTATCTGAAAGTTGAATATCATAGATAGATTGTGAAATGAGTGTGTGAATACCAAATTAATATATGAATTTTTTATTTGAAAAACTCAAAATCCACTGTTTTATTTTCCCAATTTTTAAGTTGTGGTCGAATGTGTTGGTTAACATTCGGATATTAATTTTTTTTTATTTTTTATACTTTTTTGTGAACATATCTTGCACTGGGAGTTTAGGGTCTGTTTGGTATGGGGTAATAGAATGGACGAGTGAATGGAATGGACAAGGTAATGGAATGGACAAGGGAACGTAATAGATCATTACAATTCCATGGCTTGCTTGTTTACCATGTGGGAATGGAATGAATTATTATTATTATTATTATTATTATTAGAGTAAATTACAAGTTTTGTCCTTTATGTTTACATTAAATTTCAGACGCTGTCCTTTTGGCCAAAAGTTTACAGGCGGTGTCCTTTACCTTTCAAAATCTTGCACGTTTTGTCCTTTAAGCCAAACTCAGTTAGATTTTTTGGTTAAATCTAGTCATGTGCAAGGCACATGAGGGTACTATTGTAATTTCACCTCCTAAGGGGCTATTGTGTAAGATAAATTATATCAAGGGGCTATTATGTAAAATTAAAACAAAAGAATTTAAAATATTGTTTTTATAACCAGATATATATATATATATATATATATATATATATATATATATATATATATATATATTTGAAATTAGCAACCACCTATCACCACCATCCTCCACCTCCACCACCACCCTTAGTAATCTTGTTATACCCACTTCAGGATTCTGATTTGCTTCTCCATCATCATCCTTACTAGGCGAAAACACACCAATCTATATAATAAGCAAACCCCATTACTCCAAACAAGATTTCACCACAGACCATTGTTCAAAAACTAAATTAAAACCCATTACTCCACACAAGAATTCACCACAAACCCTTCTTTAACCACCGGATTAAAACTCATTTTCCAAGTAAATCAGCACACACTTTCCCCACCTTCTATGACTTTTGATGTATAACTTCTATGTATCACCCTGTGTTTTCGAATGTCAAAGTCAAAGTCCAAGTCAACTTTGACTTCTTTGACTGTAAATAGTCTATTTTATGTTTTATTTGTATTATGTGGAGTACGTGTTGTTAATCAGAATAAATCGAAGTAATCGAATGTTTAATCGACGTAAACCGACTTACGACTGTGAATAGTAGGAAGTAACAATGCGATAAAGTTAATCAATCAATAATCAAGCTAATCGAATCATCAATCGAACTCGAATCTCGAATTACGCGAACTTTGGTTGTTATTATACGTGTGTGTGTGCCTTATGTGTTACTTGTGCATGTTTACTTTATGTTTTGTGTGGTAATCAATCGAATCAATCGAAACTCAAAACTCAATCGAACTCAATCGAAACCGAAACCGAATATAGAACATAGATGCTTGTATGTAGATATAGTGGTTGGGATTAAAAGTAATTTGAATAGGAAACTCTATCGTACTCGTAACGTCTTCAATCGAAATAGAAATATCAAAAATCGTCGCGCCGAACACTCGAACCAGGCTGTTGATCGATCAGGCTGTCAGCCGATCGAACAGCCGAGCCGATCGGACGGACTGTCCGATCGAGCAGGCTGTCCGATCGGGATGCGTGGCCGATCGTCCAGCCCTTTCCTCTTTTGGAGCCTATAAATAGGACTGTCATTGTCAATCTTTCCACTTTTGGAAACTCTCTGACCGACCAGCTCGTGCTCCTCATCTTTTCTCAGATTTCTTCCGATTCCAGTAAGTTTTCATCCTAAATCTTGTACTTTCTTGATCAAAACATGCTCCTACACCTTTCTATCTTTCAAATCTTGATTTCTAACCGTGAAATCATCAAGATCTAAGCATTCTAGGATGATGTCATCATGGTGTTCTTCAAGAACATCATGTCTTGGCCTCAATCCTCCATGAATAGCTCGGATCTAACCGATTTCCACATAAACAAGCTAAGATCTATCATAGATCTAAACATTTTCATGATGTGAAGGATTGAAAGAAGGATTTCCAACTTTCTTTCAACTCTTTTACACTCAATGCCTTCAAACCGGTAGAAACAGAGCTTGAGCCAACTCACTGATCATTCTAATGGTTGTGTGGTTCAAGATTCGGGTTCTATCTACGAGGTTCACCGACTTCAGGTTAAACATTAAACCGCCATTCTGAACCGTTCACCGGCCAGACTTGGGTGATTCCTGTCCGAGCAGAGGAAACAAGTGAGAACGAAAGTGTTATGGTTCAACTCGTTGTCAAACTACCTCAATATAACGTCAAATAATCAGAACAGCCAAGTGTTAGACGAACAGGCCGACCAGGTCAGGATGCTGGCCGAACGGTTAGGCTGTTCGAACGAACAGCCCAACCGATCGGACATGCCAGCCGATCGACCAGGCCAGCCGATCGGCTAGCATATGGCCCCACACTTTGAAAATTTCATGAAGTATGGTATTGAACGAGGTGATGTTCGATCGAACGAGGGGTTAGATAACATTACTCCTCGGATCATGAGATACTATGCTTCAACACTTAATCGATTTACAACTCGTTCGTAGTATGGAGTGCCACCCGATCGAGCATGCTGTTCGATCGAGTGACACCCTGCTGAGGACTACTTTTGAAGTTCCTAACCGATCGGTTAAACCGGCCGATCGAACAGACCGTTCGACCGATCGACCTGAAAGGTAAGAACACTTCAATGTTCTCGAATACGACAACAAAAACTTCAAAAGGTCAAACCATCATACACAAACACATCCTACTCAAAGGAAGAAACAATCCACTCGAATAGTCCAGCCGATCGAGCCTACCGGCCGATCGAACAGACTGTCCGAACGGACTGTCTAGCCGAACGAACAACCTGTCCGATCAAACCTGCTGTTCGATCGACCAGGCTGTTCAACCCGTCATCACCTGTTTCCATTCATGTTGCTCATTGTTATACTATCGAACTATTCAGGCTAACCGTACTCCCAAGCGCTCCCTTCAATCCATCAATCAATCGCTGTGAGTATACTCGATCCCTTTTTGCTTTTAGCACTTTTGGGTGTTACATACGTTACTTATATCAAAACACAAACGATCACACTACTCAAACTATTTGAACGCTAACCATTATGCATGTACTACGTGACTAAATGAATGCTTGTTGATTGTGTTTACACGTGGAATGCTGTCTACCTGCCTTAACGACGTAGTACTATAGTTTGGACTCAGCACCCGTTCACACGGGGGTTGTTAAGGACAATTACTTGCATGGATTACAGTGGTAATCATGTATTGCGAACTGTCTCGGACAGTCAACCCGCAGTCATTGGTATCAATAGATCCATGTCGATAATTAACATGCTTCGTTTTCCTCTGTGTACGTGCTGGTTATGCGTAAACTATTTCGAACTCTATATGCTATTATCAAACTTGTATGCTCACCTTTACATTATATGTATTGACTTTATTTTAACGTATGTGACAGGTGTTTAAGATGTTTGCTTGCTAGGAAAGCGAGGCTAGAATAAAGCTCTAGAGGCCCCCAACAAATAGTTGTCTGTCAGGAACAAGCGTCTAGAGCATAGTTGTCTGTAGATCTTGTCCGACTGGGTCTTTAGGAGCATTTGAAACAATATTTATTCGTTTTATTTAAATCTGAGTTGTCGGAACAGAATATTTGACTGATTGTTATCTGTAATAATTTGTTTATTATTTGGGACACGGTATGGGACGTGTTATTTAAACTAAATAGTGATGATAGTTGTTATGAAAACTTCTGGACAATCCGTTTCGCTCAGTGCCATGCCCCGAGGATTCTGCCATCGGTTGGGGTGTGACATTCTGGGTAGCTCTCTAATATCTGTTTTGATATAATAATCATCTAAATATTAATCAGTGTCACAAGTTAAGAAAACATAAGAAAAAAACCAAAAAAAAAAAACCTGGAGAAAACTCTTCCACAATCGCAAGAATGGCCACGAGTGCCACAAGTTTTAAGATGAGCTTTATAATCAGACTGAACAGCATAACCCTTTGAACATTTCTCACAACCCCATTATTTATCATCACTATGTTTTCTCCTATAATGTTTCTTAATCCCAACAAGATCCCCAAGTGCATGACAAGGATCATGGTGCAAGCAGCTCGGTTCCGGGCACACAAAAACCCTTTTTTTCACCTCCGGAGACTCTCTAATGTAAAAATTCAAAACCAAACAACAAATGTCAGAAAAAAACGAACCAATTAGAATCCACATGTAACGCCCGGCTCTTTTGTACTTTCCATTTATAGAAAGTTTTGTTCCTAATTCTATTTTTGGAAACCTTGTATCCTTGTAATCGTTCCTTTCTTTATAATCTTTGTCAAACCGAGACTTGGATCATTAATGAAGCTCGTATTTTTGTTACAAATATGTTATATACGCTTCATATATGCTCGTATGTTCGAAACGGTGAATCAATTGGTGCTTAATGGTTATTCTTGGAAACTATGTGCTTAACTTGTAATTAATCTAAACATATGCATGAAACGTGTTTTGAACGAGAACGACACTTGATTTTGATACTCATACGCTTAATTATACTTGGTTTATGCCCCTCATACTTAGATCTACCTTAAACTATGCTTTGGTGGCAAGAATAGTCCTTAAATGCCCTAAAATCACCAAAATAACAAGTCTGGGGGGCTAAATTGTAACTTTTTGAAACTTATTTCGAATAAACAAGCCCGGGCGGCCCGCGTGGACTTACCTTGATATCTCAGGCGGGCCGCATGGACCCCGGATCTGCAGAAAACGTAATCAGCTGCATTTTAACGCGATTTTGCACGAAATCCCAAGTTCTAACACTCCCCAATCACCTTTAATCCACCTCTAATCACCTCCAATCACCTCTAACCTCTTCCACTATAAATACACACCTTCTCCAAGCATTTTTACACTTTCACAACTCTCTACAACTCACAAATTCACTCTCAAATTGTTGCAAATCTGCATTTTCGGACAGATTCATACTCTTGCACTAAAGTGAGTATAACTTGCTCATTTCTCAACGAAATTACTTGATTCTTCTTCCTACTTGCTTAGATAATAATGGGGTTCGATTCCTTGACTTCTCCTTGGAGAAATCAGACCTGGAATTGCTCTAAAATGGTCCAAGAACTTTCTGTTTTGTTTCATACTCTTTCAAACTTGTTTAAATTTCATCCAACTTGTGTCTAACACATCTCAAGCCTATGTCCTAATGCTTACAACCTCTCTTATGGTTGGTTAAGCTTAAAAACAAGGTTGAGACACTATAAATCAGAGGTTAAAACCTCAAATACTTTCTGTTTTTATTAGGGTATTTCACCCACAAGTCATGTCCAAGCTTGGTTCTTGATGAGAAGTGATTATGGAACAACTTGGGTTGTTCCAACATAAAATCCTCACATGATTTGATGATTTCTCTTTAGTTAGGTTGTTTGTATTATTGTACTAATCCTAGTTCGTGACCCTCCTTGGTTGTTTTTACATCAAGTGAAGTGGTGAACATTCAAGGGGTTCCTAAATGGAAGCATGTTCTTCCTACCCCATACATGACATCCATGATAACTCGAGGTGCCTAAACGAAGATTCTAATCTTCTACCTCCTACTTGAACTATTGAACTAAATAATATGTAATACTTAACCTAAATATGTACATACACTCATTCGAACCTTTAACATTAAACTTGTGTTTATATGTTAAAGTAGTAGGATAACATCTAAGACCTAAAACTCTAAAGTATGATTCTAATGGGTGTACTCCCCATGAAAACATTCTAACCCTAGCGGTTACATAGTGTCATACAAGGGTTACTAAGTTAAAGATGATTATTTTTCGTATCGTACTTTATTCTACTTTATGTTATATTAAACTCCGAATTTATAATCTTCCGTTGAAAGCCAAACTCACACACCTATGTTTCCTCGTGTAGAAGGACTAGGTGCACCAAGGTAATCCATCACCAAACTTACTCTCGGATCTCCAAATCAAGACTTGTAAACCGTGAGTCTACTCGATCCCTTTTTCCCCTTTACACTTTGGGATGCAACATGTATGTCTATTCAAAACAACTTTTATGCTTAAACAAAACATACTCTATCTATGAACGAAACATGGAACTATTGTGAATATTTGCTATGCTTGTATGCTCTATGAACGATTTGGAACGTTATATGCTCATTAACTTTGCTAGCCCACCTTAACATTTATAGCGCTATAGGATTAACGCCCCGCCCGCTATTCTATTGGGTATTGTTAAGTTAAACATTACCACCCCGCTAAACTATTGGGATTAGGCTATTTTATGCGTTGTATTCTTGGGTTTGATCATATAGTACGCCAACATTGCATTGCTAGTAAATTTATTCACTATGTAACATGTTGGATAAGAGTTTTTATTCTATTATGCCATGTAGTCAAACTTGTATACTCGCCTTTGCTTTTGCATTGAACTCTATTTTAATACATGTTGCAGGTTAATTATTGAGATGATATGCAAGACGAAACAAGATTTAGGGTGGACTAGATACACACCTAGATTAATCTATCTTTTGTTGTTATGTTACAATTTGAAGCAATGTTGCTATTTTTATTTGAATCTTGTATGACATTTAGTCTTGAAATGAAATTTTGAACTAAGTTAATATTGTCACATATTGTTATGATGTTTTGAGCAATTTGTTCGTCTCATCCCGATGTTTCCGCCATCGGTTGGGGTGTGACAGATTGGTATCAGAGCCATAACTATAGAGAATTAGGAAAATTGCCATGCTTTTGCCCTAATCTATAGTTCTAGGAATTTTGCCTCTTATTTGTTGTTTAAAACTTTTGTACTCTACCATGCATGCTTCCTAGCTATACTTCTTTTCGATTAACTTTATGTGCCTTTCCTAAGGCTAACACGAATACACTTATGCTATTTTTATACTCTTGTAACACCAACGAGAAGAATTTACCAATATAGGCGTGAAACCCACAATTTGGTAAACGACTCTCATTCTACCTTTAATCTATTTTGCACGAAATTCCACCATTAAGCTAGGAGTGACATCCACAACTTAATGGTAATTTCCATTTCAACTCTAGTGGACCCTTGTCAAAGTGTCAAAATTTTATTTTGATCGACGAGTACCAACCACATTTAGGGTACGAAATCGTCAAGTTAGGGGTGAAACCCGCATCTCGTCGATTAAGTCCCATTCCTCGATTTTTATTCTCGCCAAAGTCCCGAATGTTTCAATCATTTAGAGATGTGTAGTAACCGGAAGGGTAAGATACCGTTAATCGCTTCTCGACGAGAGTATCTTACTTATAGGCCAAAGCACAATATCTCTAATTCGAAAGAACTTTCGACCCACTTTGGAATAGTCGACGTTTCTCTACCCGAAACAATCCAATGTTTTATTGAGCCTCTCTTTTATGTATCTCAATTTATATGTGATTTTATACTTGAACGTTCGTTCATTTCCAAATGTCGTTTAATCATTTCGCACGTTATCGCAATCACAAACAATAATAATCCCTCTCATGAAGAAACTAAATTTACAATGCTTTCCTTATCCATGTTATGCTATGTGAAACCCATGATTATACTATGTGAGACGTCATAATCTTTTATGAACCTTTTATGCTATATGACATTTTATGCTATGTGAATCAAATTGAACCTTTTATGCTATGTAAATCAAGTTGAACCTTTTATGCTATGTGATCCTTTATGCTATGTGATCAAGTTCATTTCTTAAACAAACATTATGACCAAGTCTCACCTATTCGTTCTTTTGAATCTTAGATGTCTTCTCGTCACTCCAACGCGTCTAAGAAGTCAAAGTCTCGCTCCACCAAGAAGATGATGGCTTTCATGGCCGATCAATTTGCGCGTGTCGTCCCCAGAGTCATTTCCGAGATTCGAGCTTCCGAAACTCCTTACTCTTCCGTCGACTCTAAGGTCGAAGCACGCAAGCCCGCTTCGTTCAACTTTAAACACTTCTCGTCTTGCAATCCCAAGCCATTCACTGGCAATGATGGGGTGACCGCCATGCTCGCGTGGTTCGATAGCATCGAGGTCACTTTCATCAACAGTGACTGCCCTGAAGAGCTAAAAACGCGCAGCGCAACTGGGGTATTCCAAGCCCGAGCTCTTGAGTGGTGGACGAGCGAAAGAAACATCCGGTCGAACGAGCTAGCGTATGCGTTGACTTGGGAGGAAGTCAAAGCTTTGATGATGGACGAGTTTTGCCCGCCTCATGAGCAACGAAAACTAGGGGAAGAATTTTGGGCTCTTAAGCAAGTGGGAGATGATAACCTAGCCTATACCACCAGATTCAAGCAACTCAGTTTCATAGCCCCTCACCTTGTCTCAACCCCTGAGCGCCAGAAGAGCAAGTATATCAATGGTTTACCCCCTAGCATGCGTGATACGATCGAGGGAGCCAAACTCGATAGCATCGAAGCCATTTACCGTTTGGTCGCATCCTTGAACAACAACCGTGTTCGCGATAAGCAAGCCGCAAACCCCGCTCCTTCGAAGCCAGCCCATCAAATCACCCAACAATCGAATAACAATAGGGGGAAGAAGCGAAAGCAATCCAACCCCGTTTGTAACGCGATTGTGCCGCCTGTTAACTCGAACCCTGTTGCTCCTGATAACACCCAAAAGTCGTACACTGGGATTCACCCCAAGTGTGCCACTTGTAACTACCATCATCCCGTCAATGCTAGGTGTCGCCGTTGTGGCCATTGTAACCGTTATGGACACGACACCGCCTTTTGCCGCTACCAACAACAACAAGCACCACAAGCTCAGCAAGCGCAACAAGCTCCACCTGCTCCTCAAAACGCAAGACCAGCTAGGGCTTGTTTCAAATGTGGGGATGTTAATCATATTCGCCCTCAATGTCCGTTATGGAATCAAGAGCAACAACAACCTCCTCGTGGACGCGCCTTCAACTTAAACGCAAATCAAGCGCGCAACGACAATGACGTCGTTAATGGTACGTTTCTTGTTAACCACCTTTATGCTTCGATACTATTTGATACTGGTGCGGACAAAAGCTTTGTGTCCTTGGAATTCGAATCATTGTTAAATTGTGCACGCTCTAAGCTACCTAAGTCGTTTTCCGTTGAAGTCGCCAATGGCAAGTCCATCTTAGTCGATTCCATTCTCCTCGATTGTCGTCTTACTCTTAACGAGCACGCTTTCTCTATCGATCTTATACCCATGCAATTGGGTAGTTTCGACGTCATCATAGGCATGGATTGGCTTCAAAAGAACCATGCTGAAATCGCGTGTCACGAGAAATTCATTCGGTTACCTCTTCCATCCGGTGACGTTTTGCACGTTTATGGAGATCGACCTTCAAAGGGACTAAAGTTGATGTCCTGCACACAAGCGAACAAGTACTTACGCAAACAGTACTTTGGCTTTTTAGCCCACGTTGTGGAAGAAAAGGGCAAGGGAAAAAGTTTAAGTGATGTTCCAGTGGTGCGCGACTTCCCTGACGTCTTTCCTGAAGATCTACCCGGTCCTACTCCTCCTCGATCTGTTGATTTTCGTATTGACCTCATACCTGGTGCAACTCCTGTTGCCAAGGCTCCTTATTGTCTTGCACCTTCCGAGATGCAAGAATTGTCTACTCAGCTTCAAGAACTCCTCGATAAGGGTTTCATTCGTCTAAGTACCTCTCCTTGGGGTGCTCCTGTACTTTTCGTTAAGAAGAAAGATGGTTCTTTCCGCATGTGCATTGATTATCGTGAGCTCAATAAACTCACCGTCAAGAATCGCTATCCTCTTTCGCGTATCGACGACCTCTTTGATAAACTTCAAGGCGCTACCTGTTTCTCCAAAATCGATCTTCGTTCTGGTTATCACCAACTTCGAGTCCTCGAAGAGGACGTTCCCAAAACCGCTTTTCGCACTCGCTATGGACATTACGAGTTCGTGGTTATGCCTTTTGGCTTGACCAACGCACCCGCTGTGTTCATGGATCTCATGAATCATATTTGTAAGCCTTACTTGGATCGCTTCGTGATCGTCTTCATTGATGATATTCTCATTTATTCTAAATCTCGAGCCGATCATGAGCGTCATCTCCGCCTTATACTCGAACTCTTGGGTACTGAAAGTTTATACGCTAAGTTCTCTAAATGCGAGTTTTGGATCAAAGAAGTTCAGTTCCTTGGGCACGTTGTTAGTGAAAAAGGAATCCATGTCGACCCTTCAAAAATCGAAGCCGTGAAGAATTGGACCGCGCCTAAATCTCCTTCTGAAATCCGTTCATTCTTAGGATTGGCGGGTTATTACCGTCGATTCATCTCGAACTTTTCAAAAATCGCCGTTCCTCTCACTTCACTGACTCAAAAGGAGAAACCTTTTGCTTGGGGTCCTGAGCAAGAGGAATCTTTTCAAACTCTCAAGGACTTGCTTTGCAACGCTCCTATCCTCGCTCTTCCTGATGGGAATGATGATTTCGTGGTGTATTGCGATGCCTCGAATCGTGGCCTTGGTTGTGTGCTCATGCAACGGGACAAAGTCATCGCTTACGCCTCTCGCCAACTTAAAATACATGAGATGAATTATACTACCCACAACCTCGAGCTTGGCGCAGTTGTTTTTGCGTTAAAGATTTGGCGACACTACCTATATGGTACGAAGTGTGTGGTTTTCACTGACCATAAAAGCCTACAACACATCTTTGACCAAAAAGAACTCAATATGCGTCAGCGACGTTGGGTGGAATTGCTCAACGACTACGACTGCGAGATTCGCTACCACCCTGGCAAGGCGAATGTCGTGGCCGATGCACTTAGTCATAAGGCTCATGTAGATGTCATTCGTTGTTTTCATATCTCGAGCGATCTTCACAATCGCATTCGTGAAGCGTAGTACTCAGCTATCAATGAAGGTTCCATGGCTGTAGAAATACGTGGAGCATCTGACAGTCAACTCGCTTCGAAACCTGATGGTCTCCTCTATTGTTGTGATCGCGTCTAGATACCAGATCGTGACAATCTTCGTGACCTCATCATGAACGAAGCACACAAATCTAGGTACTCAATTCATCCTGGCGCTGACAAGATGTACCATAATCTACGTACGTCCTATTGGTGGCCCGGTATGAAGAGAGACATTGCTATGTACGTTTCCAAGTGTCTTACCTGTTCGAAAGTCAAAGCCGAGCACCAACGACCTTCTGGTCTACTCGAACAACCTGAAATCCCCATGTGGAAATGGGATAGCATTGCGATGGACTTCATAACTAAGCTCCCTCGTACACCTTCCGGTTACGATAGCATTTGGGTGGTCATTGATCGTTTGACCAAGTCCGCTCAATTCATTCCCATTCGTGAGGATTTCAAGGTTGAACGACTTGCTCATATCTATACCAATGAAGTCATACGCCATCATGGTGTTCCTCTCGACATCATTTCTGATTGTGATGGTCGATTCACTTCGCGTCTCTGGCAAACTTTTCAGTCCGCTATGGGTACTCGTTTGAACTTCAGTACGGCTTTTCATCCTCAAACGGATGGACAGACTGAACGTACTATCCAAACCCTAGAGGACACGCTCCGTTCTTGTGTCATCGACTTTGGTGGTAGTTGGGATGTGCATTTACCTTTGATCGAGTTCTCGTACAACAATAGCTACCACTCCAGTATTCAAATGGCTCCCTTCGAGGCATTGTACGGTCGCAAATGCCGATCTCCTTTAAGCTGGCATGAGATTGGTGACAAACATTTTACTAGCCCTGAGATCATACAAGAAGCAACGGATAAGATTCTCCAAATCCGTGACAATCTACTCAAGGCTCGAAGTCGTCAAAAGAGCTACGCTGACAAGGGACGCAAACCTATGGAATTCAACGTTGGAGACCATGTCCTTCTCAAGGTGTCTCCTTGGAAGGGAGTGGTTCGTTTTGGTAAAAAGGGAAAACTTGCCCCTCGCTATGTTGGTCCTTTCAAGATATTCGAAAGGATTGGTAAGGTGGCTTATCGACTCGATTTACCTCAAGAGCTCAGCAATGTTCATCCAACGTTCCACGTCTCGAACCTAAAGAAATGTCTCGCTGATGAAGGACTTCAAGTTCCTCTCAAAGATCTTCAAATCAACGAAACTATGCATTTTGTGGAAAAGCCGGTGGAAATCGTGGAACAAGAAGTCAAGTTGCTACGGCGCAGTAAAATTCCTATCGTTAAGGTTAGATGGGAAGGAAAACGTGGCGCTGAATTTACTTGGGAACTCAAAAAGGATATGAAGTCAAAATATCCTCATCTCTTCCCTACGTCTTCCTAAATTTCGGGACGAAATTTCCTAAAGGAGGGGAGACTGTAACGCTCGGCTCTTTTGTACTTTCCATTTATAGAAAGTTTTGTTCGTAATTCTATTTTTGGAAACCTTGTATCGTTGTAATCGTTCCTTTCTTTATAATCTTTGTCAAACCGAGACTTGGATCATTAATGAAGCTCGTAGTTTTGTTACAAATATGTTATACACGCTTCATATATGCTCGTATGTTCGAAGCGGTGAATCAATTGGTGCTTAATGGTTATTCTTGGAAACTATGTGCTTAACTTGTAATTAATCTAAACATATGCATGAAACGTGTTTTGAACAAGAACGACACTTGATTTTGATACTCATACGCTTAATTATACTTGGTTTATGCCCCTCATACTTAGATCTACCTTAAACTATGCTTTGGTGGCAAGAATAGTCCTTAAATGCCCTAAAATCACCAAAATAACAAGTCTGGGGGCTAAATTGTAACTTTTTGAAACTTATTTCGAATAAACAAGCCCGGGCGGCCCGCGTGGACTTACCCTGATATCTCAGGCGGGCCGCATGGACCCCAGATCTGCAGAAAACGTAATCAGCTGCATTTTAACGCGATTTTGCACGAAATCCCAAGTTCTAACACTCCCCAATCACCTTTAATCCACCTCTAATCACCTCCAATCACCTCTAACCTCTTCCACTATAAATACACACCTTCTCCAAGCATTTTTACACTTTCACAACTCTCTACAACTCACAAATTCACTCTCAAATTGTTGCAAATCTGCATTTTCGGACAGATTCATACTCTTGCACTAAAATGAGTATAACTTGCTCATTTCTCAACGAAATTACTTGATTCTTCTTCCTACTTGCTTGGATAATCATGAGGTTCGATTCCTTGACTCCTCCTTGGAGAATTCAGACCTGGAATTGCTCTGAAATGGTCCAAGAACTTTCTGTTTTGTTTCATACTCTTTCAAACTTGTTTAAATTTCATCCAACTTGTGTCTAACACATCTCAAGCCTATGTCCTAATGCTTACAACCTCTCTTATGGTTGGTTAAGCTTAAAAACAAGGTTGAGACACTATAAATCAAAGGTTAAAACCTCAAATACTTTCTGTTTTTATTAGGGTATTTCACCCACAAGTCATGTCCAAGCTTGGTTCTTGATGAGAAGTGATTATGGAACAACTTGGGTTGTTCCAACATAAAATCCTCACATGATTTGATGATTTCTCTTTAGTTAGGTTGTTTGTATTATTGTACTAATCCTAGTTTGTGACCCTCGTTGGTTGTTTTTACATCAAGTGAAGTGGTGAACATTCAAGGGGTTCCTAAATGGAAGCATGTTCTTCCTACCCCATACATGACATCCATGATAACTCGAGGTGCCTAAACGAAGATTCTAATCTTCTACTTCCTACTTGAACTATTGAACTAAATAATATGTAATACTTAACCTAAATATGTACATACACTCATTCGAACCTTTAACATTAAACTTGTGTTTATATCTTAAAGTAGTAGGATAACATCTAAGACCTAAAACTCTAAAGTATGATTCTAATGGGTGTACTACCCATGAAAACATTCTAACCCTAGCGGTTACATAGTGTCATACAAGGGTTACTAAGTTAAAGATGATTATTTTTCGTATCGTACTTTATTCTACTTTATGTTATATTAAACTCCGAATTTATAATCTTTCGTTGAACGCCAAACTCACACACCTATGTTTCCTCGTGTAGAAGGACTAGGTGCACCAAGGTAATCCATCACCAAACTTACTCTCGGATCTCCAAGTCAAGACTTGTAAACCGTGAGTCTACTCGATCCCTTTTTCCCCTTTACACTTTGAGATGCAACATGTATGTCTATTCAAAACAACCTTTTTGCTTAAACAAAACATACTCTATCTATGAACGAAACATGAAACTATTGTGAATATTTGCTATGCTTGTATGCTCTATGAACGATTTGGAACGTTATATTCTCATTAACTTTGCTAGCCCACCTTAACAATTATAGCGCTATAGGATTAACGCCCCGCCCGCTATTCTATTGGGTATTGTTAAGTTAAACATTACCACCCCGCTAAACTATTGGGATTAGGCTATTTTATGCGTTGTATTCTTGGGTTTGATCATATAGTACGCCAACATGTAACATGTTGGATACGAGTTTTTATTCTTTTATGCCATGTAGTCAAACTTGTATACTCGTCTTTGCTTTTGCATTGAACTCTATTTTAATACATGTTGCAGGTTAATTATTAAGATGATATGCAAGACGAAACAAGATTTAGGGTGGACTAGATACACACCTAGATTAATCTATCTTTTGTTGTTATGTTACAATTTGAAACAATGTTGCTATTTTTATTTGAATCTTGTATGACATTTAGTCTTGAAATGAAATTTTGAACTAAATTAATATTGTCACATAGTGTTATGATGTTTTGAGCAATTTGTTCGTCTCATCCCGATGTTTCCGCGATCGGTTGGGGTGTGACACCACAACCCACCTCCAGCAAACACACCTTCACCATCCACAACTAGGGCTGTCCAAACTGCTCGACGATCGCTCGAAAAATGCTCGAAAAATGATCGTTCGATTCCCGCTCAGTTTGTAAATGAGCCGATCGGATCGGTTCGATTCAAATTCAATCCGAGCATGAGCAAAGCTCCGCTCGCTCGACGATCGCTCGGTTTCGCTCGAATTATTTTTATTAATAATTAATATATATATATATATATTATAGATTTTATAGATTAAAAACCCAAAAAAATATAATACCCCAAAAAAATATATATTATGGTTTTGTTTAATGCTTGTGTTTATAGGCTAAATGTTGATTTGAAGTTGAATTTTGTGGATGAAGATGATCAAGCTTAAAGAAGAAGTTTATGGCTTTTGAACTAAATGACAATTTATATTCGCACTTTATTTTTAGAACATTTTTAGAATCATGATTTGAGTTATGTATTGCTTTTGTTAGTAAAGTGTTGGACATGTTTTAATTAAGTTAGAATTTGTTTTTGTTGAACGAAGCCTTATCATTCAATCGAGCGAAAACGATCCGCTCGATTTTTTTTAGGATTTGATAAAAACCGAGCGAAACCGAGCGAAACTGAGCCGATCGATTCAAATTCAATCCGAGCATGAGCATCACTTTTGCGCTCGGTTTTGCAAATTTGATCCGCTCGGATCGAATCGGTTGTAAATCAATCCGAGCATGAGCATACCCTCGATCGGATCGGATCGGTTCATGAACACCCCTATCCACAACCCACCATCACATCCACCTTCACCATCCAAAACCCACCACCACATCCACCTTCACCATCCAAAACCCATCACCGTACACCTCCCACCACTGCCACCCATCATCACCGTCGCACCCACCATCGTACACCTCCCACCACCGCCACCGCCACCCATCATCACCATCGCACCCACCACCGGAAACCTCCCACCACCGCTAAACACACCATCACACCCCACCACTATCCACCACCCACCGCCGTACAGAGTTTTTCAGAGAGAGAGAGAGAGAGTGAGTGGTTTTTTTTAGAGAGAGAGTGAGTACAGTAGAGAGAGAGAGAAGAAAGAGGGATAAGAGAGAGAGAGAGAGAGCATATGTTTACTTTTTAATATATTTTCTATTTTACAAAATAGTCCCAATGTATATATTACTTACACAATAGCCCCTTAGGAGGTGAAATTACAATAGTACCCTCATGTGCCTTACACATGACTAGATTTAACCAAAAAATTTAACTGGGTTTGGCTTAAAGGACAAAACGTGCAAGATTTTGAAAGGTAAAGGACACCGCCTGTAAACTTTTTGCCAAAAGGACAGCGCCTGAAATTTGATGTAAACATAAAGGACAAAACTTGTAATTTACTCTTATTATTATGTATTGTTTGGTAGGAAAAAAAACGAAGGAATAAAATCAGTGGTGAGTGGTGGTGGTCGATGGTAGTGATTGTGGGTGGCAGCGACGGTGGTGGGTGGCAGCGGCGGTAGATGGGGGTGGCGGCGGCGATGGCGGGTGGTGGTAACCGGGGGGTGCGTGGAGGCAGAGTTAGCAGTGGGTGGTGGCGACGACGGTTGTTGGTTGTGTCGGTGATGGTGGGTGGCGGCGGCGACTGGCGTTGGCGACGATGGTGCTTGGTAGCGGCGGTGGGTGGCAGCGGCGGTGGGTGGCAACAGTGGTGGGTGGCAACGGTGGCGGGTGGGTGGCGGCGACACTGGTGGCTGTTGGGGTGGCGGTGTTGACGGGTTGCGGGTGGAGGCGACGATGGCGTCTGTGGTGGTGGTGGGTGGTGGCGAAGGTGGTGGGTTGTGGTGTTGGTGATGAATGGTGCTAGATGGGATGGAATGAAAAAAAACATGGGGAGTGGATTAAATGATTTTAAGGGAATGGAATGCCATATGGAACGGGTGATTCCATTCCATTGACCAATCAAACACCTCTTTCTTCATTCCCTCATAATGATCCATTCCATTCCGCATCTCATTCCTACATACGAAACACTACCTTAGTTACCTTCTGATGTTATTTAATGTTTTTCTTTTAACGAGTTGACTTTAGCTCGCCTGTTGCG
This sequence comes from Helianthus annuus, assembly GCF_002127325.2. Classification (NCBI taxonomy): domain Eukaryota; kingdom Viridiplantae; phylum Streptophyta; class Magnoliopsida; order Asterales; family Asteraceae; genus Helianthus; species Helianthus annuus. The sequence goes on from NC_035449.2 coordinate 69,397,323, forward strand.
GCGGGATAATAATTATAAATGTTTTAGGGGTCCTAATAATCACACACCCTAAAATCTTAATTTCACACCTTGTATACGGGTCGTATAACATTATACAGCCCGTATAGAATAATTTAACATGACAAATATTTAGCTGTATAATAGTATATGGCTTGTATAATGATATACGACTCATAGACATAGAGAAAATATTAGGCCGTATAACATTCTATACCGGTCGTATAACCTTATACGGGTCGTATAACATTATATGGGTCGTATAACATTCTATACGGGCCGTATAATGTTATACGGCCCGTATACATAGACAAATAAACATTCCCTGATTTTTTTTTGTGAAACAATCATTTATACGACCCGTATAACTCTATACGGATCGTATACATGTAAGGGTGTGAAAATAAGATTTTATGGTTGTGGGAATAGTGAGACCCATGTTTTAGTAGTTATATTATATGTGAAAACGTTTATTGAAAACATTCTTTTCTTGTTGTTTTATCACCCTTAAACAATCATATTTCAAGGTGTATACATGTGACTTTGAATTGTAAGCAAACTAAATAACTTAAACGATATGCATAAATCAAATATAATAAATAAAATGACTAATTTATTATCATTCTTGATCTCCATGAAGCCACCCAGTGAGAAAAATAACTGAATCAACCACCCTTATGTTTGACTAGGTTATCACCCGGGAAATGCTTCCCGGGCTGGAGAAAGTTATTAATATTAATTATTAATGATCGATATATTAACTAAATAATACAAACATATTGACATATTATATAAATCACTTTCAAAATGTTGCTTGGTTTTAAAAGGCATGAGGCGCTACCGTGTGTTTTGATTCCAAAAGCCAATGCGTATTAACTATAAAAAACATCAACACCATGAGTATTATATTATAAATGCAAGATTTCCTCAATTTACTGGTTAGTACCCGATTCTTTACAACCTTGCCCAAATAGTTCCAGTTTCATATTTTACCGAACCCCATCTGACGGTTATATTTTTCTACGATTTATTATTTCGAGTTTTTCATAATATTCTATAGGCCAGACAGATATGCGCTATTTACCTTCAATGTGTATATGTGCTCGACCAATGGACGTCTACCACACAGGTTGAACATAATATATATAATTCATTATTGTGTTAATAAATTTCTTATAAACAAAGTTGCATATTGAATTAAATAACAAAAATTGAATTACAAACAAAATTTACAAATAAAAAACAATAAAATCCACAAATCTATAGTGAACTCCCTCTTGACAAAGCTTAGCAGGAATGGTAGTACTTATGATTACCCGGATGTGATGGTTGCGGACCTTGTGATGAGAAGCCGTCACACTGTACACCTATTCAATAGAACCATTTAAGGTCATTATAATACACAGTGATCTCAGCCAAATGCACGTTAGTTCTATATATTAATTATTAACCAAATGCACATTAGTTCTATATATTAATTATTAATGACTAATCTATAATTAAAATCATATAAAGAAATTGACATATTAACGTGTGAGATATAAAGAAACTTATAAAGCATCTGGACAGTTTATAAAACATGATCTGACATTTGTGAAGGTATCACCTTTATTCAAGAGATTAAGCAGGTTTGTGATAACCTGGCAACATAAATCTGAAAATAATATGTTGGATCATGTTCATGTAAGAGGATGAATCGATACATTATGTAACACCTATATGTTGATATAAATAAACAAAAGAAGCACCTGAGAACACCTCCTTGAATCCAACTGAGGATCATTAACGACCCTAGCTTCCTGAAGAACTGCTCCTTTCTTGATTCCAGAGAAGGTAGAGTACTCAGCTGCACGTGACAACGAAACTCAATTATATACAACAAAGATACATGGAAGCACAGACAATGTCATCACCTGGGATTGCTTCCCGGGCTCGAGAAAGTTATCTATATTAACAACTATCTACGATTGATTAATACATAATTAAAATCACACAAAAAGTATGACATATTAAGCTTGCCCACACTTTGTAATGCGTCATTTCGCTATTGTATATCTCCTTGCCTTTAATAGCCTCTTCCTTGTATACCTAAATCAAGAAACAATCCATCACCTGTTTATTTGAATCGGTCGATTTAAATTTACATATATTATCTCTAATGGTTAAGATGGGTAAAAACAAAAAAAAAATGGAGTTAAATACTATTTCCGTCCTTGTGGTTTGCTAAACAAATTCATTTCAATCCAAAAGAAATTATGGCCTTTTTTGGTCCATTTTTTTCAGTTTTGTGTCAAAAGTAAACACGCCCTTCACGCCATCCATTCTGCCGTTTACTTCAGCCCTCATGCTCCTCATTTGAGGGGCTTTTTAGTCTTTTTCACTTAACCCCTTTTAACTATCTTTATTTGAGGCATAAAACAACATATTTTTCAACCGAACACTGCATAACACTGCATAAAAGTGCAGAAAATTGAGGCATAAAACTGCAGAATTATGACCACTAAAGCGCAGAATTATGACCATTAAAGAGCAGAATTTCGAGACACAAAAGCACATAATTTTGAGCATAAAATTGAGGAATTTTTTAACCAAACACTGCAGAATTTTAAGGCATAAAACAACAGATTTTTCAACCAAACACTGCAAAATTATGAACAATAAAGAGCAGAATTATAACTATAAAAGCACAGAATTTGGAGGCATAAAAGCGCAGAATTTTGAGACATAAAACAACAGATTTTTAAACCAAACACTGCATAATTTTGACCATCAACAATGAAACAATTTATAACCCTTACAACATGGAAAACTCCCAATGAAATTCAAGCTTTTGCTGTACAAACTGAATTGTAGCATTAAGATTTATATAAAATCCATACAGCCTATAAAATGGCCAATGAAATTCAACCAAAATGGGGAATAATACAAAATGCAGTATTCATAATGCATTACATAAATACCATTAGGGTTTATTAATTATTGTAAATAATAAAGAGAGTTAAAAGGAGTTAAGAGTGAAAAAGACTAATATGCCCCTCAAATGAGGGGCATGAGGGCAGAAGTAAAACGGCAAAATGGATGGCTTGAATGGGGTGTTTAATTTCAACACAAAACCGAAACAAATGGACCAAAAAAGACCAAAAAAATCTTTTGGATTGAAATCGATTTGTTGAGCAAACCACAAGGACGAAAATAGTATTTCACTCAAAAAATATTAGTTAGATTAGAAAAAGGGTGTTGGATGTCACATAATGCATTTTAATACATAACCAGACCCCCCTGGACGTACCCGTTTTAGACAAAAGGACTTTTGATCAACCCAAGCGACCTGTCTTTACCTGCATTAAAAAATGACCAGTTATGACCAAAACCCATTTTGACCAGTTACAACACACCAAACGGCTAAAATTGAAATAAAATAAAAAAATAGCTAAAAATACAAACATTTCGAATGTCACACAAAGTGTATCTGGAAATTTTAATAAACATATGCTCCTAAATTTTTTATTAGAAAAAGTAGACAACAAAAGGATCAACCCAATCCAACCAGTACTGACCCGGTAGGAACCATTATCGGAAAAAAAATCAGACCAATCCAGCCGACCCATTTTGGCCTGCAGCAAAAAGGGTCCGCTTTGATCTAAACTTAATCATACCAGCTACAACACGCCTACACACCGCATTTTGAGACCCACTTATATTTCTAAAAAAGTAATGCAAAGGTTTGTAATCTGTAATATATGAGGTGATTATGTTAAAATTGGTATTTACTGACCTAGTTGAAATTTTAACTTGTGTGAACTTTTTATTTGACTTGTTTGACTGACTTGACTCATTATTAGCTAATATTTTTCTAAGTGAACAGGTTGAAACTTTCAACCCGTATAACTGATTCGACCCATTTGACACTTACCGTGATTGACAGGTGAACGTCGTAAAAGGCTTGAAGTTGTATGAATAAAATACTCACGAACAGTGAATTAACTTGGTTAACTGATTAAGTGAATAATCTCCAAGTTGCTGGAAAAAATGAAATTAGACTCAATTTTGTAATTTTAACAAAATTGGATTCAAAACTATAAATAATAAAGCTTATAAGTTAACCACCAAGTATTCACAAAAGTTTACCGAGACTACACAAATACTAAAACAACTTGAAAATATCACCAGCTATCGGCTTTATTCTCAATAACCGCAGCATAGTAGGAACCTAGAAAAAAACATTTATCGTGTAATTCAGCTCCATAAAATCCCAAATGTGTTCATTTGACCCGTGCTTTAATAAGCACAATATGATACATGCAACTCAAAAAAGAAAAAGAAAGCGATATATATTGACCTGTTCTCACATAATCCTGCATCATATTTTGCTGATGAAGCAGTTGCCCGCAGTAATGGAAATACGTTTTAGCATAAGATGCTTCTATTTTATCATCAAACTTGCTTTTAGAAGAAGAAACCGTTCCGTTTAGTAAACTTGATCATGTAGAAAGAAACAATAAATAATCAGGTCGATTAAGAGTGCATTCGCCGCATTAAAAGCACAATAAGTATAATGTGGTTTTAACATCCGACAGTGGTTAAACTTTTCACTCTTTCGTTTTATCTCACCGGGTGTAAATATGAGATAAAGGAATTACTAAAGTTAAAAGAAACGGTACCATTAATCATTAATGCATGACCATAATTTTAGCATAAATTAACATATCTTGAGTAACCGCTTTACTTTTCCATTGCTCAAGTGCACCCGGTTTGAATTCACCGACTGGGATGATGACATGGCAGAACTTGAACCCGAACCTGTTGTGTTCTTATTAACGTCAGTTTCCTTTGCAAAACAACCACCGGAGCCCCTTACCCTTGTCATAGCATGCTGATGCCGTGATTCATGAAGATAAGGCTGTAAATATCACAAAATTGTTTACCAATTTGCCTAGCCAGATTTTCACACACAAAATATATATATAAAACTATAAAACTATAACTGACCTTTCTGTCTTTTATAAGTTTCTTCTCAAGCTCTACTTTTGCACAGGATTGCCTTCGCCTTAATATCGCATGGTATTTTTTGGCATTCACGTAAACAGGCTCTTGCGCCATTTCAAGTGGCAAAGGCATCCTTGCTTGCTCAAGAAACTGAGGATGAACCTACAAAACACAATTAAAATGAATTGAGTACCCACACATGACACCTATAAATATAAAGATAGATATATGAGATCATGTGTCTTACCAAAGGCTGACCATAAGCTGCCATCATTCCACAAATATTAAATTTTTATTTCATAAAAAAGAAAACAAAACGAATACGAAATATGCGTGTATAACCAAGATGATAAGTTTGTTAAATTTATCATACCTGTTGCTTTCACGATACCAACAATTCTAAGGCAAATGCATCATTGTGTCCCTGAACTTGCATACAAACCCCAGTAGATTCCCGTACCTTAAATTATATAGTCAAAGACACACTTTTTACTCTAGTAATCTAGTAAAATAAAATAGTCTGGCATGGAAAAGAATGTGAAAGCATATTGAAAAGGTATAAAACTCAAAATCCATACCCAAAAAAAATCAAAATTATGTGATACTCATATTCAGTTTTGGCCATTAATACCGTATCTGTAATAAATTCCACATCAATTTCAAAGCTTTCAAGGAAACAATACCCGAAACCCATTTAATTGATTAAAAAAATACTCAAAAGCATTTATAGAAGAAAGATGAACATATACTAACCTTGGAAACAGTATTGGAACATCTACGGAAAAGAATGATCATATCCAAGTTTTGAAAAACCCTAATTGATGAACAAACGAATTTTAAATAAAGATTTTGCAGCTATAAAGCACGAATCATGAAGAAAACTTACATTTATGAAATTAGAGAACAAACCCACCTCAATTATCAAACAATACACATAAATTTTCAATCTTTATCCTTTGGGTACTGGTTATAAGATCACAAACCAACAAACACACTATTTGCAAACAATAAAAAATCAATATAACAAACAATAATTTGGGGATACCTAAACACCATGGATTCTGAAGCGAAAAACGGATGACTAATGACCGGAACCCTAGCCGTATAAGCTGAAGGGGCGGCTAGGGCATTTTGTCCTAGTTTTCAGATCTGTAACATAAAACCACACCAAGAATGATAGCAAGAATCAAATAATAATCAAAACTATTCAAAATCCTGTAAGTAAGCAAGCAATCAATCAAACATAAAAAATGAAACAGAAATCAAAACCAAAAGAAGTCTAATCGATTAACAAAAGGATTAAGATGCAGTAGATAAACACTTAAAGATGAGAAAAAGTGTACCTTCATGTAAAATCCGTGTTGGATGTCTGCAAGTAGAGAAGAATTACAACAAAACATTAGTTTTTCGATGAAATTATGACCTCAAATCCACATAATCGATGGTGATTGAGATGAAGAGAAATTGTTGAAGATCCAATATGATCTGAGGAAGCGCAGTAGTAGAGATATCTAGGGTTTTAGCAAAGAAAAGATGTTAGAACCTCTCAGATGGCAGAAGAAGACGGAGGCTAGGGTTTCGGTGTGAACCAGTGAAGGAAAATAATGAGGCCACATGAATTTAGGTTTTTAGGTGATTTATATACCCGGGTCATAAAACGGGTTGGATCACATCAAAACCGGGATCCGCGAACAAAAATTAACCCAGCTCATTTTCCCGCCAAAAATGAATCTAGGAGGCTCTAAGGTGATGCCACGTCAGCCCAAATCTTTATGTTTATTATATATAATAGATTTGGTATGTGTATTGAATCGATACCCCATAGAGATTCAAGGAAGGGATAAAAAAACATAGAAAATCATACGCTCTAATCGATATATGTATTGTTGAATCAATTGAATCGAAGAAGCTTTGAAATTTTTAGTTTTGAGGTAGAACGTGAGTGATGTATTAGTTTTAATTCAAATTACGAAAATAATAATAACTATGCAAGTTGTGATGTTTTTTCATCCATATAAAAAATAAGACCAAATATTTTTTTTCAAATTCATCGGTTCAATTTCTAAGAGAGAGTAAATATTTTAACGGGTTTGTTGTGTGTTTTCATATCAACCCATGAAAAATGTTCGGTGTGTTATCATACTCAGAATATTGATAATATAAATATTAATACAAAAGAATTTCAGCAAACATCCACATAGAACAGATTAAAAAAAACCCACACGTGGCAGTAACTATCGAATACACGAAACAACTCTCTTTTCTGGCCAGTAGTACCCCACCATCAACTTCCATTGCGAGACAAAGATATTAAACATTAAACACTATAAAGAAGGAACTTACATGTGCATGTATGTGTTGTAAGTTAGGCTTTGGGAGTTTTTCAAAAAAAATGGAAAATTTTTTTTTAACCCTAAAGTTTTAATGTTTGACAATTTAAGTTTAAACTTCTAATTTTTGTTTTCTTTTAACCCTAAAGTTTTAATGTTTGACAATTTAAGTTTAAACTTCTAATTTTTGTTTTCTTTTAACCCTAAAGTTTTAATCTTTGACAATTTACCCTAAAGTTTTAATATTTAACAATTTAAGTTTAAAATTTTTAATCTTTATTTCCTTTTTAACACTAAAGTTTTAATCTTTAACAATTTAACTTTAAAGTTTTAATTTTTGGTAAATTAACCCCTTTGATTAATTTGATTTTTTACTTCTAATTCAAAAGTTTCCATCTTTTGCGATTTAACCACTTTGATTTTTTTTACTTATGTCTTGTAATCTTGACTTTAGAGGTTTTTCAAAGAAAAAATGATCATATATATGGTTGTTGTAACCTTGGCTTTGGAGGTTTTTAAAAAAAATGATTTTTTTTTACTTTTCACCCAAAAGTATTTCATAAATTACTTTTAACCCAAAACTATTTTTTTTTTACTTTTAACACAAAACTTTTTATCTTTTGCAATCTATCCTCACAACTTTTTTTACTTTCAACTTTGGTCCTTTATAGTTTTCATTTTCCGCAAATTTTTCACTATATGTTTCGTTCTAAATTTTGCGACTTAACACATCGCAACGTGCGTCTTTGGTTTAGCATTTTTACGTTTCGTTCTAAATTTTGCGAGTTAACAAGACGCAACGTGCGTGTGTGGGTGAACATTTTTACATCATCTACGTTTTTTTTGTTTGACGGGTTCAACATAACGTGCTTATCCTAAATCGATTTAGTTAACTAAAGAATCCCCGCCGCATTGCGGCGGGTCGTAATTCTAGTTAAAACAAAATCAACAAAAACAAAAAATCGAAATTCTAAAATGACGATCAAATCGGTGGTTACGGCTTTAACGTTAACCGGAGAGGCCTGCAAATTAGTCGACGTTGACTTCTCTGACTTTGATTCATGGCATGTTATCGATCCGTCCGATGCCGATGACGGAAACTTCAGTTATGGTGGTGTCACCACCACCGACGATGAAGACGATGTCGTTCCGGATGTTGATGATCTTCTTCAATTCAACATCTATTTGGATTATGATTTCTTTTTATAGGACACAACAGAACCCTTTGTAATATTTTGAAGTGAGCATGAATAGTTAATTCGGTTCACAAATGAAAAGAGCATACGGTACCACCGCAGGATATGTTTTTATATCGATCATTCTTGGCGCCATTTTATAGGAATGCAGACGGGTTATAAGATAATTTTTGTGAAGGTACGAGTTATATATGGTGTGAAACGTTGGCAAGCGATGGCGGAAACGGTGGTCAGAAAACAGATGTCGGTTTGGTAATTTCTTTTCAAATGACGCTTGTTATATCATGTTTACGGAGATGGTGGGATACTCTCAAACACATTTTGCAGTTACAATTTCCTTGTATGCATTGGTAAATCATATATGCCAACAACCATCAAAAGCTCTGATCAAAAGTTGCGTTGTTTGCGTATACCTTTGTTGGCAAACGTTACCCATCGTTTGGTTTCAATTCATGAATGGAGGTTGAAGGAGTGAGAACAGGATTTGGGGACATTAAAAAGTTTGGTTAGGGTGAGCGGGACACTCCCCTCTTAGGGGAGTCCCCTCTCCTACACATACCTAATCAGGTTATGCCACGTCAACTCCCCTCTTAAACTCCCGTCACATCCTAAATTTGATGGCGGCACTCCCCTCTTAGGGGACTTGTTTTTTTTTTATTAAAAATAAATAAATAAATAAATAAAGAAAAATAATTGATTGGTTGTTACAAGCTATGGGCCCACCATCTCCTCTCTTCTTGTGCGGTGACTCCTCCCCCAACCCCCTCCCCGATTTGGGTCCCCGCAGGGATGGCGGCGGTGTTCCCGCTCGAGGAATGGGGTCACCGATCCGCCTCCCCGCTGGTGCCCCGCTCACCCTTATTTGGAATGGGGTAAAGAGGTTGTTGATCTACAAAACAGAAGCACATGTTATGATGATGTTGAAGAATGTAATATGGTTGAGACCCTCCCACCGATGCCTCCCATTGTCAAAATGGTTCCAATGATCACCATCTTCGTCTTCAAAAACACACCTGGAAACAATGTTAGAATGTTATCCATCAAAAAGAAAAGAAAAGAAAACAGGTGATAAATAGTAAGGAACAGGAGGGTTGTTTTTTAATTAATAATATAAAAGGGAAAATTACCAAAATGTCTTTTGACCAAGTGCATTTGCAAAATTGTCACCTTCCTGCGTCCTTGGAAGGTCATCCCAGCATCGGAAGCGTCCGCCTTTCGCGTTTAAGCGTCCGCCTGTCACGTTGAAGCATCCGTTCCCTTTCAAGCGACACGTGTTGAAGCGTCCGTTCCGTTACGAAATTGCGTCAGTCACCGACGCAATTTTTTTAATGCGTCCATGTGTATGTTTCCGAGGCCTGGCCGATGTTTCCGAGGCCTGGTCGACGCTTCCGAGGCCTGGACGACGCTTTCGAGGCATGGACGATGCTTCCGAGGCTTGACCCCGACGCTCCCCCGATGCTTGACCGACGCTTCGGTAAAAAAAAATGGAAACTCAAAAGCCGTTTAACTTTTACCGTTGCACACATTTACCCCACTATATAACCCGTTCACTTATCACTTACCAAAACACCCGCCGTTTTCAAAAAAACTTTGCAAACAAAAATCAACCATTTCACTAGAAAATCTGACGCCGTCAACGACCCGACAATGGCCACCTCCTGGACTGACGTTGAAGACATTGCTCTAAAAAAAACTTTGATTTTTTTTGTTTTTTATTATGTTATGTTTTTAATGTTTAATATAAAAATTTTGAACTAAAAAATAACATGTTTTATATCGTTTAAAATTTGCTCCGTTAACATACATATAGTTTAATTTTTATAAAGAGCATGCACATGATCCCATGTTAGAAAAATGTTTATAAGTTACTAAAAAAATGGACAAAGATGCGGAACCTGCGTCGTTGGCCGACGCTTAAGAAGCTTCGCGGACGCATTGCATCGGACACGTGTCGCTTGAAAGGAAACGGACGCTTCAAGTGAAAGGCGGACGCTTCAACGTGAAAGGCGGACGCTTCAACGTGAAAGGCGGACACTTCAACATCGGACACGTGTCGCTTGAATGGAAACAGACGCTTCAAGTAAAAGGCGGACGCTTCAACGTGAAAGGCGGACGCTTCTGAGGCTGGGAGGACCTTCCAAAGACACAGGAATGTGACAATTTTGAAAATGCACTTGGTCAAGAGACATTTTGGTAATTTTCCCTAATATAAAACTAACTCAAAGCAACAAAATAGTGAAAATCACAAACCCATTTAAACAAAATTAGCATATTTTACCTAAAAACACAAAATCCATGATCCTAAATTGTTAACTGTACCAATCGGGTTAGCCGAAGAAAATGAACGCACGTCGTCTCAACCCTCCTACATGTCTATGCCCATTGACTTCGTGAATCATGTGGTGAACATCTTCTTCATTGATTTCATTTCACCAACATCTTAAGATCCTCTAGCATTAACTATTAGTTAAGGATTGTTTCCCCATCGAACATGAATGTAAACTTCTTTATGAGTTCTATAATTCGGATCCAAAGTTAGCACGTTAATAAAAAATAAAAAATTAAACCATAACTCAAAATGTGTATTTCATTCAAATTCATTGTTCTCCGATCTACTTGTTCATGAATCCAAGATAATCCATGAATCAAGCGTGAAGATACATATCCGAGTCCGGACGTGATCCTTTGGGACGAACCGGACTCCACTGGAACGAACACCTCGCATATGTCCGTTCCCTCACCACACCGAAGACGGACCTCCATTCGAAGTGCGTCTGGAAGAATGACGTAATCTCAGTTGACCATTATAAATACCCCATCAAATACAAGGCCAAGTACGATTTTCTGAGCCTCTGTCCCTATTTCCTCTCTCTACTTTCTCTCTCTACCAATACTTATCCTCACGCCTGAGGGTGGTCGCAGAGGGGCCCTCCCATCTCTGCGACGAGCCTAACGGTTTTCTGTTTTGCAGGACCATTTTCCCAAGTTCTCTCACAAGATCCAAACCCTCGATCACAGGCTCCGGCGTAAATTCGATCCTTTGGTTCTTCAATTGACGCCATCCGATTTCACAGCTCACAGTCCTTCACTTTTGTGAATTTCTTGAACAACGAACTGATCTATGGCGGCTTCGGGTTCTACGAATTCGGGATCCATAGCTGTTAGCACGCAAACAACAGCCCCAGCAAGCGTTGTTTCTGCCATCTCAGCCCCTTTGAGCTCCGGATCAGGAACAACCTTGCCATTCATTCTAATTCCCACTTCACAAACGTCAGAGTTTCATGAGAAATTTCATTCCAAAAATGCAAGTCTTCTATGAAGATTAAAAGCACAGCAGGCTAGAGATGAACAGATCCTCGGTTTACGAACCAGGCTCTTTCATGAGGAGACTCCAGTAAGGACTATGGGTCCTACGATGTTCACACCTCCTACTTTCTCCACAGTTGTTACCTCGGAAACTCATAATGGATATATGCAGGGTTCCTTCGGACCGTCTCCAGCGATGGCAATACGAAATGAAACACAAATGGAAGTAATTAATGATTCGGAACTCATAAAGCCATATCATCCGGTTTCCATGACTGCTAAGTCCAAATTCAGCGCCCGCATCACACATGCCAAGCTCCCTTCGAAGCTTAAAATGCCAACCACAGTAAAGAAGTATGACGGTACAAATGATCCAGATGATCATATGTTTGATTTCGACGGAGCTGCACGAGTAGAGCAATGGCCGATGCCGGCGTGGTGTTTCATGTTCGCACAAACACTAACCGGGGCTGCTCGGGTGTGGTTTGATGCGTTGAATGAAGGAGAGATAAACGACTTTGAGGAGTTCCGAAGATTGTTCCTCTAGAACTTTAGCCAACAACGGCACTACTCCAAAGAAATCACCGAAGTTCACAACATCTGGAGAAAGGATGGGGAATCCTTGGATAGTTTCATCGATCGATTCAACCGAGAAAGTATGCAGATCAGTGGGGTAGTTGACCAGTTAAGAATCTCTGGATTCTGTCATGGCGTCTGGAACAACCAGCTGGTCGAAGAGTTACATGAAAATCTTCCGAAGACAATGGAAGTACTCATGGAGCGAGCCAGAGCTTTTGCTCGAGGAAAAAACGCATGTAATCCAGCACCGGAGTCAGATCATAAGATGTCCTCCTGGAAGAAAAATGGTGGGTCCGTATTCGATAAAACTCCATCCGGAAGTAGGGGACGATCACACCCTTACAACAGGAATGATAGACCTCAACGAGGAAGAAGCTCCAGATCAAGATTTTACAATTTATCGGATCTTTCCAAAACTCCCAGTGAGATCCTCAGCGCCGAAGGGGCAAGCTTTCCCGTCCCACCTAAGCTCCGAAATCCAGGTGACAAGAACTCCAAAAAATATTGTGATTATCATCATGCGCGGGGCCATAATACAGACGATTGCTGGTCCCTAAAGCAAGAAATAGAAAAAGCAGTGCGGTCTGGTAAGCTGTCACATCTAGTAAAAGAAGTGAAAGAAGGAAAGTCTTCAGGGAATTCGGCAGATAACCCAAACAATCAACCAGAAATTTGCATGATCAGAAAAACAAATAACCAAGGCATCAAGCGGTCCAGTCACCATATGGCCGCTTGGATGCAGCAGCCGATCGCCTTCCCTCCCATCACCTCCGGAGAAATCAAAGACGGACCAATCATAGTGTCTGCGATAATAGCAAGCCACAAGGTCCGGAGGATTTATGTTGACAGAGGAAGTGCCACTGAGATCATGTACCAACAGTGTTTCCAACAGCTAGCTCCGCAAACCAAAGAAAAATTGATACAAGTTTCTATGCCGTTGGTAAGCTTCTCCGGAGAGGTGGTACAGCCTATTGGGCAAATCACCCTACCAACAACATTGGGAGCCGAAGGCCTGGTCAGAACTGTCAACTTGACGTACCTGGTAGTGGGGGCAAGGTCCGTTCACAATGTCATACTCGGGAGACCGGGGTTGTGCGCTTTTGGTATTATCAGTTCCACCATCCATGGATCGTTAAAATTTCCCACCGCAGCAGGAGTAGCAACTTTGCACTCCGAGTCAACAATGTGCGTAGCTGAAATACGACAAAGCGAAAGTAATGTACAACCTTCGACCCTCCTAACGGATGAATGGGCTATACATCCCCATTTTCCGGAGCAAAAAATCGCCGTTGGTTCCCAGCTCCCTGAACGTACCAAAAAACGGTTGTGGAAACTTCTGTCCAGTTCGCTTGATGTGTTTGCATGGCAAACTTCTGATATGATCGGAATTCCTCGATGTTTGGCCGAACACAAATTGAAAGTGTCACATTCAGCAAAGCCGGTCGCTCAAAGAAAAAGAAACATGGCTCCGGCACGTAACAAAGCCATCTCCGAGGACGTACGGAAGCTGCTAAGTGCTGGTATTATCAGGGAAGTGCGGTATCAAACATGGGTCTCCAATCCGGTAATGGTAACAAAGTAAGACAAAACTTGGAGAATGTGCGTCGATTTTTCTGATCTAAATAATGCATGTCCGAAGGATTGTTAGCCTTTGCCGGAGATCGATTTAAAGATTGATTCTCTTTCTAGCTTCCGTCTTAAATGCTTCTTGGACGCATATAAAGGTTACCACCAAATACAGATGGCTTTGGAAGACGAGGACAAGACGGCGTTCGTAACAAATGAAGGACTTTTTTGTTATACCAAAATGCCATTCGGACTAAAGAACGCCGGGGCAACGTACCAGAAGTTGATGGATAAAGCATTCAAGGGTCAGATCGGAAGGAACTTAGAGATTTATGTGGATGATCTGGTCATCAAAAGTCAAGCCGAAGACAACATGATCGACGACATACTCGAAACCTTCGCCAGGCTTCGGAGTATCAATCTCAAGCTTAATCCCAAAAAATGTTCCTTCGGTCTAGAAGAAGGAAAGTTTCTGGGTGTATGGATAACGCAATCCGGAATCCAAGCACACCCAGATAAAATTAAAGCAGTGATCTCTATGCAACCTCCTAAAACGATCATGGAAATTCAATCACTGAACGGTAAGTTGGTAGCTCTCCATCGTTTTGTTTCAAAAGTGGCCGATCGCACTATTCCTTTCATGAATGTATTGAAAACGAACTGGAAAGGGTCAAATAGAATAGACACCGGAAGCTGATTCAGCATTCCAAGAATTGAAAATTTGTCTCGGGTCTTTACCCACTCTGACCGCACCAATCACTGGAGAAACCGTCACTGTTTATCTCTTCGCTTCGCATTTCACTATAAGTGCAGTACTTGTGGTGCACCGGGATCAAGCACAAATACCGGTTTACTACGTAAGCCGCATCCTGAAAGATTATGAAACTCGGTACCCAATAATAGAGAAATTGGCACTTGCTTTGGTTCATGCATCCAGAAGCCTCCGAAGGTATTTTCAGGCTTTCAATATAGAAGTACAAACCGATCTTCAGATCCAGCAAATTCTCAGAAAGCCGGAGGTTTCCGGACGCCTCACCAAGTGGGCAATTGAGCTTAGCGCTTTCGATATTACCTACCGAACCAGAGGACCGGTAAAGGGCCAGGCTGTGGCAGATTTCCTCACGGAGGTACCAACCGGAGAAAGCACCAAAGAAAAGTCTGTCCTCCCAAAGTTGTGGAACTTATACACAGACGGAGCCTCCAGCAAAGAAGGGTCAGGAGCCGGTTTAATTCTGATAGATCCAGAGGGGATAGAATATACCCATGCTCCGTGTTTTGAGTTTAAAACTTCAAACAATGAAGCAGAATATGAGGCCCTTCTCGCAGGATTCCAAACCGCGGCCAAGGCCAGTGCGACCTCCGTACTAGCTCATGTTGATTCACTACTAGTCGCCAATTAGGTCAGCGGAGAGTACGAGGCACGAGAAGAAAACATGATCCGGTACCTAAGCCAAGTTAACAGTTTGATCTCCTCGTTTGATTCTTGCAAGATAGTTCACATAACACGAAGCAAGAACAAAAAGGCGGATGCTCTGAGCAAACTTGCGTCCGTAGCCTTCTGTCATTTGTCCAAGGAAGTGCTAGTTGAAACCTTGCAAGCTCCGGCCATCCATCAAACGGAGTCCGTAATGTCAATCTCCGTGCAGGAAAGATCATGGATAACTCCGATCTTAGAATATTTGAAAGATGGAACACTACTGGAAGAAAAAGCTTAGGCCCGGAAGCTAAAGGTGAAAGCATTGCAGTATCAGGTCCATGATGGGCAACTTTACCGAAAGACCTTCCTGGGTCCGCTCCTAAAATGCCTAACTCCGGTGGAAGCCAGTTATGTCATAAGAGAAGTTCATTGGGGGATATGCGGCATCCACTCCAGACCAAGGATGGTTGTAGCCAAGGCCATGAATGCCGACTATTTCTGGCCGGGCATGCATCAAAGCGCTGTTAATGAATTACAAGCATGTGAAGACTGCCAGCAGCACGCTCCCATCAGTCACTGAGCCAAAAACAACCTCGTCCCTGTAACTTCGGCCTGGCCGTTTCAGAAATGGGGGATTGACATCGTCGGTCCTTTCCCTGTGTCCACCGGAGGAGTGAGGTTCCTACTAGTGGCCATCGATTACTTTATAAAATGGATTGAAGCCAAACCCCTCCGAACTATCACAGGAGATCAAGTGCTGAGGTTTGTTTGGGAAAATATAGTATGCAGATACGGGATGCCGTTTTGTATTGTCAGTGACAATGGGAAGCAGTTCGCAGAAAACCATTGAAGAGTTGGTGCGAAAGAATGCACATTGAGCAAAATTTTGCTTCGGTTGCCCATTCCAGGCCAATGGGCAGGTAGAAAGAGCCAACCGCAGCATTGTGGAGGGCATAAAAAAGCGCCTGGGGAAAGAGGGCGTCTCATGGTTGGATGAATTACCGCACGTCCTGTGGGCTCACCGGACGATGCCTAAGACAAGCACTAGAGAAACTCCTTTTAGCTTGACGTATGGTACGGAAGCAGTCATTCCTGCCGAAGTAGCGATACCCACTCCTCGCATGCAACAAAGCCAAGAAGAAAACGAACAAGAACTCCGCCTGAACCTCGACCTGGTCGAAGAAAGAAGAGAACTTGCGGCCATCCGAGAAGCTAAGTATAAAAAAGAACTGGAAAAACATTACAACTCAAAAGTAAAGGAGGTTCGGTTCAGGATCGGAGATTACGCTATGCGAAGCAACGAGGCAAGCTTGGCTGAGGGCACCAGAAAAATGGCTCCAAAGTGGGAGGGTCCTTATCAAATTAATACTACAGGAAAGGACGGTGCTTACACACTCAAAAAGATGGACGGAACCCTCGTCCCTCGTACTTGGAATGGAGCACACCTCAAGAGATGTTTCCTTTGAAAAATTTTCATGTTATTTTGAAAATAAGTTTGTAATATAGAGGTTACGATCTCCGTCATCTTTACTTTCCTTGTAATGCGGATGGTTTTACCCGCACAAAACACATTTATAATTCCAAGAACTGCGGAGGGTTTTTGCCCGCAGATTATTTTAAAAATGTTTTTACCATGTGTTAACCGGAGAAGTATATCTCCGGACGAAATAAATAGAATGATAAATTTTCTATCATTAACAAAGTTGCAACTCATAAATATCATCGGCCGAATCAAGGGTACCAGCCCTAAAAGGGTAAGGACGAACGGGTTTCGTTCGTGCTTTTTTCCTTCATTTAAAAATTATCCTAGAAAATAAAAACAAATCGGATCCGTACCTAAAAAAGAACGTTCAAAAAGCAGAAAAATGTAAACACAAAAAACATGGACGCATGCACAACCAAGTGATTACATCAATATTGACTGAATTAATATAGCCGGAATTACAAAAACATTTACATATTAAAAGGATAATTGTGACAACCCTCACTAAACCAGGTATCCGTACGAGTTAATTACTATTTAATTACTGCTTAATTACTGTGCTTGTTTGAAATTGTGGATAAACTGCTACTTGAATACTGATACATACATATACTTGCATCATACGTTATTAACTGTCACTCCATTATTTACATGCTGAACCTTAGTGACAAACATGATGCACAAAAGCACAGTAGCACAATGAACGGATAACCTATTGAACGTGCTGTCATAACTAGCACCAGGCAGATACTGCCTCTAAGGCATGTATGAGCCCGAGATAGTTAACTACACTAATAGTGAGTGTGGAGATACAAGGGTTGTAGAACTGCGTCTCTAGGAATAAGTTACAGTGATCGGATGTGCCTAAAACGAACTCTAAGTACAAAATTCAGCACTTTAATTAACAATTCAGCTTTTAGCTAACTAATAAAGTGCCAAAACATGAGAAAAATGTTACTAGACACTTTCCAAAGTTTCGGGAATAAGTTGTGTCACTAAAAATAATAATAACGACACTTTAAAGCTTTGTTAAGCGCTTTAACGGATTACTATCCAACCGAACAACCGGACTTTACCCGGGACATGAAAATATTGCCATATACATTATTTGTCTTTTTCTGAGCCAGATAGGGTCCCTGAATACCCTAACACCCACTGTAATGCACAACACACTAGTAACCGGGTTAATCACTTAGCTAACTTAACTTAACTTATCTCTAAACTAACTAGATGGTTGGATTTGAACTAGGGACCCCCCCTCTCAACCGAATTCGGTCCCCTTGGGGGACTCCCTTGTACCATTTTGATTAAACAAATCTCTTTGTCTAATATCCAAGACTACACAAGAACTTTTGGATAATGAACTCATGTAATGTCTATAAGTAGTAGACTAAATCCATCATTCATTTTCACTTAACATCTCATCAACAACACTCCCTCTCTCTCTCTCAAAGGCTCTCGGCCGAACACCCACACTACCATCCATCCATCATCCGACTTTGATCATCACATTCCAAGATCACACAAGTGTTAAGGATTACGTAAGAGGAGGCTTGGTGTATTCGGAACTCGAAGGACCTCATCTCTTTGCTTTTATCCACTCATTTTACGTCTAGATTCTTCCCTAGCCTCGAGCTAGTAGTAAGTTGCTTGAATCACCTTCTCGAACTATTTTAAGATGGTTAAAATGATATGTAATGGTTAAAACTTGTAATCTTACAAGATGAAGTATAAAAGTCTACTAAAAAGACAAGTAATGATGGTTAAAAGCTTGAATGATGTGTAAATCTTGTAGTATTTGATTTGTGTAGTTATTTAGGCCCGATCTATGTTGTGGTAGCTCGGATCATTGTTTAACCCGGATTGGTCATGATCATGGATTATGACATAAAGCTTGTTTAAGTGTAACAAGGGTTAAGTGATGAAACTCTACCACACCTCAAACTTGAACTTGTGTAAAAATGGTTTTACTTACGGAATAGTTTTAAAACTAGTAGATCTACGGATCTACAAGCGGTATTTTCAAAGGACCGAGTGTCAAAGAAACCATATTTACTAAAGACGGATCTTACACTAACAAGGATGATTTTTAGAACACACGAGTGTGTAACACATAAAGTTTCGACAAGATAACTATTTTTGTAAAAACTGGCAAGATGTTGTAAAGACGGAATTTCTTTAAAAACGAGGTTTTTATGAAACCGGATTGATATATATAAAGATCCGCTAAAAGTAATGGGATTTACTTCATATTTTAGGTTAAACCACAAGTTCATGAGATTCTTGCGATTTACATATTTATTGACTAGTATGTTGTTCTGAACATTGTTTTGATTGAATAAGGAAATTGTTGGTTTGATTTACAAAAGAAAATGATACGCTTGAAAGCGTGGCCACCTCCCGTTACAAGGGAAACTCTGGCGATTTTTTTTTTTCAAAAACCTAACACTTAGAATTATTTTCACCACAAGTGTTAGAAATACTTTTCGACTTGTTTTGAAATTATAGATTTCGCCACGACTTTATTTACAAAATATCGGAGGTGGGATTTCACAAAATAAAACTTGGTAAATATATATTTAGTATATATTTTTCATAACGTCATCTGATATGTGTTTATGATTATTTTGTGAAGTGTACAAATATTATTTTTAGGGTAAAAATAATATTATCGTGTTAACGACTCCAAAATAATACGAACGCCCCTACGATAAATATATAAGTTACACCGGTAATTATTATTACCACTCGATCATTAAAGCGTAACTTACGCATTTTTAAGAAAATATGACTGAACGAGTATTTTGCCAAGGTATTATTTTGGGAAAATTTTATGTAACAGAAAATATAATATTTTTGAGAAAAATACTTATATTTTGAAGTTGGAAATAAAATATATTTTAAGTGAGATTTAATAATATATTTCGAACACACATGTATTAAATCCCCCATCCTTGGGAAGGAAAATGATTACCAAGTATATACAGAATGTAAACACGAAATAGTTGTCTAACTATTTCCCAAAAACTTTAAACCATAAAACTAAGGCACGGCCATCCGTCTAATAGAGTTAGTACGTGTAGGTCGTCGCACAGCTGCCTGAGCAGGAGATATACTTGGTAGAGACGCACCACTGTGAGTTCATGTCCCCCTTTTCTCTTAACTGTTTTCAGTTTTATAAACTGCGGGGGTGAAATACATGTTACTATGATTACAAGTACTTTATACATGGTATGGTTAGCGTAAGGAGGTTTACTACATAGATCATGTGAGTGGGTAGGAGCAACATGGGGCCATTAATCCTCATGGTAGGACCGAGGGACAGGAGCGGTAGATCTATCTGGGTGTAGCGAGCCCAGCCCCAGGCCAACTAGAAAAGGACCTCGGGGTGACTTTGTGCCCAACGCATAAATCTGCTAGGTTTGAGTCTCCCTACTTGCACTTCACACATATCAATGGCCTTGCAAACCATTGGTGATCTCTTTTTCCTTATTTGCTACATACCAGGATTTTTTTATACATACAAAGGTTTATTTACTCACTTACACATGAACTCGCTCAACATTATTGTTGAATTTTCAACTTACACGTATTTCAGGGAATTAAAGGATCTGGCGCGGTATGACACGTTTTCCCGCTGCACTAGTTACGAGGTCATCCGGGTTTAGGGGATGTGACTCTTTCCTGGACAAGTCACAGTCCTTAAACTATGTTTATGTCATGTTGATGTTTGTGTTTGTTGAACAATGTTTATGTCGTTAGGATGTGTTTCAGTTAAGACAATGTTGTTGTATTTGGTTTTTTAAAACTTAATTAAATGGATGATCTTGCATGGTTTTATTTCATATAGATTGTTATGGTTAAGCTATGGTATTTAGAAGTTACACCAAAATTAACCATGCTTCCGCAAAGCCTGGGTGTGACAGCTTGGTATCAGAGCTCTGATCATAGCGAACTAGGATTCCTTCTCGAGTCTAGACTATGATCACTAGGGCTCTCACGAAAACATTTTTCCTGCATACCACTTAAGTCCACATCCAAAACGTTTTTACAAACAAATGTTGAGCACATTTTATTTAATATTTATAGGCTCAGTCTGGGAGGCTGAGGCTCGGTGTTGGAGGCCGAGGCTCGATCTAAGAGATCGAGGTAGATGGCTAGTGAGACTAGGAAGAGCAGCCTAAGAGGCTGGGAGAATTTGGCTAGTGAGACTAGGAAGAGCAGTCTAAGAGGCTGGGAGAATTTGGCTAGCAAGACTAGGAGTATCAGTCTAGGTGACTGGGAGGCTAGTGGGACTAGGAGAATTATTTGATTGCTTACTTGGTGACTAATGTGTTTACCTGATTGTATGACTGATTATTTGTGCATATTTGTGTTTGTGTTACAGACATCATGAATCACCAGTGCCATAGGACATGTTTGTGCGTATGTGGTTCAGACACCACAGGCCCTAGACCTATAGTATCAGATGACCTAGAGTCTTCAGAGCGCGAGGTTCACACATCCGACGTTACTAGCACAGACGAGGATGACTTTCAGCCCTTTGCATTACCTGATGGTGCTGATGAGCTCGCTGATGGCCCTTTGGCCGGGGACCTACCACTAGTGGAGATCCCTGCTCCCATACCACTTGCTTCATATCCTACTTACGATTTGCTTCTCGACGCCGACGTTGATGGCGACGTCGATCTGTTTGATGACGAGCCCTTAGAGGAGGATGTTCAGGGCGAGGCCCTTCTTGCTGCTGGTGATCTTTTGATGATCGCAGATGCTCCCGCTGAGGAGTCACCTGCACACTCACCGGTCCCAGACTCTTTCGAGTCTGTGGCCTCCGCACCTTCACACACTCAGAGTGCGCAGCACTTTTCTCACGGTTCAGATCCAGATAGAGCATCCTTTGTTGCCCCTGTTCCTAGCTTTGCTTTCGACCACGATGTTGAGGAGGATTCTGATCCTGTTTTTCCCCCAGGATTCGACCCAGATCAGGATATAGAGTTTATACCCATGGATCAGCCTATGGAGGATCCGATCGACCCAGTCGACCCAGTTGATCCTATCAACCCTGAGTTTGATTTTGAGATGGCCTTTGATGATCCCGAGCCTGCCATGGCCCCTGAGCAGGTACCCGCTCTAGACCCTGCGTTTGAGCATGACCCAGTTCATGCTGGCGCACCCATTATTGAGCCTGTGATTGCTGACCCACCTATTGATGATCACCCTGTGGATGCTCCATTGTTGGAGGGCGATCATGTCGTTGCTGCTGATCATGTTGATCCCCCACTTATTGCTGATGCACCTGTTGACCCTCTTGTTGCTCCCCCACCTGATCACATTTCCCTGGAGCCCGAGCATGCACTATTCGCGACCCACATTGATCCCAGGTATGAGCACGCCCAGCACGGGTGGATTCCTGCTGATGATGAGGTTCCACCTATTCCCCCACATACCACTGATACTCGTCACGTTGATACCTCCTTTTCATTCCCTCAGTTTACACCTCCAGCTCGACCTGGAGAGGTTCTTCGGCTCACCCTTTTGGACATGTACCGGTATCTATCCCAGCTATACCACCGTCTTCTACTACTTTTTCCCCTGTTCCTCCATTTCATGTGGCACCTTTTGATCCAGCCAGTGAGCCATTTCTTTGGTCGTCACCACCTGTTATGCCACCGACCGACCCCTACCATCCTTTCCATATGGGGTATTCCATTGAGGACGTTTTGATGTCATTTGTTGCCCAGCACGAGGCACACACACGGCGCATTCAGGAGCTTGAGAGAGCTCAGCCGCCGCCGTGCCAGTGTCAGGGTCAGACCCACCCTACTTCTTTGCAGCACCCTCGACATTTACCATCGGACTATGCTGCACGCCTTTCGGCACTTGAGCAGCAGGTTGCTTCTTGGTTGCGTACCCAGAGAGCCATGGAGGAGGACTTGCTCCATTTGCGTCGCTTGTGTTACACCCACTTTCCCCCTCCTCCACCGCCATCAGTGTAGAGCTCTTCAGTACCGTATGGGTAGATGTTGGTGAGAAGACAGCGATTGCTTTTGACTGCACAACATTTTTGGAGACTACCTTCTGATTTTGACTTTTGTTGATCATGTATATGGGATGTATTGACACTGATTTGATATAGTTTTTGGGACTGGGGTGATGTAGCCCTTAGTCGACTGATGTTGTATGACACTATGATGTACTTGTACACTTACTATGTGGTCTCGATATATGGCAATCGCAGTATTCTTATCATATTTGATGTTTGATTGATTATTTATATTTTTGTGACATGGGATGTTGTGTGATTGATGTATTGTGATTGGTCTATTTATAACATGAGATGTTATGTGCTATTACTATTATTATATACGTACGTTTTACTATGGCCTGACCAACGTGAACACATCTTTAGAAGATGCCGAGACGTCAAACGCCGATGCCAACCAATGAGGCAGAACTCCAGCAAATCATCGCTGCTGCCATCGCACAATACGCCGCCTCTCAAAGAGGGACTAGTGGAAGTAACTCTGGCAACACTGGCAACAACAATCCACCTCATGGTAATACTGAGTCATTAAGACATACCGTGACCTAATTGGATATCTATAGCCAAGATGCTAATGCCGTTCACAAGTTATAATGTATGTGCAGGGTGCACCTACAAGCAGTTTCTAGACTGCAAGCCTGTCAACTTTGATGGCACTGGAGGTGCTGTCGCCTTTGTTCGTTGGGCTGAGAAAACTGAATCTGTTCTTCGCATGAGCAAATGTGCACCAGACCAGCAGGTCACCTACATTTCGGGGCTATTCTTGGATGGAGCCCTATCTTGGTGGAATTTGCAAGTATAGACACTTGGTGAAGCTGCTGCCTATGCGCTAACCTGGACGGAACTGAAGGAACTTATGCATAAAAAGTACTGCTCTCGCGCGGAGATCCAAAAATTGGAGACTGAATTCTGGCATTTAAAGATGGAAGGTCCAAAGATCGCAGAATACGTTCAAAGGTTCCACGACCTGTCACATGTGGTACCCTATATGGTCACTCCAGAGTTCAAGCGGATTGAACGTTTCATTTGGGGATTAGCTCCTCAAATCATAAGCATGGTAACCTCCTCCAAGCCTGCGACAATTACTGAGGCGATTGATCTGAGCGTGGCTCTCACTGAGGAGGCTATTCGCCTGAACAAGTTCGATGATGCTGAGCCAAAGAAGAAAGAGACTCACGTCGAGTCATCAGGAGGTAACAAACGGAAGTTCACGAACTTCAAGCAAGGCACCAGCGGGGTGGTTAAGAAAGGAGAATCAAGCATGCCAGCTCAGGTTACATCTGGTAGGGGAAAGAAAGGAAAAGGATATATGGGCACCCAACCCAAGTGTAATACCTGCCAACGACATCATTCTGGCCATTGTACTGTGAAAGTATGCGAAGCTTGTGGAAAACCTGGCCACTTGAAGGATTCTTGTTGGGCCACTGTTGGCCAGGGAGGCCAGGGAGGATTCGGAAACAGAAAAAATAACCGGGGTGGAAATGGACACCGCCCACAAGGAAACATTGGAGGAAATGGGAATCGAGGAAACAATGCTAATCAAGCGGGCGCTGTGAATCGCAACCAGAGGAATAATCAAGCTGGTGGAAATGGGCAAAGACCCGGATGCTTCAACTGTGGTGATCTTGGGCACTACAAGAGGAACTGCCAAGAGTTAAACCAAGCCCGTGGAAGAGTGTTTAATATTGAAGCGAGGGAGGCGCGCCAGGATCCCAATGTCGTTACTGGTACGTTCCCTGTAAACTAATGCTATGCATCCGTTTTATTTGATACTGGCGCCGATTATAGCTTCATGTCGTTAGAGTTTAAGAATATGCTTGGTTTATCCGGTAGTAAATTAGATGTTCCGTACTCGATCGAATTGGCCAATGGAAAGTTAGTAGAAGCCAATGAAGTTATCAGAGGTTGTGTGATCGAATTGGGAGAGCGTGAGTTTGCTCTGGATCTACTACCAGTCCAATTGGGAAGCTTCGACGTGGTGGTAGGAATGGATTGGTTATCCGGCAACAAGGCATAAATAGTTTGTCATGAAAAGGTCGTTCGCATCCCAACCGAAGATGGCGAAACAATTGTGGTTCATGGAGAGAAGCGTGAGACGCCGTTAAGAATTATCAACTGCCTCAAAGCGCGAAAGTGTTTGCAGAAGGGCTGTGCTGCCTTTCTGGCACACACTTTAGACAAGAAAGCTGTAGAACCAAAAAACGAAGACATCCCTGTCGTGAGGGAATACCCAGAAGTCTTCCCAGAGGACTTGCCTGGACTGCCACCTCAGAGGCAAGTAGAGTTTCACATCGATTTAGTTCCAGGCGCCGCGCCTGTGGCTAAGGCACCCTATAGACTTGCTCCGTCTGAGATGCAAGAACTGTCGACACAACTTCAAGAGTGGTTAGACAAGGGATTTATCCGACCAAGCTTCTCACCTTGGGGAGCTCCAGTTTTGTTTGTCAAGAAGAAGGACGATAGCTTTCGAATGTGCATTGACTACCGGTAGTTGAACAAGCTGACGATCAAGAATAGATACCCTCTGCCAAGGATCGATGATCTATTCGACCAACTGCAAGGTTCAAGCTTTTACTCTAAGATCGATCTTCGATCTGGATACAATCAGTTAAGGATACAAGAGGAGAGTATCCCAAAGACAGCCTTCAGAACTCGTTATGGACACTACGAGTTCCTAGTTATGCCGTTTGGGTTGACAAAGGCACCTGCAGTGTTCATGGATTTGATGAATCGAGTTTGCAAGCCCTACTTGGACAAGTTCGTGATTGTGTTCATCGATGATATCTTGATTTATTCAAAGACAAAGGCTGAGCACGAACAACATTTAAGAGCTATTTTGGAATTGCTGAAAAAGGAGCGACTGTACGCCAAATTCTCTAAGTGCGAGTTTTGGCTGCGAGAAGTACAATTCCTTGGGCACGTGGTAAATGGAGATGGAATCCACGTGGATCCCACCAAGATCGAAGCGATTAAGAATTGGGAAACGCCAAAGACGCCAACCAAAATTCGACAATTCTTAGGTTTGGCTGGTTACTACCGAAGATTCATTGAGGATTTTTCAAAAATCGCTCAACCATTGACGCTCCTCACGCAGAAAGATAAGAAGTTTGATTGGGGAATCAAATAGGAAGAAGCATTCCAGATATTGAAAGATAAGCTCTGCAATGCGCCAATCTTAGCACTACCAGAAGGTACAGATGATTTCGTGGTATACTGTGACGCCTCACGCCAAGGTTTGGGTTGTGTGTTGATGCAACGCCAAAAGGTTATTGCGTACGCATCGCGTCAATTGAAAGTGCACGAAAAGAACTATACCACACATGATTTGGAACTTGGCAGTGGTTTTTGCTTTAAAGATCTGGAGGCACTACCTTTATGGTACGAAGTGTACAATCTTCACAGATCATAAGAGCCTACAACACATATTCAATCAGAAGGAGTTGAATATGAGACAAAGACGATGGGTTGAGTTGTTGAATGATTACGACTGCGAGATAAAGTATCATCCAGGGAAGGCGAATGTGGTCGCCAATGCCCTAAGTCGAAAGGAGAGGATCAAGCCCATAAGGGTTAGGGCTTTAGAGATGATTATCCAAACCGATCTTTCCTTGCGCATTTGTGTCGCGCAAAAAGAAGCTCTTAAGGAAAGAAACCTTGAAGAGGAATATCTCCGTGGGATGGAGAAGCAATTGGTGCCAAACGAGGAAGGAATGTTATGTTTTGAGAAAAGGATTTGGGTTCCTTTGTTTGGAGGTTTGAGGAAAGTTATTTTCGATGAAGCTCACAAATCGCAGTACTCTATCCACCCTGGAGCGGATAAGATGTACCAGGACCTTAAAGATTACTATTGGTGGCCTAGGATGAAAGGCGATGTGGCTGTTTATGTGAGCAAGTGTTTAACATGCGCTAAGGTTAAAGCGGAATACCAGAAGCCTTCAGGACTTCTGCAACAACCGGAAATTCCCAAGTGGAAATGGGAACAAATCTCCATGGATTTTATTACAAAGTTGCCAAGAACGCCAAGAGGCCATGACACTATTTGGGTAATAGTGGATCGATTAACGAAGTCAGCGCACTTCTTACCTATCAGAGAGAAGGATAATACGAGCAAGTTGGCCGAAATTTACATGAGAGAAATCGTTACGCGCCATGGAGTACCTCTCTCGATCATCTCTGATAGAGACGGAAGGTTCGTATCAAGGATTTGGCAATCCTTCCAAGAAGCTTTTGGCTCACAACTGAATTTGAGCACCGCGTTTCACCCACAGACTGACGGGCAAAGCGAGCGGACGATACAGACTTTGGAAGACATGCTGAGAGCGTGTGTTATGGATTTGGGCGGTAGCTGGGATAAACATTTGCCACTGGTCGAATTTTCATACAACAACAGCTACCACACCAGTATTGGTGCCGCGCCATTTGAAGCCTTGTATGGGCGCAAGTGCCGATCGCCGCTTTGTTGGTCTGACGCAGGTGATAGACAGCTGGTTGGTCCTGATGTGGTCCAGGAAACCACGGATAAGATCGCACAAATCCGAGATTGCATCAAGGCGGCTCGTGATTGTCAAAAGTGTTACGCGGATTGAAGAAGAAAACCTCTAGAGTTTGAGGTAGGTGATATGGTTTTGTTGAAAGTATCACCCTGGAAGGGTGTGGCACGCTTCGGAAAGCGTGGAAAGTTGAATCCGCGATATATTGGTCCATTCAGAATTTTGGAAAGTATTGGGCTAGTAGCATACAAGCTGGACTTACCTGCTGAAGTGAATGGTGTTCACGATACATTTCATGTATCAAATTTGAAGAAGAGTCCAACTCAAGATACCGTTGTCATTCCTACCGACGAGATTCATGTTGACGACACGCTCCACTTCATTGAAGAACCTGTTGAGGTTACCGATTGGAAAGTGAACAAGACCCACCGGAGCAGTGTCAAGCTCGTCAAAGTTCGTTGGAATGCTAGACATGGTCCTGAATACACCTGGGAGTGTGAGGACCGGATGAAAGAGAAATACCCCCACTTATTTCCCAAGAACCCTGCATCTAGAAGCAGAACTTAAAATTTCGGACGAAATTTTTCTAATGGGGGGAGAATGTGACAACCCTCACTAAACCAGGTATCCGTACGAGTTAATTACTATTTAATTACTGCTTAATTACTGTGCTTGTTTGAAATTGTGGATAAACTGCTACTTGAATACTGATACATACACATACTCGCATCATACGTTATTAACTGTCACTCCATTATTTACATGCTGAACCTTAGTGACAAACATGATGCACAAAAGCACAGTAGCACAATGAACAGATAACCTATTGAACGTGCTGTCATAACTAGCACCAGGCAAATACTGCCTCTAAGGCCTGTATGAGCCCGAGATAGTTAACTACACTAATAGTGAGTGTGGAGATACAAGGGTTGTAGAACTGCGTCTCTAGGAATAAGTTACAGTGATCGGATGTGCCTAAAACGAACTCTAAGTACAAAATTCAGCACTTTAATTAACAATTCAGCTTTTAGCTAACTAATAAAGTGCCAAAACATGAGAAAAATGTTACTAGACACTTTCCAAAGTGTCGGGAATAAGTTGTGTCACTAAAAATAATAATAACGACACTTTAAAGCTTTGTTAAGCGCTTTAACGGATTACTATCCAACCGAACAACCGGACTTTACCCGGGACATGAAAATATTGCCATATACATTATTTTTCTTTTTCTGAGCCAGTTAGGGTCCCTGAATACCCTAACACCCACTGTAATGCACAACACACTAGTAACCGGGTTAATCACTTAACTAACTTAACTTAACTTATCTCTAAACTAACTAGATGGTTGGATTTGAACTAGGGACCCCCCCCTCTCAACCGAATTCGGTCCCCTTGGGGGACTCCCTTGTACCATTTTGATTAAACAAATCTCTTTGTCTAATATCAAGACTACACAAGAACTTTTGGATAATGAACTCAGGTAATGTCTATAAGTAGTAGACTAAATCCATCATTCATTTTCACTTAACATCTCACCAACAACACTCCCTCTCTCTCTCTCTCTCAAAGGCTCTCGGCCGAACACCCACACTACCATCCATCCATCATCCGACTTTGATCATCACATTCCAAGATCACACAAGTGTTAAGGATCACGTAAGAGGAGGCTTGGCGCATTCGGAACTCGAATGACCTCATCTCTTTGCTTTTATCCACTCATTTTACGTCTAGATTCTTCCCTAGCCTCGAGCTAGTAGTAAGTTGCTTGAATCACCTTCTCGAACTATTTTAAGATGGTTAAAATGATATGTAATGGTTAAAACTCGTAATCTTACAAGATGAAGTATAAAAGTCTACTAAAAATGCAAGTAATGATGGTTAAAAGCTTGAATGATGTGTAAATCTTGTAGTATTTGATTTGTGTAGTTATTTAGGCCCGATCTATGTTGTGGTAGCTCGGATCATTGTTTAACACGGATTGGTCATGATCATGGATTATGACATAATGCTTGTTTAAGTGTAACAAGGGTTAAGTGATGAAACTCTACCACACCTCAAACTTGAACTTGTGTAAAAATGGTTTTACTTACGGAATAGTTTTAAAACTAGTAGATCTACGGATCTACAAGCGGTATTTTCAAAGGACCGAGTGTCAAAGAAACCATATTTATGTAGGATCGGATTTCGACCTAAACGAGTCGTTCGGAAGAGCTCAACTCCGTTTCAGAGGCGGAAACAAGGAAACGGATGCGTACACAGCTTGTATCACATTTAAATCCTCTTGTATATTGATTTTACAACGTTTCGATTACAAGGAAAAACCGGCAATACCTTGGTATCAGATCTGAAAGTTGTTACAAATGAAATGAACAATGATGCCTATATATACTACTTTAGGACCGCTCATAGTGACAGACTACATAAGCGATTCATGCAAAATACCGAATAAGCGATCCATATGTTTGACCATAAAAGCGATTCCCACATGTTCATAAAAGCGATCTGACATATAGCCGAATAAGCGATCCTATACATTTACCATCAAGAATCTTTTGTCTTCACATGAACCTTCATCTTATTGGACCTTTTGTTGCAAGAAGCTCATTGGACCTTCATTTAGTGGATGCTCATTGGTTCTTGTAATGGCTATCTTTCATTGGACCTCCAAAGAATTTGTCTTATATGAATGTTATATTTCTTGAACTTTCAAACGGTTACATACTTTATGAGATGTTGATGATGTATTGATGATGTAATCATATGATGTCATCATCAAAGATGATGACATCATGTTTGATTCAAAACCGCTACGAACCCGAGACTCGGTATTAAGACGTAGTCGACAGATGACTGCACCAACAGACTCCCCCTCAGATGTTGACGAGTCTTAAGTGTCGAGTCTTCAACGACTTCAGTCTTTCTCACAGTGCAAGCATCCTCAACTCTTACTCTTCTCTTCTCATCATCATCAATAGACTCTCCACGCACAATCTCTACTCAGATGTCTTTAGACTCCCCCTTTCGATATGCTGGGATCGCAGTCTGGCATGTTGTAATCACAAGATCTTCAGGTATCGGAACCTGGTTCTTTATCTCTTTGAAACCTGCACATCCTCTACCCAAAAATAAATCTCCCGATGATAATATGAAAATATCTAATGAATCATTCACAGAAATTATACAATCACAGAATGATTTTACAATTTGAAGAACCACTTGAAGATATATATCATTTTTGTTTTCAAAAACCAACACACTCTCCCAAACCATCTGTTCATCATGTTTAGCACCCGGAATTTTGAAAATCAACTTTTCAATACCAGTTGTCGAAAATCTTTTTGTATTTTTCAAAAAATTTATGCTAAAACACACTGAAAATCTTTTTGGATTTTTGACATAAGAGAAATAAAATGCAGTAAAGAAATATTTACAAACATTATTTTTGTGAGTTCGTGTAAGAGGATCATATCAGCTTATGAGACAAATCACCAACACCGTTAAGCTTCATTTCATTTTAAGTTCTAAACAATTTACCTAGATTGTCAGTATACTGATCCACTTAAATTTTCACACAAAGTTCAACTGATCCGAGATACGATATTAATGACTTAGAAACTAAAACTTATTCGTGTGACCCACTACTTGAATATACTCCCGTATCCAGATCCCAATATTCAGTCTTACAGGTGAGTATACCACAGCTGATATCTGTAAGGGGTTAGGTGCGAAACCGTGAGAGCTCAGGTCAGAACTTCCGTTCAGCAGAGAGATGACGGCTCGACTTTTGGTGGGTCCCCTTTAGAGGATCTTTTTTACAACAGCAATGACTATCAATTTTATTGTTTCATCGATTTGCTGAGGGCGGCGCTTTTTCAAGCATTTGCAGAAAGTATTATCCGAGGACTAGGTCAGTACTTCCATACAGCAGAAGTCCCGGGATAATACCCCAGATATCACTGAGCATAAAGATCTAGTATCTCAGAATAAGGGACCTTTCAAACAAGATTTCAAGGGTTACCTATATATCCAAGCAGTTTTGTTAACCCACAGAACAAGCAAGTTTGAAATTTAGGTTTATATCTCGTCACAATTTATTAAATGTGCAAAAACCTACTGACATATCCACAGTAAGATTGTTTAACACTTTTAATCTTTCCAATTCTTTAGCATGTTGTGATAGTCTGCTGATGTACTATCATTTCCTCTTTTTCACAACAAACTCATTTTTGAATTTTATCATGTTTTTGTCTTTTTCAAATTTTCTAATGTTTTTGGATTTTCTGAAATTTTCTACTCCCCATAAAATGCAAACACATTAACGAAAATTGAAAACAAACTGTACAGAACCATGACAACCGATATCAAATCGCATCAATTCGCCATTCACTTGGCATAAACAATCAGAACTCCCCCTATTACAAACTATTTTCTCATTTAGATTTAAAAACACTTAAGTTTGTTTTAATCAAAATGATTTTTCCGGAAAATAAGTTTGGTTGATTAAAAACCACTTGTAGGTTTATCATTTTTAAGTACGGGGATGTGGTTCATCATCTTGTCTATCTTTTACCCATATGTAGTAAATCAAGTACAACTTAATGTCCCTGATTTACCATTTGCAATCAAGCGATCTCTAAACCAATTGTAAAAATAACCACTTGTAAAAGCACACAATACTACTTGTAGGAATGTTACGTCTACATCACCATTTTACCAATCAGGATGCCGATTCCTGCTTCGCACTTACCAACCTGGAAGCTCCGGCGTAGACCTCTCACCTGTAAACATTCAAACACTATTCAAAATCTTTCAAACAAACTTTTCAAACACTAGAAAGATACCGATTCCTGATCCACTATTACCAACTTGGGATCTCCGGCAAGTCAGGTTTTTCATTTAAACAGATTCACCCAAGCCTGACGGTCCTTGGGTGATTTCGAATTCTTGTTCAACAATGATGGAAAATTTGCATCATCCATTGTTAAACCTGAATTCTCCTTTTTTACCTCAACCAATGGCTCCTCTGGTTTTAACGAACCAGAATCATTGCCTGCAGGTGGCTTGTCTGACTTTGACCTGTCAGATTCATCGCCGACCATTTTCTTCTTTTTCTTTTCCTCTTTCGTCCTTAGATTTGTATCTGATGAATCTGTCTTGCTAGACTTTGCAATTGAAGGAGTTGATTCATCAGAACTTTTATTCTTTCTGTCCGGTGAACCCGAGGACAATATCTTCTCGAGATATTCTCTTGCTTTCTTTCTTTTCTTCCTCAGTCTGTCTTTCTGCCCCTGTGAATTCTTTTCTTGAATTTTCTGTTCTTGAACTTTAGGTTTTAGAACCTTCTGTTCCTGGGGCTTGACTTTGACTGGAATCTTTGCCAATTTCTGAGAATTAACCCTCAATCTGTCATTCGATTTCCTTGGGCATTCTCTGGCAATGTGACCTTTGATGTTGCAATTAAAGCACCGTCTGGTCTCATAACTCCAATTCCGGCAGTTAACAGCAATGTGTCCTTGATAACCGCATCGGTAACACACTCTGTTATCGTACCGTATACCACTTTCACACCAAATGCTCAGATCATAGCATTGTCTGGCTTGGTGATATTCTTTCCTCAAGTTTGCTGATTTTGTCTTTTGAGCACTGTGGTCCGACCTGCACCACTTATAACCAACAATTTTTGAATTTTCATTTTTTACTTTTTGTAATTTTTTCTTTTGATTGGATGATCGATCTGATGAACTTTTATTATCTTTTTGTTTCTGTTCCACTTTCTTCTTCAAAGGTTTCTGTTTAGAACATTCACCTTTTTCAGTTGATTGTAGAACAGTTTTCTGAAATTTTTCTTTTAAATTTAAAAACAATTTTTGTTTTTCAATTTTAACATGTTCATCATCAGATTTTACATCACAATCTTCAACTTTGACAGAGTCAAAGTTTGTAATCGAAACGTTGTAAAATCAATATACAAGAGGATTTAAATGTGATACAAGCTGTGTACGCATCCGTTTCCTTGTTTCCGCCTCTGAAACGGAGTTGAGCTCTTCCGAACGACTCGTTTAGGTCGAAATCCGATCCTACAATTGGTATCAGATCTGAAAGTTGTTACAAATGAAATGAACAATGATGCCTATATATGCTACTTTAGGACCGCTCATAGTGACAGACTACATAAGCGATTCATGCAAAATACCGAATAAGCGATCCATATGTTTGACCATAAAAGCGATTCCCACATGTTCGTAAAAGCGATCTGACATATAGCCGAATAAGCGATCCTATACATTTACCATCAAGAATCTTTTGTCTTCACATGAACCTTCATCTTATTGGACCTTTTGTTGCAAGAAGCTCATTGAACCTTCATTTAGTGGATGCTCATTGGTTCTTGTAATGGCTATCTTTCATTGGACCTCCAAAGAATTTGTCTTATATGAATGTTATATTTCTTGAACTTTCAAACGGTTACATCCTTTATGAGATGTTGATGATGTATTGATGATGTAATCATATGATGTCATCATCAAAGATGATGACATCATGTTTGATTCAAAACCGCTACGAACCCGAGACTCGGTATTAAGACGTAGTCGACAGATGACTGCACCAACAATTTACTAAAGACGGATCTTACACTAACAAGGATGATTTTTAGAACACATGAGTGTGTAACACATAAAGTTTCGAAAAGATAACTATTTTTGTAAAAACTGGCAAGAGGTTGTAAAGACGGAATTTCTTTAAAAACGAGGTTTTTATGAAACCGGATTGATATATATAAAGATCCGCTAAAAGTAATGGGATTTACTTCATATTTTTGGTTAAACCACAAGTTCATGAGATTCTTGCGATTTACATATTTATTGACTAGTATGTTGTTCTGAACATTGTTTTGATTGAATAAGGAAATTGTTGGTTTGATTTATAAAAGAAAATGATACGCTTGAAAGCGTAGCCACCTCCCGTTACAAGGGAAACTCTGGCGAAATTTTTTTTCAAAAACCTAACACTTAGAATTATTTTCACCACAAGTGTTAGAAATACTTTTCGACTTGTTTTCAAATTATAGATTTCGCCACGACTTTATTTACAAAATATCGGAGGTGGGATTTCACAAAATAAAACTTGGTAAATATATATTTAGTATATATTTTTCATAACGTCACCTGATATGTGTTTATGATTATTTTGTGAAGTGTACAAATATTATTTTTAGGGTAAAAATAATATTATCGTGTTAACGACTCCAAAATAATACGAACGCCCCTACGATAAATATATAAGTTACACCGGTAATTATTATTACCACTCGATCATTAAAGCGTAACTTACGCATTTTTAAGAAAATATGACTGAACGAGTATTTTGCCAAGGTATTATTTTGGGAAAATTTTATGTAACAGAAAATATAATATTTTTGAGAAAAATACTTATATTTTGAAGTTGGAAATAAAATATATTTTAAGTGGATTTAATAATATATTTCGAACACACATGTATTAAATCCCCCATCCTTGGGAAGGAAAATGATTACCAAGTATATACAGAATGTAAACACGAAATAGTTGTCTAACTATTTCCCAAAAACTTTAAACCATAAAACTAAGGCACGGCCATCCGTCTAATAGAGTTAGTACGTGTAGGTCGTCGCACAGCTGCCTGAGCAGGAGATATACTTGGTAGAGACGCACCACTGTGAGTTCATGTCCCCCTTTTCTCTTAACTGTTTTCAGTTTTATAAACTGCGGGGGTGAAATACATGTTACTATGATTACAAGTACTTTATACATGGTATGGTTAGCGTAAGGAGGTTTACTACATAGATCATGTGAGTGGGTAGGAGCAACATGGGGCCATTAATCCTCATGGTAGGACCGAGGGACAGGAGCGGTAGATCTATCTGGGTGTAGCGAGCCCAGCCCCAGGCCAAACTAGAAATGGACCTCGGAGTGACTTTGTGCCCAACGCATAAATCTGCTAGGTTTGAGTCTCCCTACTTGCACTTCACACATATCAATAGCCTTGCAAACCATTGCTGATCTCTTTTTCCTTATTTGCTACATACCATGATTTTTTTATACATACAAAGGTTTATTTACTCACTTACACATGAACTCGCTCAACATTATTGTTGATTTTTCAACTTACATGTATTTCAGGGAATTAAAGGATCTGGCGCGGTATGACACGTTTTCCCGCTGCACTAGTTACGAGGT
The DNA here is from genome assembly GCF_002127325.2 of Helianthus annuus. NCBI lineage: Eukaryota > Viridiplantae > Streptophyta > Magnoliopsida > Asterales > Asteraceae > Helianthus > Helianthus annuus. The sequence goes on from NC_035449.2 coordinate 69,432,932, forward strand.
CATCCGGGTTTAGGGGATGTGACTCTTTCCTGGACAAGTCACAGTCCTTAAACTATGTTTATGTCATGTTGATGTTTGTGTTTGTTGAACAATGTTTATGTCGTTAGGATGTGTTTCAGTTAAGACAATGTTGTTGTATTTGGTTTTTTAAAACTTAATTAAATGGATGATCTTGCATGGTTTTATTTCATATAGCTTGTTATGGTTAAGCTATGGTATTAAGAAGTCACACCAAAATTAACCACGCTTCCGCAAAGCCAGGGTGTGACAATAATTGTCAGGTATGGTAAGAACATCATTACATTCATCCCGAATCAAAACAAGGTGCATGCCCCAAACTACCAGACATGTCCACCTAAAAAAGATAAACAAACTAAAGTTTTCACCAAGGTGCATACCCCAAGAAACCGGGCATGTCCACCTTATTCCTTCGATGACTCTCCACTTGCAAAGAGAAGGGCGTTCTTGATCTTGGAAAGTGGTTCGTTGATGAGCTTCGGAAGATCCTCTACCACCGGAAAGGTAAGAGTATCAAAACAAGCAACTGCCGCATTTAGTTCCTCTGTTGCATTATGGTTTAGCATCGGAACATCAACATAAGGAGTCTTTTTTCTTTAAAGCGTGAAGATAATCGTTATGAATACCGGAGTTAACACCAACAGAACTCATCGCGTTATTAACTGCGGCCATGGCAGCAGTCATCTCCGGGCCCTTATGGATATTCTTGGCCAAAAGTTTGGCTCCTTCCGAAAGCATCCAAGTTTTCGTCGCTTGAAGCTCCTCCACCTTAGCTCTCAAAGAAGCATTCTCCGCTTCAATCTCTTCTTCATGCCCTTTCATCTCCTCAATCTGTGCCTTCAAATCAGCTTCCCCTGATTTAAGCACATCCCGCTCTGTCTAAGGTGTTAGAGGAAGATAACAAAAATAAGAAAGATATGGGTCAAGCAAAGAAAGAAGAAATGCACCAGCCATCTGTAACACCCGTTCTTATAAATTAAGGTTTAACGTATCATTTACGAAAAACAGTCATGTAATTAAGATTACATATGCATTGGAAATTACGGGTTTATTAAAACTTTTTACAATTTAAAAAGTATAGAACATATCATGTGTACGTTCGTCCTTTAACATAATAACGATACATAGTGCGGAAGCTTATTTCGTAATCGTGTTCGGTTCTTGCTCGATGCTTGATCTTCATCCGTGCACTCTTGGCATTCACCTATGATCAAAACCAACTTAAAAGTTAGTTTTGATAGTCAAATATTAAGTTCAAACAAGTACAGGGGTTAAAAATGACAAAATTTAAAAATTTTCGGAGTTAGGGGGCTAGACGTGACGCCAAGGGCCTAGGTGTCACGCCTAGCCCTGTTTTTCACAGCCTGTTGCCTTAGCTGATGCTGTACATACCCAGCACGTTCTGATTTCATGGAAACGGCCATAACTTCTTCGTTATTGATCCGTTTTACCCGATTCTTTTTCCTACGCGTCCGTAATTTAATCCTCCATCTTATGGAGTTAAAAGCCTACATCCAACATAAGAAATTTTGAGACTTCTAAGCCTTCGACTCGTTACCTTTTTACCGAATTTTAACCCGTTTATGCATTTTATCATACAAACGTATTTATTTGATTCCTATATCTCATACACTTTGTCAAATTAATGTTACCTACTATATTAGGTTCTAATCATAGGTTTATTACACAATTTAAACCCGTTTATGCTCGTATGCTTATTTTGACCCGTTAAGGGTGTTTAAGCACTTTAAAGCCTAAAATAGCTTTCGATTGCTTCTAGCATTCCGTTACCACATTTCCTATCCTATAATCTCCCACCCCAACTGTATTTAAGGTAGGTTTAATGTGGTGATCGATATAAACCAAATTTTACCTCTCGAATCATTATTTTATGGCAAAAACTCAAATAGTGCCATTTAGCTAATATAATACCTCTTTCAGCTTCTATACTTATTCTAAGTATTTCCCTAGTCATAAAACTCGTTTCCAAATTACCTTTAAGGGTCGTTTGTTTCATTTAGCCTACAAGGGCGTTTTGGTCGATTTTAGTCCTTTTATAACGAAGGACTCTCTCTCAAATTATTCGACCAAAATAACACTTCTAACTACAACATAATTATACATACCTGGCCCGGATCAACAAGTAGACCCGATTTATAGCTTGTTTTCATTATCACACCATCAATGGTGACGCAATTATCCGATTGGCTAATCGGTCCTGTTAACACAAGGCTTGCCAACCACATTAGTCGCTATTGTCAAATGGTGTTATTGCCACCATTCGACCCGTTTGGACTATATTCCCAACGTTATCTATTTAATCAAAAACATCGTTATGATTTCCAATTCATACATCCATCCCATCCCGGATTTTAATATCATGCCCCTTTTCTTTTAAACTCTTTTCTTACAAATTCAACCCATTTCGGCTTACGCCATGGGTATTCTTTTAACTTCGATTTGCATTAGTCAACACTTGACAAATTTCCATTTTATCCTTTTTATCATTATTAGATTACACTACAAGGTAATCTTAACGGGAATTCATAATTTCTTAATTCATTACCAGATTTATTTACCATTTTGCCCTTTTTGCCATAAACCAAGGTTTTTATCATCTTTATATGTTCCGACTCGTATCGATCGCGTCGAAAACTCATATTTTCTATATTATCGTTATCGCATTTATATCGCATAGAATAAACAAGTATTCTACAAAATTGTGTAAGTTTTACTTACCTTGCATCCCGAATACGCTTTTTCTTTATGCTTGACTCGTTCGACCCGCTTCCTCCCCAAGCTTCACCTAGCTTGTTAAGCGCCAACTATCATTCATCATTCACAAGGTTGTTATATTAGTCATTCTAAATCATGACTTTCACACCTTATGAATCTTTGACTACTTTTCTTATTGAACTAAATCATAAATCATGAGTTTAATTCTTGTGTCAAGACCCACTTCAAATCAAGTATGAACTCTTAACAATTCCCTTTTTTGTTCAAGTAGTTCATTCATACAAGTTAGTATGGTGTTTATAAACACCAATACAACATCAATTTCATTAAATCATCCAAAAACCCATTTTTCAAGTCATGTATGATCAACACTCAAACTTGGAAATTGTTCAAGTATCTTGCATCAACTATCAACTATGATGATTTCTAGCATAAACATATCCTTATCTTCACTACACAATCAAAACCCACTTGTCTAAAAGTGGTAAATCATCAAATTATTCAAATGCACACTTCACATGGAATTTCAACATTTTAGCTTCGTTTAGGCATTTTAACAAACACCTAGTGGGCATAATTTCACTAAATCAAAAATCAAGTTTCATGACTAACTATTTAGCCAAGATTAAACAATTCTTGCAAGTTTAATATATCTAGTATGCATAATAACATCTAGATTCACCTCATGTAAATAATTAACACTCAATTTATAATCTAATTTCTAGTGTTCTTCATCATTTTGCAACACCCATTTAACACACATATAGGTGATCACGAATCATGATGCTAACTCAAATTTTGCAACTTCACGAATCATCAAATTTTTACATACCTTGTGATCCCCATGACTTGGTGATTGTTTTTATGTGATCATGCATCAATTTAGGACTGAAATCGACCTTCAATTTGATGATTTTTGGCACTTTAGGGTTTCACCCTCTTTGGTTGCTCCTGATGATCGATCCACACACACCTTGTGTGTGTGGTGTGTTTTTTTGTTGTTTTTTTTATTAATTATAACTTGTTTCCTTTTCAACGGTTTTGGTCCCTCAAGTTTAGATTTTAATTATTAGGGACTAGAACTCCATATTTTATTTACTTATTTACACCTTATTAACTAGGTTAATTACTCCTAGTTAAGTTGATGGGTTCGGGAAGCTATAACCCGTCATATTTTAAGTCCCGTTAACTCAGGCTCTTATAAACTCAATTCTTTAAAACTTTGATTCGTTTTTATTTAATATTAGGATTTCTTATTTAAATCCAAATATTTACCAGGTTATTTTTACTACTAACGATATGTTACCCGTCTTTTAGTATTAACAGAGTTTGATTACCAAATCCGTTTTCGGGGTGTTACAAGTCTATCCCCCTTAAAGAGGTTTCGTCCCCGAAACCTTATTTACGTAGTTCCTTGGTTTGATCAAACAAATCTAGTTTCATTTTCAAGGCATCCGTTCCTTTTAGTCAAAAGTTTTCACTTTTACATTGACGCGTGCGTCTTTCATGTGTAAGGCCTCGAGGGCAGTTACTTTCATCTTGTATCCATTATCTTTATTGATTATGTTGTCACTTGACCACTTAGTCTCGTTAGTCTTTTAACAGGTTTATCCCGCGCTTGTGTTATATTAACAAGCGCTTGTATTTGTGATGACGCTTTCTTAACTTTGAATAGTTTTACCAGCTAGACTAATTAGTCGCCGTCACTTCATACCCCGTAACCCATGTTACAACGTGATCATTTTCTATATTTCTTTTCTTGTCCGTGAGCGTGTCACGTCACGTTTAAGTTTAATTCAACTTTTCTTTATCATACTTCTTCTTTTCGAATGTATCGTCTCGCACCTATCGATGTTAAGACCCATACTCTTTGATATTTGTTATTTCCGAATTCTTCTTATAGTATTCATATTTGTTAAAACGTTATTTCTTACTAAAACTGAATTTTAGTTTAATGTTTTTCTCTTTAACTACGTCAATTACTCATATTAGGAAAATTGACAACCCAAAATTTATTCTTTTCCGTTCTCGTTTTACGCGGGGAATCGTAACAAGTTCCCTCACTTTACACTATTGACCCGTAGGTTCCTTCACTTAACCTCATAGGCTATTTCCTTAAGCTTTCACCTCTTTAAGGCGAGGCCCTTATGATCCCTTTGCTTCAATTCATGACCCGTGGGTCATTTTGGCCCCGTAGACCTTTACACTAATTAATATCCCGTAGGTTATGATGATCCCGTAGATTATCTCTTATTCGAGTCTTTATTCAAATGTGTATACGTTTATATATGCATATGGCGTTAAGGCACCCCTTTTTATGTTTAGAATTATTCACTTATACCTTTTGGATTTCGTTTGACCTTGACCATAGTCTAAGGCTACATTGTTTTCTTTCGAATTATCTTTCCGACTTCGTGACTTCTAACGTCAATTACACGTCAGTTTGCCCTACACTTACCGTTACCCGGTTCATACTTATACTCCTTTACAACCATTATCCGGGTCCCTCTATCTTATTGCTTTTAGCTTTCCGGTTCACCGGTTTGCGTTTTCCTATTATATTAAGCGTTATTCCTTAATTGACTCATTTGACTCATTTTGGGTGAATTTTCATTGCTTATGAATGTCAAACTTCCTTCTTTATTTAACCCGTCCAACTTTGAAATGGTTGAACGTAATTACCAAACCTTATGTTTGCGAAAATTCTTGTCATCTTTTAGTCTTGACTCATATTCCGAGTCTTTTGACTTTCTATTTCGCGTTCCCGTCTCTCGGTTTACGCATTCACCCACAATTCTACCCGTCCATCGGGTATCTTTACCGTAATCATTATTAAGTAACCATTCTTATATGGTTTTAGACATCATTTTAATTTATTTGGTCGTCTTAGCGAAATCCATCGCTTTTATTCAATTGAGTCCTTTATTCATTTTTTTTTAATTCGTTTGACTTGTCCACGTGAATTTCATCACTTATGTCAGTCAAACCTTTATCCCCATGCCTTAGCATTCTTATTAGTTGGTTTGTATTTTCATTTACTTCGATCTTTGTCCCTTCTCTCGGGCTCGTCATTTTAACGTAATACGCTTCCGTCGTCTGACTTGCGTTTACGTTTACTATCAAACATCTTATTTATTTGATTCATTTGGGTACCATTTAAGTTAGTCCCATTCACCCCGCCCTTACTACATCAGACGTAAATGTGTCCGCTATAAGAAGCTCATGGTATCATATGCCACTTCTTACTTGGCCAGAGTAAGCAATCAACACATGATACACATGACCCTTTTATAGCTTTCACATCACATCCTATGTAAGTAATGCCTCTATTTATTTCATATCTCTGATTTCATTTAGTAAAACTTTATTCAATTGCAAAACAACAATCATTAGTTTTCCTAGTTTTACATTTGAACATATAAAATGTTATTCTTTTCTATCGAACTATTATATAATCACATTTTTTAATGTGATCGCTACTTTTCTCAATACATTATACTGAGAGTTTTCCACTTGGATAATTACCCCCCGTCCAAGTTTCCATATGAACTAATCCTATTATTTCTTTGTTATTCATCATCGTGAATAACACATATTTCTATTAAACTTCTCTTAGAAACATCATCCTGAATAGATATCCTATTCAAGTTTTATCAGATATATGCAACCGTTATCCCCTACGTGTTTGTTGCATATTACTACTTATGCGATTAAATTTAAAAGCGTGCACCTGGTAACGCTTGCCCTAACGGGCTTCTCTTGCTGTGAACTTTGTTCGCAATCATCACGCGATTTAGGTCCTTAATGAGCGTGCTCAGCTTGTCATACCTCGGACCGTTCCACCGTCATATCTACAATTCATTCAACTCTTGTCATCTTCAGATGCGAGCGTCCTTCAACTAAACATTTACAAATGTTAATAATTTCAACATTAAAGGATGCCCGTATTATAATGCAAGGCTTTTCTACTATACGCATCAACGCATGTAATTTCATTGACTATATCTATTCTATATCGATTTTATTGGTGTAACGTGTATTACACGATAACCATATGTGTTGTTCTCAACACTTTAATCATATTAAACCATTGATATACATGTACTTACCGGATTTGCGATCAAGCCTCGAACCGAACACCAATCTTTATCAAGAGCGTAAGGTTTAAGTCCAAGCGTAGCTTTCCCGCCATACTTGAATCTCTTAAACCAAGGCTCTGATACCAACTTGTAACACCCGTTCTTATAAATTAAGGTTTAACGTATCATTTACGAAAAACAGTCACGTAATTAAGATTACATATGCATTGGAAATTACGGGTTTATTAAAACTTTTTACAATTTAAAAAGTATAGAACATATCATGTGTACGTTCGTCGTTTAACATAATAACGATACATAGTGCGGAAGCTTATTTCGTAATCGTGTTCGGTTCTTGCTCGACGCTTGATCTTCATCCGTGCACTCTTGGCATTCACCTATGATCAAAACCAACTTAAAAGTTAGTTTTGATAGTCAAATATTAAGTTCAAACAAGTACAGGGGTTAAAAATGACAAAATTTAAAAATTTTCGGAGTTAGGGGGCTAGACGTGACGCCAAGGGCCTAAGTGTCACGCCTAGCCCTGTTTTTCACAGCCTGTTGCCTTAGCTGATGCTGTACATACCCAGCACGATCTGATTTCACGGAAACGGCCATAACTTCTTCGTTATTGATCCGTTTTACCCGATTCTTTTTCCTACGCGTCCGTAATTTAATCCTCCATCTTATGGAGTTAAAATTCTACATCTTACATAAGAAATTTTGAGACTTCTAAGCCTTCGACTCGTTACCTTTTTACCGAATTTTAACCCGTTTATGCATTTTATCATACAAACGTATTTATTTGATTCCTATATCTCATACACTTCGTCAAATTAATGTTACCTACTATATTAGGTTCTAATCATAGTTTTATTACACCATTTAAACCCGTTTATGCTAGTATGCTTATTTTGACCCGTTAAAGGTGTTTAAGCACTTTAAAGCCTAAAATAGCTTTCGATTGCTTCTAGCATTCCGTTACCACATTTCCTATCCTATAATCTCCCACCCCAACTGTATTTAAGGTAGGTTTAATGTGGTGATCGATATAAACCAAATTTTACCTCTCGAATCATTATTTTACGGCAAAAACTCAAATAGTGCCATTTAGCTAATATAATACCTCTTTCAGCTTCTATACTTATTCTAAGTATTTCCCTAGTCATAAAACTCGTTTCCAAATTACCTTTAAGGGTCGTTTGTTCCAGTTAGCCTACAAGGGCGTTTTGGTCGATTTTAGTCCTTTTATGACGAAGGACTCTCTCTCAAATTATTCGACCAAAATAACACTTCTAACTACAACATAATTATACATACCTGGCCCGGATCAATAAGTAGACCCGATTTATAGCTTGTTTTCATTATCACACCATCAATGGTGACGCAATTATCCGATTGGCTAATCGGTCCTGTTAACACAAGGCTTGACAACCACATTAGTCGTTATTGTCAAATGGTGTTATTGCCACCATTCGACCCGTTTGGACTATATGCCCAACGTTATCTAATTAATCAAAAACATCGTTATGATTTCCAATTCATACATCCATCCCATCCCGGATTTTAATATCATGCCTCTTTTCTTTTAAACTCTTCTCTTACAAATTCAACCCATTTCGGCTTACGCCATGGGTATTCTTTTAACTTCGATTTACATTAGTCAACACTTGACAAATTTCCATTTTATCCTTTTTATCATTATTAGATTACACTACAAGGTAATCTTAACAGGAATTCATAATTTCTTAATTCATTACATGATTTATTTACCATTTTGCCCTTTTTGCCATAAACCAAGATTTTTATCATCTTTATATGTTCCGACTCGTATCGATCGCGTCGAAAACTCATATTTTCTATATTATCGTTATCGCATTTATATCGCATAGAATAAACAAGTATTCTACAAAATTGTGTAAGTTTCACTTACCTTGCATCCCGAATACGCTTTTTCTTTATGCTTGACTCGTTCAACCCGCTTCCTCCCCAAGCTTCACCTAGCTTCTTAAGCGCCAACTATCATTCATCATTCACAAGGTTGTTAGATTAGTCATTCTAAATCATGACTTTCACACCTTATGAATCTTTGACTACTTTTCTTATTGAACTAAATCATAAATCATGAGTTTAATTCTTTTGTCAAGACCCACTTCAAATCAAGTATGAACTCTTAACAATTCCCTTTTTTGTTCAAGTAGTTCATTCATACAAGTTAGTATGGTGTTTATAAACACCAATACAACATCAATTTCATTAAATCATCCAAAAACCCATTTTTCAAGTCATGTATGATCAACACTCAAACTTGGAAATTGTTCAAGTATCTTGCATCAACTGTCAACTATGATGATTTCTAGCATAAACATATCCTTATCTTCACTACACAATCAAAACCCACTTGTCTAAAAGTGGTAAATCATCAAATTATTCAAATGCACACTTCACATGGAATTTCAACATTTTAGCTTCGTTTAGGCATTTTAACAAACACCTAGTGGGCATAATTTCACTAAATCAAAAATCAAGTTTCATGACTAACTATTTAGCCAAGATTAAACAATTCTTGCAAGTTTAATATATCTAGTATGCATAATAACATCTAGATTCACCTCATGTAAATAAATAACACTCAATTTATAATCTAATTTCTAGTGTTCTTCATCATTTTGCAACACCCATTTAACACACATATAGGTGATCACGAATCATGATGCTAACTCAAATTTTGCAACTTCACGAATCATCAAATTTTTACATACCTTGTGATCCCCATGACTTGGTGATTGTTTTTATGTGATCATGCATCGATTTAGGACTGAAATCGACCTTCAATTTGATGATTTTTGGCACTTTAGGGTTTCACCCTCTTCGGTCGCTCCTGATGATCGATCCACACACACCTTGTGTGTGTGGTGTGTTTTTTTGTTGTTTTTTTATTAATTAGAACTTGTTTCCTTTTCAACGGTTTTGGTCCCTCAAGTTTAGATTTTAATTATTAGGGACTAGAACTCCATATTTTATTTACTTATTTACACCTTATTAACTAGGTTAATTACTCCTAGTTAAGTTGATGGGTTCGGGAAGCTATAACCCGTCATATTTTAAGTCCCGTTAACTTAGGCTCTTATAAACTTAATTCCTTAAAACTTTGATTCGTTTTTATTTAATATTAGGATTTCTTATTTAAATCCATATATTTACCGGGTTATTTTTACTACTAACGGTACGTTACCCGTCTTTTAGTATTAACGGAGTTTGATTACCAAACCCGTTTTCGGAGTGTTACACCATCATGTTCGCATAAGCCAAGCGAGCATTTGCAAAGGACTCCTCCATCTTTATCATAACTTCCTTGTGCTCCTCATCTTTCTTCTTCAGAGATTCGGCAAAGTTCTTTAATTCTGCCGATATTCTATCGCGGTCTTCCGCAACAGAGGCAGCAGCCGCTTGAGAAGATTGATTTTGAGTAGTCAGAGCCTTGACTTTCTCCTGCTGGGACTGAAGTTCTTGAGTAAGCTGAGCAATCTTTTTCTCTGCATCCGGAGCCCTTTGAATCTTGCGCTTTAAAGAACGAGTTTCCTTCTCCAAGTTCTCCCTCACGGATTCCGCCTCAACCCACCTTCGGTAAACTTCTGTTACCAAAACATTGGACTTGGCTTGGTTGGTTAAGACCGCGACCCCCAGATCTTGGCTTTTCACTCTCTGGCTCCGAGAATGGTCTAGCGGAGTACTTATATTAAAGAGGAGAGTTCTTGCGACTAGTTCATCCATCACAGAGTCCTTGTTCCGAATATCCCAGTCAGGAACGAACTTATTTTCAGCTGTTGCTGGATCAATCTCCATATCATCCCAAAAAACATCTGCATATCGAAAGAAGGACATCAACTCAGGTCCGAACCAAGACGAAGGAAGAGAGGATACTTGATCTTCCTCACCACCGACAAAACGGTCCGGACCCAAGGATGAACTCAAAGTCATACCTGAAAAAGTCACCACCTTAGGTTCATTATGAGTTTTCTCCTTCTCCTTGCTCGTAGTTTCCGGAATCTCCGTCTCCATACTCTCCACTTCATTAACAGGAAGAAAACCACCAGAAAAAGTAGGGGTTGGTTCAGTGCGAGCCCACGCGGCCTCCTCCCTAGAAAATTTACCACCAGTAAGGTGTTCATCCAGCTCGTCCATCACGTCGCCACCAGAGTGTGAGGAACCTTTCTTATTTTTCTTCATCTTCGGCATTGGGAGAGGATCAGAAGAACAGATTTGTACAAATTCAGTTTTTCTCTTCCGAACAAGAGTTTGATGGTCTGCCCCATGCATTACTCCCTTACTTTTCAAAGAGGCAGAAGAGGGACGGTATTGAAGGGCCTCATCCAAACTGCGAACCTCCGAATCACTATCCACATCATCTAAAATTGATTTCTTACCAGCCTGTGATCCGGAGGAACCGACAGCGCCCTTTGAAGATGTAGTTTCTGCAACAGTTTGATCATGTGAGCCTTGAGGGATTGAAGAAGTGGTTTCCGCTGCGGCTTGTTCGGGAACGTCTTGAGGAACCACAGGCCGAATCTCCTGAGCCGAAAGAGCCACCTGCTTCATAAGAGGAACTTCATCTTCACCCTTGTAGGATCGTAATCTGACCCGAACGAGTCATTCAGAGGCGTTCTCCTATGTTTCAGGTGCGGAATAACAAGAAACTTAGGTAGAAATAGCTTGCTCTTCACTTTAATCTCCTGTTTTATTGATTTATCAACGTTTACAGCTCAATCGTCACACCGGCACCTCCTCGGTATGGAAATCGTCAAAGTTCTACATGTTTCGCTTATATGACAGCTATATATAGGTGTGAGGATTCCGCTTATACATACATGTCCACACCAGCGGAACCACTTGTGCACATATAAGCGGAACCATCATGTCTGTTCAAGCGAAACCTATATACCATGTCCTTATAAGCGAAACCTGTTCACTCAACATGTATACTCTCCTATTTTCTCGTATATTGAGCCCTAATCTATACAATACAATGTTTGACTTGATCCAAGACGAAATCAACAGATGTAGTGCACCAACAGACTCCCCCTCAGATGTTGATGGAGTCGTTCATCACCATGCTGTGACTTCACATCTTCTGTCTTGATCAGTCTCTGGGCTTTTCTCTCTCTATCTTTATCAATTCTCTTGATCAGATCTCTTGATTTCTTAAGTTCATTAGTTCCAAGATTGAAATCTGGCTCTCAATTTACTTAGATATCTTCAGACTCCTCCTCTCGGTTTGCTGGTATTCCTTTGTTCTTCAGCAACATCTTCAGGATCATTGTCTAGCCTACACAGGTTCTCAGGATTGATCAGCCTGACTCAAAAAGAGGTCTTCAGGAATAGAAACCTGACATTCTATCTCCAGTTCCAAGATCAAACCTGACTATACCTGCACATTCTTAACCCAGCAATAAGATTTCTAAGTTTAACAACTTGAGTGCACCAACTACAATTCTCCCTCAAATCATTCACTTATGATGAACCACTTGATAATTTGAAAAACATATTTTGTCAATTAAACACTCTCCCCCTCACAACAATGTCATCATGTTTAGCACTTGGAATTTTGAAAATCGGCTTTCCAACATCAGTTGTCGAAAATCTTTTTGACTTTTTCAAAACTTTATGCTAAAACAAACTGAAAATCTTTTTGGATTTTGTAATAAAAAATGCAGTAAAGAAATAATTACAAACATATTTTTGTGAGTTCGTGTAAGAGGATCATATCAGTTTATGAGACATGTCACTAACACCATTAAGCTTCATTTCATTTTAAGTTTTAAATAATTCACCTAGATTGTCAGTATATCGGTCCACTAAAATTCTCACACAAAGTTCAATTGATCCGAGATACGATGTTAATGTCTTAGATACTGACTTATTCGTGTGTCTCACTGCTTGAATATACTCCCGAATCCAGATCCCAATATTCAGTCTTACAGGTGAGTATACCACAGCTGATATCTGTATAGGGGTTAGATGCGAGGGCCGTGAGAGCTCAGGTCGATACTTCCGTATACGCAGAGAGATGATGGCTTCGACTTTTGGTGTGTCCCCTTTAGAGGATCTTTTTATTTCAACAGCAGCGACTATCAATTTTATTGTTTCATCAGCATGCTGAGGGCGAAGCTATGTTTCAAGCTTTTGCGGAAAGCATTATCCGGGGACTAGGTCAGTACTTCCATACAGCAGAAGTCCCGGGATAATACCCCAGATATCACTGAGCATAAAGACCTAGTATCTCAGAATAAGGGACCTTTCAAACAAGATTTCAGGGGTTACCTATATATTCAAGTTTGTGTTAACCCACAGAACAAGCAAGTTTGAAATTTAGTTTATATCTCGTCACAATTTACTAAGTGTGTAAAAACCTACTGGCACATCCTCGGTGAGATTGTTTATCACATTTTATCTTTACATTTCTTTAGCATGTTATGACAGCCTACTGATGTACTATCATTTCCTCTTTTCACAACAAAACTCATTTTTGAATTTTATCATGTTTTTGTCTTTTTCAAATTTTCAAATGTTTTTGGATTTTCTGAAATTTCCCTACTCCCCCTAAAATGCAAACACATTTCAAAAGAAATTTGAAAACTACTAGACTCTTGACCCACTTGAAAACAACACAAACTGTACGGAAACTTGACAACTGACATCGAATCACATCAAATCGCCATTCATTCGGCATAAACAATCTGAACTCCTCCTATCACAAACCATTTTCTCATTTAGATCTCAAAACACTTAAGTTTGTTTTAATCAAAATGATTTTTCCAGAAAATGAGTTTGATTTTTTTACCACTTTTAATTTTACCACGTGTGAAGCATGGGGATATGGTTCATCATCTTGTTAGTTTAATCCAATGAAGTAAATCAAGTACAACTTAATGTCCTTGATTCACTGTTTTGCAGTTAAGCAACCTGTATTACTTGTAAAAAAATAACCACTTGTAGATATAACCTATCAACTCCAATTATAGGAATGAATCATCTACATTTTACTCATCAAAGTGCCGATTCCTGCTTCACACTTACCAACCTGGAAGCTCCGGCGTAGTCATTCAACCTGTAAAATTCAAACACTATTCAAAATCTTTCAAGCACAATTATCAAAACATGAATGATGCCGATTCATGATCCACGGTATAAACTTGGGATCTCCGGCATAGTCTTTCAACTATCATGGAAAGTAGACTTCCATCCAAGTCTTCTCAGACTTGATGGCTTTCAATTCTTGCACAGTGGGGTTGTATGTTGCCTTTTTAGTTGCGTAAAAGTCTTTAACCCCCTTCGCTTTCCCATTCAACATTTTCCCAAAAATTTTCTTTACACTTCCATTAAAAGTTTTCTCGACATCAAATTCATTTTTCTGTGTGTAAAACTGTTTCGAAATATCAACTTTTCCAATTTTCTTTTTAACTTCTTCAACTTTCAGAGATGGAAATTCATCATCAGTCATTGAAATTTTCTCCTCAACCTGTGGCTCTTCTGGCTTTGTGGAACCAGATTCATCGCCGACATTCACATCAACTTTCTTAACAACCCACATTTGGTTGTCTTTTCCTTTCTTTTCATACAAATTCCTCTTCGAACACTCACCAACCTCATAAGTTGAGTTTTTAAAAACTTTAAGTTTTTCAGTTGGTGGTTCAACATCAACAACTTTTTCTTTTCGTTTCTGAGAAACTCCCTGTTTTGTTTTTGCATTCTTTGAACAATTCCATGCAATGTGACCAGCTTCATTGCACTTGTAACAGGTACGAGTCTCTCTTTGATATACCACTTCAACTCCATTCTTTCTCTTTTCAGCAAGAAACTCTTGGTTTGACTGTCTCCAGAATGGTTTCTTCTGTTCCTCATCTGAGCTTCCACCTGACACAAATTTTGTTTTTGTATTAGTATTTTTCTCATTTTTATGATTTTCTGGTGGAACAAAACCCAATCCTTTCTTTTTGTAGCCACGATTTTGGTTAGGTTTCTTTTGAAAACCAGAACCAGAATTGTAACCTTTTTTCTTGTTTAGACGTTGTTGAACTCAGGAATATTAATTTCTATTAGTTTGAAAGTTTTGTTAATTAATTCTGTTTTAATACTCATTATTGGGAATTCTTTGTTGTAATATAATTTGTCAGAACCATTCAAAGTATAAACAACTTCGAATGTTTCATCATTCAAATTTGCCTTTGATAACAAAAATTCTTTACTATAAGACCGTTTGACCGACGAATTTTCCCTGTTGACTGACGAACTTGACTTTCCAGACTCAAACTTTGACTCAGATTCCTCATCAGTATCCAACACCTGATCAACCACTTTTTTAATTATCTCAGACTCATGATCAGTATCGGACGAGGTAAACGTGACATCAATGTTATCTGGTAAAACGTCAGTTGTGTCGGTTTTAAGCTTTATATTGACTGCTTTTTCAAGTTGCTCCTCGTTTGGTTTTCTAGGAGAGTACCCTTCCCAAATTGGAGGCGGACACTTGTTATAGCTAACAGTCGGTTTCTTACCACAGTCTTTCTTCTTCTTTGGCTTCTCGTCTTGAAAAGCTTCCATTCCTGCAACAGTTGG
Source organism: Helianthus annuus (assembly GCF_002127325.2). Classification (NCBI taxonomy): domain Eukaryota; kingdom Viridiplantae; phylum Streptophyta; class Magnoliopsida; order Asterales; family Asteraceae; genus Helianthus; species Helianthus annuus. The sequence goes on from NC_035449.2 coordinate 69,448,381, forward strand.
GTAAATATGATCAATGAGATAATCAGAACTAGAATAGCTTTGCAGTAAACGTCTAATCCTCTCATTTTCGATCTTTTCGGTCTCCAACTCTTGTTTCCACTTGGCACTCTCTTCGATGTAGAAATTTATGGCTTTTTGCTTTGACATCATAACTGCATTCATCATCGTCAGTGCTTGTTCTCTCTCTGAGTTCGTCTTTTGTAGACTAGTTACTGTTTTGTTCAAGACATCATATGATTCTTTCACGTAGTTGAGGTTAAACAGTAACTGCTCTTTCTTCTTTTAGTACTCAGCTATTATGTCATCTTTTGCTGCACATTCCTTGCAAGCTTTCAAACACTTCTCGCAAGGCTTGACAACTTCAACAATCTTTTCAATCTCGATTGTTTTCACAACTTCAATCACCTTTACTTCTTCTTTCACCTTCTCAGCTTCGATTACCTTATCATCACTCACCAGCTCAGTCTTATCATTCTCTTCAGCAACACTTTCAGTCTTCATTTCCATTTGTTCTTTTGCAGCTCTCTTTGCCTTCAACTTTTCCAAGCGATCTGCAAAATAGAAATGAAAACTTTCAGGAGAAAAATGAGATTTTGCAACATTTATATGTTTCTCTTCCTCATCATCACTACTACTATCAACTGGGGACTGATCAAACTGTACAAATTTTTCAGAATCAGCATCTGATGAACCAGAATCAGATGGTGTTTGATCAACTACAACTTCCTTTTCAGAACTAGCAACGTTTTCAACACTCTCATTTGAACTTTCTGAAATTTCCTCAACATTTTCTGAAAGTTCATCAACACTTTCTGAATTTTCATCAGATGTAACAGACTTTTCATCCTCACTCGACACATTCACTCCGATAGATTTCATCCATGTAGCAAACATATCTGGCTCTCTGACAATTTTGGCGATAAAAGCTTTGAACTCTCCTTTCTCATCAACAAACATATCCCAACTAAAGCCATCAGGTAGTCTCTCATCATCTTGATCAACTATACAGGCTTTGCTATCAGGAGATATGTAGTTGCTCCAGTTGAAGTCCACTAAACATGCTCTCTTAGAATCTTCAATCTTCCTACCATGAGCCGTCTGTGAGTCTTGTGATTGACCAACCTGCTGATAAATGGCTTTCCGGTAGTAGTCATCTTTTCCGAACGGATTCTGAGCTCCACTCGCTTCTCTGTTCTTGCATTCCCATTTGAAATGGCCTTTCTCTCTGCAACGAAAACAAGTAACCTTAGATTTATCAAAACCTAAAGTAGATACATGAGCATCCAGAAAGTCATTTCTTCCGGTGATTGTTTTGAACTTTTCAGCACGTCGAAGAACACTAGCAAGAAACCATTTGATATCCATAAGTTCCATCTCTTCGGCGTCTATTTGGTCGTAAGCCTTTTTGGTGAGCATAGGATTTCCAATCCGACCAGCTACTAGACCCTCATAGGGTAACAACACTGAACCAAGAAGAGCCATGTGATCTTTAGCAGTGTCTTCTGAAAAGCTTTGACCTTCTGGAAGATTTAGAGCTATGTTGCATTGAATCACATAACCATTTCCAGTTTTCGTGCTTTGAGACTGAAAGCTTGTGTTAGATTCTTTAGGATTGACACTTGGAAATGAAGAGAATCCGCTGCTGCTTTTTGTTGAACTCTGATCAGCTTTTTCTGTTGAATCACCAGCACTGAAAGCAGTTTGGATTTTCGGACTTCTCTCAGCTTCAGGAACTGGAATGCTACCTTTATAGTACATCTTCACATCCTGCTGACCACTTGGACTGTTCATCCTAGCGATCTTCTGTTGTTCCAGATCCTGACTCTCGATCTTCTCGATGAACCGTGAGATTGTCAACCCATCATAAACACCTGTATTCTTAAGAATCATCAGATAAGTTCCCCACTCTTTCTGCGGTAGTGCATCAGCTAACTTATCCACCCACTCTTCACGATCTTTAGTAATGCTCAACATAGACATAGATCGCACTAAGTGACGGTATCTCTCAATCAGCTTCTTTGTATCCTCTCCCGGTAAGCTGCTGAACAAATCAAACTCTTTCTTTAGCAATGCTTTCTTGCTCTTTATCATGTTCTCGCTTCCCTCAAATTTAACTTTAAAAGCATCCCAGATCGACTTCGCAGTTTTGTCGTGCTGTAACAGAATGAATATATCTTCTTTGATCGCTTGCTGCAATAAACTGGTCATCATCTTCGCGGCTTTGTACATCACCCGTTCCTGATCCGTGAATTCGGATAACTGTTTGATAACCTGCAATTCTGTTCGAGGCAACACATACTTCTTCAATATACACTCACATGATCTAAGATGGTTTGCTTGAACCCAGTTCTCGAATCGATCTTTCCACCCATAATATTCTTCGATACTCATCAATTTCGGGGGCCTTTGGGTGGTTCCCGTCTCGTTCTCTAAGTTCATGGCCTGAGCAATCGCAGCTGGACCAGACGGAGTAGCAAACGCGTTGTAGAACTCGGTATCCATGATGACTTAACACGTTTTTCAAAATAAGTGACAAATAAGCGAAACAACTGATGTTCACAGAATCGAAACTGTTGATGTAACAATAAGCGGAACCACAGTTGTTCAGATAAGCGAAACTGTTGAAGCGGAACCTAAGATGATAAATGAAGCGAAACCAATAAGCGAAATTCCAACACTGACTCTTGAAGCGGAACCTTGAAGCGGAAACCCTGATGAATTTTGGAGCGGAACCTTAGTGTATCTTGAAGCGGAATCTTTGATGTTTTTGAAGCGGAAACACACTTAAGGTGACACACAAGCGAAACTATCTCGTAATTTGAAGCGGAATCACTGAAAAATGACCGAATAAGCGGAACTATGTAGTAGTTTGAAGCGGAACCTCAAGTGTCCCTTGAAGCTAAACTATGTCCGAAGGTCATTTTATCCATTTTTAATTCGTATTTTGACATGAAACTTTCCAGGATTTGTCTTTGTTCTAATGCGCACAATCTGAGAAATATTGAGCCAAATCTGACCGTTACAATTTTCTGAATTGAAACAATGTTAGTGCAGTAATGTCTATCGCCTCTGTCAACTCCGTTAGTAACAGAAACCAAAGAATTTAAGTGTTTATGTTGTAATATCTAGTTAGTAAAGGCAAGGTGGGATTATTGTAAATAAGGAAAGATTCCTTATTGCCTTGGCCTATAAATAGAACCCTTAGGGTTAGAGTTTAGAACTTTTGCCATTTTGGAGCTTTGAAGGTTAGAGGTTAGAGAGAGAAGCTAGAGAGAGAAAGTAGAGAGAGAAAGGCAAAAGGTGATTCGTGTTGCTTGTACATTTTCATACGTTTCTATAGAATCACAGATTGAGTACGTCTCGTGTGTTTCGGTCGTTCACGTTCACGGATTCCGCACGTCGAACGTGTCATACGCAATCGTTTCGGAGTCAAACCGGTCCTAACAAGTGGTATCAGAGCAGGAGCTCGATTGCACGGATCAAACGCACGAATTCACACAGAAATTCATCAGATTCAGAGTCGATTTCACTCAGATTTGTCAAAATTTCTTCACTTTTTCATCTATTCACGTTTTTGACTGAAAATTGCTAAATTAAATGACTTTTTACGGTTAAAAATTGCTGAATTTTTGATATGTTGTGCGAAACTATCTGATCTACAAGCCTACAAATTTTCAGGTCAAAATTCCAAGCCATTTGGGAGAAATCTTGGATTTTCTGTTCGAAAAAGCTGAAATAATGGTTACTGTTGTTGTTAAGATGATGAATGCCAACCGATCGGCCAAGCCAGCCGATCGGCTAGGCTAATCGATTCATTACATTTCATTAAAAGGGTTGACTTGTTGACTCTAGCCGATCGGCTAGGACTTCTATTCGTTTCACCGTAACAATCAACCAATCGAACAACATTTAATGAGTTGACTTTTTGAATCTAGCCGATCGAACAGCAACATCACTGACACTCATTTTAGACGGATGTTGACTTGTTGACCCTAGCCGATCGGCTAGGATTCCTGTTCGATCCACCGTCACATGCATTCGGCTAGCATCCAGCCGATCGGCCAGCTTTCCTATTCGATCGACCGACTTTTGCACCAATCAGCTAATAACAGTTTTCATTAGAGTCAACATATTCAGGATTACATGTGAACTGATGTCAGCTATTAAATGTGCATGTAAGGCTATTGACAGTTGCATGTGAAAATTTGAAAGGCACAATCATAGTTTTACTGTGAAGTAATTGTCGGCCATTAATTTCTTAAATCACTACATTTCAAGTGAACAAAATTAGCGGCACATTTGTCTTTTAGTACCATTAGGCACAATGAATGGTTGACTAGTGTAACTGTTGGTCGAATGAGTTTTGGGTCGGTTTAAGTGGATTCAGATTAGCTATAGGATGTGACATAATTTTTTTGGAAAGTTGAACACGTGTCTTTGAACACCCGATCGGTTATGTCACACCCCCAAAATCCACCTGCGGAGTATCACCGCTTGGGATCGTGACTGACCAGGATCAAGCCACCAATCATATAGAACAATCTAAATAGTAAAAGTATTTGTATTTAAACCAAACCAATCCATATGAAAGGTGTTCCAAAACATATGTATAATAACAAAGTTTAGCGGAAGCAATTGAGTAAAAGCCCAATGTAAATAAAGTATGTAAAGTCATAGTGTTTAATCAAAGCATCACGATCCTTGTCCACAACGACCGCGCCTCCCCATGCAAGCTCCATGTATAACTAACGACCTGCAAGGCATGTAACAGAGAGTCAACAACTAGTTGAGCGAGTTCACAGAAAGTAAATGCGTAATTGTTAGGTCCTAAAGTGTGAGACTAACGCATCAAATTAATACAACGGGCTATGGTTACGAACTGGGCTTTACTGGGTTAGTTTATATTAGGTTGTGGACCTTTATAGGTCACTTGGGCCAAGCTTTAGGCCATGTGGGCCAAGCAGGCCCAAGGGAAGCCCATGTAGGGAAGTGGGCTTGAGTTAGTATATAAACAAGTTATTAACTTGTTTTAGGGTTTGAATATCTTAGAATCTTTGGAGCCTCAGTTACACAATTCTAGAGAATCAGAGAAGGGAGGCGATTTGTAGTGGTGTACTCATACCAGACGTTTTTGCTTGTTCAAGTAATCGAAACTTGTGTGAGTTAAAAGTGATTTTGGTGTTCTTGTTATTTATCGTTTTCAGTTTATCTTGAACCATCTTGTGATTGGATTCCGCACTCTCACAAGATTAGGTTTGATATCATTGAAAGATCCGTTTCACGGGACTTACAAGTGGTATCAGAGCCTTTATAACCTATTGCTAGGCTCGGTTTGATATCAAAGATTCAAGATTTTCATTGTTTTTGGTTTGGTGTTCTTCGCATTCATCGCGTTCTTCGAAGTGTTCATTGATTTTTATTGAAAAACCATTCTATTCTGCTTGTTCGATTTTTGTTTAAATTATTTAAAGGATAAAGTTAAATTTAAAAAGAAAATTACGTATCTTGAAATATCTTCATATTTTGAAAGATTTTAAAAATCCTTTATTTTAGGTAAATTGAAACTGATTGTTAATATCAGTTGACTTTGTGTAAGTGGTTAATTTGTCTCGAGTCATCACAGTTTCAATTTCATAGTCTCGAGTTGCACACGATTCTAGAACATAGTCTCGAGTTGCTTCGTGTAATTGGTTATAGCTGATTGTATCTTCAGTACACGGTCTCTACTCGAGTAATCTTCAGCACACGGTCTCGGGTTGTAATCTTCAGTATATTTCGACTCATCTTCAGCAGCAACTTAGTTCTCGAGTCAACAGGTCTCGAGTCACTCTGTTTCGAGGGAGGTATCGGTTTCGACTTCAATTCTTCATCAGAGATTTCGAGTCTCGACTTATCATCAACCAGTCTCGACTCGCAACCTCCACAGTCGCAACCGAGTTCTCGAGTCGCAACCGCGGTTTCTACTTGCACATCTTCATCCTCTCCGTTCAAACTCCGATCACCGGTCACCGTTCCTCCATCTTCATCGTCTGTCTCCATCTCCGATCATTACTTCCATCATCACCGGAGTATCATTACTTCCATCATCGTTCTTCATATCATCGTTTTGACGGCTGAAAGAAAATAGGTTTTTGGGTGTTTTGTTCATACGAGCAGTGGCGGACCTAGGAATTTTTTCCTGGGGGTGCGGAATATTTTCAAAGATTTTAGGCCCCTAGCTGTATAAAAATATCGGTTCATAGCGGGTCGGGTCGGATCATGTAAGACAAAAGAACATCAAACTAAAATTTATATATCATCAAAAACACGTCAAACGTCATTACAAATTACAAACGTATTTAAAATTGTGTCCTACAGGTTTGTTTGTTTTTTTTGAAATATATCCAAAATATCATCTAAAGATACTAAACATGCCATAAGTTCATTACATTCTTACTTATTGTTCCTAACAAATATAATTTGCTCCATAAGTTCATAAAACAACACTAAACACTTAAACAAAATAAATAATCATGTTCAACCATAGCCCATAACTTTCAATTATATTTTTAAACATTCAAGCGCTAATATTAAATGTTGATTACTTGAAACTAATCATTTAAACAAACAAAGCTATAAATAAAACAACAAAATCATTTAACTACAAGTCTAGCACAACAAAAAAATCAAAAAAAATATAAAAAGATTAAACCTTTACACATCTATATTTTCTCCTAATCATCACATAAAACAAAATAAATAAATAAACCATACTAGTTCTATATTGGAATTCTGACGTAATATGGGTCGGTCCAACCGGAATTTTGGTTTTTCCGGTAAAAAAAGCCACCAGGTCGTGAGCAGTGGCGTCAAGTCGTTGGGACTTTTTTGGGGGCGGGATTTGGAAATAGAATGGGTGGATGAGTTTGGGTTATTTTATTTAGTTCAAATTTCTTTAGGTCCGGTTTGGGCTTAGGTTAATAAAAATTGGTTATATTTTTGGGCTTTGATTGGATTAAATAATTAAGTGAATAAGTGGTTAATAATTATTTTTTTTTCTAAGTGGGGCGATTGAAAATTTTCAAGGGGTGCGGGTGAAAAATTCCAAGGGGTGCGGTCGAGATTTCCGTCGAAAAATAACACTAAAAAATATTTTTTTATGGGGTGCGCCTGCCCACCCTTGGCTTAGGGTGGTACGCCCCTGCATACGAGGAAGACAATCAGACATACTGTCACTTTTTTGTTTTTAATACTTTTTAGGTTTAAATTTTATAATATAATAATTTTAATCATTAGCTTATCATTAGATAATCATTGTTTTTAATATAAAATTAATAATAATAATAATAATAATAATAATAATAATTATAATTATAATTATAATAATTAGTATACTTTTAAAAATAAAAAAAATATTCAAAAACAAAAGCTTTGTTAAAAAAAAATAATAAAAAAAGGGGTTTGTTTGTTCGGTTGTGATAACGGTTTTGACAGGTTTTTGAGGTGCGGTTCAGAAAGCGGGTTCATTCGTGTGCAAAGTGTTTGTTGGCAAGTACACCGGTTCTTGTTTGGTTTGTGTTTTGAGGAGAAGAACAAAAGTATCAACCACCCGCTGAAATCATGGCATTCATATTTCACAAACCTGTGGTTTAAGAAATGACTGTTGAAGATACACTTTCTGTTTTCTGTACTCCTGAGTGTAGGGAAAGGGTTGAAGCTTATAGAATACACAATGCTGAGCTAATTCAAGATTATCAAGATATAAAAAATAAAAATTTCACATTATCGAAAAACGAAAAACTTTATAAAGAAAAGATTGAAGCTTAGCGAAAAGACATCATCAAACTTAAAGATGATGTGAGTGTAAAAACATCCCATTTCTTAGAAGCTCAGGAAAAAGTATGTATTTTAACTAAGGAACTGGAAGATATTATAGACAGATATCAAATTAATGAACTTAATATCAAGAAATTTGATTCTTCCAGCAAACTAGTTAAAAACCTGTGCGATCAACAGCTTGCGTACAAAGAAAAGAAAGGGCGTGGTTTGGGTTATAATCAGACTCCTCCTCCATATAATGATAATTACACTTATCTGCCAATGATTGAGGAGGAGATGATGAATGAGAGTAAAATGACTTATGGTTCCAAAAACAACAAGTCGTCTTCTCATGACAGACAAGTTGAGAAACAGAAGTCTACTCCCTTAAATTTTGTTTCCAAAGGCTCAATTGATCCTAACGTTTCGTCTTCATGTGCAGATGATATTTCTGAAGTAAAGTGTGGAGATGTTCATGGGAGTGAACCAGTCGTTATTTCAAATATTTCTGAACCTTATTTTGAACCTTATTCTGAATCAACTGAATCTGACATTGCTTTTAGTAGATCCTAGTCTTTTCAGCTATGGCACCTTACATGTGTTAGTCAAAACCCTTTAACACGAACATTTATTTCACTTCCCATATCATGCAATTTTTCTTTTTGGCTTTTTCATTTTTCTAATGTTTTTGTATTTTTCTCATTTTCTCCCCCTAAAGCAATACATATATACAGCAAACTCTTTTTGTGTTTTTCTTTTCTGAGTTTTCTCCCCCTAAACTCTATATATGTCTCTCTAGTAAATGTGGGTAACATACCAACGGCGTATGATTTTATGGTCTTAAATCTTGCGTTGATAGATAGCTAATATCTGAGGTTTCGGGTCTTTATATTGTTGAATCATCCGAGGATATCTTGGTTGTTCTTCTGCTTAGAACTAAAATTGTACATGACCCCAGGAAAGAAAGTCACTTGGAATTAGCTCATTTCTATTTGAATGTCTGTATGTTGTCCCGATAGACACAATTTTGATCTGATTCTGAAATCTTCTCTGAAAAAAGTCGTGTACCTCCTCTGCTGCATCCAGATACATGCTGACCTGGAGGTGTTAGGCAACGACATCTTCTGCTGCATCCAGATACATGCTGACCTAGCTGTATGTTGTCGCGCTATAGATCTAATACACCCGAAAGAGGCCCTCTAGTGCCCAAAAGAAACCCCAAGAAACCTATATCAAATTGAGAAAAACTCATTTGATCTGTATATTATACCATATCTGCAAAAGATCTATTCTGTTCTCTTCTCAACCTATTCCCAGTTAAGATTTCAGAAATCTGGATTGGACTTGTTAAATATGTGGTAGGGAAGATACTTGCATGATAGAGTGTGTTGTTTATATTTCTGGGATTTGATTAGTATTTCTTTGGGTGTTCACTGTTAAGAAATCAAAACATGATAAAACATATTATATGCAGACCTAGACACAGTCAGGATATCTTAAAGGATGACATCAGTATACTCACCTGCTACGATGAATCGTTGTGCTTACCTTGATCGCGGGGGTATGCCTTGGAATGGGACACACGGGTATAATAGTATAATACCTTAAACATATCACGAAGTTGAAAAATTGAAAGTTGAGCGTTAAAGTTTAAGTGGACAAACATATTGGCAATCGCATAGACCAGTCTGATTAGGCTCGTACTGAAAAGCGTTCTTTAGTCTGCCTGAGAACGAGTTTTGATCCCATTGCAATTGTAATTGTATATTATGGTAGTTGTTTATATTTTGAATTTTTATTTGTTTTTAGTTCTTATTTGAAAAAAATAAAAAAAATGGAAAATTCAAAATACAAAAATAGTGTCTTGTTTTTCTATAAAATCAAAAAATCCAAAAATAGAGTGCTTATTTGATTTTCTTAAAATTAAAAATTATAATCGTTCTTGAAGATTTGACTGATCATCAAAAGTTAAAAGAATTTAAATCGTGAAATTTTATGTACCTAGTGTTCATATGGTACTCTCCCTGTTGCATAAGAAATGTTTGCTTATGAGTTTGTGAGCATGTGCAGAACTTGATTTCAATCAAGAACAGGGGTTGATGAAGATTGAGATGCTGTTAGTTGCTGAAGAAGTCTGAAGCGGCACAACAACAAGATGTACCTGAGTCAGAAGAACTGGATACGAAATGCAGTCTGACAATGAAAGTATATTTAAAGAAGTACCGTGAACCTGCTTGAAAGACAAAGACTGAAGAAGAAAAAAGCTGTTGAGAATCCTCCTCTCACATTCTTTTTGACAAAGATTTTCAAGCAAAGCTGATCGAGATCCTGATATGAAGCTAACCACAAGAGCTGAAGAAAAGAGACCCAGTGCTGAGAGTTCAGAAGTCAAGAACTTCCACAACATCTGCAGCATAGCATCAACCATAGATTTCGTTGAAGACGTTGCTGAATTCAAGTTATGAAGACAATTTGATGGCATCAGTCTAGGGGGAGATTGTTAGGTCCTAAAGTGTGAGACTGACGCATCAAATTAATACAACGGGCTATGGTTACGAACTGGACTTTACTGGGTTAGTTTATATTAGGTTGTGGACCTTTATAGGTCACTTGGGCCAAGCTTTAGGCCATGTGGGCCAAGCAGGCCCAAGGGGAGCCCATGTAGGGAAGTGGGCTTGAGTTAGTATATAAACAAGTTATTAACTTGTTTTAGGGTTTGAATATCTTAGAATCTTTGGAGCCTCAGTTACACAATTCTAGAGAATCAGAGAAGGGAGGCGATTTGTAGTGGTGTACTCATACCAGACGTTTTTGCTTGTTCAAGTAATCGAAACGTGTGTGAGTTAAAAGTGATTTTGGTGTTCTTGTTATTTATCGTTTTCAGTTTATCTTGAATCATCTTGTGATTGGATTCCGCACTCTCACAAGATTAGGTTTGATATCATTGAAAGATCCGTTTCACGGGACTTACAGTAACAGTAAGTTCGTTTGTAACGTGTGGCTCTACTGGGCCGATAGTATGTCCTATTGGTGGGGGCTTCCCATGTTGCATATACACTAGACTATTTGTAACCATAAGTGTCCTTCTTAACCTGAGAACAGTAGTACGTACAAGGTTTACGTAGGATTTACGTAAGTGTCCTTCACAAACCGAGGACAGGGGTACGCGGGGGTTTACGTAGGTTTTACGTAAGTGCCTGACACAACCGAGGCAGTAGTGAGTATAAGTTCACGTAGGTTTTACATGAGTGTCCTTCGCAACCTGAGGATAGTGAGGAGTACAAGTATACGTAGGTTTAACGTATGTGTCCTGCACAACCGAGGACGATGGTAGATATTCTAGTAACAGTGTAAGTACAAATCTATTCAATCTCTTTCCTTCAATCCCATTCCCAAACCCCGGGAATCCCATGCCTTGGTAAGAGTGTGAACTCACCTTGGTTTGCTCGGTATGACAAGTTATGTGCTCACGTTAAATCAATCAAGTCCTAAAGTACGCACGTGTATATGATCAGTTTAAGTTCGTAACAATCTTGCACACAAAGCTAACGTCACATAGTGTGTTTGGCAGTTAAATCATCATGTAACACACAAGCAGTTAATCACATGCATGAAATTCATAACGGTCATTAACGGTTTATTCTAACGTAATTATCCAATCGTACCCTTAACAGAGTTGCATACTTTAACAGAGTCAAATAAAGTTAACAGCGTTAATTGGTTAACAAGGTTAAATAAATTTACAGGGTTAATCACTTAACAGACAACAAACCCGGACCATTCACTTGTTCATAAAACTCGAATCAAGGCTCAACATAAAAACTCGGATTGTATCAGCTCTTATAAAACTCAGATCCCCTTTATAATCATACAAAAAGTTCGGACCTAGCACCTCCCCCCACAAACTCGGACAAGGCTCATGCTAGAAAACTCGGACAAGGCCCTCTAACAAAGTCGGATCATGACCTCTCACTCATGAAACTCGGACCAAGGGGTTCCCCATATAAAAAACTCAGACACCCCCTAACTCATTAAAAGTCGGACTCCATGGATTTGTTTAAAAGTCGGACATATATACATATCTTAATAAACTTCGGACTTGCCATATATTAAAAAGGTCGGACATATCTTAATAAACTTCACATACAAAAAGTCGGACCTTGATACTACATAACAAGCAAAAGTCGGACATGTATAGAGCAAGCAAAAGTCGGACCTCTTTATTAAATAAAAGTCGGACAACATCACAAAGTCATAATATTCGGACCCCTTTCAAGCATGCATATAAAGTCGGACCCCCTAATCTTTAAAAAGTCGGATCCAAAGTATTTCATATACAAAGTTCGGACATATCTCATTCCAAAAGAACTCAGACTACATGTAAAATCAATCATCGGGCCAAACATCAATCATATGAACAATCAACTACAATGCAACAGTTACGCTTTTGTTTTTACAATCAGGAAACCCTAATTCATTCATATGTATTGCAGTAATCTAATCAACAATGAACATCTTCATCATATCAGACATATTAGTGTCATGCTAGTGATTACACAACTAATCATATTCATTTCACAATAATCAGAATCAATAACACAGAACCATTACATGTAGAACTAGGGTTTTACATGAATCACATAATCAAAGATTAACAACAAGAAATCATTGAACAATTACCTTGGATTGATTCTAAATGGATTGAAAGATCAAGATTGATGCAGGAGACTTGTGCCAATGAGAAAGAAGATGATTGTAGAGAGGATTGGAGAATGTGAAAGTACGTGTGTTGATTCTTGTGTGATGATTAGTGGAGGAGATTAGGGTTAAGAGTGATTAAAATTTCACTAACTACTCTACACACCCCTAAGTATCATCTTTTACATAAAACACACCCATCACAATATAATTTACAATTTCATCACCAAGTTCATGTATTTGTCAAATCTTTAACACATAACCATGCACAATCACAATGCACTTTATTGAATCAAAACGTATACAGTTTCATAGCAAACTAATTGTGCAAGTAAACAACTAAACAAATAGTGAACGTGCAATAAATGCGAAAGTGGAATCTTGGAAACTCGAGTTGTCACATTATCCCCAACTTGAAAGAAATTTCGTCCCGAAATTTAGCATGCGGTTACTGAGGAAGCTAAGTAAGTTGCATCGTTTACTGGTTTTCCTAGGGTGTCACATCATCCCCCCGTTGATTTGGAATTTCGTCCCGAAATTCTGTAGTAGTAGCTTCAGCCTCAGTAGTGGTTGCACGGTTTTCGAATAACTGGAGATACTTGAGTTCCATTTGATCTTCTCGTTCCCAGGTATACTCTGGGCCACGACGGGAGTTCCAACGAACTCGTACAAGAGGTATTCTAGTGTTCTTGACGACCTTAACATCCCGGTCCGTGATTTCAACTAGTTCCTCGACGAACTGCAACCGCTCGTCGATAGTGAGTTCCTTAAAAGGAACTATGAGGGTCTCATCTGACAGACACTTCTTCAGATTCGACACGTGGAAAACATTGTGAACTGCACCGAGTTCAGCTGGTAGGTTTAGTCTGTAGGCTACTTTGCCTATTCTTTCAGTGATTTCGAATGGTCCAACATACCGCGGATTGAGCTTTCCTTGTTTACCAAAACGAACCACACCCTTCCAGGGTGAGACTTTGAGTAGCACTCGATCCCCAACTTGGAACTCGAGTGGCTTCCTGCACTTATCAGCGTAGCTTTTCTGACGGTCGCGAGCTGCCGCCATGCGTTGTCGTATCTTTGCAATTCGTTCAGTAGCATCAACTACCATTTCTGGACCTGTGATTTGACTATCCCCCACTTCTGCCCAGCAGAGAGGTGACCGGCATTTACGTCCGTACAATGCCTCGAATGGAGCGGCTTGTATGCTGGTGTGATAACTGTTATTGTATGAAAATTCCACTAACGGGAGATGTTTTTCCCAATTGTTGCCGAAATCGATAACACACGCCCGGAGCATGTCTTCTAGAGTTTGAATCGTGCGCTCAGACTGCCCATCCGTCTGAGGGTGATAAGCTGTGCTCATATCTAACCGAGAGCCAAAAGATTTGTGCATCGCTTGCCACAGTTCTGAAGTGAATCGTGCATCCTGATCCGAAATAATAGAGGTTGGCACTCCGTGCCTCGAAACAACTTCTTTCAAGTAGACGTCTGCCAGAGTAGAGAACTTATCCGTTTCCTTGATAGCCAAGAAATGAGCAGACTTTGTGAGTCGATCTACGATCACCCAAATAGTATCATTCCCACGCTGGGATCTAGGTAGGCCAGTAACAAAATCCATGGAAATTTATTCCCATTTCCACTGTGGTATCTTGGGTTGCTGAAGTAGGCCTGAGGGTTTCTGGTACTCCGTCTTGTCCCTCGCACAGGTTAAACACTTGCCGACGTATGTTGCTATGTGGGCCTTCATGCTAGGCCACCAATATGTAGTTCTGAGATCGTGATACATTTTATCCGAACCTGGATGTACCGAGTAGCGAGACTTGTGAGCTTCATCCATTACAAGTTCTCGTAAACCGCCATATAGTGGGATCCAAATACGCCCCGTTACGTAGTAGGCGCCATCTTCCTTCTGTTCTAATCGTTGCCTTGAGCCACGCAAGGCTTCAGCCCTTACGTTTTCTGGTTTCAATGCTTCTACCTGAGCATCTCGTATCTGTGCAGGAAGACTGGACTGAATAGTGAGTTGCAGTGCTCGCACACGCCTAGGTAGAGTGTCTTTTCGACTGAGAGCATCAGCCACAACATTGGCTTTGCCTGGATGGTACTTGATGGCACATTCGTAATCATTAAGCAGCTCGACCCATCGTCGTTGACGCATGTTCAATTCCTTCTACTTGAAGATATGCTCGAGACTCCTGTGATCGGTGTAAATAGTGCACTTGGTACCGTACAGGTAGTGTCACCATATCTTAAGCGCGAAAACAACAGCTCCCAGCTCTAAATCGTGCGTCGTATAGTTTCGTTCATGAACCTTGAGTTGACGCGAAGCATAAGCAATAACTTTATCACGCTGCATCAATACACAACCAAGCCCCTGTATCGATGCGTCACAATAGACCACAAAATCATCCGTGCCCTCTGGCAATGAGAGAATAGGTGCCCTGCATAGTCTATCCTTTAGGTACTGAAAAGCCGTTTCTTGTGTATTACCCCAACGATAGGTAACACCTTTCTGTGTCAGCAAAGTAAGCGGTTGTGCAATCTTTGAGAAGTCTTTGATGAATCATCTGTAGTAACCCGCCAAACCCAAGAATTGGCGTATTTCCGTTGGTGTACGCGGTGCAGGCCAGTTCCTGATCGAATCCACCTTGGATGGATCAACATGAATCCCATCCTTGTTAATCACATGGCCCAAAAAGTGAACTTCACGAAGCCAGAAGTCGCATTTTGAAAACTTGGCGTACAGTTGTTCCTTTCGAAGAAGTTCCAAGATAAGTCGTAAGTGTTGCTCGTGTTCCTCCTGACTCTTGGAGTAGATCAGGATGTCGTCGATGAAAACAATCACGGACTTGTCTAAATAAGGCTTGCACACCCTGTTCATAAGATCCACGAAGACTGCCGGTGCGTTCGTTAATCCGAATGGCATGACTAGAAACTCGTAATGGCCGTAGCGAGTTCTGAATGCTGTCTTGGAGACGTCCTCATCCCAGACTCTCAGCTGATGATAACCCGATTTCAGATCAATCTTGGAGTAGTAACTCGACTCTTGCAACTGGTCGAATAAGTCGTCAATACGTGGAAGAGGATAGCGGTTCTTCACTGTGACCTTGTTCAGTTCGCGGTAATCAATGCACATCCTGAAGGTACTGTCCTTCTTTTTCACAAATAATACCGGAGCTCCCCAAGGCGAAGAGCTAGGACGAATAAAACCCTTATCCAAGAGCTCTTGCAGTTGTTTTGACAGTTCTTCCAGTTCAGTTGGAGCTAAACGATACGGTGCACGAGCTATAGGTGCTGCTCCTTGAGCTAGCTCGACTTGAAACTCGACCTGGCGATGAGGCGGTTGTCACACCCCGACCACGTAATGTCACACCCCGGCCGCGTTAAAACAACAAACAGCGGCGGAAACGCCGGGGAGTGAGGCGACAGAATTATTGTTCCACAACCATGGTAGTTAAAAGTTTTGTTTTATTGAAAGATTATGCAATGTTCATTGTCATTAAACCAAACAAATAAACTACATATTGTTTATAACTGTTTTTAAGTCACTAAGGCCTTGTCCAGATCCTAAGTGAACTCGCTTCCTAGCAAGCAACATCAAGCAGTACCACCTGAAACATATGTAAAAATAAAGTCAGCAAAGAAATGCTGGCGAGTACATAGGTTTTGTGGGAGTATCGGATTCATGGCTCGTTTATATGTTGCAGTACTTCGTTAGACTACAAGAGTCAAAATACAAACCTCGTTTTGAAAAGTGTATTGCAACATAATTAACCAACTCAAATCAAATTGGTTATAGTTTATAAAATCTCGTAGCCATGACTCTTAACTCAAAAATATTTGTTTTAGTATAACAACTTGTAAACATCTCGTAAAACTCGTAAATAAAACTCGTATGGTTTATATCGTTTCAAAAACCTCGTTGTGTGACATCGTTTCAAAATCGTTTCCCCGGTGAACTAAATAATGACACGCAATGTAATATGATAGAAGCACTTATATATAAGATGTACCAGCGGCGTATCTACCATGCTTCTATCATACTACACCCGTCCCATTATCTAATCACTATCCAAAACCAATCGTTTAATTCGTTTAACTCGTTTCAAATCGTGTATCTCGTTTCAAATCGTTTAACTCGTCCCAAAATCGTATTCGTTTTAATAGTGAAACTACTTTTGGTCGTCTCGTTAACAACATTCAAACCTTCGTGACTCGTCTAACTCGTTTCTTGTTTCGTATTAACAAACCACCAAAGGGTAAGTTAACGATCATCAGGTTCGGTCGTTACCTACATAACCCCCACACATAACCATGGGTGTAGTCTGATAACGGGATTTGTCAGATCCTATGGTACCATAACCTAATACTGGTCGGCTCGGCCAAAGCTAATGAATGTCATTCGTTATGTAATCACAACCAACAAGTCTTGTTCACCTTATTGAAATCGTTATTAGTTTAGCATAAACCATTGTTTTTGAAATTATCGTTTAAACCTTGAAATTCGTTTTGTACATATGAATCACCCCAAAACAATTGAAAACAGTAAAATAGGGGAACTTTGTACTCATATTGAAGTGCAAAGTATCTTCAATCTAGAGAACTCAATAAGCTCAATCAAACCAAGGAAACTCAAGCAGCACCTAGTAATCGGATCACTAGTCAAACAAAAGACGCCTAAATCGGAAGATCGGAAAGAATGAGGTCATGTAAACCAAATGAGTGTAGGAACTCATGTGATATGGTTTAACAAAGCCTACATTCTAAATCGGAACCTAACCTAAGTGCTTTCGACCCATTGCGACCCATTAAGGTAACTTACGCTACTTTAACGCGTCGTGCGCGCAAACGCGCGTTCGAGACGTCTAACTATTCCTATGACAAGTATTATATGCCTAAACATGTTTAAATAGGTTGCATAATCAGTTTAGGTGACAAAAGTTAGGTTACATATGCTTAAAGTCCAATTATGCATGAAAAGGACATTTTGGTAATTTACCTAAGGCATATAATCTACCTATCATACAACTACTTAAACTCGGTGACCATAAGGTATAACCTCGGAAGGTTATTCCCTATGCAACTATGGTCACTAACCATGCTTGGTCGGATCCTAAAGATCGACCAAACGGGTCGAGTTCGAAAGTCTAAGCGGTGGTTTAGACCGCTCGACTTACGACTCTAAACAAGCACTAACTATTAGTGACGAGTTAAACATGTCAAAGCATGTTTAACCTACTGATTTGGTATCAAAACAAAGTGTTTTGATACCTAATAGTAGTCCCGTTGCAAAATGCGTGCTAAAACGCATTTTGACCGAAACTTTGACTCGTCACTACACCTAGTCAACGTGGTAATCAATTGGTATAGTCACTAAGGACTATAACCAACGTGATTACGCTCACGTTGCGAAGTTCAAACGAACTTCTCGTTGACCATCTCGTGGTCAAATCTGAAAGTCAAACTATATTTGACTTTCAAACTAGAAAAACAATAAAAAGAATGAAAGAATACTTACAATGGGTCCTTGCTATCTTTTCTACAAGAAAACCAAGTTCCCAAGAAGATTAGAAAGCTCCAAACACTATGGGGAGCTCTCCAAATCAGATGAAGAAGAAGAGAAGAAGGAATGAGCAAATGAAATGGAAGTTGGCTTGGCTATTTATAGTTGTAGGAAGAACACAAGATCATTCCAAGTGTTTGTGTGGCCAACAAGGAATAATCTTGACCCTACAAGTGTTAGGAGCTGATTGGGAGCCTTGGTGATCACACAAACTTGCCCATCACACAAAGAAGTTACCATAACAGCCCCGAAAGAATCAAACAGCAGCCAATTTCAAGTTTTTGGTCGCTGGGCCTACTTTACAGACCGCAAAGGATCCCTTACGATCCGTAAGGACCATGCTGCAGATCAGCAACTTTCAGAAATTGACAGTTTTGGCCCCTGAGCTTTTTTCGACGTATTTTGGCACTTCTAACACCCGTCAAGCCCATTTTTAAGCTCCATAATGAAGTTAAAGTATGGGGAACATGAAACATGCTCAAAAATATGTCGGATGTTGGTTCATTTGATCGTACGATCGCGTTGTTCGGTTAATTACGACGGAAGTCGTAACGAACGCAAAAACGATCCAAATTGAACGACGAATGGAATTTTTGCATGCCGATCACTAAAATAAAAATATTTTAGTGTGTACAAAAATTTTGGATGTCCAGATGTGAACAGAACGTAAGATATGCGCGAAAATGCAAACTTACGTCGTTTTTGACACTTTTAGTCCCTGAAAGATCAAATAAGCATGTTTTCGCACACCGAACCCTTCAAAGCTTATTTCTAAGCTATGTTTAGGTTATTTATGGTATGTTTAGCTTATGATCAAGTTCTGGACTGTTCGACATCATACGAACCGGTATAGTTTCACAGTTTGACACAAATAGTCCCTGCGATCGAACAAACTTGTTTTCGACACACCAAACCATCCAAAACTTATTTCTAAGTTATGTGAAGGTTATTTAAGGTATGTTAAGCCTATTTCACTATCCCGGAGTGTTTGTCATGTTTAACTGATTGCGTTTACGCACCAGTTTGCGTATAACCTTCCAGAAAGCGATTTAAAGATTGAAATCGGAATCGAATCGAATCGTAAAACCACCAAACACATAAAACACATAAAATAATACCAAAGCACATTGTATTATTGATAAATAACATTGTTTCGCATTGTTCATCGATTAAAGAGCACAGTTGTCACAGTCTCCCCTACTTTAGGAAATTTCGTCCCGAAATTTTAACTAGAGGAAACTTGTGAGAACAATTGCGGATATTTCGCCTTCATTTGGTCCTCACGTTCCCAAGTAAACTCTGGGCCACGTTTGGATACCCAACGAACTTTGACTAATTTAAATCCGTTTGTTCGTCAACTGTTTGAATGTACAGTCCATTATCTCCACAGGTTTCTCGACAAAGTGTATCGTTTCATCGATTTGGATCTCGTCGAGAGGAATGTGAAGATCAGTGTCAGCTAAATACTTTCGCAATTTGGACATGTGAAAGGTCGGATGAATATTTCCAAGCTCTGGAAGTCGCTCTAGTCACTAGGCAACCTTTCTAACTCTTTCAACAATCATAAATGGTCCAATCGTATCGCGGTGCAAGTTTTCCTTTCCTTCCAAATCTCACAACTCCTTTCCAAGGTGACACCTTGAGTAGGACATGGTCTCCGACTTGAAATTCTAAGGGCTTGCGTCGTAAATCCGCATAACTCTTTTGACGGCTTCTAGCTGTCACAAGATTTTCCTGAATTTTCTTGATTTTGTGTGTCGTTTCTAGAATGAGTTCAGGTCCAGTAAGCTGAACCTCACTGATCTCATTCCAACAAACAGGTGAACGACATTTTCAATCGTAAAGAGCTTTGAATGGTGCCATATTGATGCTAGCATGATAACTATTGTTGTAAGAGAACTCGATCAATGGCAGATGAGAATCCCAATTACCACCAAAGTCTATCACGCATGCTCTAAGCATATCCTCCAAAGTTTGAATCATCCTCTCGGATTATCCATCTGTTTGGGGATGATAAGCAGTGCTTAGATTTAGTTGGGTTCCCATAGCAGATTGCATGGTTCTCCAAAAATGAGATGAAAATCAAGCATCACGATCGGAAATGATATCCAAAGGAATACCATGTCATGATACAATCTCATCAACATAAATCTTTGCAAGTTTATCAGCAGATAGATCCTCGCGAATCGCAAACTTAGAGAAGTTCGTAATGAAACGACGATAATAACCAACGAGATAAAGAAAAGAACGAACTTCTGTGGGTGTCGTAGGTGTATTCCAATCCTTAATTGTTGTAATTTTGGATGAATACCCTGCTTGCTGCCTATATGTCCCAAGAACTGAACTTCTTTAAGCCAGAATTCACACTTGGAGAATTTAGCAAAAAGTTGTTCCTTCTTTAGGAGTTCGAGAGTCAAACGAAGGTGTTGCTCGTGGTTGGTTCGAGACTTCGAATAAATAAGAATATCATCGATGACCACAATGATGAACTTGTCTAAATAAGGTTTACAGACCCTATTCATTAAGTCCATAAAGATAGCTGGAGCATTTGTCAAACCAAAGGCATGACAGTAAACTCATAGTGTCCATATCTCGTGTGGAATGCAGTTTTGGGAATATCTTCTTCGTATACACGAAGTTGATGATACCCAGAACGCAGATCGATCTTGGAAAAACAGGTAGCACCTTGCAGCTGATCAAAGAGATCATCGATTCGGGGTAGGGGATATCGATTCTTGATGGTAAGCTTATCAAGCTCACGATAATCGATACACATTTGAAAAGATCGTTTAAGGTTTTTAGGGAACATCACAAGTGATCATGGAAATGACAAAACCACACGAGCAGTTTGTCTTTGTGTTGACATTACAAATTTGCATCAAACATTCATACAATTGCAGTAGTTTAAAATAAAATCACAAATTTTATTTATATAACAACCGCATTGTCTTTAAATGTTAAAAGATAACAACCAAAAGAAATACAAAATACTAATTGTTTATAGCTGCATCATCGATCACCTCGTTGATGTTAAACACTCGTCCACGAGCGGTATTCACATTCACGTTCGCGTTCGGATTCGGGTTAACATTCGCATTCGCATTTACCAATCTCGGGCAATTGTTGCGGAAATGACCCATTTCAACGCAATTGAAACACGAACCAGGTGGGAATCTCGCAGCATTCCCTTGAGCTTGAGCTGGAACCTGGGCAGCCTGATTTTGATCAAAACGACAAGTATTGGCCAAATGCCCAGGCCTACCACACGTAGCGCACTGTTTACAGGCCTGTTGGGCAACATGGTGACCATTACATCGAGTGCAGTGAGGTGCGGTACCAACATATGCTTTCTTCGCAGGAGGTTGAGTCGGTAGGTTCTGAGGGTTTTGAGCAGTTTGATTGGTGACAGCAAAGTTTTGGGAAGCCATGCGCTTCCTTGACTTCTTCGAAGACTCACCTTGCTGCTTACCTTACCCTTTTCCTTATCAGAATCAGTTGACTCCTTTTTATCACCCTTGCGGGTGAGTTTACCCTTCCTGACTTGAGACTCAGTCAGGGTAGCAGACAACTCGATCGCTTGACGAACGGTAGTAGGATTAACGCTAGTCAGGATGTCCTGAATGGAGTCGGGTAAACCATCGATATACTTCTCGATTGCCTTATCCAACGGGGTAACCATCGTGGGACACAACAAACTAAACTCCTCAAATCGATCCGTATAAGCACGGTGTTCTCCCCCGACTTGTTTCAAATCATCAAATTCTCGTTCCAACACTCGAATCTCGTGACGGGGACAGAACTCTCTCATCATGAGAGCTCGGAGCTCTTCCCAAGTTTGTGCTAGTGCTACTTCGGCACCCCTATCATGCATCACTCCGTTCCACCATGTAAGAGCTCGTTTTTCGAACACACTTGAAGCAAACTCAACTTTGCGCGCATTCGGACATTGCACATGTCTGAATGTGCTCTCGATACTCTCAAACCATTGCAGGAGCGCGGTTGCTCCTTGTGACCCAGAAAACTTAAGCGGCTTCGCAGAATTGAAATTCTTGAAATTACACGGTGCATTATTGTTGTTATTATTGTTATTGTTATATAACTCGTGGATTTGGGCCACAATGCCTGGAAGCACAGCAGCCATTTGTTGAGAGACAAGGGCTGCGACTTCCTCAGCAGTATAAGTTCGAGCATCGGTTTGAGTATTGCGTCGTGGAGGCATTGTCTAAAAAGGAAACATGGGAAACGAGTGAGGTTGACAGTTGGGAAAACAAAAGAGGCATTGAAAACATCGACAAAACATAAGGAAGGCGATCATTCGTTCGCTACCTCGAACAAACAAACGACACGCAGTGACAAATCAAAGTAAATGGGTCATAATAATGTATCGCGAAGACATGCTCGCCTATAAGTGAACACTCACCCCAAGAGTTCCCAGGTAAGAGTGACTGGTCCGATACTGCGGATTTGTACGAACACTCTAGCCTTAGACAGAAAACTCAGGGTACAGGCATTCACTCTTCCAGTTTGCACGTGTTCACATTATTTAGACCCAAACTTTGACGGGATTTGGAAAACTTAAAAGGCACTAAGCCAAAGATGGATCAAACCAGAAGGGTTCAAAACCATATAACAAAGGGTTCAAAACCTAGTAATCAATCATCCAAGGATAGATGATTAATTTTCGAAGCGGATTCGTTATTGTGTTCTCGTTGTGGTTATCACCTAAGGATAGGTGACGGTATTGTTTTAAAATTCTAAACACAAGTAAACTTGCGTTGGGGTCCTAAAGTTATAGTCTAGGTCAAAGCAATGCTAATAACCTAATTCCCTATAACCATTGGCTCTGATACCAACTCTTCTGTCACACCCCGGCCGCGTTAAAACAACAAACCGCGGTGGAAACGCCGGGGAGTGAGGCGACAGAATTATTGTTCTACAACCATGGTAGTTAAATGTTTTGTTTTATTGAAAGATTATGCAATGTTCATTGTCATTAAACCAAACAAATAAACTACATATTGTTTATAACTGTTTTTAAGTCTCTAAGGCCTTGTCCAGATCCTAAGTGAACTCGCTTCCTAGCAAGCAACATCAAGCAGTACCACCTGAAACATATGTAAAAATAAAGTCAGCAAAGAAATGCTGGCGAGTACATAGGTTTTGTGGGAGTATCGGATTCATGGCTCGTTTATATGTTGCAGTACTTCGTTAGACTACAAGAGTCAAAATACAAACCTCGTTTTGAAAAGTGTATTGCAACATAATTAACCAACTCAAATCAAATTGGTTATAGTTTATAAAATCTCGTAGCCATGACTCTTAACTCAAAAATATTTGTTTTAGTATAACAACTTGTAAACATCTCGTAAAACTCGTTAATAAAACTCGTATGGTTTATATCGTTTCAAAAACCTCGTTGTGTGACATCGTTTCAAAATCGTTTCCCCGGTGAACTAAATAATGACACGCAATGTAATATGATAGAAGCACTTATATATAAGATGTACCAGCGGCGTATCTACCATGCTTCTATCATACTACACCCGCCCCATTATCTAATCACTATCCAAAACCAATCGTTTAATTCGTTTAACTCGTTTCAAATCGTGTATCTCGTTTCAAATCGTTTAACTCGTCCCAAAATCGTATTCGTTTTAATAGTGAAACTACTTTTGGTCGTCTCGTTAACAACATTCAAACCTTCGTGACTCGTCTAACTCGTTTCTCGTTTCGTATTAACAAACCACCAAAGGGTAAGTTAATGATCATCAGGTTCGGTTGTTACCTACATAACCCCCACACATAACCATGGGTGTAGTCTGATAACGGGATTTGTCAGATCCTATGGTACCATAACCTAATACTGGTCGGCTCGGCCAAAGCTAATGAATGTCATTCGTTATGTAATCACAACCAGCAATTCTTGTTCACCTTATTGAAATAGTTATTAGTTTAGCATAAACCATTGTTTTTGAAATTATCGTTTAAACCTTGAAATTCGTTTTGTACATATGAATCACCCCAAAACAATTGAAAACAGTAAAATAGGGGAACTATGTACTCACATTGAAGTGCAAAGTATCGTCAATCTAGAGAACTCAATAAGCTCAATCAAACCAAGGAAACTCAAGCAGCACCTAGTAATCGGATCACTAGTCAAACAAAAGACGCCTAAATTGGAAGATCGGAAAGAATGAGGTCTTGTAAACCAAATGAGTGTAGGAACTCATGTGATATGGTTTAACAAAGCCTACATTCTAAATCGGAACCTAACCTAAGTGCTTTCGACCTATTGCGACCCATTATGGTAACTTACGCTACTTTAACGCGTCGTGCGCGCAAACGCGCGTTCGAGACGTCTAACTAGTCCTATGACAAGTATTATATGCCTAAACATGTTTAAATAGGTTGCATAATCAGTTTAGGTGACAAAAGTTAGGTTACATATGCTTAAAGTCCAATTATGCATGAAAAGGGCATTTTGGTAATTTACCTAAGGCATATAATCTACCTATCATACAACTACTTAAACTCGGTGTCCATAAGGTATAACCTCGGAAGGTTATTCCCTATGCAACTATGGTCACTAACCATGCTTGGTCGGATCCGAAAGATCGACCAAACGGGTCGAGTTCGAAAGTCTAAGCGGTGGTTTAGACCGTTCGACTTACGACTCTAAACAAGCACTAACTATTAGTGACGAGTTAAACATGTCAAAGCATGTTTAACCTACTGATTTGGTAACAAAACAAAGTGTTTTGATACCTAGTAGTAGTCCCGTTGCAAAATGCGTGCTAAAACGCATTTTGACCAAAACTTTGACTCGTCACTACACCTAGTCAACGTGGTAATCAATTGGTATTGTCACTAAGGACTATAACCAACGTGATTACGCTCACGTTGCGAAGTTCAAACGAACTTCTCGTTGACCATCTCGTGGTCAAATCTGAAAGTCAAACTATATTTGACTTTCAAACTAGAAAAACAATAAAAAGAATGAAAGAATACTTACAATGAGTCCTTGCTATCTTTTCTACAAGAAAACCAAGTTCCCAAGAAGATTAGAAAGCTCCAAACACTATGGGGAGCTCTCCAAATCAGATGAAGAAGAAGAGAAGAAGGAATGAGCAAATGAAATGGAAGTTGGCTTGGCTATTTATAGTTGTAGGAAGAACACAAGATCATTCCAAGTGTTTGTGTGGCCAACAAGGAATAATCTTGACCCTACAAGTGTTAGGAGCTGATTGGGAGCCTTGGTGATCACACAAACTTGCCCATCACACAAAGAAGTTACCATAACAGCCCCGAAAGAATCAAACAGCAGCCAATTTCAAGTTTTTGGTCGCTGGGCCTACTTTACAGACCGCAAAGGATCCTTTACGGTCCGTAAGGACCATGCTGCAGATCAGCAACTTTTAGAAATTGACAGTTTTGGCCCCTGAGCTTTTTTCGACGCGTTTTGGCACTTCTAACACCCGTCAAGCCCATTTTTAAGCTCCATAATGAAGTTAAAGTATGGGGAACATGAAACATGCTCAAAAATATGTCGGATGTTGGTTCATTTGATCGTACGATCGCGTTGTTCGGTTAATTACGACGGAAGTCGTAACGAACGCAAAAACGATCCAAATTGAACGACGAATGGAATTTTTGCATGCCGATCACTAAAATAAAAATATTTTAGTGTGTACAAAAATTTTGGATGTCCAGATGTGAACATAACGTAAGATATGCGCGAAAATGCAAACTTACGTCGTTTTTGACACTTTTAGTCCCTGAAAGATCAAATAAGCATGTTTTCGCACACCGAACCCTTCAAAGCTTATTTCTA
Source organism: Helianthus annuus (assembly GCF_002127325.2). Taxonomy (NCBI): domain Eukaryota; kingdom Viridiplantae; phylum Streptophyta; class Magnoliopsida; order Asterales; family Asteraceae; genus Helianthus; species Helianthus annuus. Next base: position 69,474,270 of record NC_035449.2, read on the forward strand.
AGCTATGTTTAGGTTATTTATGGTATGTTTAGCTTATGATCAAGTTCCGGACTGTTCGACATCATACGAATCGGTATAGTTTCACAGTTTGACACAAATAGTCCCTGCGATCGAACAAACTTGTTTTCGACACACCAAACCATCCAAAACTTATTTCTAAGTTATGTGAAGGTTATTTAAGGTATGTTAAGCCTATTTCACTATCCCGGAGTGTTTGTCGTGTTTAACTGATTGCGTTTACGCACCAGTTTGCGTATAACCTTCCAGAAAGCGATTTAAAGATTGAAATCGAAATCGAATCGAATCGTAAAACCACCAAACAAATAAAACACATAAAATAATACCAAAGCACATTGTATTATTGATAAATAACATTGTTTCGCATTGTTCATCGATTAAAGAGCACAGTTGTCACAGTCTCCCCTACTTTAGGAAATTTCGTCCCGAAATTTTAACTAGAGGAAACTTGTGAGAACAATTGCGGATATTTCGCCTTCATTTGGTCCTCACGTTCCCAAGTAAACTCTGGGCCACGTTTGGATACCCAACGAACTTTGACTAATTTAAATCCGTTTGTTCGTCAACTGTTTGAATGTACAGTCCATTATCTCCACAGGTTTCTCGACAAAGTGTATCGTTTCATCGATTTGGATCTCGTCGAGAGGAATGTGAAGATCAGTGTCAGCTAAATACTTTCGCAATTTGGACATGTGAAAGGTCGGATGAATATTTCCAAGCTCTGGAAGTCGCTCTAGTCACTAGGCAACCTTTCTAACTCTTTCAACAATCATAAATGGTCCAATCGTTTCGCGGTGCAAGTTTTCCTTTCCTTCCAAATCTCACAACTCCTTTCCAAGGTGACACCTTGAGTAGGACATGGTCTCCGACTTGAAATTCTAAGGGCTTGCGTCGTAAATCCGCATAACTCTTTTGACGGCTTCTAGCTGTCACAAGATTTTCCTGAATTTTCTTGATTTTGTGTGTCGTTTCTAGAATGAGTTCAGGTCCAGTAAGCTGAACCTCACTGATCTCATTCCAACAAACAGGTGAACGACATTTTCAATCGTAAAGAGCTTTGAATGGTGCCATATTGATGCTAGCATGATAACTATTGTTGTAAGAGAACTCGATCAATGGCAGATGAGAATCCCAATTACCACCAAAGTCTATCACGCATGCTCTAAGCATATCCTCCAAAGTTTGAATCATCCTCTCGGATTATCCATCTGTTTGGGGATGATAAGCAGTGCTTAGATTTAGTTGGGTTCCCATAGCAGATTGCATGGTTCTCCAAAAATGAGATGAAAATCAAGCATCACGATCGGAAATGATATCCAAAGGAATACCATGTCATGATACAATCTCATCAACATAAATCTTTGCAAGTTTATCAGCAGATAGATCCTCGCGAATCGCAAACTTAGAGAAGTTCGTAATGAAACGACGATAATAACCAACGAGATAAAGAAAAGAACGAACTTCTGTGGGTGTCGTAGGTGTATTCCAATCCTTAATTGTTGCAATTTTGGATGAATACCCTGCTTGCTGCCTATATGTCCCAAGAACTGAACTTCTTTAAGCCAGAATTCACACTTGGAGAATTTAGCAAAAAGTTGTTCCTTCTTTAGGAGTTCGAGAGTCAAACGAAGGTGTTGCTCGTGGTTGGTTCGAGACTTCGAATAAATAAGAATATCATCGATGACCACAATGATGAACTTGTCTAAATAAGGTTTACAGACCCTATTCATTAAGTCCATAAAGATAGCTGGAGCATTTGTCAAACCAAAGGCATGACAGTAAACTCATAGTGTCCATATCTCGTGTGGAATGCAGTTTTGGGAATATCTTCTTCGTATACACGAAGTTGATGATACCTAGAACGCAGATCGATCTTGGAAAAACAGGTAGCACCTTGCAGCTGATCAAAGAGATCATCGATTCGGGGTAGGGGATATCGATTCTTGATGGTAAGCTTATCAAGCTCACGATAATCGATACACATTTGAAAAGATCGTTTAAGGTTTTTAGGGAACATCACAAGTGATCATGGAAATGACAAAACCACACGAGCAGTTTTTCTTTGTGTTGACATTACAAATTTGCATCAAACATTCATACAATTGCAGTAGTTTAAAATAAAATCACAAATTTTATTTATATAACAACCGCATTGTCTTTAAATGTTAAAAGATAACAACCAAAAGAAATACAAAATACTAATTGTTTATAGCTGCATCATCGATCGCCTCGTTGATGTTAAACACTCGTCCACGAGCGGGATTCACATTCACGTTCGCGTTCGGATTTGGGTTAACATTCGCATTCGCATTTACCAATCTCGGGCAATTGTTGCGGAAATGACCCATTTCAACGCAATTGAAACACGAACCAGGTGGGAATCTCGCAGCATTCCCTTGAGCTTGAGCTGGAACCTGGGCAGCCTGATTTTGATCAAAACGACAAGTATTGGCCAAATGCCCAGGCCTACCACACGTAGCGCACTGTTTACAGGCCTGTTGGGCAACATGGTGACCATTACATCGAGTGCAGTGAGGTGCGGTACCAGCATATGCTTTCTTCGCAGGAGGTTGAGTCGGTGGGTTCTGAGGGTTTTGAGCAGTTTGATTGGTGACAGCAAAGTTTTGGGAAGCCATGCGCTTCCTTGACTTCTTCGAAGACTCACCTTGCTGCTTACCCTTACCCTTTTCCTTATCAGAATCAGTTGACTCCTTTTTATCACCCTTGCGGGTGAGTTTACCCTTCCTGACTTGAGACTCAGTCAGGGTAGCAGACAACTCGATCGCTTGACGAACGGTAGTAGGATTAACGCCAGTCAGGATGTCCTGAATGGAGTCGGGTAAACCATCGATATACTTCTCGATTGCCTTATCCAACGGGGTAACCATCGTGGGACACAACAAACTAAACTCCTCAAATCGATCCGTATAAGCACGGTGTTCTCCCCCGACTTGTTTCAAATCATCAAATTCTCGTTCCAACACTCGAATCTCGTGACGGGGACAGAACTCTCTCATCATGAGAGTTCGGAGCTCTTCCCAAGTTTGTGCTAGTGCTACTTCGGCACCCCTATCATGCATCACTCCGTTCCACCATGTAAGAGCTCGTTTTTCGAACACACTTGAAGCAAACTCAACTTTGCGCGCATTCGGACATTGCACATGTCTGAATGTGCTCTCGATACTCTCCAACCATTGCAGGAGCGCGGTTGCTCCTTGTGACCCAGAAAACTTAAGCGGCTTCGCAGAATTGAAATTCTTGAAATTACACGGTGCATTATTGTTGTTATTATTGTTATTGTTATATAACTCGTGGATTTGGGCCACAATGCCTGGAAGCACAGCAGCCATTTGTTGAGAGACAAGGGCTGCGACTTCCTCAGCAGTATAAGTTCGAGCATCGGTTTGAGTATTGCGTCGTGGAGGCATTGTCTAAAAAGGAAACATGGGAAACGAGTGAGGTTGACAGTTGGGAAAACAAAAGAGGCATTGAAAACATCGACAAAACATAAGGAAGGCGATCATTCGTTCGCTACCTCGAACAAACAAACGACACGCAGTGACAAATCAAAGTAAATGGGTCATAATAATGTATCGCGAAGACATGCTCGCCTATAAGTGAACACTCACCCCAAGAGTTCCCAGGTAAGAGTGACTGGTCCGATACTGCGGATTTGTACGAACACTCTAGCGTTAGACAGAAAACTCAGGGTACAGGCATTCACTCTTCCAGTTTGCACGTGTTCACATTATTTAGACCCAAACTTTGACGGGATTTGGAAAACTTAAAAGGCACTAAGCCAAAGATGGATCAAACCAGAAGGGTTCAAAACCATATAACAAAGGGTTCAAAACCTAGTAATCAATCATCCAAGGATAGATGATTAATTTTCGAAGCGGATTCGTTATTGTGTTCTCGTTGTGGTTATCACCTAAGGATAGGTGACGGTATTGTTTTAAAATTCTAAACACAAGTAAACTTGCGTTGGGGTCCTAAAGTTATAGTCTAGGTCAAAGCAATGCTAATAACCTAATTCCCTATAACCATTGGCTCTGATACCAACTCTTCTGTCACACCCCGGCCGCGTTAAAACAACAAACCGCGGCGGAAACGCCGGGGAGTGAGGCGACAGAATTATTGTTCCACAACCATGGTAGTTAAAAGTTTTGTTTTATTGAAAGATTATGCAATGTTCATTGTCATTAAACCAAACAAATAAACTACATATTGTTTATAACTGTTTTTAAGTCACTAAGGCCTTGTCCAGATCCTAAGTGAACTCGCTTCCTAGCAAGCAACATCAAGCAGTACCACCTGAAACATATGTAAAAATAAAGTCAGCAAAGAAATGCTGGCGAGTACATAGGTTTTGTGGGAGTATCGGATTCATGGCTCGTTTATATGTTGCAGTACTTCGTTAGACTACAAGAGTCAAAATACAAACCTCGTTTTGAAAAGTGTATTGCAACATAATTAACCAACTCAAATCAAATTGGTTATAGTTTATAAAATCTCGTAGCCATGACTCTTAACTCAAAAATATTTGTTTTAGTATAACAACTTGTAAACATCTCGTAAAACTCTTTAATAAAACTCGTATGGTTTATATCGTTTCAAAAACCTTGTTGTGTGACATCGTTTCAAAATCGTTTCCCCGGTGAACTAAATAATGACACGCAATGTAATATGATAGAAGCACTTATATATAAGATGTACCAGCGGCGTATCTACCATGCTTCTATCATACTACACCCGCCCCATTATCTAATCACTATCCAAAACCAATCGTTTAATTCGTTTAACTCGTTTCAAATCGTGTATCTCGTTTCAAATCGTTTAACTCGTCCCAAAATCGTATTCGTTTTAATAGTGAAACTACTTTTGGTCGTCTCGTTAACAACATTCAAACCTTCGTGACTCGTCTAACTCGTTTCTCGTTTCGTATTAACAAACCACCAAAGGGTAAGTTAACGATCATCAGGTTCGGTTGTTACCTACATAACCCCCACACATAACCATGGGTGTAGTCTGATAACGGGATTTGTCAGATCCTATGGTACCATAACCTAATACTGGTCGGCTCGGCCAAAGCTAATGAATGTCATTCGTTATGTAATCACAACCAGCAATTCTTGTTCACCTTATTGAAATCTTTATTAGTTTAGCATAAACCATTGTTTTTGAAATTATCGTTTAAACCTTGAAATTCGTTTTGTACATATGAATCACCCCAAAACAATTGAAAACAGTAAAATAGGGGAACTATGTACTCACATTGAATTGCAAAGTATCCTCAATCTAGAGAACTCAATAAGCTCAATCAAACCAAGGAAACTCAAGCAGCACCTAGTAATCGGATCACTAGTCAAACAAAAGACGCCTAAATTGGAAGATCGGAAAGAATGAGGTCTTGTAAACCAAATGAGTGTAGGAACTCATGTGATATGGTTTAACAAAGCCTACATTCTAAATCGGAACCTAACCTAAGTGCTTTCGACCTATTGCGACCCATTATGGTAACTTACGCTACTTTAACGCGTCGTGCGCGCAAACGCGCGTTCGAGACGTCTAACTAGTCCTATGACAAGTATTATATGCCTAAACATGTTTAAATAGGTTGCATAATCAGTTTAGGTGACAAAAGTTAGGTTACATATGCTTAAAGTCCAATTATGCATGAAAAGGGCATTTTGGTAATTTACCTAAGGCATATAATCTACCTATCATACAACTACTTAAACTCGGTGTCCATAAGGTATAACCTCGGAAGGTTATTCCCTATGCAACTATGGTCACTAACCATGCTTGGTCGGATCCGAAAGATCGACCAAACGGGTCGAGTTCGAAAGTCTAAGCGGTGGTTTAGACCGTTCGACTTACGACTCTAAACAAGCACTAACTATTAGTGACGAGTTAAACATGTCAAAGCATGTTTAACCTACTGATTTGGTAACAAAACAAAGTGTTTTGATACCTAGTAGTAGTCCCGTTGCAAAATGCGTGCTAAAACGCATTTTGACCAAAACTTTGACTCGTCACTACACCTAGTCAACGTGGTAATCAATTGGTATTGTCACTAAGGACTATAACCAACGTGATTACGCTCACGTTGCGAAGTTCAAACGAACTTCTCGTTGACCATCTCGTGGTCAAATCTGAAAGTCAAACTATATTTGACTTTCAAACTAGAAAAACAATAAAAAGAATGAAAGAATACTTACAATGAGTCCTTGCTATCTTTTCTACAAGAAAACCAAGTTCCCAAGAAGATTAGAAAGCTCCAAACACTATGGGGAGCTCTCCAAATCAGATGAAGAAGAAGAGAAGAAGGAATGAGCAAATGAAATGGAAGTTGGCTTGGCTATTTATAGTTGTAGGAAGAACACAAGATCATTCCAAGTGTTTGTGTGGCCAACAAGGAATAATCTTGACCCTACAAGTGTTAGGAGCTGATTGGGAGCCTTGGTGATCACACAAACTTGCCCATCACACAAAGAAGTTACCATAACAGCCACTAAAGAATCAAACAGCAGCCAATTTCAAGTTTCTGGTTGCTGGGCCTGCTTTACGGACCGCAAAGGATCCCTTACGGTCCGTAAGGACCATGCTGCAGATCAGCAACTTTCAGAAATTGACAGTTTTGGCCCCTGAGCTTGTTTCGACGTGTTTTGGCACTTCTAACACCCGTCAAGCCCATTTTTAAGCTCCATAATGAAGTTAAAGTATGGGGAACATGAAACATGCTCAAAAATATGTCGGATGTTGGTTCGTTTGATCGTACGATCGCGTTGTTCGGTTAATTACGACGGAAGTCGTAACGAACGCAAAAACGATCCAAATTGAACGACGAATGGAATTTTTGCATGCCGATCACTAAAATAAAAATATTTTAGTGTGTACAAAAATTTTGGATGTCCAGATGTGAACAGAACGTAAGATATGCGCGAAAATGAAAACTTACGTCGTTTTTGACACTTTTAGTCCCTGAAAGATCAAATAAGCATGTTTTCGCACACCGAACCCTTCAAAGCTTATTTCTAAGCTACGTTTAGGTTATTTATGGTATGTTTAGCTTATGATCAAGTTCCGAACTGTTCGACATCATACGAATCGGTATAGTTTCGCAGTTTGACACAAATAGTCCCTGCGATCGAACAAACTTGTTTTCGACACACCAAACCATCCAAAACTTATTTCTAAGTTATGTGAAGGTTATTTAAGGTATGTTAACCCTATTTCACTATCCCGGAGTGTTTGTCGCGTTTAACTGATTACGTTTACGCACCAGTTTGCGTATAACCTTCCAGAAAGCGATTTAAAGCTTGAAATCGGAATCGAATCGAATCGTAAAACCACCAAACACATAAAACACATAAAATAATACCAAAGCACATTGTATTATTGATAAATAACATTGTTTCGCATTGTTCATCGATTAGAGAGCACAGTTGTCACACGTAAAACGACAAATCGTGGCGGAAACGCCGGGGAGTGTTGTAACAGAATTATTGTTTCAAACCATGGATACGAAGAGTTTCATTTCATTAAATATTAAGCATTGTTTTAAAGTTAAACAAACAAATCAAACATAGACTAATATCATTATTAAATCACTAAGGCCTCGTTCGGTCCTAAGTGAGCATGCTTCCTATTCGCAATCAAGACTAAGCAACTTCACCTGAAACATATGTAAAAACAAAGTCAGCAAAGAAATGCTGGCGAGTACATAGGTTTTGCATGAATGTCAGATTCATGGCTCGTTTGCATGTCGAAATAACTCGTATAACTTCGTTATTCGACATTAGAAAACCTTGTTTTTGTAAAATATTTGTATTGTAAAATAAATAACCAAGCCAACAGTTTGGTTATAACTTATAAACCTCAATGCCATGAATCTTACTCCAAAACATTTGTTTTTGTACACCAAACCGGAAATCATTCTCGTAATAAAACTCGTATGGTTTATATAGTTTGTAAACATCGTTGTGTGACATCGTTCAACCCGTACTTGTTATAGATCATCGTTCATTTGTTTAAATCATTCGAATCGTGTCAATTGTTCAAATCGTTCTCGTTTTAATTGTGAAAACTACTTTTGGTCGTCTCGTTAACAACATTCAAACCTTTGTGACTCGTTCATCGTTCCACTTGTTCTCGTATTAACAAACCACCAAAGGGTAAGTTAACAATCATCAGATTCGGTCGTTACCCACCTAACCCACACATAACCATGGGTCTGGTCTGATAACGGGATTTGTCGGATCCTATGGTACCATAACCTAATACTGGTCGGTTTGGCCGAAATTAATGAATGTCATTTGTTATGTAATTACAACCAACAAGCTCGTTCACATTATCGAAATGGTTATTAGTTTAATATAAACCATCTTACTCGTTGTGAAACCATCGTTAAAATATCAAAATCGTTTTGATACATATGAATCACCCCAAAACAATTGAAAACAGTAAAATAGGGGAAGTATGTACTCACCTTCGGGTGCGTTTTTAAACGTTAACACAATTCCTCAATTGTTTATCCGCCCTAAATTAAATAAAAATGATTTTTAATAATCAAGAACCACACTTTGGCATGCAATTACTACTGATGTCACTTCTGTTTTAATGTATATGAAACTGGACTGTTTTCGGACATTTAAATAAAATGGTTAACTTATTCTAAAAATTCCCAAATTTTTACAGAACATCTTAAACGAACCAAATATTATTGTGTAAAAATATCGGGGTCTAGTTCATTACCATTATTTTATAAAAATTCATTTTCCCGGACTGAAGTCAGATTTGTTACTTTCTGACCGCAGTCTACGGAATAATTCACTAAAAATTAATCACAAGTCCGATTGACGTAATTCTAGTTGGAGGGTCACGGCGACAACAGTGACCATCTACAATATAAGGTTCATGATCTAATCCTACACAGAATCCAGGTTATGACTGAAAATAGGACGCACATTTTCAGCAGAAAAATTCAACTTAAGCTGCTGTTACGGAAAGGCACTTTAAAAATAGTAAACGGGGTCCAAAAATTACGATTCCGGTGTCATTAGAACCGTATTTTATAATAACACATTATAGACTTAAGAAAATAAAGTTTTTGTTAAGTTACGATGCAGTTACAGTCAGTTAAAGGTGGTTGGAAAAGCAGATCAGCATGCTGTTTTCAGTCTCTTATCATCATAAAGTGCATTCGATTGATTCCGTTAACATGTTTAGCGATCACAACAATACTTACAGCAGATTATTACTTATTTATATCAGATTTATCAAGCAATATCATATTTCATTCATCATTTTAACACTACTTTAACCATACTCCATCTTTAGTTAGTTACACTTCAAGACTTGTTTATGTTCATTAGGATTTCCGTCTTTTGATCTTTAAACATCATTAACCACATAAAAACATGAACAAGATGAAGATCTAAGGAACTTACTACTAGCACAAGGCTAGGGGAGTTTGAGTGTAGAAAAGTGGTGGATAAAAGAAAACGAGAGCGGTCATTCGACTTCCGAACGCACCAAGCTTCGTTGTGTGTCTCCTTGCACCCTTGTATGGTAATAGAATGGATGGAACAAGGTCGAATGATGGTGGTAGGGTGGTGGTTGATGGCTGCCGATTTGGGGAAGGAGGGAGGAGATGGAGTGTAGTGTTGAGTGTGGAATGATGGAGTGATGGAATGGTGGTATTTATAGACCTTCCATATAGCATATTCCTAGCATATTCCTGGCATATTCCTGGCATATTCCTGGCATATTCCTGGGTTTGCTGCGTTGTCTGCGTTTTGCAGTGTAAGCACTGTGTCGCGTAGGAACACACGGTACGCGCTTAAACTTGAAAAATAACGTTTTTAGTTTATTTTTCAACACGAACCTGATTAAAATAAAATTTTAATCATAACAGAATATTTGTGGGATTTAAATATTATCCTGGCGGTCACCAATGTTCGTTTCGCAGTTTTGTCGTAATTAGTTCTTTAGTTCAAATAAACATGTTTTCGCCATACCGAATCCTTCGAAACTTATTTCTAAGTTATGCAAGGGATATTTAGGGTATGTTTGGCTTACGTCACAGTTCCGGAGTGTACGTCACGTTAAACTGATTGCGTTTAAGCACCAGTTTGCGTATAACCTTCCAGAAAGTGATTTAAAGCTTGAAATCGGTATCGAATCAAATTGTAAAATTAATAAACACAATTGCACATATAGTAACACCAAAATACACATAATAACACCAAAGCATATTGTTTTATTGATAACGGACAGTGTTTTACATAATACGATGATTACAGATCACAGTTGTCACAGTCTCCCCTACTTTAGGAAATTTCGTCCCGAAATTTTACTTAGAGGAATCTTGTGAAAACAAATGCGGATATTTCACCTTCATCTGGTCCTTATGTTCCCAAGTAAACTCGGGGCCACGTTTGGATTCCCAGCGAACCTTGACCAAATGAATCCGTTTGCCTTTCAACTGTTTGTATGTACGGTCCACTATCTCCACAGGTTTCTCGAAAAAGTGCATCGTTTCATCGATTTGAATCTCGTCGAGAGGGACGTGAAGATCAGCATCAGCTAAACACTTTCGCAAATTGGACACGTGAAAAGTCGGATGAACATTTCCAAGCTCTGGAGGTAGCTCTAGTCGATAGGCAACCTTTCCAATTCTTTCAACAATCTTAAATGGTCCAACATATCGTGGTGCAAGTTTTCCTTTCTTTCCAAATCTCACCACTCCCTTCCAAGGTGACACCTTGAGTAGGACACGGTCTCCGACTTGAAATTCTACGGGCTTGCGTTTCAAATCCGCATAACTCTTTTGACGGCTTCTAGGTGTCACAAGATTATCGCGAATTTTCTTGATTTTGTCTGTTGCTTCCAGAATGATCTCAGGTCCAGTAAGCTGAGCTTCACCGGTCTCATCCCAACAAACAGGTGAACGACATTTTCGACCGTAGAGAGCTTCGAATGGTGCCATCTTAATGCTAGCATGATAACTATTATTGTATGAGAACTCGATCAATGGTAAATGAGAATCCCAATTACCACCAAAGTCTATCACGCATGCTCTAAGCATATCCTCCAAAGTTTGAATCGTTCTCTCAGATTGACCATCTGTTTGGGGATGATAAGCAGTGCTTAGATTCAGTTGGGTTCCCAAAGCAGATTGCATGGTCTTCCAAAAATGAGATGAAAATCGAGCATCACGATCAGAAATGATATCCAAGGGAACACCATGTCGTGATACAATCTCGTCTACATAGATCTTGGCAAGCTTTTCAGCAGAGAAATCCTCACGGATTGGTAAAAAGTGAGCAGATTTTGTCAAACAATCAACTACGACCCAAATAACATCGTGACCTTTAGACGTACGCGGTAACTTGGTGATGAAATCCATTGCAATGTTCTCCCATTTCCAAACCGGTATCTCTGGTTGTACAAGCAAACCAGAAGGTCGTTGATGTTCCGCCTTGACTTTGAGATAAGTCAGGCATTTCGATACATACAAGGCAACATCCTTCTTCATACCAGGCCACCAATACTGGGTACGAAGATCCTTGTACATTTTATCAGCACCAGGATGGATAGAATATCGAGACTTGTGAGATTCATCCATTACTAAGGTGCGAAGATCGTCCTGATTCGGAATCCACAAACGATTCTCAAAATAGAGTAAACCATCGTCTTTCCTTTCGAGTTTAAGCTCAAGTTGGAGCGGTAGCTCATACTTCAATAAGTCTTTGATCACACATGATCGTTGAGTTTGAAGGACGCGAGATCGAATATCAGATAGGGTTTGAATATAATGAAGCTTGACTCGTTCCTTTCGACTTAGCGCATCGGCTACGACATTCGCCTTGCCAGGGTGGTAGCGGATCTCGCAATCGTAATCGTTTAAGAGTTCAACCCAACGTCGTTGCCTCATGTTCAGCTCCTTCTGATTGAGAATATGCTGGAGACTTTTGTGGTCTGTGAAAACCACACACTTCGTTCCATAGAGGTAGTGTCTCCAGATTTTAAGTGCAAAAACTACAGCTCCTAACTCAAGATCATGAGTCGTATAGTTCTTCTCGTGAATTTTTAATTGTCTAGACGCATAAGCTATGACTTTACCATGTTGCATAAGAACGCAACCAAGTCCTAGATTCGACGCGTCACAATAGACAACAAAATCATCGTTTCCCTCAGGCAGAGATAAAACATGAGCATCACAGAGCTTTCGTTTTAGCGTTTGGAACGCTTCTTATTGCTTAGGTCCCCACTCAAAAGGCTTATTTTTCTGAGTCAAAGCAGTGAGTGGAACCGCGATCTTAGAGAAATTAGAAATGAATCGACGATAATAACCAGCAAGACCAAGAAAAGAACGAACTTCTGTTGGTGTCGTTGGTGTATTCCAATCCTTAATTGCAGCAATCTTGGATGGATCTACATGAATACCCTTCTCATTGATAATATGACCCAAGAACTGAACTTCCTTAAGCCAGAATTCACACTTGGAGAATTTAGCAAAAAGTTGTTCCTTCCTTAGGAGTTCCAATGTCAAACGAAGGTGTCGTTCGTGATCGGCTCGAGACTTTGAATAAATGAGAATATTGTCGATGAACACAATGATGAACTTATCTAAATAAGGTTTACATACCCTATTCATTAAGGCCATGAAGATAGCTGGAGCATTCGTCAAACCGAAAGGCATGACAGTGAATTCGTAATGCCCATATCTTGTACGGAAAGCAGTTTTGGGAATATCTTCTTCGAAAATACGAAGTTGATGATACCCAGAACGCAGGTCGATCTTGGAAAAGCATGAAGCACCTTGCAGCTGGTCGAAGAGGTCATCAATTCTAGGTAGGGGATATCGATTCTTGATGGTAAGCTTATTAAGCTCACGATAATCGATACACATTCGAAAAGATCCATCTTTCTTTTTCACAAAGAGGACAGGAGCTCCCCAAGGTGAAAAGCTCGGATGGATGAATCCTTTATCACACAACTCTTGAAGTTGTTTTGATAACTCTTGCATTTCCGATGGTGCAAGACGATAAGGCGCCTTCGCAACCGGGTTGGCATTGGGTACAAGGTCAATATGAAACTCGACTTGACGAACTGGAGGCAAACCAGGCAGTTCATCAGGAAACACCTCTGGATAATCCCGAACAATCGGAATATCCTGAATACTCTTGCTCTTGACCTTCTCCTCGGTGACATGTGCCAGGAAAACGACATATCCTTTTCGCAAATAACTTTGAGCCTTTGTACATGACATAAGCTTCAATCCACCAGATGGTTTCTCGCCACGAACTTCCAGAACATCACCAGATGGAAGAGGAATACGAACAATCTTATCGAAACAAACCACCTCAGCATGATGTTTGGTTAACCAATCCATCCCCACGATAATATCGAAACTACCAAGTTGCATTGGCGTGAGGTCGATGGGAAAAAGATGGTTATCAAGGTTTAATTGACAATCACGGATAACAGAATCGAGAACAAGAGGTTTACCAGTAGCAACTTCGACAGTTAAGGGTTTCCTTAGTTTAGTTCTAGGTATCGCAAGCAAAGGCTCAAAAGATAACGTAACAAAACTTCTATCGGCACTAGAATCAAAAAGGATGGATGCAGGTCGATTGTTAACAAGAAACGTACCATTGACGACGAGGTTGTCAGCTCGCGCCTCGTTTGCATTCAGATTGAATACTCGTCCACGAGCGGGATTCGCATTCGCATTGACATTGACATTCATGTTCGGATTTGCATTTGCATTTGCCAACCTCGGACAGTTGTTGCGGAAGTGACTATACTCTCCACAATTGAAGCATGAACCCGGTGGGAATCTAGCAGCATTCCCCTGAACTGGAGCTTGATTCTGAACAATCTGATTCTGACCCGAACGACAGACGTTGGCCAGATGCCCAAGCTTACCACACGTTGTGCATTGTCTACAAGCTTGTTGCGCAACATGATGACCGTTGCAGCGAGCACAATGGGGTGCGGTACCAGCATACACTTTCTTCGCAGGTTGTTGAGCTGGTGGGTTCTGAGGGTTCTGAGCAGTTTGTGCAGTTACTGCAAAATTCTGAGCACCCTTTCACTTCCTCGACTTCTTCGATGACTCGCCCTTCTTACCCTTACCCTTTTCCTTGTCTTTAGTAGAATCAGTTGACTTCTTCTTATCACCCTTGCAGGTAAGTTTACGCTTCCTGACTTGCGACTCAGTCAGGGTAGCAGCTAACTCGATCGCTTGGCGAACAGTAGTAGGATTAACACCAGTCACAATGTCTTGTATGGAATCGGGTAACCCATCGATATACCTCTCTATCGCTTTCTCCAACGGGGTAACCATAGTAGGACACAAAAGACTGAGCTCCTCAAATCGATCCGTGTACGCACGGTGTTCTCCCCCATCTTGTTTTAGATCGTCAAACTCTCGTTCCAAAGTTTGAATTTCGTGACGGGGACAAAACTCTCTCATCATGAGAGCTCGAAGCTCTTCCCAGGTTTGTGTCAACGCTACTTCAGCACCCCTATCGCGCATCACTCCGTTCCACCAAGTATGGGCACGCTTCTCGAACACACTTGATGCAAATTCAACCTTACGCCCATTCGGACATTGCACATGTCTGAATGTGTTCTCGATACTTTCGAACCATTGGAGGAGTGTAGTCGCTCCTTGTGTCCCAGAAAACTTTAGCGGCTTAGCAGAGTTGAAACTCTTGAAATTGCATTGTGCATTGTTATTGTTGTTGTACAGCTCGTGGATTTGGGTCACCACGCCTGGAAGCACCGCAGCCATTTGCTGAGTGAGAAGGGCTGCGATTTCTTCAGCAGTAAAAGATTGTGCATCACGTCGAGGAGGCATCGTCTAACAAGAAAATATGAGAGACGAGTGAGGTCAACAATTAGGAAAAACAAGAGAGGTTTTGAAAATATCGACGAAATATAAGGAAGGCGATCATTTGTTCGTTACCTCGAACAAACAAACAACACGCAGTGACTAATCAAACTAATGAATCGAAATAATGTATCGCGAAGACATACTCGCCTATAAGTGAACACTCACCCCAAGAGTTCCCAGGTAAGAGTGACTGGTCCGATTATGTGGATTTGTACGAACACTCTAGCCTTAGACCGAAAACTCAGGGTACAGGCATTCACTCTTCCAGTTTGCACGTGTTCACATTATTTAGACCCAAACTTTGACGAGATTTTGAAAACTCAGAAGGCACTAAGCCAAAAATGAATCAAAATGGGAGGGTTCAAAGCCTAGTAATCAATTATCCTAGAACGGACGATTAATTTTTGAAGTAGATTCGGATTTCGTTTTTAAAATTCTAAACGCAAATCAACTTGCGTTGGGGTCCTAGAAAGTTATAGTCTAGGTCGAAATTTTACTAATAACCTAATTCTCTATAACCATTGGCTCTGATACCAACTCTTCTGTCACACCCCGACCACGTAAAATGACAAATCGTGGCGGAAACGCCGGGGAGTGTTGTAACAGAATTATTGTTTCAAACCATGGATACGAAGAGTTTCATTTCATTAAATATTAAACATTGTTTTAAAGTTAAACAAGCAAATCAAACATAGACTAATATCATTATTAAATCACTAAGGCCTCGTCCGGTCCTAAGTGAGCATGCTTCCTATTCGCAATCAAGACTAAGCAACTTCACCTGAAACATATGCAAAAACAAAGTCAGCAAAGAAATGCTGGCGAGTACATAGGTTTTGCGTGAGTGTCAGATTCATGGCTCGTTTGCATGTCGAAATAACTCGTATAACTTCGTTATTCGACATTAGAAAACCTTGTTTTTGTAAAATATTTGTATTGTAAAATAAATAACCAAGCCAACAGTTTGGTTATAACTTATAA
Organism: Helianthus annuus; assembly: GCF_002127325.2. Taxonomy (NCBI): domain Eukaryota; kingdom Viridiplantae; phylum Streptophyta; class Magnoliopsida; order Asterales; family Asteraceae; genus Helianthus; species Helianthus annuus. The sequence goes on from NC_035449.2 coordinate 69,490,180, forward strand.
ACCTCGATGCCATGAATCTTACTCCAAAACATTTGTTTTTGTACACCAAATCGGAAATCGTTCTCGTAATAAAACTCGTATGGTTTATATAGTTTGTAAACATCGTTGTGTGACATCGTTCAACCCGTACTTGTTATAGATCATCGTTCATTTGTTTAAATCATTCGAATCGTGTCAATTGTTCAAATCGTTCTCGTTTTAATTGTGAAAACTACTTTTGGTCGTCTCGTTAACAACATTCAAACCTTTGTGACTCGTTCATCGTTCCACTTGTTCTCGTATTAACAAACCACCAAAGGGTAAGTTAACAATCATCAGATTCGGTCGTTACCCACCTAACCCACACATAACCATGGGTCCGGTCTGATAACGGGATTTGTCGGATCCTATGGTACCATAACCTAATACTGGTCGGTTTGGCCGAAATTAATGAATGTCACTTGTAATGTAATTACAACCAACAAGCTCGTTCACATTATCGAAATCGTTATTAGTTTAATATAAACCATCTTACTCGTTGTGAAACCATCGTTAAAATATCGAAATCGTTTTGATACATATGAATCACCCCAAAACAATTGAAAACAGTAAAATAGGGGAACTATGTACTCACCTTCGGGTGCGTTTTTAAACGTTAACACAATTCCTCAATTGTTTATCCGCCCTAAATTAAATAAGAATGATTTTTAATAATCAAGAACCACACTTTGGCATGCAATTACTACTTATGTCACTTCTGTTTTAATGTATATGAAACTGGACTGTTTTCGGACATTTAAATAAAATGGTTAACTTATTCTAAAAATTCCCAAATTTTTACAGAACATCTTACACGAACCAAATATTATTGTGTAAAAATATCGGGGTCTAGTTCATTACCATTATTTTATAAAAATTCATTTTCCCCGACTGAAGTCAGATTTGTTACTTTCTGACCGCAGTCTACGGAATAATTCACTAAAAATTAATCGCAAGTCCGATTGACGTAATTCCAGTTGGAGGGTCAGGCGACAACAGTGACCATCTATAGTATAAGTTTCATGATCTAATCCTACACAGAATCCAGGTTATGACTGAAAATAGGACGCACATTTTCAGCAGAAAAATTCAGCTTAAGCTGCTGTTACGGAAAGGCACTTTAAAAATAGTAAACGGGGTCCAAAAATTATGATTCCGGTGTCATTAGAACCGTATTTTATAATAACACATTATAGACTTAAGAAAATAAAGTTTTTGTTAAGTTACGATGCAGTTACAGTCAGTTAAAGGTGGCTGGAAAAGCATATCAGCATGTTGTTTTCAGTCTCATATCATCATAAAGTGCGTTCAATTGATTCCGTTAACATGTTTAGCGATCACAACAATACTTACAGCAGATTATTACTTATTTATATCAGATTTATCAAGCAATATCATATTTCATTCATCATTTTAACACTACTTTAACCATACTCCATCTTTAGTTAGTTACACTTCAAGATTTGTTTATGTTCATTAGGATTTCCATCTTTTGATCTTTAAACATCATTAACCACATAAAAACATGAACAAGATGAAGATCTAAGGAACTTACTACTAGCACAAGGCTAGGGGAGTTCGAGTGTAGAAAAGTGGTGGATAAAAGAAAACGAGAGCGGTCCTTCGACTTCCGAACGCACCAAGCTTCGTTGTGTGTCTCCTTGCACCCTTGTATGGTAATAGAATGGATGGAACAAAGCCGAATGATGGTGGTAGGGTGGTGGTTGATGGCTGCCGATTTGGGGAAGGAGGAGGAGATGGAGTGTAGTGTTGAGTGTGGAATGATGGAGTGATGGAATGGTGGTATTTATAGACCTTCCATATAGCATATTCCTAGCATATTCCTAGCATATTCCTAGCATATTCCTGGCATATTCCTGGCATATTCCTGGCATATTCCTGGCATATTCCTGGCATATTCCTGCCATATTCCTGGGTTTGCTGCGTTGTCTGCGTTTTGCAGTGTAAGCACTGTGTCGCGTAGGAACACACGGTACGCGATTAAACATGAAAAATAACGTTTTTAATTTATTTTTCAACACGAACCTGATTAAAATAAAATTTTAATCATAACAGAATATTTGTGGGATTTAAATATTATTCGGGCGGTCACCGATGTTCGTTTCGCAATTTTGTCGTAATTAGTTCTTTAGTTCAAATAAACATGTTTTCGCCATACCGAATCCTTCGAAACTTATTTCTAAGTTATGCAAGGGATATTTAGGGTATGTTTGGCTTACGTCACAGTTCCGGAGTGTACGTCGCGTTAAACTGATTGCGTTTAAGCACCAGTTTGCGTATAACCTTCCAGAAAATGATTTAAAGCTTGAAATCGGTATCGAATCAAAATGTAAAATTAATAAACACAATTGCACATATAGTAACACCAAAATACACATAATAACACCAAAGCATATTGTTTTATTGATAACGGACAGTGTTTTACATAATACGATGATTACAGATCACAGTTGTCACAGCGGTAGCCCAGGTAAATCTTCAGGAAACACTTGAGGAAAATCGCGTACAACTGGGATATCCTCTATTCTTTTCTCGTTCGTTGATGCATCAGTAACAAGTGCCAAAATGGCAGTATGACCCTTTCGTAAACATTTCTGGGCCTTCAGGAAGGAGATGATGCCAACCACAGCACCACTCTTGTCGCCTTGAACTTCGAGAGGTTCTTTACCAGAACGGGGAATACGAATGATCTTTTCTTTACATAGGATCTCTGCTTGCTGCTTGGATAACCAATCCATGCCAACGACGATGTCAAAACTACCCAGAACTATAGGAATGAGGTCGATGGAGAAAGTCTGACTAGCGAGGATAAGATTACAACCCTGAACTATGTGTGTGGCCTCTAGATTCTTACCATTAGCTAACTCTACGACATGTTTGGTGTTTAAGAGAGTTGGTGCACGTTTTAACATTTGACTGACTTTAAGAGACACATAACTAGTATCCGCACCCGAATCGAACAATACAGTAACGTAAAAGTCGTCAAGAAGAAACTTACCCATAACAACGTTGGGATCATTCCTGGCATCACCCTGCCCCAATACAAATGCACGACCCCTAGCGCCGTTGTTCCCATCATTGTTGTTTCCCCTATTATTGTTGTTCCTATTGCCCTGGTTGTTGTTGTTGTTCTGGTTTTGGTTCAACTGAGGGCAGTGTCTTTTGAAATGACCTTCAGCGCCACAATTAAAACATCCCTTGTTGCCCTGTTGCCGATTCTGCGGTGGTTGCTGCTGCTGCTGATTCTGATTCGCAGGCCGCGGGCTCCTACAGTCCTTGGCCTCATGACCCATCTTGAGGCACCTCTGATAGCGACCCTTGTTGCACTGGCCACTGTGGTGTCTGTTACAATTGTTACACTTTGGGAGGTTCCCTCGATAACCACCCTGCCTGTGACAGCCTGAAGATTGCTGACTAGGGCTCTGATAGTTGTCAGTCTTTCGCTGCTGCACCTGAGACTGAACTGAAGCTGAACCTTTGCTCGAATCCCCATCCCATTTTCTCCTGTTGTCACTGGGGGTAGCAGGAGTAGCAGAAGTGGTAACGGTAGCAGTAGCGCTGACGCGCTTAGGCAGCCTGTCTTGTTCCACTGCCTGATCCGTGAGGCGATGAGCAAGGCGCTGAATATCCTTGATATTGTCAAGATTAACCGATGTCACATGGCTCTGAATTTCTGGTGCCAACCCTTTGAGATACAACTCGATACGTCTGATAGGAGGGTCCACCATAGTTGGACACAGAACGGCCAGCTCGTTTGACCTTTTAGTATAAGCCTCGATCTCCGACCCTGTCATTTTCAAATTGAAGAACTCCACCTCTAACTTGTGGATGTCGTCTCGTGAGCAATACTCTCGCTTAATCGGCTCTTTGAAATCATTCCAAGGAGTGTCGTTAGCAGCTGCCAATCCCAAAAGTTGGACTTGTGCATTCCACCAAGTTAGCACAATCCCTTCTAGAGTACTAGTAGCGTATTTCACCCTGCGAGCCTCAGGGCATTCACACATCTCAAACACCGACTCGAGCTTTTCAAACCAGTGGAGGAGTCCAACCGCTCCTTCAGTGCCACTAAACGTGCTAGGACGACAGTCCATGAAGTTCTTGAAAGTCCAAACAGGTTGCTGAGCGGGTTAACCTAGTGTAAGAATAGGACAAGGTTAAACACAAGAGTTGGTTTAGGAATGTAGGATCTAGAGATCCTAGTATGAGTTACGACTGCAGGGTATACCTCCTGCGTTTGCAGCTGCAAGTGCCGCAGCAACTTGTTCGTTGATAAGAGCCGTCAACTGGGCTTGAGTCATGTTAATACGTCCGGCCATTGATCTTCACATCAAAGGAAACATAAGTGAGAAAGGTTCGCGAATAGTGCGATGACAGAAGAGTGTAAGCACACAAGTGTTCTCAAGCAATAACAAATAGTAGGCAATGTAATCTAAGCATACCACGAGCAAAGTTCTATGTAATTCTAGCATGTAGGCAATAAACATAAACCTTATTACCTAGGATGTTGAGTCTTGCACGTGGAGCGAGGCGTCGTTGTGGATTGTTGAGCACTGTACTGGTTATAGTCTGGTTTTAATAAAAACGTTTTTCCCCTTATTAAAACCAAGTTCTCTATAACCAATGGCTCTGATACCAATCTGTCACACCCCCAAAATCCACCTACGGAGTATCACCGCTTGGGAGCGTGACTGACCAGGATCAAGCCACCAATCATATAGAACAATGTAAATAGTAAAAGTATTTGTATTTAAACCAAACCAATCCATATGAAAGGTGTTCCAAAACATATGTATAATAACAAAGTTTAGCGGAAGCAATTGAGTATAAGCCCAATGTAAATAAAGTATGTAAAGTCATAGTGTATAATCAAAGCATCACGATCCTTGTCCACAATGACCGTGCCTCCCCATGCAAGCTCCATGTATACCTAACGACCTGCAAGGCATGTAACAGAGAGTCAACAACTAGTTGAGCGAGTTCACAGAAAGTAAATGCGTAATAGTAAGTTCGTTTGTAACGTGTGGCTCTACTGGGCCGATAGTATGTCCTATTGGTGGGGGCTTCCCATGTTGCATATACACTAGACTATTTGTAACCATAAGTGTCCTTCTTAACTTGAGAACAGTAGTACGTACAAGGTTTACGTAGGATTTACGTAAGTGTCCTTCACAAACCGAGGACAGGGGTACGCGGGGGTTTACGTAGGTTTTACGTAAGTGCCTGACACAACCGAGGCAGTAGTGAGTATAAGTTCACGTAGGTTTTACGTGAGTGTCCTTCGCAACCTGAGGACAGTGAGGAGTACAAGTATACGTAGGTTTTACGTATGTGTCCTGCACAACCGAGGACGATGGTAGATAGTCTAGTAACAGTGTAAGTACAAATCTATTCAATCTCTTTCCTTCAATCCCATTCCCAAACCCCGGGAATCCCATGCCTTGGTAAGAGTGTGAACTCACCTTGGTTTGCTTGGTATGACAAGTTATGTGCTCACGTTAAATCAATCAAGTCCTAAAGTACGCACGTGTATATGATCAGTTTAAGTTCGTAACAATCTTGCACACAAAGCTATCGTCACATAGTGTGTTTGGCAGTTAAATCATCATGTAACACACAAGCATTTAATCACATGCATGAAATTCATAACGGTCATTAACGGTTTATTCTAACGTAATTATCCAATCGTACCCTTAACAGAGTTGCATACTTTAACAGAGTCAAATAAAGTTAACAGCGTTAATTAGTTAACAAGGTTAAATAAATTTACAGGGTTAATCACTTAACAGACAACAAACCCGGACCATTCACTTGTTCATAAAACTCGGATCAAGGCTCAACATAAAAACTCGGATTGTATCAGCTCTTATAAAACTCGGATCCCCTTTATAATCATACAAAAAGTTCGGACCTAGCACCTCCCCCCACAAACTCGGACAAGGCTCATGCTAGAAAACTCGGACAAGGCCCTCTAACAAAGTCGGACCATGACCTCTCACTCATGAAACTCGGACCAAGGGGTTCCCCATATAAAAAACTTGGACACCCCCTAACTCATTAAAAGTCGGACTCCATGGATTTGTTTAAAAGTCGGACATATATACATATCCTAATAAACTTCGGACTTGCCATATATTAAAAAGGTCGGACATATCTTAATAAACTTCACATACAAAAAGTCGGACCTTGATACTACATAACAAGCAAAAGTCGGACATGTATAGAGCAAGCAAAAGTCGGACCTCTTTATTAAATAAAAGTCGGACAACATCACAAAGTCATAATATTCGGACCCCTTTCAAGCATGCATATAAAGTCGGACCCCCTAATCTTTAAAAAGTCGGATCCCAAGTATTTCATATACAAAGTTCGGACATATCTCATTCCAAAAGAACTCGGACTACATGTAAAGTCAATCATCGGGCCAAACATCAATCATATGAACAATCAACTACAATGCAACAGTTACGCTTTTGTTTTTACGATCAGGAAACCCTAATTCATTCATATGTATTGCAGTAATCTAATCAACAATGAACATCTTCATCATATCAGACATATTAGTGTCATGCTAGTGATTACACAACTAATCATATTCATTTCACAATAATCAGAATCAATAACACAGAACCATTACATGTAGAACTAGGGTTTTACATGAATCACATAATCAAAGATTAACAACAAGAAATCATTGAACAATTACCTTGGATTGATTCTAAATGGATTGAAAGATCAAGATTGATGCAGGAGACTTGTGCCAATGAGAAAGAAGATGATTGTAGAGAGGATTGGAGAATGTGAAAGTACGTGTGTTGATTCTTGTGTGATGATTAGTGGAGGAGATTAGGGTTAAGAGTGATTAAAATTTCACTAACTACTCTACACACCCCTAAGTATCATCTTTTACATAAAATACACCCATCACAATATAATTTACAATTTCATCACCAAGTTCATGTATTTGTCAAATCTTTAACACATAACCATGCACAATCACAATACACTTTATTGAATCAAAACGTATACAGTTTCATAGCAAACTAATTGTGCAAGTAAATAACTAAACAAATAGTGAACGTGCAATAAATGCGAAAGTGGAATCTTGGAAACTCGAGTTGTCACAGGCTAGCTTTGTGTTAAAATTCATTTGATAGGCTGGTAAGTTTCTTGATCGAGTAGACCACTCGATCGGCTAGCATTCACAGAATCGGCTAGCAATTACACTTGGATCGAACAGTCAGCATTATTTTTGATCAAACAGCAGGAAAGATAGTAAACCTCAGTCGGTTGGTGTAACCGATCGAACAGAAACATAATTCTCACTCGATCGGCTAGGAAGTGTCTTCAATCGAGTAGCCCACTCGATCGGCTAGGAAATATTCTGATCGAGTGGCTCGTTCGATCGGCCAGCAATACTTCTCGTTCGATCGGCTGGGAGCATATCTCGTTCGATTGGCTAGCAACAACTCCCGTTCGATCGGCTAGCAGCATATCTCGTTCGATCGGCTAGCACTGTCTTGGTTCAGCCAGTTCACTCGATCGGCTGGTGTATTCGATCGAACAGCAGCATTATTTACCAACCGATCGAACTGCACAAATCACTATCAAATTGTTCAAACTCCCGTACGTACAAGTTAATTGATATTTTTGAACTAATCATTTGTTTACGTGATTGATTCAGGTGATTCAAGGTAATTCAGAAGTTCAAACCATGGCTGAGGAATTCTATAACACGTTTTTCAACGCGTTCACATCCGAATCGTCCGAGATTGCAAATGTTACACCAAAAACCATCACGAAGGCGATCAACGAGAACATCAAGCATGATAACTTTTACGGAACACACTCAAAGCCACCAACTCTCGAAAGTATTGAAGACTATACTTGGTGGAAAGAACGGTTCATCAACTGGGCGAAAGCATATGCTCATGAAAGTTGGTTCTGTCTAGAGTATGGATACGAAAAGCCAAAAGATGACAAAGGTGAAGAACTACCGTTCAAAAGATTCTTCAGAGATGACAAAGCAGAATTTGCCGCCGAACAAAGGATGATTGCATTGATACAGTCAGCAATTAGGAATGATATATTTGCATTGCTTAATCATAGTGGGTCATCCAAATCGGTTTGGGAAGCTTTACGTGTTAAAGCTGAGGGTGGCAAACAGATAAAAAAGAACAAAATCGCTTTACTTAAAAAGGAATTTGATCTTTTTGATGGTTTAAAAGGAGAATCGGTGAGGCAAATGATAGAGAGATTCTGTCACCTAAAAATCGAGCTTGAACGTTTTAAAATTGACAAAACAAGAGAGGAACTTATAGATAAAGTAATTGAAGCGTTACCACGAGTTGATCAGTGGCAAACGTTTGTTTTTATCTTAAAAAATGATGCTTCATACGATGAAATTTCTCTTGATTCTTTGTTTGAAAAGATTGAAAGTCATGACTTGGAGCTACAAAAGCAAAGCAAAATGACTGGTTCTTCACATCAATAGAATGTTGGATTGTACTAGAAAGGCAGTGTACCTTCTGATAAAGGTGTTGGTTCACCAAAGACAGCATTCAGTGGTGAAAAGATGAAGGAACCACAAACAACATCAAGAAGTCATCATACTAGATATCATTCATCCTCACAAACTAGTTCTGAAGATGGAGAGGAGATTTTGTGCAACATTGCTCTTAAACTAGAGAATTCTCCTTCGATGAGCATTAATGCAGCAAAGCAGCAAATGAGCTTTCTTGCATCTATTCTGGAATCATATGAAGGTCTTGTAGCTGGAAAAATCGGTAATTCGGAACTGACAAAAGAAGACTACGACCTGATTGATCCAGAGGAAATGGAGCTTATTGATATTCGTTGGTGTTTGGCAAGCTGCATTTGAAGAGCTCAAAGATACATGGAAATTACTGGGAAACAATCTCTTGGTGGTCCATCAACGAAGCTCGGATTCGACAAGTCAAAAGTGACCTGCTTCAGATGCAAGCAAAAGGGTCATTTCAAAAGAGAGTGTAAGAATGCAGAAGTTGCTGAAGTAAATGAACGTCCTTTCAACGATGACTATTATCGAAAGGCGATCTACCATCGAAGCAGAGAAGAGCCAAAGTTGATTGAAGATAAACCCAAGGATAAATCAAGAGCTTGTTTTGTCATTCACGATGATGAAGGGTTTGACTGGAGCGAAATTTGTCCAGAAGAAGATCGTTTGGAGAATGTTCGAAAAACAGCTCATGGCAGGGCTATTACAGAAAAAAGAAAGTTTGTTTTCGTTGCTGAGATTCAAGATAAAAACAAAGACAAAGACACTGCTGAAATCCATGAAGAAAAAGTTGAGATCAAGGAGAAAACTCGAGAAGAGATCTTGAGTGAGAAGACTTACAGAGAAAGAAATGTGGTCTACAACAGAATGGATGAGATACAGGAAGAGTATGAGAGTGCTGTCAGCAACAGAAGATGGGATAAGAAGAGAGAATGTTACTACAACAGAGAAGGAGAACCGGTTGTTCCAAAGAAAGACATAATTTTTGATGATGTTCTTCTTGTTGTCCCGTTGAGAGCTGAATACTACAGAAGGGTGATGAAAGATGATGCATACGTTAAACAGTATGAAAAAGATATCAGATATGCTATGCTGTCATGTTTGAGAAAAAGAGATGAGGAAAGAATGAAGAAAAATGTTGAAGAGATGGTGGATAATTTGAAGAAGGTTGCTGAAAAGGTTGTTGAAGCAGAAGTTGTAAAAAAAGTTGTTTCTGTAGAACAGCAGATTGAAGAAGAGGTAAAAGAAGAAGAAAAGAAGGATGAGAAGCTAGTGATGTTGGTGAGAGAGTTAGTGTTGAAGAAAAGAAGGATGATGCTGAGATGAAGCAGACAGAAGCTGCTAAAAACACCAAGGTGCCAATCACTGAGGTAAATTCTGATTCTGAAATCTTAAAAACGATTGATCAGTGCAAAAAATGCATGGAACCATGCAGAGCTTGTACTGAAAAAGATGAGCAATTCAGAACAAGAGATCTTGAGTTCACAAAAATTGAAAACATTTTCAAAGAAAAATGCAAAGAAATGCTAGAAAAAGAAAAAGTTTTTAAAGAAAATGATGAAAAACTTTCTGAAAAATGTAAAAAGATAGAAAAACAGAAAATGAAGCTTTGAAAGAAAATGTTTCTAAAATGACAGAAGAGTGTTCTCAAAAAGAAATTGCTTGTCAAGAAATGAAAAAGGAATATGACTCAATGAAATTAGCATATCACATTACAAAAGAGTCATATGAAAAAGTAAAAGACGAAATGAAATATGCTCAATCAAGAATGAATTACTTATGTGAAATAACCAAAGAACTTAAACGAATGTATGCTATAAAACAAGATGTTGTTAACTCCTATATTGAAGATGTTGCTAAGTTAAAGCAACAGATTGTTGATTTAGAACAGGAAAACAACAAGTTAAAAAGTTATCACGTGTCGTCATATGTGCTTGAACGAATTTTCAATATAAAACCGGGTGATGGTGAGTCTGAGCAGAACAAGAAAGGCATTGGCTCAGAGTTTCATCAAGTTCCACCACCGGAAAAGTTTGCATTTTATGATGAAGAAAAGGTCGAGAAAGCTTTCAACATGGTAGATCAATTTCCAGATAACATTGACATAACCTATTCCAAATCTGATGATTCTCATGATTCAGAGGTGGTAGGTAAAGTCGTTGAAAGTGTGTTGAACGAAGAGTCGGTTGATACAGGAAAATCTGAATCACAGGATGAAGATGAAGGAAATCTTCATGATGGATATCTGAAGAACACAAAATCCAAGAAAAATTTGAATGATGATTCAAAGGGATTGGTCTATACCATGATTGGATTGGACAAATTATTCTTAGATGTTGTATTCCCGATTCAAAATGTGATTTCAGAAAAAGTTGATAAAGTTTTCAAAATGGTTGAGATTGAAAAATCTGAAATTCCAAAGTTTGCTGGAAAAGGTCATAAAACTTTTTATAACAAACCTGGTTACAAGAAGAAAAACATGAAGGCTGGGTTGGGTTATAAGAAGAAACAAAATTGGAATAAAAATGAAACTCTGAATATTCAGGGAAAAATGAACTTCGTTCACAGAACAAGTTCAGAAGAAGAGAAAGAACTCAAATTTAGACAACAGTCTAATGAAGAGTTTCATGCTCAGAAAAAACAACAACAACAGGTCAAAGATGTGTCCAAAAGAACATGTTTCAAATGTAATCAAATTGGACATCTTGCACGCAAGTGTCCGAATCTGAAACCTGTTGGTGTTGAGACGTTAAAGAAGTCTGTTTATGTTGAGAAACAGAAATCTGAAGTTGTAACTCAGAAATCAACCAAGTTTGATTTAAAGCAAACTTGGAAGCCGAAAATGTCAAAGGCTGACTCACAACAAACATGGAAACCAGTGACACCCAGACTTAGAACAACACAAAGTTGGAAAACAACTGTTGATGCAACAAAACCAAACCAGTTTTGGAAACCAAAAGTTGTGTTCAGGATCAAAATGTTCAAAAAGAGTCACATTTTTACAAAAGATGGACTCCAAAAGATCAAACATGGAGTGTTAAGAATCAAATTGCTTCAGTAAAAGATGAAAAGGTTGAAGTCAAAATTGACAAGGTCTTTGTACAAAATGACAAAGATTTTCCGAAGTTGAATGATGCATATTGTGTTGAAATGCCTAAGGTTCAACAGACCTGGGCTAAATTGTTCAAGTAATTGAATACTTTGAATGTGCAAGTGCTTCTGAAGAAAACTAAATGTCAATCAAAGGAGAATCGAAGCAGCCTGGCACGAGAGGAAGAGGCTGTTAATCCCTGCGACTGTTAAACAGGGAGTTTGTTTGTTTTCTGTATATAAATAAACAATATTCTTAAAAAACCCTAAAAATTTAAAAATTTAAAAACCAAAAATATGTTTTCATTTTGTCAAAATTTGAAAAATAAAAAATATGTTGTTTTTAAATTTGTCAAAAATACAAAAATTCAAAAATATGTTATTTGAATTTGCCGGAACTCCCAGGTTGGTAATTGAGGAGTAGGAATCGGCATCTTTCTTGAGAAAGGTATTATCAAGGACATTAAGTTGTACTTGATTTAACTTTCGTAGTAGTTGATGAAAGAACAAGGTGATGAATAAACCCCGTGTATGAATTAAACAAAACTTATTTTCCGGAAAAACCATTTTGATTAAAACAAACTTAAGTGTTTTGAAATCATAATGGGAAAATAGTTTGTTATCAGGGGAAGTTCTGATTGAATATGCCGAAACCCTCATGGCGGAACAAACATGATTAATTTCACAAGATTGAAAAACAGTTTTTAAACTGTAAAAGATCAATGTGTTGTAAATCATGGGGGTACATTATATTTTCTGCAAATCAGTGCATGAGAGGCAGAAAATGGATGGCAAGACAAAGCTATCAGTATCAGGTTGTCAAATTTTCTTTAAATGGTTTTGAATTTTAGGGGGAGTAAGATATAGATTTTATCAGAAAATCCAAAAACATTAGAAAATTTGAAAAAGCCAAAAACATGATAAAATTCAAAAAATTGAGTTTTTGTGTAAAAAGAGGAAATGATAGTACATCAGTAGACAGTTACAGTATGCTAAAGAAATGTAATGATTATATAGCGTTAAACAGTCTTACTGATGATATGTCGATAGGTTTTTATACATTTAGTAAACTTTTTCGGGATATAAACCTAAATTCAAACTTGCTTATTTCGTGGGGAATACTACTTGGATATATAGGTAACCCCTGAAATCTCGTTTGAAAGGTCTCGTATTCTGATATACTAGGTCTATATGCTCAATGATGTCTGGGGTATTATTCCGGGACTTCTGCTGAATGGAAGTTCTGACCTAGTCCTTGGATAATACTTTTTGCCAATGCTTGAAACATAGCATAAACCCTCAGTATGCAGATGAAACAATAAAATTGATAGTCGCTGTTGTTGTAACTAAAAGATCCTCTAAAGGGGACATACCATAAAGTCGAAGCTGATATCTCTCTGCGCATACAGAAGTATCGACCTGAGATCCCTCGGCCCTCGCGTTACCTAATTTATGTACAGATATCATTGTAGTATACTCACCTGTAAGACTGAATATTGGGATCTGGATACGGGAGTATATTCAAGAGGTGGGACACATGAATGAGTTTAAGTTCTTAAAACACCTAATTCGTATCCTGAATCAGTTGAAATTTGTATGAAAATTTAAGTGGACAAATATATCGACAATCTAAGTGAATTGTTTAATTCTTAATGTGTAACTAAGCTCAACGGTACTTGTGACTTGTCAAAAACTGATATGATCCTCTGACGCATACTCAAACAAAAATATTGTCTGTAAATATGTTTGTACATATTTCTTTACTGCTTTATTTTTCAGAAAAATACAACAAGATTTTGATTTCTGCTTTATTTTCGACAACCGATGTCAGAATGCTGAGTTTCAAAATCTAAGTAAGCTGATTGTGTTTCTGAAAATAAAACAAGTTCATTAATTTGAAACTTGAATTAAAACAACAAAAATTCAAAAATAGTTTGTGACATCTCCAAGGTCATTAGTTTGGACTTGGATGATTAACTGTGAGGGATTTGGATGCTTATATTGTTAAAATCTGTAATAGAGCCAGTTTTCAATTTTGGATGCTTAAATACTGCCAAATCTATGAAGCTTTTTGATAGGGGGAGAGAGTCAAGATAATCCTGGATATATTCATATTATTATAGTTTTAAAGCCAGGATCTTGATTTAGAAAGTTTAAAAGAACCAGATTACGATTTCTGGACAATTTCAAAACATTGTCACTTATAAACGTATGAGTGTTGCAGATGTTATTCCAGACTACGATCCCGACAGCCGAGTCTGAGGGGGAGTCTGAAGATGAGTTCAACGCTAACGGAAGCGTGTAAGGATCCAGGTATCGTTCATGCAAGAGCTTGTATCCGGAAAGCCAGGTGTCGATCCCAAAGCACGGAAGCTTGACGAAAGGGGGAGCCTGAAGAGACTGTCGAAAGGGGGAGAAACTGAAGCTGAAGACATATCCACCGGGATTCTGTTCGAGCAAGAAGGAGTCTGTATTTGTTGAAAACATGTTAAAGCTTAAAGAAGACTCAAGAGAAAAAGAAAGAAAAGTCACTACGAGCTTGACTACGGATTGACTACGGCAATATCCAAGGGGGAGTCTGTTAGTGCAGTAATGTCTATCGCCTCCGTCAACTCCGTTAGTAACAGAAACCAAAGAATTTAAGTGTTTATGTTGTAATATCTAGTTAGTAAAGGCAAGGTGGCATTATTGTAAATAAGGAAAGATTCCTTATTGCCTTGGCCTGTAAATAGAACCTTTAGGGTTAGAGTTTAGAACTTTTGCCATTTGGAGCTTTGAAGGTTAGAGGTTAGAGAGAGAAGCTAGAGAGAGAAAGTAGAGAGAGAAAGGCAAAAGGTGATTCGTGTTGCTTGTACATTTTCATACGTTTCTCGTGTGTTTCGGTCGTTCACGTTCACGGATTCCGCACGTCGAACGTGTCATACGCAATCGTTTCGGAGTCAAACTGGTCCTAACAAGCAAGAAGGTGTAGAAGAAAGAAACGATGATGAAATCCAGCTAATTTCTGTAGAAAACCTCCTCCTAAGCTCTGATACCACTTGTAGGATCGTAATCTGACCCGAACGAGTCGTTCAGAGGCGTTCTCCTATGTTTCAGGTGCGGAATAACAAGAAACTTAGGTAGAAATAGCTTGCTCTTCACTTTAATCTCCTGTTTTATTGATTTATCAACGTTTACATCTCAATCGTCACACCGGCAGCACCTCGGTATGGAAATCGTCAAAGTTCTACATGTTTCGCTTATATGACAACTATATATAGGTGTGAGGATTCCGCTTATACATACATGTCCACACCAGCGGAACCACTTGTGCACATATAAGCGGAACCATCATGTCTATTCAAGTGAAACCTATATACCATGTCCTTATAAGCGAAACCTGTTCACTCAACATGTATACTCTCCTATTTTCTCGTATATTGAGCCCTAATCTATACAATACAATGTTTGACTTGATCCAAGACGAAATCAACAGATGTAGTACACCAACAACCCTTCTCTTCAAAATCAAAATCAAAGACATCGAAACTTGGAACCTTCAGAGCATCCAAGAGAGACATTATGGTACCTACATTTTCAAAAAAGAAAAAACAACTCAGTTAAACAAGAAAAAAGGCCGAAGGGGAGGTAAAGGGCCGGTACTTACGATCAAGCTTTCTACGAATAACCGGCCAATCCCTATCCCCTTGGCTCCACCGAAAACAGACCCGACCTAATAAAAGAAAATGCTCATGAAGGGGACGGATTGGGGATTTGTGCTCAATCAGAGCACGAGCCAATTCTTGGTCGAAGACGAAGTCTTCGCCCAGATCGAAAGACATTGTTTGGTCCTTAAACCGCCACCTCATATCCTCCGGAAGGCAACGATCATCTAACCAGAAAAAGTTATCTTTCCAATTCTTCAGGCTGGATCGTTCATCAGAGGGGGGGGGAGGTATGCCCTTCCGGTGGGCAAACGTATACCAATCCCCGGCGGTAATAAATTCATAGAAGTACCGGAAGACATTCAAGTCCGGTCAGCGGTTTTGGGCCCTACATGATATTTCGAAGTGACTCACACGACTCAGGCCGAACGGGTTCACTTGACTAATATGAACTCGAAAAAACTGGAGTACCCTTATCAGAAATTTTGAAAACGGAACCCGATAGTTTGCAAAATTACAAACACGGGTATAAAGGGGAAACTTCCCTTGACGGAAGGGGTGAATAGTTTCGTCCTTTGAAGGAACAACCGGATTCAAATCCAAAGGAATGTTATACTCACGAATAAACTTATTCAACTGGCGCTGAGTAAGCACACTCACACTCTCCGATAGATTGTCCTTACCAGGGGCCATACTATAAAAATGGAAAAAGACGCACCTTGAAGAAGAAGAGATTAAAGAGGGTAACAATGGAGAAGAAGAAGGCGAGAGGAGAAAAGAGTAAAAATAAAATGGTAAAAGCTGACTTTATAGGGGTTTTAAGTCGGTTAAGGGACGGTCAAATCGAACCGTCACCTCAACAGGCACTCACGAGTTCCAACACAGGGATTCACAACCGTCACGGGTGGGTGACTGACGGTCAAGTCACTAAAGTCACCCACACCACATCAACACCATTCAGATCATGCCACGACATTCAACTCGGACCACTCTGGCGATGACACGTCACTCGAACAAAATAACTCATGCTAACATTTTGTTAAGTCCCTTACGAAACTTAACAAACTGGGGGACTTGAAGATACATATCCGAGTCCGGACGTGATCCTTTGGGACGAACCGGACTCCACTGGAACGAACACCTCGCATATGTTCGTTCCCTCACCACACCGAAGAAGGACCTCCATTCGAAGTGCGTCTGGACGAATGACGTAATCTCAGTTGACCATTATAAATACCCCATCAAGTACAAGGCCAAGTAGGATTTTCTGAACCTCCGTCCCTATTTCCTCTCTCTACTTTCTCTCTCCACCAATACTTATCCTCACGCTGGAGGGTGGTCGCAGAGGGGCCCTCCCATCTCTGCGACGAGCCTAACGGTTTTCTGTTTTGCAGGACCATTTTCCCAAGTTCTCTCACAAGATCCAAACCCTCGATCACAGGCTCCGGCCTAAATCCGATTCTTTGGTTCTTCAAAGTGAAACACAGAGTTATTAACATACTAATAACTTCAGAACTTACATCCTGAAACAAATTATTCCCCAGCGAAAATTTGAGACCCTAATTTATTATACCTTTCATGATTCGAGTAAGTCAATTACATTCGTGAACTACCAGATCGAATTACACCTTTAAACAAATTATTCCACAGATGAAACTTGAAACTCTAACTTAATCTACTTATTGATCAAGTAACTCAAATCCATCATAATTACATCTGCAAACAAGTTATTTCATAAACGAAATCTAAACCCTAATTTGATAATAATATAATCCTTTTGCATAAAATTAGGGTTCAAAGTAAACAAAAACAATACGGTTAAACGTAACTTGATGGTGAACAGAGATAACTTATCACTGTGGTGTACTTGAGGCGGCCGTAAGTAGGGATGAGAGAATCTTTCCACCGTGAGTCTGGTGCCGATTAGGGTATCGGACTATCGGAATCCGATTTGTCATTGGTGCTTCTGATGAGAGCATATATATGAAATTGAAACGAAAAGTTGGAGATTACGTGATTATTGACGACACTGGAAACAAAACTTTAAATGGAAGAATGAATAATGGTGATGAAAAAAAAACTGAAAGGATTTGCAGCGTTATATGAAAGGGTGAAACGAAAGGGTGTGTCGTATCTGTTGGTGCATGAAATGTCTGTTGACTACGTTTATATTGAGTCTTAGGTCTAAATAGGTTGTACGGAGTTGAAAATCAGATATCAGGGTTTTAGAATGTTAATTTCGCTCATAATGACATATGTGTCATTAAAAGTGAAATCAGTTCATAGGTATTTCGCTCCAGTGAACATAGTTTGTGGGGTTTCGCTTATTAGGTTAGTAAGGGATTTCGCTCATAGTTACATGGGGGTTTCGCTCATAGGTCATGCTGTTAGAGCGAAATCAGCCATACTATATAAACCCATGTGTGATCTTCATTTGTAACCATTGGAGCGAAATCAGGTCATGTGCTAGGTGTCGAAACTCTGTCAAAATCTATTCAGAAAGCATTAATAGAGAAGGGAATTGAAAGGAAAAGCTGTTGTTACTTTGTCTACACTGATTCCGCCTTTGTACGCAAAGATGAACTGCCTTAACTGACTTTTTCGGGTCATAGAACGGTCCAACAAGTGGTATCAGAGCTCAGGACGAGGAGTTCATACTACTACAGCTTGATTCTACCAGATTCTCTTACTTCTACTCACTTCTTCTCATATTTTTTTGATTTGAACTGGTTCCTACGGTTGAAATGGACTGAATTTCGAGTATAATGTGTAAAACATAGAAATAACAAACCCTAGAAAGAATCAGGTTAAAATTCAGACTAAAAATGGTAAAAATTAACTAAAAACCTGATTTCGCTTTTACGGACATCGAAGGGTAATTGCTTGATTTCGCTCTTAAGGACTTAAATTTTCTGATTTCGCTCTTAGACATTGTCTGATTTCGCTCGTAGGGACATAATTTGTTGATTTCGCTTATGTAACATAGCTGATTTCGCTCGTAGGGACATAATTTGTTGATTTCGCTTATGTGACATAGCTGATTTCGCTCGTAGGGACATACTGCTGATTTCGTTTATCTATCAAAAACTGGTTTCGCTCGAGTGTACATCTTGATTTCGCTCAAAATTGCTGATTTCGCTCGAAATTGCTGATTTCGCTCGAAATCACTGTTTTTCAAAATTTCGAAAATTTTTCTAAGTGTTTGCTGATCTTTCAGGTACATTCAAGATGGATGACATTTTCTTGAACCCGTTTAGCGACATGTACGCATTTGCTGGAAATTCGGGAGATGATACATCTACAAGCAACAACAATAAGAACCCGCAAAATGCGAAGAAGAAATTATCGGATGCTTTGGAGGTTGAAAGTGCTTTCGGAACTTACAACAAACAACCGAAGTTGATGGCTATTGAGGATAGAGTCGTTTGTTGCTGAGCAGAAACGTATTGGGCTGTTGTTTCAATCTGTTCGTGAAGATATAATCTCTCTGATCGAATACTCTAGTGCAAAAGATCTCTGGACAAAGTTAGAAAAGAAATGTTTAGGAAGTACTGAAATCGTGAAAAACAAAAAGAAACTTCTTAGGAAAAAAATTGATTTGTTTGGGTGTTTAAAGAATGAATCAGTTTCAAAAATGATCGAGAGGTTTGGGCACCTGAAGCTGGAACTAGCTAGACATGGAATTAAGTATCCTGAAGATGAGCTAGTAGACAAATTGTTCGATTCGTTGCCAGATGAGATGGATTAGCAATATTATGCGATGATGCTGAAAAATACTATCAAGGCACCAGAAGTGTTAACTGTAGATTTGCTGATTGAGAAACTCGAGAGTCACGAGTTGGAATTGAAGAAGACACACAAAGTCAATCACTCATCGTACCAGCAGAACTTGGATTTGTATTATCCAAAGAGCATGATGCCAAAGAACAATTCTCCCAAAACTGCGTTTTCTGCTGAGAATGTCTCCACAACGAACAAAGAAAGTAAAAGCAGTGAATATCACAGTGGTTATCACAGTGGATTGTCATCAAATTCAAACCAGTCTGAGGCAAAGAACTTGTTTCACTGCAACATCGCTGTAGACATGAAGAATGCTCAGAATTTCAGCGAGGAGTCGGCTAAGCAGCATATGGTTTTCCTAGCATCGGTCTTAGAATCTTATGAAAGTCTTGTGGCTGGGAAGATTGGCAACACAAACCTAACAAAAGAGGACTATGATCAAATAGATCCTGAAGAAATGGAACTAATAGACATAAGGTGGTGCATGGCCAGTGCTGTTCGTCGAGCACAGCGTTTCATGGAATAACCGGCAGGAAGTCAATTGGTGGACCTTCTACCAAGTTGGGGTTTGACAAGTCCAAGGTGACATGCTTCAAGTGTAAGCAGAAAGGTCACTTCAAGCGTGAGTGCAGAAACGCGTATGCTTATGAGTCTGAAAACCCGTTCAGGGAAGATTACTACAAGAAGGTGATATATCATCAAAACAAATCGGAGCCGCCAAGAATGAAGCAGATCGAAGAGAACAAAGAGAAATCTAGAGCTCTTGCGGTGATTTATGATGATGAGGGTTATGACTGGAGTGAACTGCTACCAGAGGAAGATGCGGTTGGATACGCGTTCATGGCATAGAATGAACCTATTCCGTGGAAAGACAACAGAACTGAAGAACAGAAGTATAATTACAGAAGGTTGTTGGCCACAAATAGAATGATCAAAATATCTGGTATCTTTTCGGAGGCTTAAAGAGCAAATAGATGGGATCCAGACAGAGAGTGTTATCTTGACCCATATGGAAGCATTGCTATTGATCACAACACTCTTGATTTAGAGGCCATAATCAAAGAGTTAAAAGATGATGATGATTATTGACAGAATAAATGGTGGGGAACTGGAGACGAGAAAGAGAAAGAAGAGAAAGAGAAGAAGGAGAAAGAAGAGAAAGAGAAGTCAAAGAAGGTTGATACTGGGATTATTGACACTACTCAGGAGTTGACTGCTGAAAATCTCGGAAAGATGGCTGACAAGGTGCTGGCAGCTAAGGCGATTAAGGTAGATTCTAAATCCGTCTCTGAGTCTAAAAGCCAGGTCAGTTCAAACACGTCAACGACTGATTCAGGTAAGAAAGTTAATGGGGATGTTGATTGCAAAAATTGCATCAAAGAATGCAAATTTTGTAATACGGTCACGTATCTCAACGGTAAGAAGGTTGAAGATCTGACAAGATGGTTAACTAACAAGATGGTGACAAGATGGTTAAAGCTTCAACTAAACGGATAAAAGAGTTAACTAACAAAATTGAGAATCAAATTCTTGATCGTGACAAGATGGTTAAAGCTTCAACTAAACGGATAAAAGAGTTAACTAACAAAATTGAAAAAGATAAAACTGATCATGAAAGAATTAGACAAGAAAATTGTAACGCTCTGCGTTTTTCATAGCTTTCCATATTTAGAAACCACTGTGAGTAATCCCATTTTTAGAAATTGTGTATCCTTGTATTCATTGTTTCGTTATAATCGTCGAAAAAGCGTTATCTTTAATTTAATTCGTTCGTAAGTATGGTTATCAATCTATCCTATTTTATTAATTAAATTAATTAATATTACTATTTAAAAAGTTCATTTTTATTATAACATAGTTAGTCTCGTTAGATATTAGAGCTAGTAAATTAACCTGGTTAGTTTTGTTATTAAACTGGTTTTCTTTTCTAACATAATTTAACCTAGTTAACTAAACCCTTCAAAGTTAAGGGGCCTTATTGTCTTTGTTTCAAAAAAAAAAGGGATAAATAAAACCCTAAAAATTCCATTTTTGTTATGTCACCAGCCGTTGTCTTAACCCTCAATCACCTTCTTCAAAATAGAGCTCCATCTTCAACATCACAACCATGAACAGACATCCCCTATCTCCCTTCCTCTCGATCTCTCTAAGCAGCGGCAGCAGGAGCCGAGCTCCAGCAACTCCACCTACCGACGCCACCCAACCCTTCCCCCTCTGCCCTCCCTCGTTCTCTCCGACGAAGACCACCAGCGAACCGACGGCCGGTGACTCTCCGGCGTCCCCCTTTTCTTCACCGACCTCACACAAGCACCCCTGTCCCTCGCTTACCTCTCTCTCGCTTCAGCAAGGACATGCGGCGGCGGCAACAGTTGGGCCGATTCGGTTCTGTCCGGGGTTCTTCGATTCAGGTCTTGGCTCCGAATGTTCCGATTCAGGTACATGTTATAATTACTCAGTTAATTCGCAGTTCAAAGCTAGTTCGATTCACTTCTCTTTGGATGTGTTTCGATCGGGAGTATTGTTCGGGTCTCGGTTCAAGATCGGGACTGTATTTTGGTTCGGGTTCAGTTAGCCGGTCGTGGTTCGGTCAACCCAGTCAACTCAGCGGGTTGACTGGTCAACACGGGTCTAAGGCAGTCAGCGATTTCGGTTCACTTCAGTTTTGGTGTTCGGGATCGTTTCGGGTTCAGTCGACACAAGTCCATAGCAGTCAACTCGGTCAACGAAAGTCAACCGGTCAACTGCTGGTCAACTGTCGAACCTAGACCTGGTATAAATCTTAAACGATGCATCTTTATTATTATTAATTTTATATATGTAGTTACGGTGTTAATAGCGAAACGTTAGCTACTTGAACTTGTACGTTAAGCGTGACTTTGTAACTTGTATACATTTCGTTATATAATCCGTACCAATATATTGTTTCGCTCATTGTTGATTGGATTTTGACAAATATATCGACAACTTGTGTTGTCGAGATCGTCCGAAAACAGAGGAAACTCTGCCTGTTTTTCGTAAGATCCCGTAAAACGAAACGTGTTTATTTTATTAGACGAAGCCCATCGGATTCAATTAAATTTTTATAACAATAATTATAAACGTAAATTTATTTATTTATTCTCCTTCTTTTTGATAATATTTCTATAATTATCCTAATGGGTTAATTTGGAACCAACACAAAAACTATGTATACTCTACTTCAACATATATATATCTAGCAACAAGTAATACTTAGATTTCACTTCCTATCCTCCGTCATAATTCCTTTTACTCATGCACCATCGTTTGCCCTTATAGGGTTACCTTGGTGTTCCATCATCCTAACCTCACACTCGTCGACACTTGGATAATCGGAAGACTTAGCAATATTGTGAGTATACTCGTATTTCCCCCTTTTTACTCTTACCACTTTTGGGGTGTAACATGTTTACTTATCAAAAACTTACACATGAATATTTTGTTTAAACACATGAACATTCCTATAACATGCTTGTATACGTGATGGCTTGATACTTTAAACTTGGGTGATTCTTATGTGTTGAACTTATCATTAACTTCGTACGAGCCTAACCGTGACATATGTAGCGCTATAGGATTGACGACCCGCCCGTAGACTTGAGGTTATGTCATGAGCATGTTGCGTCTCTTTTGGTTTGATATGTTAGACACATGCCATATTTAAATGTTTATCTTGAATCACATGCTTGCTATGAGGAATTGTTCAAAACTTATCTTTTGCTATGTATGTATCGAACTTGTATACTCGCCTTTGCTTTTGCATTGACTTTATTTTAACATGTTACAGGTGGATGTTGACGATGCATGGAATCTAGTAGGATGCTTAGATACACACCTAAAAAGAATTGTATTCATATTGTGTTATTTTATTATTCATGTTGTATTTTGTTTCAAAACCTTGTAATTGATTCTTTAGAAATGGAATGAAATGATTATTTAAATACTTGTCACAATTATTAGCGTTATGATGTCTCGAGCAATCTTCACACTTCGTCTCATCCCGATGTTTCCGCCATTGGTTGGGTTGTGACAGATTGGTATCAGAGCCATAACTATAGGGAATTAGGAAAAGTAGGAATGCTTTAACCTAGTCTATAGTTTTAGAGATTTATTCTTACGTCTTGCTCGAAACTATTTGCATGCTACTCTATTTGCTTTTATTTATTCGCTTTGACGTTTTGAACATATATGTCGCTCGTGTGTTAATACTTGACATGCTATTCTTATGTGACAATACTTGTCTTATTATGTGTCGATACTTGATCTATTGACCTATTCTTTGTGTGTTATTCTCGACATGCCTTTTATGTGCTTATACTTGTTCGATATTTCCTTTAACATACGCCTTTTTCCAAGGCATTTTACTCGATTTTGTTAAACACGAAAACACTCGTATTACACAAACGAGACGAGTTTACCAAAATAGGCGTGAAACCCACAATTTGGTAAACGACTCTCATCCCGCCTGATTCTACTTTCGCATGAAATTCATCATTTAGTTAGGAGTGAAATCCACATCTTAATGGAAATTTCAAATTTAAATTCTAGTGGACGCTCGTCAACGTGTCAAAATTTAATTGACCCGATGAGTGCCAACTATACTTAGGTTACGAAGTCGTCAAGTTAGGGGTGAAACCTACACCTTGTTGACTAGTCCCACTCTTTGATTTTTATAAATTCCGCCAAGTCTCGAATTATCGATTGAATTGGAACATGTAATAACCGGAAGGGTAAATACTGTTAACCGATGTGTCGGCGAGAGTATTTCACCTATTAGGCCAAAGCATGCTCTCAAATTCTAAAGACTTTTCGACCACTTTGGTTAGTCAAAGTTCCGTTTTGGAACCATCCCAAATTTCAATCAAACATGTGTTCTACTATTTATCTTATACGATGCAATTTTTCAAATTCAATTTAACATTCGATATTTTCTTCTCACACACAACATATTAAATTTTTTTCATACATTTATACATATGCATGATTTCATATAATTTAAATTCATTTTTCCTTGTAACGACAAGTGGAGAAATATCATCGAGATAGGAGTGATTTCCTTACCTTGACGATTAACTCCGCTTCTTTTCTCATCTTACAACGACCTCACCAATGGATTAGGGATGATTCCCTTACCTAGGTGATCGTTACCAACGCTTTCTTTTAATAGGCTATATTATGTAAACACGATCATGTTTATACCTAAATCATTTATCATGTATTTCAAAATGTTTCATTTATTTAAACGTACCTCTTATTCTATAATATATTTTCACATCACTCGCATACACAAAAAAATTTTAAATGTTACCATAAACGCGTGTTCCTCGATTTTCAAAAATTCACGAAATACTACTTGTCAGCCTAGTCGGTTTAATAAATCCGATGCCTACAAATTCACCAATCAACGTAAACATTAAAACACGCTCCTCTCACACCATTAAACTAGAGATTGTTATTTGAGAATCAAATCAACTTTTTCGCACACACCGATAAAATATTACCAATATTATTCAATCATTTACTAAAATTCCTTTTTTAAACCAATGAAACATTTTTCAACAATCACTAAGTTCATGTGCCAAATTCCTTTTTCTAAGGACCAACTTTTCCACAAGAAGTTGTAAGTTTCAAAATTTTCTAACACAAAGTTACTTAAAACGATGCAAACTTATTAATCTCTAGAACTTTTCAAAACCTCACTCGATACGTCAATTAACTTCAAAACACGTGGGCAAGGAAACTTCATAAGGACCGACAAATTTTCAAGTTATGTAATCTCTTTTAAAACCGTAGTAGCATTTCCATTCTTTTCACAAAGCACGTTTCACGTAACCAATAGCTGTTTTATATTCCCTTACATTCACAAACTAGATTCTGCATTTCATGACAACTCAATCTATTTAACTTCACGTTTTATGCAAACAACTACACATGCATACCATTTTACACGTTTTAGTCAATATCTCACAACAATCTCACGCGTGTCACTCGTTCACTTTTTCTTTCATACTCAAAACTTTTGATCTTTTACGCATATAAACTCGTGTATTTCGATTTATACTATAAACAAAATCACTATTTTCTACATCCATGCTTATACATTTTACGCCTTCACTTATGTTCACACTTACACATTTATGTTATACTCACGATTCAAAATTCGTACGTTTTACGTTAATACATACACTCACAATTATACATTTACGTTGTACTTACATTCATGTTTATACTACATTCATATTCATGATTTAGGCATTTTATGTTTTCATTTACGCTTGTACAACTTCGTTACACTTATATTCATACGTTCTATGATTATACTTATCCACATACTACTTACACAGTTTATGTTTATGCTCATACATACATGCATATTCATACTTAAACTCATGATTCATACATTCGTACCAGTACGCGAGCGTAATCCGAGTGATTTGCTTACGTGGGTCCCATACATACTTAAGCATGGACTTGCTTACATACTACATTCTTATACATACATGTTCTTACTTTTTCACATTTATGAATACCCTGATCCATACACAATAGTACAAGCTATGCGGATCCTGCGACGATCAACATAATCGCGGGTGCACACGGGATTATGGTGATAGGCATATGAGAACCATAGAGTGTACTACTGTGCATGGTAAGACACGGGACTTAACATGACACCGAATACGAAACAGACTTAATATGGTCAAAACATGGTGGATACGCCGCTGGTACTTCCTATATATAAGTGTTGTCACCATGTTGGCAAACTTTCGTAAAACGTGCCATGAGAAATTCAGTGTTTTGCAGACCTCTTGGACCTAATACAAACTCTAAACAACTCACAGACGCATTATATCCGATTATCCACGACGAGACTTCATTCTTAACATGTTACTTTTGCCTATTTGATACTTATGCTATTCTTATACTCATAATCATTTTTAGATCGATCGTTCACCCTCATATCTCCGTTATTCTCCGCTGCTCTTCATGCAAGCCTAAATTTTAATTGATCCTCTTCTGTTTGCCAAAACCCTATCAAGTCTTCCTTCTGAATAAATTTCGGGACGAAATTTCCTAAAGGAGGGGAGACTGTAATGCTCTGCGTTTTTCATAGCTTTCCATATTTAGAAACCACTGTGAGTAATCCCATTTTTAGAAATTGTGTATCCTTGTATTCATTGTTTCGTTATAATCGTCGAAAAAGCGTTATCTTTAATTTAATTCGTTCATAAGTATGGTTATCAATCTATCCTATTTTATTAATTAAATTAATTAATATTACTATTTAAAAAGTTCATTTTTATTATAACATAGTTAGTCTCGTTAGATATTAGAGCTAGTAAAATAACCTGGTTAGTTTTGTTGTTAAACTGGTTTTCTTTTCTAACATAATTTAACCTAGTTAACTAAACCCTTCAAAGTTAAGGGGCCTTATTGTCTTTGTTTCAAAAAAAAAAGGGATAAATAAAACCCTAAAAATCCCATTTTTGTTATTTCACCAGCCGTTGTCTTAACCCTCAATCACCTTCTTCAAAATAGAGCTCCATCTTCAACACCACAACCATGAACAGACATCCCCTATCTCCCTTCCTCTCGATCTCTCTAAGCAGCGGCAGCAGGAGCCGAGCTCCAGCAACTCCACCTACCGACGCCACCCAACCCTTCCCCCTCTGCCCTCCCTCATTCTCTCCGACGAAGACCATCAGCGAACCGACGGCCGGTGACTCTCCGGCGTCCCCCTTTTCTTCACCGACCTCACACAAGCACCCCTGTCCCTCGCTTACCTCTCTCTCGCTTCAGCAACGACATGCGGCGGCGGCAACAGTTGGGCCGATTCGGTTCTGTCCGGGGTTCTTCGATTCAGGTCTTGGCTCCGGATGTTCCGATTCAGGTACATGTTATAATTACTCAGTTAATTCGCAGTTTAAAGCTAGTTCGATTCACTTCTGTTTGGATGTGTTTCGATCGGGAGTATTGTTCGGGTCTCGGTTCAAGATCGGGACTGTATTTTGGTTCGGGTTCAGTTAGCCGGTCGTGGTTCGGTCAACCCAGTCAACTCAGCGGGTTGACTGGTCAACACGGGTCTAAGGCAGTCAGCGATTTCGGTTCACTTCAGTTTTGGTGTTCGGGACCGTTTCGGGTTCAGTCGACACAAGTCCACAGCAGTCAACTCGGTCAACGAAAGTCAACCGGTCAACTGCTGGTCAACTGTCGAACCTAGACCTGGTATAAATCTTAAACGACGCATCTTTATTATTATTAATTTTATATATGTAGTTACGGTGTTAATAGCGAAACGTTAGCAACTTGAACTTGTACGTTAAGCGTGACTTTGTAACTTGTATACATTTCGTTATATAATCCGTACCAATATATTGTTTCGCTCATTGTTGATTGGATTTTGACAAATATATCGACAACTTGTGTTATCAGGATCGTCCGAAAACAGAGGAAACTCCGCCCGTTTTTCGTAAGATCCCGTAAAACGAAACGTGTTTATTTTATTAGACGAAGCCCATCGGATTCAATTAAATTTTTATAACAATAATTATAAACGTAAATTTATTTATTTATTCTCCTTCTTTTTGATAATATTTCTATAATTATCCTAATGGGTTAATCTGGAACCAACACATAAACTATGTATACTCTACTTGAACATATATATATCTAGCAACAAGTAATACTTTAGATTTCACTTCCTATCCTCCGTCATAATTCCTTTTACTCATGCACCATCGTTTGCCCTTATAGGGTTACCTTGGTGTTCCATCATCCTAACCTCACACTCGTCGACACTTGGATAATCGGAAGACTTAGCAATATTGTGAGTATACTCGTATTTCCCCCTTTTTACTCTTACCACTTTTGGGGTGTAACATGTTTACTTATCAAAAACTTACACATGAACATTTTGTTTAAACACATGAACATTCCTATAACATGCTTGTATACGTGATGGCTTGATACTTTAAACTTGGGTGATTCTTATGTGTTGAACTTATCATTAACTTCGTACGAGCCTAACCATGACATATGTAGCGCTATAGGATTGACGACCCGCCCGTAGACTTGAGGTTATGTCATGAGCGTGTTGCGTCTCTTTTGGTTTGATATGTTAGACACATGCCATATTTAAATGTTTATCTTGAATCACATGCTTGCTATGAGGAATTGTTCAAAACTTATCTTTTGCTATGTATGTATCAAACTTGTATACTCGCCTTTGCTTTTGCATTGACTTTATTTTAACATGTTACAGGTGGATGTTGACGATGCATGGAATCTAGTAGGATGCTTAGATACACACCTAAAAAGAATTGTATTCATATTGTGTTATTTTATTATTCATGTTGTATTTTGTTTCAAAACCTTGTAATTGATTCTTTAGAAATGGAATGAAATGATTATTTAAATACTTGTCACAATTATTAACGTTATGATGTCTCGAGCAATCTTCACACTTCGTCTCATCCCGATGTTTCCGCCATTGGTTGGGGTGTGACAAAAATGAAAAGTTAGTTCATGAAAACCGTCAAATCACTGAAAAATTTGAGAAGCTTAAATCCACAATGAAAGATAGTGATGATCGAAACGGTAAAACTTATAAAGAAAATGTTCAACTAAAAGCCGTGCTTAGGGTAAAAGAAGAATCAATCAACCAACAACTGGATGAAATCGCTAAATTGAAACAAAAATTTCAAGAGGCTGAAATTGAAAATGAGCGAATCCAGTTGAAGCTTAACAGTTACAACTCCGCAAGCTTTATTTTGCAACACATTGTTCCAAAACCCATCGGGAAAAACAAAGCTGGCGAAGATGTTTATTCTGATGGAACTGGGGCGGGTTTTCATAGAGTTCCACCACCGATTCTGGAAAATTACACGAAAAAGCAATCTGGGTTGGTTGAAATTGAGGAAGAGAATGAAGTCAAACTTCCGGAGAACATTGATGTTACTTTTACATCATCTGATGATAGTGTTCAGACAGAGATTGTTAAGAGCACAGCTGAAAGTGTGTTGTTGTCTGATTCAGCTGAAGATCATGGATGTTTCTTGGATAAATACGTTCCGAAACAAAAGTCCAAAAACAACTTAAATGATGAACCTACTCTTGTCATGTACAAGATGTCGGGATCTGATAAGTTGTATTCGGATTCAGAGTTTCCAATTGAGAATGTGAATGTGAAAAAATAAACAAATGTTTTCAAGTTGGTCAAAGTTGAATTGTCAGAAGTGAACAGTTTATATCAAACAAAGAGACAAATGAATTTTGAAAAAGATAAATCATACTACAAGAAACCTGTTATTCCACCACGTTTTTATAACAACAATCGAAACAATTGGTCGGGTGGTTATCAGGGTGGTAAGAATTATCAGAGAAGAAATGTTCAAAACAAAAGGTTTGTTGAAAAGAAAAAGTTTGTGAACAGTTCGAGTTCACTTGCTGATGAAGAGAAAGAATTTTTTTCAAAATCGAATGAAGAGTTCTTTGAGAAGAGAGCTTCACAGGCTCAGTCTGAAGGCACAAGTCGAGTGGTTGATACTCGAACATGTTTCAGATGTAATCAAGTTGGTCACATTGCACGAAAGTGTACCAACGTGAAGCCTAAGACTGAAACTGTGAAGATTCAAAAGAAGAAAGTTGACGAGAAGGGTAAAGCACCAATGGTTGGTGAGAAAAAGAGTGTGAAAAATGACAACAACAAAGTGAAAAATGAACCCGTAAAGAAAGTGGTAACTAGAAATGACAAATTTTACAAACGGGTAGCATTATCTCAACAAGTTTGGAAACCTAAAACTGAGAAAAAGATTTCACCTTCTGAGGATTCAATTCAGATTGATTATGATGCAAATTTTCCACCTCTGATGGCTGAAAACTTTAAAATTCCAATTGCGAGAGTTAAAAGTGTCAAGGTTACACCCAAGACTGATGAGGCTTGGGTAGACACCATGTTTGACTAAACAGTTTGAATTGCCGGAGCTTCCTTGATCGCGAAGCATGAATCGGCATCCTTATTGAAGTGTTTAAATCATGTTGTGATATGTGCAGGATCTTCCGAGATTAGTCTCACGCTGGATTATGGACAGTGGAACATCTCGACATATGACATGGAAGACTGCATTGTTGTATGATGTGAAGAATATCAATGGAGGTTATGTTGGTTTTGCGGGTAATCAAGGAGGAAGGATTATTGGTGAAGGAACGTTATCCAACGGGATTGTGACGTTTGAAAGAGTTAACTACATTGCTGAGTTGGAGAACAATCTGTTGAGTATCTCGCAGATCTGTGACAGGATGTATACCACTCACTTCACTGATAGAGAATGTTTGATCTTGAAACCAGGATTTGTTATCCCTGAGGAATGGATTATCATGAGGGCACCAAGAGTTAATGATCTGTACGTGTTGGGTATGAGCGTAGCTACTACAACCACGGGTCAAGCTCATTGTTTCGTGTCCAGAGCAACTGAAAAGGAATCGAGATTGTGGCACTGGAAGATGGGACATATACATCTTAGAAAAATGAATCACTTGGTGCACAATGATTTACTTCTTGGAGTTCATGTCAAAGGTTTTCATCTGGAAGGGGAGTGCATTAGCTGTGTTAAAGGCAAGCAGAAGAAAAAGTCACACCCTACAAAGCAAGTTAATTCAGTCTCAAGACCCCTGGAGAGACTTCACATGGATTTGTTTGGTCCGGTGAATGTCATGAGTATTACGGGAGATAAATATTGTCTTGTGGTTACTGATGATTATTCCAGATTTTCGTGGGTTTCTTGAAGACGAAAGACGAAACGTTTGACAGTTTGATGGCGTTGTTCAAGAAGATTGAAAATCTGTACCAAAGGCGTAAAAAAAAAGAATTCGAAGTGATAATGGTACTGAATTCAAGAACAGCAAAATGGAAGAATTTTGTGATGAAAGAGGTATTTTGCATGAGTTTAGTGCTCTGTACACTCCGCAGCAGAATGGAGTAGCAGAACGTAAAAACCGGACACTAATCGAGACGGCCAGAACGATGCTCGCAGATTCAAAGTTACCAATTAATTTTTGGGCTGAAGCAGTTTCCGCCGCATGCTATACGCTCAACAGAGTTCTCACTGTCAAAAAGTTCAACAAAACATGCTTTGAGTTAATCAATAACCGCAAACCGAATTTGAAGTATCTTGAACCGTTCGGGTCACCCTGTACTGTTCTAGAGCCTTATGGAAAGTTTGGTCCGAAGTGCATTGAGGGTATATTTGTTGGTTATTCAAGTCCTTCGCGACGTGTCTTCGTTCCAAGTGAGAAGCGGATTATTGAAGCTGCAAATGTTGAATGTCAAGGTTATACTATGCCGCCACAAAATCCAGGAGATTCATGGCGTTACCATTATGACAAGTTGTGGGATTCGTTTGATATGAGAGAAGAAGAAGAAGATTTCTTTGATGAATTGGATATTTTGCGTGAATACGAGTCACAGTAAAGGTTCCCAGCTGAGTATTCGAGGCGACCACGGGAAACTTCAAATGATGATGAAGCAGGTCCAAGTAATGCTGGTGAACACGATGATGTCCAACAGAATGAAGTTTCTCAAGATAATCAGTCGGATCAGAATGATAATCAAGAAGCTGAAAACATGCCGATCTTTGATCTTGGAGATTCAGATTCTGAGGGGGAGCAGATTCAGGATTTAAGTCAAATAAACCAAATGAGTGAACAAGGTGCAAATCAAAACGTTACTAATCTGGAAGGCAATGTGGATGTTCAAAGCGAAGTAATGCCGCGAACTCTTTCATATCATCCAGAGGAGTTGATCATAGGAGAATTGCAAGCAGGCGTTCGTACGAGACGTCAAATTGACCAGGGCCTTACATGTTTTTATTCTACAGTAGCACCTTAACAAACTGAATTTTCACTAGGTTGTTTTATCTCGCAGATCGAACCGAGAACTTACAAAGAGGCGCTTACTGAAGACTCTTGGGTCATTGCGATGCAAGAAGAGTTAAGTCAGTTTGAAAAGTTGGGAGTGTGGAAGCTAGTGGATTTGCCGGATGGTCATAGGAAATCAATACAAAATGGGTATTTAAGTGTAAGAGAGACGACAGAGGAGTTGTTGTAAGGAACAAAGCTCGACTCGTTGTTCAGGGCTTTAGTCAACAGGAGGGGATTGATTTTACAGAAGTCTATGCTCCTGTGGCACGACTAGAGGCAATCAGAATTTTCCTTGCATTTGGGTCTTGGAAGAACTTCAAAGTATATCAGTTAGATGTTAAATCGGCGTTTCTTTATGGGAAGGTTAAAGAGGAGGTTTATGTCGGCCAGCCGCCGGGCTTCACCGACCCAATCCACACAAACAAGGTCTACTTGCTGGACAAAGCGCTGTATGGTTTACTCCAGGCCCTGAGAGCTTGGTACGAGACTTTGTCTCAACACCTACTAGCCAACAGTTTCATACATGGAAAAGTGGATGCCACTCTCTTCACTAAAGAGGTCGACGGTCATCTTCTGATAGTTCAGATTTATGTAGATGATATAATCTTTGGGTCGACAAATGAGAATCTATGCAAAGATTTTGAATCAGTGATGAAGCAAAAATTCGAAATGTCATCAATGGGGGAGAAGAAATTCTTTCTGGGTCTACAAGTTGAACAACTACCTGAGGGAATTTTTATTCACCAGACGAAGTACGTTCGTGATATTCTAGACAAATTTGGGATGTCAAGTTCTACTCCAGCTGCTACCCCACTTGCAACAAATCATGGGATTCACCCAGATCTCACCGGAGACAGGGCTGATGAAATGTTCTACCGTTGCATGATAGGTTCTTTGATGTACCTAACTGCTTCATGTCCTGATATCATGTACCCAACGTGCCTCGCAGCAAGATATCAATCTAACCCGAGAGCTTCGCATATGATTATTGTGAAGAGGATATTATGCTACCTGAAAGGAACTCCTTTATTGGGGTTGTGGTATTCTAGGAAAGGCGACTTTACGCTCGAAGGGTATTCCGATTCGGATTTCGAATGCTGCAAAGTCAATTCAAAATCAACAACTGCAGGATGCCAGTTCTTTGGACCTAGATTGGTTATCTGGCAGTGTAAGAAACAAACGTCTGTGGCGCTATCTACATGTGAAGCGGAGTACGTATCTGCTAGAAGTTGCTGCTCTCAGATCTTGTGGATACAGCAACAGATGCGCGACTACGGTTTGCAGTTTCTTAACACACCTCTTTTTGTTGATAATGAGGCCGCAATAAATATAACAAAGAATCCAGTACATCACGCTAAAACTAAACATATAGAAATTCGTCATCACTTTATTCGCGACTGTTTCGAGAAAAAGTTGATACGAATTGAGAAAATCCACACTGACGAACAGAAAGCTGATTTACATACCAAAGCTTTTGATAATAATCGGTTTAAATATTTGTTAAAACTGAATGGTATGAAGCTTCTTTCGGTGTTGGATGGCATAATTGGCGTTGATGAGAGTACTGTTGCGGATGAAGATGAGAAACAATCTGCAATGGTTTGTCGATTTTTTACTTGTTTTGGTATTTAGGGGGAGTAGATGTAAATAGTATATTTTCAGAAAATACAAAAACAGTAAAAAATGCAAAAATACAAAAACATGATAAAATTTCAAAATCCAAAAACAATAGAAAACTGAAAAAGAACTTGTGTAAAAAGGGAAAATGATAGTACATCGGCTAGACAATTATAGTATGCTAAAGAATTGTAAAGTTTAAATGAGTTAAACAATCTCACTGATGATGTGTCGATAGGTTTTCGCACATTTAGTAGATTTATTTGGGATATAAACCTAAAATTTCAAACTTGCGTAATTTGTGGGGAACACTACTTGGATAT
Organism: Helianthus annuus; assembly: GCF_002127325.2. NCBI lineage: Eukaryota > Viridiplantae > Streptophyta > Magnoliopsida > Asterales > Asteraceae > Helianthus > Helianthus annuus. Next base: position 69,524,142 of record NC_035449.2, read on the forward strand.
ATAGGTAACCCCTGAAATCTCGTTTGAAAGGTCTCGTATTCTGAGATACTAGGTCTTTATACTCAGTGATATCTGGGGTATTATTCCGGGACTTCTGCTGAATGGAAGTTCTGACCTAGTCCCCGAATAATATTTTCTGCAAATGCTTGAAACATAGCATCGCCCTCAATAAGCTGATGAAACAATAAAATTGATAGTCGCTGATGATGTAATTAAAAGATCCTCTAAAGGGGACACACCAAAAAGTCGAAGCCGTCATCTATCTGCGTATACGGAAGTATCGACCTGAGCTCTCACGGCCCTCGCATTTAACCCCTTACAGATATCATCTGTGGTATACTCACCTGTAAGACTGAATATTTGGGATTCTGGATACGGGAGTATAATCAAGAGGTGGGACACATGAATGAGCTAAGTTCATAAGACATCTAAATCGTATCCTGAGTAAATTGAAATTTGTGTGGGAATTTAAGATGGATCAGTATATCGACAATCGACGTGAATTGTTTAAGTCTGAGTATGAAATGAAGCTTAACGGTACTTGTAGTTTGTCTGAAAAGCTGATATGATTCCCTGACACACTCACCAAAAATAAGTTTGTAAATAGTTTAATTTCTTTAATTTCTGCAATTTAAGTTTCTGTATTTCATTTCTTAGTTTAGAACACTTTATTAAAATCCAAAAAGATTTTTCATTTCTGCTTTATTTTTGACAAACCAAAGTGGAGAGTTAATCGTTGGATTCTCGAAGATTGAAGCAGATGCAGGAAAAGTTCTGACCTGAAGAATGAGGAGAGCTTATCTTATTGGAGTTTGAGATGTTATTTACAAGTTTAAACAAGTTCATTAATTTGATGCTTGTTACATTTTTCAGAAAATGTTTGAAAATGTTTTACAAAATCAGTCTGTATCATCAAAAGATCAACCAAGGTCATTAAATTGGACTTGGTAGATTAATTGAGTAATCAAGGTCATTAACTTGGACCTGAATACTTGAGTGGATTTCTAGAACTGATAGATTGTATGTTTTTTTGTGAAAAGATAAGTTTGTAATAATTGATGTTTGATACACAGGTTTTAGACTTCATTATTCCCACGGAAGCTAATTGTCAAAGCTTGTACCAGATCAAGACCTCAAATTCTAGCATATTGAGAGGGGGAGTCTGTGAAAGGGGGAGTCTGGATCAACAAGTCAAAGGGGAGTCTGAAGATGGAACTAGGAAGTGATTCTGAACCTATGAAGATAGAGTTGATGAAATGAGAAGACAAAGTTGGAGAAAAGACCAAGACTGAAGACTTGGAGCCGAAGACTTCGTCAACATCCAAGGGGGAGTCTGTTGGTGCATGAAATGTCTGTTGACTACGTTTATATTGAGTCTTAGGTCTAAATAGGTTGTACGGAGTCGAAAATCAGATATTAGGGTTTTAGAATGTTAATTTCTGTGTCATTAAAAGCGAAATCAATTCATAGGTATTTCGCTCCAGTGAACATAGTTTGTGGGGTTTCGCTTATTAGGTTAGTAAGGGATTTCGCTCATAGTTACATGGGGGTTTCGCTCATAGGTCATGTTGTTGGAGCGAAATCAGCCATACTATATAAACCCATGTGTGATCTTCATTTATAACCATTGGAGCGAAATCAGGTCATGTGCTAGGTGTCGAAACTCTGTCAAAATCTATTCAGAAAGCATTAATAGAGAAGGAAATTGAAAGGAAAAGCTGTTGTTACTTTGTCTACACTGATTCCGCCTTTGTATGCAAAGACGAACTGCCTTAACTGACTTTTTCGGGTCATAGAACGGTCCAACGGTATCATGTTACGGTTTCTTTTGAACGCAACCTTTAGTTGCTTTTTGTATTAGATAGATAATTTGCAGATCTATAGTGATGGCCGTAGCTAGAAATTCTAGATGGCTATGAGAAAGATTAACTGTTGTTCGTATGGAGACACCTTAATTCTTAATAAAAGTAAAAAAAAAAAAAATATAATGTTTTATACTTCAATGCATTTTAACTATATTTTCACTTTGTCAGTAAGTAATTTATGTAATATGTTACTTTTGTATTTATATTATTTATATATTTTGTGATAGTGTAGATTAAATTTTCTGACCCGCGAAGTTCGCGGGTGATAACCTAGTTTATTTATAATTGAGATAATTTATTTATTGCCTATAACAAATAACAAAATTTAATATAAAAATTAAACAATCTTCAAAGTATTATAAAAGGAAAAATCCTAATAAACACTTTGAAGAAACATAAAAATAGATTAGATTATGTAAACATTTTTAGTTAAAAAGATTAAGTATAATAACTTAAATGTAACCATATAAGATTCTTAAATTTTGAATTATACTTTCTTTATTTTTGAATCTTACTTACTTTTTTTACAAAAACCAAAATAACCGAAAAACCAAATCGAACCGGTGTAAAAACTGAAAAAAAAAACAAAACCAAACGGTTTTGAGAAAACCAAAAACCGACATTTCGGTTTCGTTTTTGATTTTACGAACCGAACGGTGCACACCCCTACTTCGAATAGAAAACAATTTTCTTGGATTTAAAAAACCATTCAATGCAGGTGAAAAAAATCAAAGCTGGAGTAGAATAAATGGAGAGATGCAGGCGACATCCTTCTCATGGATCGAATGCAGAGGAAAAAATCAAACCTGGAGTGGAATAAATTGTTAAAATTTGAAGTTAGTTAGGAAAGAACGCTTTTATGTTTTAATTATATGTAATTTTGATGAGGAATTTTCAGATGATTGGCTAGTTTCTTACTAATCATTTGAATATGTTTTTGATGTAAAATTTGGTGTGGAATAAAAGTATTGTTTGCCATTCAAAAATTAAAAAAAAAATCATTTGGTGTGGAATAAAAGTATTGTTTGCCGTTAAAAAAATAAAAAAACCATTCGATGCACGTGCATTGACCGTTTTCTTGTAGTCCCCGTTTTAGGCCGGAGGGTATGGAGGCGCCACCTCCGCCAGATCAACATCAATGGCGCCTAAGGGCGCCACCACCCCATACCACCGAATTTAAGAGGCGGCGAATTTTCGATTCTTGAAGTTTCCAATCTTTAATTATCATCTGCTCTTTCACAATCTATCAAATCACAATTCTTTTTTTTTTTTTTTTTTGAATAGCCAACAAAACTCTTTATTAATTAGCAAATCGCTACACCAAACATACATACATGAAAGTTTCCAAAAGGTGCACCAAGGAAAACAAAAAACAAAGTTGGTAACAGAAACATCACAGCCAAGAAGCTGCACTTCTCCAAACAGAACCAAAGCTGAAAAAACAAAACCAGAAACTCCTCAACCTAATCCTTCGAACCTTCTCCAATTTTCCCAGATTATTGCTGGATCTTTAGAGCGATTTCTCACCCATAAGAAACTCATGGCCTTTACTTCCTCCATGAGCGTCAAAATCTCCGAAAACGTGTCGTTAAAAATTAATTTATTCCTGGCAGCCCACACACTCCAAAATGTAAACTTGGGCGACGGCTTGGAAGCACTTTTTCTTATATGCAGATAATGGCAAGTAATTATGAAGGCCAAGAATGTCCCTTATGCTAAAAACATAAAACATGGGGATTTTTACCCACTGTGCAATAAGGGACCAAATTGTTTGGGTGAATTGACACGAAACAAAAAGGTGTTCGCTTATTTTCGCATAATCTCCACAAAAGGCACAACTAACCGAGCTTACGCCTATATTCCTGGATGCTAGAGCCATACGGGTTGGGAGTCGTTCCTTTACCGCTCGCCAAGCAACGATTCCAACTTATTTTGGAATCCATTTACTCCACGTAAAAAATCGTTCTATTGTAAACTTTTAAAAACGACTTGACGCTCCCAACCGAAAAAACCCCCGACGGGTCAAAACCCCGTATAACTGCCTCTGTGGTATCTGACAACGTCACTAAAGCTAGCAAGGCTGCCATAGAATCGAGTTCTGCTGACTCCACCCCGTGTGATATGGGCATAGCCCAATCCCAACTGAAATGGGTCACACCATTTACCCAGCGAATGCGGTTCGAAACATTGCATATTTTCTGTTTTTCTAACCTGAACAGAGTAGGAAAACGGCACTGCAGGGGAGTGTTTTCGACCCACAAGTCGAGCCAAAACATGGTGTTTCTCCCATTGCCCACCTTGTTCCGAATTCTAATATTTTTCTCCGGCGTTACCAAAGCCCTCGTCTTGTACCCCAACCCAAATCAGTAATCTCAACTACAACCCCTTGATTAGATTTAATCTCCCATAGTTGTTCGATTATGGTTTTGCAGAATCTTCTTCAAACCAAAAAATATGACATTTCTTTCTACCATTTATTCACCTAAAAAATAACTAATGGAATATATTTGTAAATATAGATAGGATCTTGTCAATAACTTTGTATTTATCTATTCCCTAAATTATGGGATTGCATCTTGTATATATATGATCATTATCAATGAAAGAGAACTCAATGGAGCCATAACATTCTTCTTAGTATCAAGAGCCTAACCCTAATTTTTCGCCCCCCTCCTACCTCTCTCTCTCTCGCCGTTTTTTTTCTGCCTTCGACCGGCCTTCCTCCATCTTCGGTCGGCCATGTCTTCCTCACCTATACACACTGCGGTCACCGTTAAAAAATCAAGAACTTCATCCCAGTAATTCTTGATCGTCAAATCGAACACTACAACACGTGGGCTGAGTTATTTGTCCTCCACTGCAAAGCTTATGATGTTTTTGATCACTTGCAGCCTCGTGTCACCGCCACCTCTTCTTCCACAGGAACGGACAAAGAAAAGGAGGAAGAACCGGCCCCCAAACATACCTATCTTGAGTCATGGGAATGTATTGATTCCATTGTTTTACAATGGATTTACGGTACCATCTCTCAGGACCTCATGCACACCATCATGATCACCAACACCACCGCGCATGACGCATGTTCTCGTCTCAAAAACTTGTTCCTCGACAATGAAGCAACTCGCACCATCACAATTCAAAACAAATTTTTCAACACTCGCCTTGACCAATTCCCCAGCATGGCTGAATATTTTCAGCACATGAAACTACTTCATGATCAACTTACTAGCCTTGGTTCCACCGTCTCGGAAAAACAACTTGTTCTGCAGATTCTTACCGGGTTAACTGATCCATACGAGAGCATCTCTCTTATTCTTCAAAAAACTCAACCCCTCCCAGATTTTTATGATACCCGATCGCGCCTTTGTCAGGTTGAAGAACGCAAAAACGCTCAAGCCAAGTTATCCGCGCAAACGGCCGGAACCGCTCTTCACACTACAACCGAGCACAACCACCGCCCACCCGCCGATACCCGCAACCATACCTCATCGTGGACGCGGCCGAGGCCGTGGTCGCGGTCGACGGTCTTACGGACGGGGCCGATATCCCCAGCCCAACTACTACCCGCCACCATATTGGAAGCCTCCTCCCTGGGCCAACAATGCACCTCAACAGCCCCCATCTTCTTGCGCCCAGTGGACACCACCTCCTTGCCCATATCCTTCAAATCCATCCCCTTCCCAATCGGCCCAACCCCACATCAACCCAAGGCATATTAGGCCCGAGGCCCACTACTCAACAATCGGCACAGACATACGCCACCGGCTATGCTCCAATGGATATTGCTCAGGCTTTGTACAACTTGGCTCTCCAACACAATGATTCATCCTGGACTATGGACACAGGTGCGTCAGGTACAATGTCTCCTCAATCTGATAAGTTTACATCTATTTTTAATTCTGGCATATTCGTAACATTATTGTTGGCAATGGCAAAACCATTCCGGTTCTCGAACAAGGCAACATAACCCCACCCCCGCCATTCCCATCTTTTAAACTAAATAATGTTTTATACGCTCCTAACCTAGTTAAAAACCTTATATCTATACGTCGTTTTACAACTGATAACCAATTATCTGTTGAATTTGACCCATATGGTTTTACTGTGAAGGACCTACAGACCAAGAAACCTATCCTACGGTGCAATAGTTTGGGGGATCTCTACACTCTCAGCCCATCCAACATCACTAATCTCACCACCGCTTCCACTTTTGCAGCTATCTCTCAAGACATATGGCATCAAAGGCTCGGCCATCCAGGCCCAGCTATTTTACAAAATGTAAAAACCTCTCATTCAATTTCTTGTGGTTCTTTAAATAATAAAGTTTGCAATGCTTGTATTTTTGGGAAACATACTAGACTTCCTTTTGTTGCTTCTAATACACGTACTTTTATGCCATTTGATCTTGTTCATAGTGACGTTTGGACATCTCCCATACTTTCTAATGGGGGACATTGTTATTATGTCTTATTCTTGGATGATTACACCAATTTTTTATGGACCTACCCTATATCTCACAAATATGATGTCTTTGCTATGTTCACTAAATTTAATACCTTTATTCAAACCCAATTTGGCACCAAAATAAAACAATTCCAATGTGACAACGAACGTGAATATGCCAACAATCAATTTCATAATTTTTGCATCATGCATGGCATGCACTTTCGTTTCTCTTGCCCTCACATCTTGTCCCAAAACGGTAAAGCCGAACGGAAAATTCGTACCATAAACAACCTTATGCATTCCGTCATGGCCCACTCCTCGACCCCGAACATCTATTGGGACCATGCCCTCGAAACCGCAACCTACCTCCTAAATATCATCCCAACCAAAATACATAATTTTCAAACACCCACCCAACGATTATATCGTTGCCTGCCCTCATACGACCACCTCCGTGTCTTCGGATGCATTTGCTACCCATTTATTCCTCACACGACCATTCATAAAGTAGCCTACCATTCCTACCCATGTGTGTTTCTCGGTTATCCATCGAACCACCGAGGGTATAAATGTTTTGACCTCAAGTCCCTAACTATTACCATAAATCGCCATGTCCTCTTTGATGAAACAATCTTTCCTTTTTCCAAATCCCACAAACACACAGCCCAAACCTACCAATTCTTAGATGATCCCCTACATCCCTATCTTCGGCTACCACCTCACCCGATCCTACCTACTGACCCACAACCCAACCCAACTCTCCACTGCCTAACTCCCCACAGCCCAACTGGCCTCCTCCTTTGGCCCAAAACCCAACCAGCCCGAACCCACCTCCCCACCGTCAACACCTTCCACCGCCCCCCACAGCCCCTTCGGCCCACACCCATCCTCGGCCCACTCCAACCTTTCGCCCAACTCCCATCCCACACCAAGCCCCATTACCGAACCCACATTCTCCTCACCCACCTCCCACACAAGCCCTACTAATTCAAACCCCAGCCCAATTCTGAACCCTCCCCCTTCCACCGACGCGTACAATACACACTCGTGCGATGTCCGGTATCTCCAAGCCGAAACAAATTTTCAATCTTTCAGCCACATCCATCGTCCTTATCCCGGCAACCCCAAAGATGCCTTGTCTAACCTGGAATGGTATAATGCTATGCAAAACGACACAGGGATTATCCCGATCATGTTTGTCGTCTAAAGAAGTCGCTCTATGGTCTTAAACAATCTCCAAGGGCGTGGTACCAACGCTTTACGGATTTTGTTAGCTCTATGGGATTCTTACAAAGTCGTTGCGATAATTCTCTGTTTACATATCATCACGGGGGTGACATAGCATACTTGCTGATTCATGTCGATGATATTATTCTCACCACTTCTTCTGATTCCCTTCGATTGAAACTCATGGGTAGCCTCGCGGCTGAATTTGCAATGAAAGATCTTGGACCTCTCAGCTATTTTTTTGGGTTATACCGTTTCTCGCAATGGGCACAAACTGTTTCTCTCACACCAATCTTATGCTCTTGACATTGTCAATCGTGCGGGTATGTCTACTTGCAACCCCGTCGCAACTCCGGTGGACACGAAACCGAAACTTGGTGCAACCTCTAGTGTTCCTTTTGATAACCCCACTTTATACCGGAGTCTTGTTGGTGTGCTCCAGTACCTCACATTCACCAAGTCTGACATCAGTTATGCAGAGTACCTCACATTCACCAGGCCTGACATCAGTTATGCAGTTCAACAAATCTGCATTCATATGCAAAACCCTAGCTCCGATCATTGGAATGCATTGAAGCGTATTATTCGTTATATTCGCAGCACAGCTACTTATGGTCTCACTCTCTCTCCATGTTTTGATATCTCTCTACGGGCCTATACAGATGCAGATTGGGCTGGGTGTCCTGATACTCGTCGCTCCACATCAGGATATTGTGTTTACATGGGCCAAAATCTTTTATCCTGGTCCTCCAAGTGACAGTCGACCATTTCTCGCTGCCAAAGCAGAATACCGTGTGGTTGCCAATGTTGTTGCTGAAATTTGCTGGATCCGCAACCTTCTTCTCGAGTTGCGACAGCCCGTATCGACGGCTACATTAGTTTATTGCGACAATATTAGTGCCATCTACCTATCTAGTAATCCAATTCAACATCAACGCACTAAACACATCGAGATTGACATTCATTTCGTGCGTGAACATGTTCAACGTGGCACGATACGGATTCTTCATACCCCTATTAGCTTTCAGATTGCTGACATCTTTACCAAAGGCCTACCTTGGGTGTTATTTGATGATTTCCGCTCCAGGCTCAACATTCGCTGTAACACCCTGTGTTTCGAAAGTCAAAGTCAAGATTGAAGTCAAAGGGAGACAAGATTGCTAATTACGATCTGTCACTCCTTGCTCAATTCCTGTTTTGATTTCTTTGACTTGTAGATAGTCTATTTTATGCCTTACGTTAGTTGTATTATGTGGAGTACTTATTAATAATTGAGGTTTATTCGATATTTATCGCTTATTTCATCGCTTTATCGCTGTCGCAATCGCAATCGCAATCGCAACTCGAATTACGCGTTCTGGATGTTGTTATACGTGTGTGTGTGCCTTATATGTTACTTGTGCATGTTTGTTTATGTTATGTTGTGGTGATTAATCAAAACGCAATCGAAACTCAATCGCAATCGAATTGCAAACGCTAAACGAATACGAAATAAGGATGATTGTATGTTGATACAGTAGTTAGGATTGAAATTAATTTGACTAGGAAACTCTATCGCATTGCAACGCTCGCATTCGCAATCGAAACGGCAAAAATCATCGCACCGAACACTCGAACCAAAGTGGCTAATCGACCAAGTGACCAACCGATCGACTAGCCGTTCGATCGAGCTGCCGCTCAATCGGCCAGCCGTTCAATCAGGCTGCCACTTAATCGACCAGCCCTTTCCACTTTGGGAAACCCTATAAATACCTCACTTGTTACTACTTTTGGTAAGTGACATCTCTCTGCTCGAACCAACCACATTCAAGCTTCTTTTCTCCGATTTCTCTCAAATCTTGTAAGTTTTCAACCTAATCTTTGTACTTTCTTGATCTACACGCACTCCTACACCTTTCTATCTTTTGAATCTTAACTTTTAACCGTGAAATCACTAGATTTGAGGTGTTCTAGGATGATGTCATCATGGTGTTCTTGAAAACTTCATGTTTTGACTTCAATCTACCAAGAGCAACTTAGATCTAAACGATTTCCACACAAATAAACAAAGATCTTTCATAGATCTAAACATATTCACGGTGAAAAGGACTGAAAGATGATTTTCCAACTTTCTTTCAACTCTTTTACACTCAATACACTCAAAACCGATAGAATCGGAGCTTGTACCAACTTTCTACTCGTTCTTGTGGTTGTGTTGGTTCAAGATCTGGATTCAATCCACGAGACTACCGATTTCGGATTAAACATGGAACACCGTCTTGAACAGTTAACCGGTCGGATTTGGGTGATTCCTGTCCGATCAGGAGTACCAAGTATTGGCGAGGTTTCTGTTGCTTAACACGTTATCAAACTTTGAGGGATGAACATTGAACGAAGTGCTACCCGATCAGATTACCACCCGATCGGACTACCACTTGACCATGTAATATTCAGACTTCAATACTTAAACAATTTTCAAACATGTTCAATATCAACGGACTGCCACCCGATCGAACTACCGTTCGATCGAGTGATAAACTTCTGTGAACTTGTTCTCACTAAAGTGTCCAACTGATCGGGTTGTCGCCCGATCGAACGTCCGCCCGATCGATCGACCTGAAAGGTAGTGAGACTTCTATGTTTTCAAATGCGACAACAAAAACTTCAAAAGACAAACCATCATACACAAACATATCCTTCCAAGGGGAAGAAACAATCCACTCGAAAGGTCATCCGATCGGATGACCATCCGAGCAGATTGTCACCCGAACGACCGGCTGCCCAAACTGACTGCCATCTGATCGGACTGCTGTTCGACCCACTGTCACTTGTTTCGTTTTGCATGTCGCTTACCGTTATGCTATCAATATGTTCATGTCGCAACCCCGATCCCTAATCCATGGGAACGGGCGGTCGCGAGCCAGTTTCGGTGGTATCGCGTGTTTGTCTAATTTGGCAGCGGAATTTTCATCAGGACCGTAGTTAGGAAATATTGGATCAGAGTAAAAATACCACATTTTCATAATATTAAACACATGGGATAAAACCCAAGTTTGCAGTACACGTATTTTCATAGGAATAAATCCTATTTTATTCAATAAAAACATCTATTTTATTTTAGGTAACTTTATTGCCACTTTTCCAAGCCTTCAGTGCTGTCCAGCTGGCTTCTATTTGGCTTTCACAATTTGTTACCTGAAACGCGTTTAAAAACATTTTGTCAGTGGGAAATACTGGTAAGTGAATCCCAGTTTAATCAAGATTTAATAAAAACCATTGTACAGTATTGAGGGCGATCTCGCAATTATATTTGTTTCCAAGTCATATCAATTATCGCCCGTGGTACTGTCAGACTCGACTTGTGCAAATGTTACCCCTCCAGTAACAAATTTTGTATACAAAACCCCAACATACCGACGATAATTTTATCCTTACAAATACTCAATGATTGTTTAATATGTAATTAATTATTAAGTGAGGTTTTGTAAAAACAGTTAACAAAAAGGAGATTACTCATAAAAAGGTTTATACAAAAAGAAGGATTACTCACATTGCTGTCTTAGATTATTTTTTAGGGTTTCCTGAGAATTATCTATAAGTTACACAAAAGCACACGTGTTAGTAAAATAACCCACTTTAACATTAGTAATACCCTCCCCGAGACGGCATTCCAACGACTACGTCGGGCAGAACCACGACAACCATTACGGAACCCTAGATCAATCGGGCAGCGTATCTAATACGTATCCACGGGTTATAATACTTACAGCGGAGCAGAACTTCGCTATTTAGGGGGGTATTATACCCGATTATAATGCCTACTGTGAGAGAATTACATTTAGAAAGAAAGTTTTGAACGAGTTTTGCTGAAACCCGATGCGTGCTATATATAGTGCCACATCTCAACTTTTACGCGGCCCGCGTAAATGTTAACAAGGGGCTACGTGGCCCGCGTCAAACCTGGTCAACCGCGTAGCTGATACGGGTCAACGACTAGACCTGCCACGATGATGACATGTGTCATCACCGGGCTGCGCCACACCTTTGATCTCTAGCGGCCCACGTAAGACCCTTAAAAGGTTTACGCGGCCCGCGACAAACCCAAAATATAAAATTTTAATTATTTTTAATACTATTTAAGGTATTCGGGGCCCGTTTTCATGTATGGGGTGTATTTTGGGACATATTGGGATATTTTAAAATATATTAGTGTGTCTGAAAAATTATGAGGGTGTCGGTTTTCTTTAGTGTTGTTATATCCTCCCTACCTTGTTTTAGAGCTCGTCCTCGAGATCTACTGGAACAAGTGTGGATATTTCCTTTGCATTTCTGATTCAAGCTCCCATGTGTAATCAGGTCCTCTATTGGAGTCCCACTTCACTTTGACCAGAACTAATCTTTTATGCTTGAGGTTCTTAACTTTCCTGTCTTCAATCTGTAGAGGCCTTTCTACAAACTTGAGTTGTTCATTTACTTCTATATCCTTAAGAGGTACCATTAGCGATTCATCAGCTAAACACTTTTTGAGATTAGATACATGAAATACATCATGTATTCCTGCCATTTCTTCTGGCAGTTGTAGATGATAGGCTACAGGTCCTATTCTTCTGATAATCTTAAGGTCCAACGTACCTGGGACTTAACTTTCCCCTTTTGATGAATCTTACCACTCCTTTCCAAGTAGAGACTTTCAACAATACTTTGTCTCCTACTTGAAATTCCAATGGTTTGCATCGGTTATCAGCATAGCTTTTCTGTCGATCACGTGCTGCTTTCAGTCATTCCTTGACTTGAATGATCTTGTCGGATGTCTCTTGCACTATCTCAGGTCCAGATAGTTGCTTTTCCCCAATTTCTGCCCAACAGACTCGGGTTCGGCACTTTCGTCCATACAGTGCTTCGAATGGTGCAGCGTTGATACTTGTGTGATAACTATTATTATAAGAAAATTCTATTAAAGGTAAGTGATCGTCCTAATTACCTCCGAAATCAATTACACAAGCTCTAAGCATATCTTCCATTATCTGAATTGTCCTTTCGCTTTGTCCGTCCGTTTGAGGATGATAAGTTGTGCTTAGATTCAACTTGGTTCCATTGCTTTTTGGAAACTTGACCAAAAATGAGAGGTAAAACGACTATCCCTATCCGAAACAATAGATAAAGGTATTCCATGTAATGAAACAATTTCATTTACATATAATTTAGCTAACTGTTCCATGCTGAAAGTTTCCTTCATTGGTAGGAAGGAAATGAGCTGACTTGGTTAGTCTATCTACAATCACCCAGATTGTATCATTACCTTTCCTTGTTTTGGGTAATTTGGTAACAAAATCCATTGTTATCAATTCCCATTTCCACATTGGCATTTCTAGTTGTTGCAATAGACATGAAGGTTTCTGGTGTCCAGCTTTAACTTGTGAACAGGTTAAACATTTAGAAACATAGGCTGCTATGTCCTTTTTCATTCCTATCCACTAGAAATTATTTCTTAAATCCTGGTACATCTTATCACTTCCAGGATGCATTGTATATTTAGACTTATTGGCTTCTTCTAATATACGATGACGTAGGTTTCCAAATTTAGGTATCCATATTCTCTTTTCATGGAATCTCCAAATTCCATCTGTTTCTTGTTCTAATTCCTTAATTATACCTTTTAGTTTTTCAGTATCATTCTTGATTACTGATTCTTGTGCTTTTCTAATTTGATCATTTAAATCTACTTGTAGATTTAATTTAAGAGAACGTACTCTTTTTGGCTTTTCATGATATTTTTGGCTTAAAGCATCAGCCACTACATTTGCTTTTCCTTCATGATACTGGATATCACAATCATAATAACTAAGCATTTCCATCCAGCGTCTTTGTCTCATATTCAACTCTTTTTGCCCGAAAACATACTTTAAACTTTTATGATCAGTGCATATGGTAAACTTACTACCATAAAGGTAATGTGTCCAAATCTTAAGGGCAAAAATTATAGCTCCTAATTCTAGATCAAGGGTTGAATAATTCTCTTCATGATTCTTAAGTTGTCTAGACGCATAGGCTATAACCTTTTGACGTTGCATTAATACACATCCATAACCTAGTTTGGAAGCGTCACAATAGACTACAAACTCTTCAGTTCCTTCTGGTAATGCTAGTATGGGTGCATGGGTTAATTTTTGCTTAAGAATTCTAAAAGCTTCTTCCTGTTTTGGTCCCCATTCAAACTTAACGGATTTACATGTTAACTTAGTTAAAGAAATGGCTATTCTAGAAAAATCTCGAATAAATCTTCTATAGTAACCGGCCAATCCTAAGAAACTTCTAACCTCGGTTGGTGACTCAGGGGTTTTCCATTTGGTAATTGCCTCAATTTTTGTTGGATCCACATAAATTCCTTCATGGTTCACTAAGTGTCCAAGAAATTGTACTTGTTCTAACCAAAACTCACATTTTGAAAATTTAGCATAAAGCTTTTCCTTTCTTAATAGACTTAAAAGTGCATGCAAATGCTTTGCATGATCCTCTTTACACTACGCCAAAATAGGGATACAGTCACATAAAAAAAGTGTGACTATATGCCTTTCGCCTCACATATTTTTTTCAGGTCAAGTGTGACCAAAGCTCGAGTCATCGTAGGTATCATACGGCTACACATACTTTTTAGTGGCCGTAGAGCTTAAAAGTGTGGCTAAAAGGTACCAACATTATTTGTTAAAATCTAGCATTTCCTCTATTAAGTGTGGCTAAAGGATAGCAACGGCCACATGTATTTACTTTAAGTGTGACCGTTACTGCTATATAGTCACATAAATTACCAAAATATTTGTTTTAGCCACATTAATTAAAAAAAAGTGTGGCAAAAAGTGTTGTTGTAATTAAGCATTTTTCCCATTAAGTGTGGCTAAAGGGTAGCAACGGCCACATGAATTATTGTAAGTGTGGTTGTTTCTGTTATATAGACACGTGAACTTACTATAAGTGTGGTTGTTTCTGTTATACAAACACACAAACCAAAAACAAAGTGACTATGGTGTGGCTAATGATTATTTATAGCCACACGAAATATTGTATTTTTAAGTGTGGCTATTGTCTAACCTTTAGTAACACATATTTCTTTTTCTTATGGCAATTTCTATCATTCTATCACACAAATAAGAAACAAGGTGGCTATGGTGTGGCTATTGTCTAACCTTTGGTCACATATATTTGTTCACCCTGTGACTTTTGCTATAATGTCATCACACAAAAAAGAACAATGTCACGAAAGTGTGGCTAATGGTTATGTATAGCCACATGAAATTTTATAATTTTAAGTGTGTTTATTATCTAACATTTGGTCACACATGATTTGTTTTTCCATGACAATTGTTATGCTTCTGCCACATAAAAAACAAACTAATTCGAAAGTGTGGCTAACAATTATGTATTGCCAGATGAAAATTTATAATTTAAGTGTGGCTATTGTCTAACATTTGGTCACACATATTTATTATGGTTTTATGTGGCCATTTTCATATAATTAGCCATTTTATTTTCAAAATTTTATAAAACTAAAACAAAAGTAACCATGAGAAAACCTAAAAACCAAATTATATTAACAATAATAAACCAAAATCCATACATAAGTTTTCAATTTAAATACATATGAAAGACAAACTTCTCAAAACCTAACTATAAAAGTTGCAAAGGGAATGCCTCTACACATAAACTAAGAACTAATTCTTGGTCATTGTCTTCAAATCCATATACTCACTGCTTGTAGACTTAAAAGTGCTGCAAATATATATCCAGTTGTTTTGCCTTTGTGGAATGCTCCATGATTTGGTTGCAAAATCAACGAGTAGCCACCAGATGCAAATTGTGAACAATTCAATCAATGACCAACCACCCGGTATCAATGAGATCCAAGCATTCTGAACTGCTCCATCCCAATAAAAGCATGTCCGAATACATGCTTGCTATTGCAAATATCATATGGAAAAACGTGTACGAATAACTCACATGTTTTGCTTCCACTTCTTTCTTGCCTTTGCCCGATTCTAGTTCCTCCGATTCTAGAAATGGTAATCGTTCACCTGTTGTGAAAGGTGAACTAAGATTTTAGTTTCATGAATCCAATTTGGAAAAATATGTAATTTATATGATCAATGTACAAGTTTAACCTGTTCTCGAATAAGATGGAGGGATGTTGAAGAACCAGAACGTAGAGCAAAATATAAACCTAATACAACACTTGTAAGCATGCCAAGAATTAGTGTACATGTGGTGACAGCTTTGGAATTGTGTAAACCAGATCTAGAAGGCCTAACACCACTCCACAACATTGATGGGCGAAGCCGTGTGCTTTCTCATGTCCCATTAGCTGGGAGTCGAGGCTTGTTGTGGCACATATATATTTTGCAGGTGCATCTGATTAACAATAATACAACCAAGCAGTTAATCAGATTACGCGGGTCACACATTTTATTAACAAAACAACTTACGCGGATCATATTAGCCCTCTAAGACTATGCCACATTTGGGTGCTTCTTTTTACAAAGCTCATCCCAGAACTGTACAACTAGTAGAAGAGTCCTGGTGTGCATTTGGGCCAGCTCCTGAATATTAAAATAACATAGAATGTTAAGATATCCTCCTCATGTTGTAACATACTTTCCAGAACTATACATTTAGTCAAGTAGAGGAAAGGAAAACTTGCCTGGAGAAACTTCATACTAGAACTGTACAATTGGTCAAGGGAAGTCACTGAAACAAGTAATGAAAATTGTTACTTAAAACTACAAATGCAATTAGGCGTGGGCTCAAAAATTATCTCCAACACTCATCATGTAATGGTATTTAAAAAAACACACTTAAAATGTAAAAAAAAAATATAACTATCAATTGGATTCATTGGCAGTTATCAAAGCATGTGATACATCACAGAATCAAATTGATCACACGCTATCTCAATGATATATGCAAGCACATGGAAAAGTCTACACAGAAACTTGCATAGTTGATTCTAGAAGCTACTTAGACTTGTGGCAGTTTGGTATCCGTTTATCAACATCCAGATCACCATGTAAACAAAATGGTGATTTTAATATTTATTTTTATAAGATTAGATTAAAGGTGCAAATGAGCCGAGCTTAAACAAGCCCGAGCACAAGCCTAGAAACAAGCCCGTTTAGTAAACCAGCTTGAGCTTCACTTATCGAGCTCTAGCTGAACCGAGCCTAAACGATCATATAATGTTTTATTAATATATTAAATACATACTTAAATAATAAATATCAATAGTTATATATAATATAAAGTAGTTAATAAAATAATAAACGAGGCAAGCCCGAGCCAAGACTGAGCTTGAAAAATTACCTACAAGCCGTGCGCGAGCTCAAGCTCGAGCCTAGTTGAGCCCGGGCTGGGCTCGGCTCGGCTCGTTTACACCCCTATATTAAATAAACTTGCTTTAGTAGTATATTATACTTATACATGAAGTAAATAGTATTAACACCCAACATACGGCAATTAATAGAACCTTTACATAGTAAAATAGCATGTTTGAGTTAATTCATCACAAAAAAGCATAACCTTGAATATTCTAATAATCTAGATGCAGCAAAAATTAACATTAAACTTGAGAACTTCATATCATTAACTAAAGTTAAACAAATACCATACCTGCACAAGGTTAGCTGCAGAAAATTCAATACAAGTTTCAATTTCCCCATTACATTATTGAAGCCATCACCTACTCTAGACTCATAAGGTTACCTGTTCTAGACCACAAGGTTATCAAGGTGGTGTTCATCATGCAAATCTAGCTTTCAACCACAAACATCAATATACAAAAAAAAGTTTGTTAACGTTCAAACTATAACACAAGATTTAAACACAAATTAATTAAATATCATATAAATTATGACCTTATCTAATTTTGCAGCATTAAGAGCTCTAAATATTCAACAGCCATCTTCTGACCGTAGTTTCTACAAACCCTCTAATACAACAATACAAAAGAAATTCAAGTTAATGATCTAATTGTACTCACTGCAATCGTTGCAAAATCAGGTTAATTGGAGTAATTCTTGAAAACAACAGCAAATGAGCAACGTTCATGGGTTGTATGATTTACCGAAGAAGATCTCATTGACTCGGTCACGGACTCCTATTATTCTTCCTTTGTCGTATTTAGGGACTTCATTGTATAATCTGACAAAGGTGAGAGAGGCAACCGGGGGGCGGGGGAACGATGGTGGTCGAAGAGTTGGAAACCACTGGTCTGAAACTGGAAGCTAGGGTTTTGATATGTTTTGCTGTTGTTTTTTAGAAAATTTTTGGGGGAGTTCAAATTGGGAGCCAGATTGGGTTAGAGGGAAATTTTTAGGGGTGAAAATTTTAGGAGGAAAAATTTTAAAAGTAAATTGCCATTTTAGTCGTTGAGTTTGTCTAAATTTTTCATTTTAATTTAAATAATTTTTTTTTCGCCTCTGGGTCTCTGACTTTAACCTTTTGTTGCCATTTTGATCACATACCCTAACTCCGTCCAAAAACTTCTTTTTTAACCAGATGTATTTTGGGGATTTTCAATTTAAATATTTCCTGATGACATTTTACCCTTTTTAAAATATATTTAATATATAAATACACACTTACAGCCCTTTCTGTCTCTTTTATATCTCACTCTCTCTCTCTCTCTCTCTCTCTCTCTATCTCTCTCTAAAACCACAACCACCGGTTACTCCTCCACCTCCAACAATGGCAGCCATCACCACCTTCCACCGCTACCATCTTCACCCTCCTCCACCAAATCCGTGAACCACACACCGCCATCACCCACTTCCGCCACCCAGCTTCACCTTCCTCCACCACCGGCACCCACTTCACTACCTCCACCCACATCCACCACCGACACCCACCTCCGCCACCCACACCCCCACAATGCCCATCTTTAAGAAACCCACTAAACTATTCAATAAAAAAAACCCTTTAACCCCACTACCATCGTCACCACCCTGCCACCATCCCCTTCCGCCCTTAACCCCCAACCAACCTCCACTGTGGACCACCACTGATCACCTGCATCAGTTGTTACCACCATCTAGCAACCACATCTATTAAACCCAATTCAGATTTAGATGAATTCAGATTCATTAAGGCCCAATATGGTCCATTAAGACATATATGCTCTATTATTGTTCATTGTGATCTATTAAGACACAAATTATCCCATTAAGACATATATGATCTACCGTTGTCTATTGTAATTCGTCAAGGCCCAAGATGATCCATTAAGACATGTGTGATCTACTATTGTCCATCGTGATCCATTAAGGCCCAACATGGTTCATTAAGACATGTATAATTTACTATTGTCCATTGTGATCCATTAGGCCCAACATGGTCCATTAGGACATGTATGACCTAATATTGTTCATTGTGATCCACTAAGGTAATCCATTAAGGCCCAACATAGTCCATTAAGACATGTATGATCTACTATTGTCCATTGTAACCCATTAAGGCCCATGATAGTCCATTAAGACATGTATGATCTACAACTGTCCACCGTAATCCGTTAAGGCCCAAGATAATCCATTAAGACATGTATGATCTACTAATATCCATTGTGCTCCATCATGGCCCATACTATATGTTCCCGTGTAGGGTATGATCGGGTTCCGGCATAACTGAGTGTTAGAACTGGGTATGGGTCTGGGAATTAATGCCTGGTTTAAAAAAAATTACACAAGTAAATTCGTTTAGAAATTAAATTTGGTTTGTAATTTGTATAACTAATTAAAAAATTGCAATAACATAGATTCATGTAAGTACAAATTATTTGCTTTCCCGTTTGACAGGTTCATCGTAACGCGCAGGTCCTAGATCGATGTAGTTATTTTTTATATGCTTTACGTTTCTGTTTAATTTATTCGCATTAACACGCCGCAACTTCAGGGTTGTTGGTCGCTGGCAGAAGTGTGACATTGGTGTTTGCCCCCGCCGCAACGTGAGGGTGCTCAATACTAGTTTCATAATATCAAATGTAAAAGTTCTGTTACTTTAGTGTGTTCTAATCATATTTCTCAAATTTCTAAAAAACACAAAAAGACAAATAAACCTGCTGTGAAAGTAGATCCATGTAGACATTTTTACCCACCAATAATTGATAAAAACATTGACGAAATAACAAATATTTGTCAATTGTGTATTTGACATCTCATCTTTTTAATAAGATAAAATTTCGTCAATTGTGTATTTGAAATCTCGTCATTTGCCGTTCAAAAAAAAAAAAAAAATAAGATAAATATTCGTCAATTGTATACTAGTTAGTAATTAGTAATCATTTATATCTTTAAACAACTTAATAAAGATTGATAAAGAAAAAGAATGCTAAACTGGAAACACATATTAGACAATTAGGAATGCTAAACTGTTGCTAGACAGTTAGGAATGCTAAGTTGTTGCTGCTTGCTTTAAGTGCATCTCGATGAGCTTTAGGTGTACATACACATCATAGACCGTGGGGTATGGTGGGACGGGGGTTTGGGGCATGGGTTGACACATAGACTTCGAGGGGCACCGCTGGTCACGTGTGGGTTGGGTCGGTATGGCGGGGCGTGGCTGGCCCGCGTGGGTTGGCCACGTGTCAATTATTATAAAAAAAATTGAAAAAAAGCCTTAAATTATTATAAAAATACACACAAAATTAAAAAAAAAGCCTAAAATTATTATTAAACTTTTCTAAAAGTTACAAAATCCTACAAAAAAAAGGATTACAAATCTAAAAAAAAAACATAATTGGACATATAAAAAAAACCCCTAATTAAAGCGTTAGGTAGATTTCAAACAGGGCGGGGGGGGGGGGGAGGGGGCTTCAAACAAGTCCAAACGGTTGTTTTTTAAAATTTAAATCCTACATCTATAGCCTAGCCAACCCAGCCAATGAGAGCCGGCCACGGAAGACCGCTAAGCCCGCCCAACGCCCGGGCTGAAACCCTGCCGAAGGGGCCACGCCGAAACCCAAGCCCACCCGGGGTGGTGACTTGGGCGTTTGTACCCAACCCACGCCCCATACCCCATAGTCTTATAACTTGGGTTCTCTTGTAAATCTTCTATCTTCCTTTAGCCACAACCACACTATATAACCATATATCCTTCTGAATACCTGATATCCTCTTAATCTCTTCATTAAAAACCTTATTTCCACCTTATAGCTTCCTTTTTGTCTCCAAGATAGTTTAAACTTTATGCCTCGACCATCTTGACCTACTATGCCACTAAGGCTTTTGGAATAAAGGCTTCCACCTGAAATGAAATAAAAGTTATAATTTGCAGCTCTATCAGACATACCCAAACTCCGGACCTCTGAAATAAAAGTTATAATTTGCACTTCCATCAAATGACCAAATACACAAGAATCACTTCACATCACAAACCTTGAAATTCCAAACATGAGTAACGAAAGTAACATGGCGCGACCATTTAAAAGAGAGACCCAACAATCTATACCGAACAATATCCTGAATCTGTTGGCAAAGGACCTGAGCATACTTTTGTTTACCTTTAAAAATTCTGTTATTCTGTTCCTGCCAAACAAAATAAACAGATGCAGCCACAACCAATGTTTGTATAACACGCCAAACAGAGTTATAAAATTTGATATGTTCACAAAAAGGGACTTAAACATGGCAGTTGAACAATCATACAGACTAGTGGTGTGCACATGGCAATTCAGTTCCAAACCTCAACCGAACCGCAACCTATACATCCAGTTTAAGATTTCTATAACTAGTCACTTTTAGTTAATCAGTAATCACAAACATATAGTTCTAAGTGCCAGTCAACTGATCAAGAAACATCATCAATGAACAACATGATATGTGTATATATATAGACTACAAAATTTGCAGCAGACTTAAACAAATAAAATCATATCAACAATGGTCCAAATCGAGCCCTAATTTTCAAACTTCAAAGTAATTGTACCATTCACGTCCGAATAAAATATAACTGTAAGAAAATTAACACGAAAATCTTCAGTTTGCTAAAAGAACTGGGGTAACCAAGACTTACCTTTAGTCCAACGATGCTCCAGCTAGCACTCTAAGTTGCAGCAAAAATTGGGGTATTATACAACTACGCTATCAGAAAATTAAATTCTAAACAAAGAAGGCAAAATCAGAAGATCAAAACATCACAAAAGAATACGGTATTCAAAGATTATAGTCGGATCTGCAATGGATTGTGTAAGGATCCCAGAAGAAATTCATAGTTACGAAGAAATAATCAAAGAAGGTAAGATGGATAAACGATTTAAAAAAAAATACTTAACCAACTTGTTTCTTAGCAATACCATTACTCACCAGGGCCGCATGAGGATCAACAACGAATCCATTCTCAACATTTACATCGTCTTTAACCGCACTTACCTCTGTAACACTTATTGTTATACTCATAGCCCTGTGAACAACACCATTAGTCTCCAACACCAACGGATCAACAGTCGCCCCTTCTTTCTTAAACTGCTCAACTTCACCATCAACATTAACACCACCTGCATCACAAACTCACCACGACACTCCTGTTCACATACACATAGTCGGAATCGCCATTGCCATTACAATTACCATTGCCACCGACATTATAATCAACAGTAGCAACACCACCACTGCATTCACACCAGAACCACACTTGTCCATAGTCTCCACCTTACGAACCACCTCACTGCAAACAATTTCAGCACCAGCCGTCATCGAGAAACCATTGCGAATCCTATAACAGATTCAGATTCTGATTCAGTATGATCTAGATGCGAAAATTAAATTGAACAGAAACCGAACTGGAATCTACCAAATCAAATCAAATCGGTGTACGACACTATAACAAAAATTAAACGCAATCTACCATATTCTAACTACCTCACCCATATATTTGTTAATACATGACAGAATCCTCAAAAATATGATATGAGGCAAGATGTATCAATAGACCTGCTATATAGACCGCACCCCAGCAACAAATTATACAAAAGAATACAACATGAATTACTGACAATTCTACAAAATTTAAACAAATTGACGTAAACACAAATGCCTAATTACGTACCTATACAATAACTGTGTACCTCAAAAGAGCAGCTGGTAATGCAATGTCGTTCTCTTTATAGGATTTATCATTGTAAGATCTACATAATGGATCGTGTCCGTATTCAGATTCTTAGCAAGTGAAATTATCCTGAATCACTAGTCTCAAAGAAATACAAAACTTCCACATCGTCTTCCTCTGTAAACCTAGGGTTTTTTATTTCAAAATTAGGACTATTATGTAGGGGATAGTTATTGGTTGCAAACATAGGCACTGGATCGGAGGGATGAGTAAGCTCAGTGAAAAGGATGGAGCTTGATGGAGAGATTAGTAGGGAATTGAAATTTTTTTGTTGAGTTTTGCGGGTAACTGAAGACTTGTCACACAAAGTAATGAAAGTGTGATCACAGAGTACTTATAGTCACGTTTACAGTCATTCATAACTTTTAGCTACACGTCACAGTTTATAGGTGGCTAAAAAGCACTAGTATTTCGTCACACAAATTCGTAAGTAGCGATATGTAATATCTTTTAGCCACATCATTAAAAATCAATTGTGACAGTTATTAACATTTGGCCACACCTTTCTACTATGACCAGTGATTGTCACATTTTTTATAGAAAGTGTGACTAAAAGTCTAACAAAGATGTGTTTTCGTCACATAAATTAAAAAATATATAAAAATACCGTGGCGTTAGGTCGCATTTGGCCACACTTTCCGAGTTGTGGCTAGACTAGCTAGTAAATGTCACATTTTTTTTCAAAAAATGTGGCTAAAAGTTTTGACCTGCTATACGATGGCCACATTAATAATATAATGTGTGACTAAAAGTGTTTTAAAATATTGTAAATGACTTTTAGCCACACATTTATTCAAATGTGTGGCATGTCGGTTTTGGAAAAAGTGTGGCCGTAGGCCATTTTTCACGTAGTGTTACTTTTGGAGTAAATTAGAATATCATCTATAAAGACAATTATGAATTTATCCAAATATGGTTTACATATTCGGTTCATCATGTCCATAAATGCAGCTGGGGTATTGGTCA
This sequence comes from Helianthus annuus, assembly GCF_002127325.2. Lineage (NCBI taxonomy): Eukaryota > Viridiplantae > Streptophyta > Magnoliopsida > Asterales > Asteraceae > Helianthus > Helianthus annuus. The sequence goes on from NC_035449.2 coordinate 69,547,766, forward strand.
AACCAAATAGCATGACAGTAAATTCATAATGGCCATACCTTGTTCTGAAGGCGGTCTTAGGAATATCCTCTTCATGTACCTTTAGTTGATGATATCCTGATCTTAAATCGATTTTAGAGAAAAATCGAGCTCCTTGCAGTTGGTCGAACAGATCATCGATCCTTGGTAATGGGTACCGATTCTTAATCGTGACCTTGTTCAACTCACGGTAGTCAATGCCCATACGCATTGATCCGTCCTTCTTTTTAAGAATAAAATTGGCGCTCCCCATGGCGATGAGCTTGGCTGTATGAATCCTTTTTTCAGTAATTCGTCTAATTGTTTCTTCAATTCCTGCATTTCTGCGGGTGCCAAGCGGTAAGGTGCTTTGGCAATCGGTGCCGTTCCTGGTAGAAGGTGAATTCTGAATTCAACTTCTCTGTCTGGTGGTAGTCCTGATAATTCTTCTGGAAATACATCTGAAAACTGAGACACTATTGGAATGTCTTTTAATTCTTTTCCTTTATTGTTAGTGATTATAGAAATCAAACACACTATAGATCCTTTTCTTATATAACTTGCAGTTTTCATTAGAATTTTGTGGATCTAGATGGTTTATCTCCTTTAATTGTGATCTTTTCACCTTTTGGTGAATTTACTTGGATTGACTTTTGATCACATAAAATACTGGCTTTATTGGCTATTAACCAATCCATTCCTAGAACGACATCAAATCCTGCCAGATTCATGGGATAAAGGTTTGCAATAAACTTTTGATTTAAAAACTCTATTCTTGCTCCTTGCAAGATTTCAGAAATCCTAACAGTTTCTCCATTAGCTGTCTCTACTAGACATTCTTGTGGTAGTTTAGTTAATGACTGGTTTAAAAGTTTGCAAAATGAAGTATTAATAAAACTTTGGTTTGCACTAGAGTAAAATAATACTTCAGCAAAAATATCATTAACTAAAAACGTACCGGCTATCACGTCCGGAATCATCTTGGCTTCATCTGCAGTTAAAACGAATGCTCTAGCATTTTTAGTGTTCCTGTTGTTCGCAGCTGGAGCTAATTTCGGACAGTTTGGCTTGATGTGACCTTTTTCTCCACAGTTGAAGCACAGTCCATTACTGGATTTCCTCCTGCAATCTTCTTCCTTGTGTCCGGGTGCTTTGCAGAAATTGCAATGAGTGGAGCATTTTCCCGAATGCTTTTTCTTGCAGACCTTGCAGAATGGTGTAGAGGTAGAACCCATATTCCTACGGTTGTAATTCCCAGAACGGAATTCTTGGGTAAACCTTTGGGTTAGGTTTCTTCTCTGGTCTTCTTCTCTAGTACGAATTAATTCATCTGTCATGGTATTTGCTAGTTCTACAGCTTGTTCTATAGTTTGAGGTCTAGCTGCCTTGACTACATGTCTAATATCTCCAATTAATCCCCATATGTAACGGGAGATTAATACTGGTTCAGGTGATGCAAGGGTTGGTACTATTCTAGCATATTCAAAGAATGTGGTAGTATAACCCTTACTATCTACCCCGGTCATTCTAAGGTTCAGAAACTTATTAGCTATCTGTTCCTTTTCATTAGGAGTGCAGAATTTCCTTTCTACCATATTTTTAAATTCCTCCCATTCCATGTTATATACCCTATCACTTCCTCTTGATTGGAGGATAGTGTTCCACCATTCTAAGGCTGAGTTCTTAAATAAATTAGAAGCAAACATTATTTTGTCTTTTTCAGCACACTTGCTTATTTTTAAGACTACCTTAGTCTTTTCTATCCAGCGTAGAGCTGCAATGGGTCCTTCATTACCCGAGAATTCTATTGGTTTGCAGGACTAGAATTCTTTGTAAGAACAACCATAAGGCATGGTTCTTCTTCTTTTGGGAATGGGCACTTGAAGTATGGGTCCATTGTTCATGCTGTGTTCTGGTTCAATTGGTCGTTTACTACTATGTGTACTTTTATTATTCGCTTCTTGAACCGCTTGAATAATAAATGGCATTGCATCTATGATTCCTTGTGCCACTATATGTTGGACGGCACTATTGTCCATTTGGTTCCCATTGTTATTGATGCTTGGATTCTCATTAACCAAGTTAATGTTACTCTGGTTATCGTTATTCAGATTTTCTTGATTTCCTTCGTCGGCCATCTGAATTTTAAACAATTACCCCGTATTAATATCACAAAATAATATTTAATATAGTCAATCACATGACACGCATTTTGGGTCAAAAGCGTCGATCATTGCGACTTTACTCTATTTATATAATATGCATCTATTACACACTAGTACAGAAATAAAAATTACAATACCAACTGAAATAAAAATTACACTAATAGTAGTAGGCATCAGTACACACATATTTTATTTTTATTTTATTATTATTACTACTTCTGTTTCTACCATCACATCTACGGATACAGATTCATCCAGAAATCCATATTGCGCTCGTCATACTTCCAGACGAGTCGCTCTCCCACCTATCGCATTCTTTCACTACTTTCTAAAATTTCCTCACCAAATGTCCTAAGTTCTTGTACGTTTTCTGCACTCATTGGGGGTGCAGGTTCTAAGACTGGGTTCGGAATTTGAGGTGCGGGTTCTTGGTATGGGGGTGTAGGTGCCTGGAATCGGTAAGGATCCTCTAAAATCTCCCTAATGTATTCATCGTGGTAATAGGGATCTAAAGGATCCAAACCTGGGTAGGCTCCTATGTTTGGCATGGGCATGTCTTCATGTATCGGGTATCGTTACACATAGTCCCTATTATCGTCCCACCAGGGGACGTAATTTGGGTCTAGGGGGTTTGGTGCCGGTACCCTAGGTATTTCTTCCGGATTGAAGTCATGCATTTCTATTTGATTTTCAGGGTTTTCTATTTCCATTGGTTGGTCAGGAATTGGGAGTCGTGGTTGGGGTGCTATTATTTGTTCCAAATTAGGGTCAGCTGCAGTGGTTGCTAGGATGTGGATGTTGGCTATTCCCCTATTGATCATGTCCTTGGCATAGGCATCGGTTTCTCTTTTGGCTGTTGCTAGTGCTCTTTGGTATTGTAACTTTTTTCATACACTTTCTACGCTCGTGTGCCCCTCGAATGAACCATCCCCTCTTTTTCTGAGGAAATGGCTCCTCGGACTGAGCCTTAAATACGAATATTCCTTCTTCCATATCAGCAGAGTACCCAGAGAGGACAAGCTGAGAAAAGGCTCCTTCGCTACTAGGCGAACCAGACAATTGACGGTACGCGTCAGATGGTCCTTGGTCGCTGATACTATAAACTAACAAATAGTTAAATAACACATAACAAGAAATACAATTATGCACGTATTCCCGTAATTTATTTCCTAACAATTTGAATTTTGATGTCAGCAGAACACTTCTGTGGCTGAATCAGTGGATTAGCTCTAATACCACCTTCTGTCACAACCCCCGATCCCTAATCCCCGGGAACGGGCGGCCGCGAGCCAGTTTCGGTGGTATCGCGTGTTTGTCTAATTTGGCAGCGGAATTTTCATCAGGATCGTAGTTAGGAAATATTGGATCAGAGTAAAAATACCACATTTTCATAATATTAAACACATGGGATAAAACCCAAGTTTGTAGTACACACATTTTCATAGGAATAAATCCTATTTTATTCAATAAAAACATCTATTTTATTTTAGGTAACTTTATTGCCACTTTTCCAAGCCTTCAGTGCTGTCCAGCTGGCTTCTATTTGGCTTTCACAATTTGTTACCTAAAACGCGTTTAAAAACATTTTGTCAGTGGGAAATACTGGTGAGTGAATCCCAGATTAATCAAGATCTAATAAAAAACATTGTACAGTATTGAGGGCGATCTCGCAATTATATTTGTTTCCATGTCATATCAATTATCACCGTGGTACTGTCAGACCCGACTTGTGGAACTGTTACCCCTCCAGTAACAAATTTTGTATACAAAACCCCAACATACCAACGATAATTGTATCCTTACAAATACTCAGTGACTCTTTAATATATAATTAATTAAGTGAGGTTTCGTAAAAACGGTTAACAAAAAGGAGATTACTCACAAAAAGGTTTATACAAAAAGAAGGATTACTCACATTGCTGTCTTAGATTATTCTTTAGGGTTTCCTGAGAATTATCTATAAGTTACACAAAAGCACATGTGTTAGTATAATAACCCATTTTAACATTAGTAATACCCTCCCCGAAACGGCATTCCAACGACTACGTCGGGCAGAACCACGACAGCCGTTAAGGAACCCTAGATCAATCGGGCAGCGTATCTAATACGTATCTAGGGATTATAATACTTACAACAGAGCAGAACTCCGCTATTTAGGGGGTATTATACCCGATTATAGTGCCTACTGTGAGAGAATTACATTTAGAAAGAAAGTTTTGAACGAGTTTTGCTGAAACCCGATGCCTGCTATATGTAGTGCCACATCTCGCCTTTTACGCGGCCGCGTAAATGTTAAAAAGGGGCTACGTGGCCCGCGTCAAACCCGGTCAACCGCGTAGCTGATCCGGGTCAGCGACTAGACCTGCCACGATGATGACATATGTCATCACCGGGCTGCGCCACACCTTTGATCTATAGTGGCCCGTGTAAGACCCTTAAAAGGTTTATGCGGCCCACGACAAACCCAAAATATAAATTTTTAATTATTTTTAATACTATTTAAGGTGTTCGGGGCCCGTTTTCACGTATGGGGTGTATATTGGGACATATTGGGATATTTTAAAATATATTAGGGTGTCTAAAGAATTATGAGGGTGTCGGTTTTCTTTAGTGTTGTTATAGTTCAGGCTAACCTTACTCTCTAGCGCTCCCTTCAATCCTCCAATCGCTGTGAGTATACTCGATCCCTTTTTGCTTTACGCACTTTTGGGTGTTACATACGTTACTTATTGTAAATCACATTGAACACACTACGCAATACTTTAAACGCTAACCGATTACCGCATGTTATACGTGACTTAATGAATTCTTGTTTGTTATGTTTACACATTGAATGTTGTATACCTGCCTTAGCAACGATAGTACTATTTGTTTGGACTCAGCACCTGTTCACTCAGGGGTTGTTAAGGACAATTTGTTACATGGCTCACAGTGGTGAGTGTGTATTACGAACTGCCTTGGGCAGTCAACCCGCAGTCATTGGTATCGATAGGTTCATGTCGATAACTAACATGCCTCATTTTACACTGTGTACGTGCTGGTTATGCGTAACGATTTCGAACTCTATTATATCTATTAAACTTGTATGCTCACCTTTACACTATGTGTATTGACTTTTACTTTAACGTATGTGACAGGCGCTTAGGATGCTTATTTGCTTAGCTTACTGTGAAATCGAGGCTAGGAAAGACCTAGATTAATAGACAATTATCTGTAATAAAAATCTGAGTTGTCGGAACAGAACAATTTGACTAGATCTTGCCTGTAATAATTATGTTATCTTTTATGACATGGTATGGGACATGTTGCTTTAAATAATTGGTAATTATAGTTGTTATGGAAACTTCTTGACAATCTGTTTCGCTCAGTGCCACGCCCCAATGTTTCCGCCATCGGTTGGGGTGTGACAGATTGGTATCAGAGCCATAACTATAGGGAATTAGGAAAGACACGACCTAGTCCGGGTCGATGTCTTAGAAATGACCTAGTCTATAGTTAGGAACCAACAGACCGACTTGTGCATATCCGGTAGGGATTATGTACGAGCTTACTGCTATTTCTCGTTATTCTCGCCTATGCTACACTATCACTGCACTTTAGTTTCAAAGAATGGACGAGCGATTGGGCCGAGATTAGGTGTGAAAACCGCAAACTCTCGACCAAATTTGCTTGTCGCCCTGCATTTTCATCTATAAACACGAGAATTTGCGTTGAATCAGGAGTGAAATCCATACTTTGAAGCATAATCCTCTTATATTTTATCAAAACGGGAATGAAGTTGTTAAGTCTGGGGTGAAACCCGAACCTTGGCGACTTGTTCTGACCTTTACTTGCTTTACAAAACTCTCACCAAAGTCTCGATGGACTCCAACGACTTGAAGTCACACTGAAACCGAGAGGATGCGTGCCATTCGCCCAGAATCGAGGCGAAGGCACAATCCCGAAGGCCAAAGTGTGCTCAGAAAGTCCTTGTGAATAGTCGGATCACTTTGGTTAGTCGATGTCTAAATAGCCGCAGACGATCCATTTCTCGATTTTTATGTGTGTCGATTCTAAGCTCGCTACTGCCGACTCTGATATTTCGACGTTTTATGAGAATTTTACGTGTTTTATGTGGTTTATGCTTATTTGTTAGCGTTTTGAGGTACTACTGTGTCACACCCCGACCACGTGGAACAACAAAACGTGGCGGAAACGTCGGGGAGTGTTGTAACAGAATCATTGTTTCATAACACATGGAAATTGAAATATTGTTTTATTGATTAAATGGACTCATTGTTCTAATACAATCAAATAAGTACAACTATGATCTTCCAAGTTTTAAAGTTGCTAAGGCACGAGTCCATCCTAAATGTAGCATATATCAACAATCATCTCAAGACGGCACCTGAAACATGTGTAAAAATAGGTACGTCAGCATAAAAATGCATGTGAGATACATAGGTTTTGTGAAAATGGGATTCATGACTTGAGTTTAAAGAAAACGTTTAATAACAGTCAGTCATGAACCTTGTAATTTGCTTTGTCTTGTAAATCATTTAATAAAATGGTAAAATCAGATGATATGTAAAAATAAGAGAACACTGTGTGGTTAAATGGATAACCATGTAAAATGAGTTTGTATAAGATAAGTCGTTTGTAAATCATTGTCTTGTGAAAAGTGTGTTATTTGTATAAAATGTTATATGACCTAAATTTAAATGATTCAAATAACGCTACGATATGTGATACCATACAAACACTTATATATAGGAAGTACCAGCGGCGTATCCACCATGCTTGTATCATATTACACCCGCCTCGTTACTTAAGTCACTTACGCAAACCAAACCACCAATATAGATTGTTCATGTTTAAACCAATAGTCCAAGGTTATTGTATAACTCAAGTTAAATGTAAACCATGTAATGTATAAACAAAAGTTATGTATGGTAAGTGAAATGAGATTTCTTAAACCACAAGTAAAAATTGTACAAAACAAGGTGTTTGAATAAATCAAAAGTTATGCTTTGTAAAATAATGTAAGGTTAAACGAATAACCTTATAGTAGCATATTAACAGTATACTTTGGATTTGTAAATAACATATTAAAAATATGTTTTGGTTTGTTGATAAAATGCATAGGTTGGTTCTGTACAATACCACACATGAGAGTATATCAAACTATACTTTTTGGGAGTATAGCAACATATACTTTAAAGGTGCGATTTAAGAATTCATTCAGACCTAGTGCATCAAACTACACCTTTGAGACTATAAGGATACCACAAAGGAAATCCCTATTTGGATGGAGAAACAAATTGGTTTCAGACATTCCATGACAACAGGAATGGGGAGTCTAGTCCTATAGCGCTACATCATACTACCAATCGGTCTGGTGAACAAAATAAGTACTATTCCAACAATTACTTTTGTAATCTTTGAGAAATCAGTGTTTAAACCATAGATAGTCATTTAGTTTGTCAAAAGATAAATACTAACATGTATAATCAATTATACTTTGAAATCATGAAAATAACAGATAGGTACACATGCTTCACCCCAAAACAGTTGAAAACAGTAAAAGAGGGGTTCAATGTACTCACCTGAGATTGCTTAGAAGTTCTTGTATGCTAACCAAACAATGCTAGAGATCACGGAATATCAAACGGCACCTAATAGGTAGCTATGTTAATATACCGGACCTAAATCGGAGGATCGGATAGTATGCGGGTTCGTAAACCAAACGAGTATGGAGACTCGTGTAATATGGTTTAACAAAGCCTACATACTAAAATGAAACCTAACCTAAGTGCTTGCGACCCATTACGGCCCGTTTAGGTAGCTTATGCTACCTTACGCGTTGTTCGCGTAGAACGCGTTTGGAACGCCTAACATCGTGACCACAAGGCATAACCTCGGGAGGTTATAGCTATGGTCACCAAATGTGTTTGGTCGGATCCTAATGATCGACCAAATGGGTCGGGTTCGAAAGTATAAGCGATGGTTTAGATCGCTTACCTTATGACCCTATATACGCACTATACTAAAAGTGACGAGCTAGGCATGTTAGAACATGCTTAACTAAGTTTAGAAAACAGGTTTGGCATCAAAACAAACGGCTTTGATGCCTACGAGTAGTTTGGTTACAAAATACGCAAGAATGCGCATTTTGGCCGAAACTACGACTCGTCACTGAGCCTAGATAACGTGGTAATCAGTAGGTATAGTCACTACGGACTATAACCATCCTGATCACGCTCACGTTATGAAGTTCCATGAACTTCGGGTTGACCATAGGCTGGTCAAATGCAGAAAGTCAACAAAACGTGACTTTCGGACTCGAAAAGCGAATAAAAGAACGAAAGAATACTTACGGAGGGTCCCTGAATGCTAATCTAGATCAAAGAGTTCAGGTATGAAGCAATGGCATCAACTTAGAGCATTTTGATCAGATTGTGTGAGTTTTTAGCAACAAAGGGGGGGTATTTATAGGAAAGGAAAAGCCGTTAGGATCGTTTATCGAATATCGTGCCATGATCTCGTCCATACACTTGTCACAATGTTGTGGTTACTGAAAATGGCCCTTGGCCCTTGATTGGGTGAAAGGGCATTGCCCCTTGAACGAACGGAAGGCCAACTGCAAGTGGATTCAATGAATCTGCTGTACTGGGGACTCCTTATGGACCATATGGCTTATGGCTTACGGTCCGTAAGCCCTCACTTTGGCAGATTTACAGTTTTGGTCCCTGCAGTCCCTAAACTTGGTATTTGATGCATTTTTGACACGTTTAAGCCCTGTTAACCCCATTTCAAAGCTCTAAAATGAAGTTAAAGTATAGGGAACTTAAAATGTGCTCAAAAATATCCCGGATGTCGGTTCATTTGGCTGTACGGTCGCGATGTTCGGTTAATTACGACGGAATGCGCATAAGCGCGAAAGACGATCCAAATTGCGCGACGAATGTATTTTTCTCATGCCATACACTAAGGCATAATATATGGATGCTTACATAAATTTTGGATGTCCGGATGTATTCAGAACGTAAGTTATGCGCGAAAGTGCAAACTTGTGCACTTTTTGACACTTTTAGTCCCTGAATGATCCAAAAGTTTGTTTTAGCATACCAAACACCTCAAGGCCTATTTCTAAGCTATGTAAAGGATATTTATGGTATGTTTAACTTATGGACATGTTCCGGAATGTTCGTTACAGTTCAAATTGGCATACTTTCGCAGTTTGTCAAGTTTAGTCCCTGTAAGCGAATTAACTTGTTTTTGCCATACCGAAGCCTTCAAAACTTATTTCTAAGTTATGTAAAAGTTATTTAAGGTATGTTAAGCCTATGTCACTATTCCGGAGTGTTCGTTGGATTAAACTGGTTATTTTTACGCATCAGAGCGCGTATAACCTTCCAAAGAGCGGTTTAAAGCTTAAAACCGAACAAGAGTTGATGTGTGCAAATGATACACATATTTTTACGAATCCCAAGTATGAGATACAATATTTCATTGCTTTGGAATTTGTTTGATGGTTGAAGTGACACAGGTGTCACAGTCTCCCCTACTTTAGGAAATTTCGTCCCGAAATTTAATTCTAGAGGAAACTTGTGAAGACAGCTGTGACGGTTTCGCCTTCTAATAGATCCCTTGAACCCTTAAGTAAAACTCGGGGCCATGTTAGGACTCTTAGCGAATTTGTTAACCCTCAAAGTGAATTCCTTGTAATAATAAAACATGGAATTTTGAACTACGGACAGAAGAACGTTTCTTATGAAGACTTATCATAGGGAACTTGGTGTGTAATTGAGATCAGAATCGGGGAAGCGTGAGGATAAATGACATTGGTCGAGGTCCGAGACTTCTCCCGTATCATCATTCTTGTTACTAGGTCTTAACACATGATGAAGCTTCCTGTGGCTCTTGTGCACTGAATTCCATAATTATGTAGGCCTCCATAATTACGTAATTCCTTGCACAGTCCGCACAGTCCATTTCATAATGCGTAGGAAAAATTACTTGAATAAACATGAAGCGATTCGACTAGACCACCAAAGGATCCTTTTAATTAGATCAACGAACGATCTTTTTAACTAGATCAACACATGATCTTCTTAACTAGGCCGTCGTACGATCTCTTTAAATAGACCACTTAAGGGATCATTTTTAGTTACATCATCACATGATATTTCTAATCAGATTTTCAAGATCAATCTGTTTAAGCAGACCATTCAAGAGGTCCAATTATAGAATAATACTTTATAACCAGAGGGACTTAACTACAATGTTGAAATCCATTAAGGGTTTAAGATAGTATCTTTGGATATCCTATTATGAATCTCTCGTATGAGATATGAAAGATTCTATGAGGATTTGGATGGATCATATACAACCACAAAACATGTAAGAAAGCACATAAGCACAAATTTAGTTAACTTGATTCTTTATTTTGTTACCTTTAGGTATGGATATTCAAAGCACACTAGGAATCCAATCCATGGATTTCATTTGGTACTTTAATGATTTTTAAGGATCTGTCTATAAAGATAGAGGGATTCTCAATAAGAGTTTGACTTTGTTTCTTAAAAGAAACGAGAGTTTAAGGTTCTTGGGGAGATCACAAGTGATCATAACATGATAGAACCATGCGAGTAGTTTGTCTTTGGGTTGACATCATAAGGTTTCATCAAGCATTCATACAAACGCATAAATTTTGCAGAAATAAAAACAACAAATCTTTATTTATGTAACAACGGAATTGTCTTGAAGTGTCAAAAGATAACAACCAAGGAAACACAAAACACTAATTGTTCACTGCTGCATCATTGTTCATATTTGCCTCATTGATGTTGAACACTCGTCCACGCGCTGGAGGTATGTTAACAAGCCTTGGGCAATTGTTCCTGTAGTGGGTTAGGTCACCACAGTTATAACATGACCCTGGAGGGAACCGTGCTTGAACAGCAGCAGGGTTTGCAGCAGCTTGATTTGCATAACGACAAACATTGATCAAATGTCCCAACCGCCCACAGTGGTTACATTTGTGACACTGCTCTTGCTCTAGATGATGACGGTTGCATTTGTTGCACAAAGGTGCGGTACCAACATAGTTTTGTCTTTTACGAGGTTGTGCTGGCTGGTTCGGTGCAACTTGTTTGTCTTGAGCAGTTACAGCGTAGCTTTGAGAGGCTTTGCGCTTCTTCTTCTTGGACACCTCAGCATTTTCTTCCTTTGGTTCCACATGAGCAGTCTTGTCAGATGGTCTTAAGTCGCCCTTCCGAAACAGCTTGCGCTTCCTGATATGGGATTCAGTCAGAGTGGCAGCCAATTCAATGGCTTGTTTGACAGTAGTAGGGTTGCTGCCAGTAACGATATCCTAAACTATGTCAGGAAGCCCATCAATGTATTTCTCAATCGCCTTATCCAGAGGCGTAACCATAGTAGGGCATAACAAGCTTAATTCCTCATAGCGGTCAGTATAGGCTCGATTTTCCCCACTGTCTTGCTTTAAATCATCAAATTCCCTTTCTAGAGCCCTAAGCTCATGACGAGGACAGAATTCCTTCATCATAAGAGCCCTAAGCTCAGCCCAAGTCTGTGCTAATGCAACCTCAGCACCGCGGTCTCTCATAACCCCGTTCCACCATGTAAGAGCCCTCTTCTGAAACACACTCGAAGAAAACTCGACCTTGCGATTTTCAAGACACTGAACGTGATGGAAAGTATTCTCAATGCTCTCGAACCATTGAAGAAGCCCAGTTGCTCCCTCAGAACCACTAAACTTGAGTGGTTTAGCCGAGTTAAAAGTCTTGAAATTGCATGGAGCATTGTTGTTATTGATGCTTGAGTTATTTGAGCATAAAGATTTCGGAAGGCAGCAGCCATTTGCTGCGTGATAATTTCCGCCAGTTCGGCATTCGCCATCTGATTGTCGCGTCGAGGAGGCATTCTAAAAGAGGAAACATGAGAGGAAACGAGTGAGAGAGTTAGACGAAAAGAATGAGATGAAACAAATCTGATGAAAGCAAGGATAGTGGTCATTTGTTTGTTACTACAAAGCAACAAACGACCTAGGTGATAAATCAAAGCAAATAGGTCAAAAATAATGTATCGCGAAGACATGCTCGCCTATAAGTGGACACTCACCCCAAGAGTTCCCAGGTAAGAGTGACTGGTCCGATCATGAGGATTTGTACGAACACTCTAGCCTTAGACAGAAAACTCGGGGTACAGGCACCCACCCTTCCAGTTTGCATGTGTTCACATTATTTAGACCAACTTTGACGGGATTTTGAAAATTCAAAGGGGTTCAAAACCTTATAACAGAGGGTTCAAAACCTAGTAATCAATCATCCTAGAACAGATGATTAGTTTTCAAAGCGGTTTTGAAATTTATGTTCTTGTTGGTGTCGTCGCCTAAGGATAGGTGACAGTATTGTTTTATGACTAAACGCAAGTAAACTCGCGTTAGGGTCCTAGGAAGGTTATAGACTAGGTCAAAGCATTGCTAGTAACCTAATTCCCTATAACCATGAGCTCTGATACCAACTTTTCTGTCACACCCCGACCACGTGGAACAACAAAACGTGGCGGAAACGTCGGGGAGTGTTGTAACAGAATCATTGTTTCATAACACATGGAAATTGAAATATTGTTTTATTGATTAAATGGACTCATTGTTCTAATACAATCAAATAAGTACAACTATGATCTTCCAAGTTTTAAAGTTGCTAAGGCACGAGTCCATCCTAAATGTAGCATATATCAACAATCATCTCAAGACGACACCTGAAACATGTGTAAAAATAGGTACGTCAGCATAAAAATGCCTGTGAGATACATAGGTTTTGTGAAAATGGGATTCATGACTTAAGTTTAAAGAAAACGTTTAATAACAGTCAGTCATGAACCTTGTAATTTGCTTTGTCTTGTAAATCATTTAAAAAAATGGTAAAATAAGATGATATGTAAAAATAAGAGAACATTGTGTGGTTAAATGGATAACCATGTAAAATGAGTTTGTATAAGATAAGTCGTTTGTAAATCATTGTCTTGTGAAAAGTGTGTTATTTGTATAAAATGTTATATGACCTAAATTTAAATGATTCAAATAACGCTACGATATGTGATACCATACAAACACTTATATATAGGAAGTACCAGCGGCGTATCCACCATGCTTGTATCATATTACACCCGCCTCGTTACTTAAGTCACTTACGCAAACCAAACCACCAATATAGATTGTTCATGTTTAAACCAATAGTCCAAGGTTATTGTATAATTCAAGTTAAATGTAAACCATGTAATGTATAAACAAAAGTTATGTATGGTAAGTGAAATGAGATTTCTTAAACCACAAGTAAAAATTGTACAAAACAACGTGTTTGAATAAATCAAAAGTTATGCTTTGTAAAATAATGTAAGGTTAAACGAATAACCTTATAGTAGCATATTAACAGTATACTTTGGATTTGTAAATAACATATTAAAAATATGTTTTGGTTTGTTGATAAAATGCATAGGTTGGTTCTGTACAATACCACACATGAGAGTATATCAAACTATACTTTTTGGGAGTATATCAAAATATACTTTAAAGGTGCGATTTAAGAATTCATTCAGACCTAGTGCATCAAACTACACCTTTGAGACTATAAGGATACTACAAAGGAAATCCCTATTTGGATGGAGAAACAAATTGGTTTCAGACATTCCATGACAACAGGAATGGGGTGTCTAGTCCTATAGCGCTATATCATACTACCAATCGGTCTGGTGAACAAAATAAGTACTATTCCAACAATTACTTTTGTAATCTTTGAGAAATCAGTGTTTAAACCATAGATAGTCATTTAGTTTGTCAAAAGATAAATACTAACATGTATAATCAATTATACTTTGAAATCATGAAAATAACAGATAGGTACACATGCTTCACCCCAAAACAGTTGAAAACAGTAAAAGAGGGGTTCAATGTACTCACCTGAGATTGCTTAGAAGTTCTTGTATGATAACCAAACAATGCTAGAGATCACGGAATATCAAACGGCACCTAATAGGTAGCTATGTTAATATACCGGACCTAAATCGGAGGATCGGATAGTATGCGGGTTCGTAAACCAAACGAGTATGGAGACTCGTGTAATATGGTTTAACAATGCCTACATACTAAAATGAAACCTAACCTAAGTGCTTGCGACCCATTACGGCCCGTTTAGGTAGCTTATGCTACCTTACGCGTCGTTCGCGTAGAACGCGTTTGGAACGCCTAACATGTGACCACAAGGCATAACCTCGGGAGGTTATAGCTATGGTCACCTAATGTGTTTGGTCGGATCCTAATGATAGACCAAATGGGTCGGGTTCGAAAGTATAAGCGATGGTTTAGATCGCTTACCTTACGACCCTATATACGCACTATACTAAAAGTGACGAGCTAGGCATGTTAGAACATGCTTAACTAAGTTTAGAAAACAGGTTTGGCATCAAAACAAACGGCTTTGATGCCTACGAGTAGTTTGGTTACAAAATACACAAGAATGCGCATTTTGGCCGAAACTACGACTCGTCACTGAGCCTAGATAATGTGGTAATCAGTAGGTATAGTCACTATGGACTATAACCATCGTGATCACGCTCACGTTATGAAGTTCCATGAACTTCGGGTTGACCATAGGCTAGTCAAATGCAGAAATTCAACAAAACGTTGACTTTCAGACTCGAAAAGCGAATAAAAGAACGAAAGAATACTTACGGAGGGTCCCCGAATGCTAATCTAGATCAAAGAGCTCAGGTATGAAGCAATGGCATCAACTTAGAGCATTTTGATCAGATTGTGTGAGTTTTTAGCAACAAGGGGGGGTATTTATAGGAAAGGCAAAGCCGTTAGGATCGTTTATCGAATATCGTGCCATGATCTCGTCCATACACTTGTCACAATGTTGTGGTTACTGAAAATGGCCCTTGGCCCTTGATTGGGTGAAAGGGCATTGCCCCTTGAACGAACGAAAGGCCAATTGCTAGTGGATTCAATGAATCTGCTGTACTGGGGACTCCTTACGGACCATATGGCTTATGGCTTACGGTCCGTAAGCCCTCACTTTGGCAGATTTACAGTTTTGGTCCCTGCAGCCCCTAAACTTGGTATTTGATGCATTTTTGACACGTTTAAGCCCTGTTAACCCCATTTCAAAGCTCTAAATTGAAGTTAAAGTATAGGGAACTTAAAACGTGCTAAAAAATATCCAGGATTTCGGTTCGTTTGGCCGTACGGTCGCGATGTTCGGTTAATTACGACGGAATGCGCATAAGCGCGAAAGACGATCCAAATTGCGCGACGAATGGATTTTTCTCATGCCATGCACTAAGGCATAATATAAGGATGCTTACATAAATTTTGGATGTCCGGATGTATTCAGAACGTAAGTTATGCGCGAAAGTGCAAACTTGTGCACTTTTTGACACTTTTAGTCCCTGAATGATCCAAAAGTTTGTTTTAGCATACCAAACACCTCAAGGCCTATTTCTAAGCTATGTAAAGGATATTTATGGTATGTTTAACTTATGTACATGTTCCGGAATGTTCGTTACAGTTCAAATTGGCATACTTTCGCAGTTTGTCAAGTTTAGTCCCTGTAAGCGAATTAACTTGTTTTTGCCATACCAAAGCCTTCAAAACTTATTTCTAAGTTATGTAAAAGTTATTTAAGGTATGTTAAGCCTATGTCAGTATTCCGGAGTGTTCGTTGGATTAAACTGGTTATTTTTACGCATCAGAGCTCGTATAACCTTCCAGAGAGCGGTTTAAAGCTTAAAACCGAACAAGAGTTGATGTGTGCAAATGATACACATATTTTTACGAATCCCAAGTATGAGATACAATATTTCATTGTTTTGGAATTTGTTTGATGGTTGAAGTGACACGGGTTTCACATACTGGTTTCAATCCATTGTCTTGTTGCTTTCGCTAAACACACAACACACTGCACAACCGCTGATAAATCGCTACTACATGAGGAACCACCGTACGCTATGTTGTTTGCTATATTATTCGCTTATGCTATACTACTCGCTATAATATTCACGATCTCTATACTCGAACGCTCGCGAACCCTGAATAATAGGTTTATGTATTCTGATTGCCTCTTGAGATTAGGTGCTTATGTGCTTCTGTGATTCTGTGCCTTACGTGCCTATGTGCTTCTGTGCTTATGTGAATCTATGAATATGTGCCTATGTGTTTATGTGATACATGTTTCACTGTGTTCCTGAGCTTTAGTAGTATTAGACTTGTGAGGTGAGATTCGATTATGTCGTGTCTGAGACCCATGACGATGTCTGTTGCAGACAATGTCAACTGGACCATCATCTCGACCTCGTCACCCACGAATCACTCGCCAAGAACATAGAGACAAACACCTTGCTGCTCTCGTTGCTAAGCAAGTAGCAAAGGTTGTTCCTTAGACCGTGAGTGAAATATACTAGAATGTGTGCAAATCATCCGGGGAGTCCAGAACCGAAGCTCCTAAAGCTACTCCCAAGACTGCTTTCAGCTTCAAGCAGTTCAAAGCCTGTGGTCCAAAGGAATTTACTAGCGAAGATGGCCCAACGGCTATGTTTTAATGGTTTGATTCCGTCGAAGTCACTCTGCGCCAGAGTGGATGTCCTGAAAATCTCCGTACACTAAACGCTACCGGCGTCTTCCAGTCCCGCGCACTAGACTGGTGGACAGCCGAGAGAAACAAACGCGGAAATGACGCAGCCAATGAGCAGACGTGGGAAGAGCTGAAGGCCATTATGATGGATGAATTCTGCCCTCCCCATGAACGCCAAAAGCTGGAGGACGAATTCTGGCATATCAAGCAGAAGGATGGAGAGAACGCAGCTCTGATTGCTCGCTTTAAGCAGCTCAGTATCATCTTTCCCGATCAAGTGAAGACGCCCGAGATGACAATCAAGAAGTACATTCGAGCCCTACCAGACTGTGTTGCGGATTTTGTGCATGCCGCAAAACCAGCAACAATCGAGGAGACTTACTTGCTTGCCGCTGAAATCAACGACAAGCGAGTAAAAGCTGGTTTTTGGGATAAAGCTTCAAAGAACCTGCATCAAGCTACCGCCGCACCATCCACTGAAGCCGCCGCCGCTCAGTCATCGAAAACCTCTCGCCGCAAGAAGAAGAACAACAACAGCAGCTCCAGCAACAAGAACTGTGCAGTCACTATCACTGCTGCTCCATTTCAAGCCGTACCGGCTCAGCAGCAATCTCAGCACCGACCAACTCCAGTTATCTATGCACCACCAGCAAAGCGTGCATACACTGGTCCCCACCCTGCCTGCCCAACATGTACTTATCATCACCCAGTGGGTATCGCCTGCCGATTTTGTGTGCACTGCAATATGTACGGCCACTTCACTACTAATTGCCATGCTGGTCCCCGTCAAGCACCAGCTCAAGCCTCTGCTCATCAAGCTTTACTTCCAGCCCCACAAGACCAACAAGCGGCTCAGGCACCCGCGGTCAACGCCAGAGTCTGCTTCACGTGTGGTGATCCCAACCACTTCGCGAACATGTGCCTGAACAGGATTGTGAAACAAGAGCCCCAGCAGCAGCAGCCTCAGCAGCAGCAACAACCTCAACAGTAACAGCAACAAGCCGCCCGCGCCAGAACTTTCAACATCAATGTGCGCCAAGCCCAGGCTGACAATAACGTGGTCAATGGTACGTTCCTTGTGAATGGTATTTATGCTTTGTGTTTGTTTGATACTGGAGCCGATAACTGCTTTGTGTCATTTGAATTCGAGATGCTCCTTAGTCGTAAGCGCTCCCAACTCCCCTCGACGTTCGATGTCGAAGTCGCCACAGGAAGAACTGTCGCCGTTAATTCTGTTCTTCGTGATTGTACTCTTGAGCTCAACAATCACATCTTCCCAATTGACCTTATTCCTATGCAACTCGGAAGTTTTAACATCATAGTAGGCATGGACTTTCTTCGCAAAAACCATGCTGAAGTTGTGTGCTTCGATAAGATGATTTTATTCTCGCTCACGAATGGTGATGAATTGTGTGTTTATGGCGAAACTGCTTCAAAAGGTCTCAAGCTCATGTCATGTGTCCAAGCTAGCAAGTATCTCCGCAAGGAATACAGAGCTTTCTTGGCAAACATTGTAGTAGTGGAGAAGGAAAAGAAAGGAAAGACAGAAGTGAAAGATGTTCCTGTGGTTCAAGAATTTCCTAAGGTTTTTCCTGAGGATCTTCCCAGACTACCGCCAAGTCGTGATATCGACTTTCGTATCGACCTCATCCCTGGAGCAAACCCTGTTGCCAAAGCTCCTTACCGACTCGCTCCATCCGAAATGCGTGAACTCTTGAGTCAGCTCCAGGAACTACTTGATAAAGGCTTCATTCGCCCGAGCACCTCTCCATGGGGCGCACCAGTCCTTTTCGTCAAAAAGAAGGATGGGTCGTTTCAGATGTGCATCGACTATCGGGAATTGAATAAGTTGACAATCAAGAATCGCTATCCCCTGCCTCGCATTGACGATTTGTTTAATCAGCTACAAGGTGCTACGTGTTTCTCCAAGATCGATCTACGCTCAGGCTATCACCAGTTACGCATTCAAGAGGAAGATATACCCAAAACCTCTTTTGGCACTCGATACGGCCACTATGAGTTCGTTGTTATGCCTTTTGGCTTAGCCAACGCACCCGCGGTTTTCATGGATCTGATGAATCGCGTGTGTAAACCTTATCTCAACCGCTTCGTCATCGTGTTCATCGATGATGTCTTGATCTATTCCAAGTCGAAATCCGAACACACGCAACATCTACGTTTGGTTCTCGAGCTACTCCAAGGGAATCGACTCTATGCCAAGTTCTCCAAGTGCGAATTTTGGCTGGAGGAGGTTCAATTCCTCGGTCACATTGTCAATAGTAAAGGTATTCAGTCGATCCCGCGAAGATTGAAGCCGTTAAGAGTTGGATTACACCTAAGAACCCGTCTGAAGTCCGTTCTTTTCTCGGATTAGCGGGCTATTATCGACGATTTATCGAAGGATTCTCAAAAATCGCTGTGCCGCTTACCGCTCTCACGCATAAAGACAAGCCTTTTGTTTGGGGAACTAAACAAGAGTCTGCTTTCCAAACCCTCAAGCACATGCTTTGCAACGCTCCCGTTCTCACTTTACCCGACGGAAACGACAACTTCATTGTCTATTGTGATGCCTCGAACCTTGGTCTTGGTTGTGTCCTCATGCAACGGGACAAGGTCATTGCTTACGCATCTCGTCAGCTCAAAATCCACGAGAAGAACTATACAACCCATGATCTTGAGCTAGGCGTAGTTGTTTTTCCGTTAAAGATTTGGCGACACTACCTGTATGGTACCAAGTGTACAATCTTCACCGATCATAGGAGCCTACAACATATCTTTGACTAGAAGGAACTTAATATGCATCAATGCCGATGGGTAGAACTTCTCAACGACTACGACTGTGAGATTCGTTATCACCCAGGAAAAGCAAATGTCGTTGCCGACGCTCTCAGCAGACGGAGCTATCTGCTCAGCATTCGTGATACCCAAGCCCAATACAATCTCGAAACCCTCATCCGCGAAGCTCAGCATGCATGTTTTAATGAACGCACTCTGAAAAAGGAACGAATCTATCATGATGGAGCCCAGCTTGTGAATAAGTCGAATGGGATATTCCACTTTCTGGACCGAATTTGGATCCTTAAACGGACCAATTTGCGACAGATGTTAATGGACGAAGCCCATAAATCCCGGTATTCTATTCATCCCGGTGACGATAAAATATATCAAAGACCCTCTGGCTTACTCGAACAACCCCCAATCCCTATATGGAAGTGGGAGAGTATAGCTATGGACTTCATAACAAAGCTCCCGCGCACGCCATCAGGTCACGACAGCATCTGGGTTGTTGTTGACCGTTTGACCAAATCAGCTCACTTTTTGCCAATACGGGAAGACTACAAGGTAGAACGATTAGCCTGAATCTACACCAATGAGATCATTTGTCGACATGGGATGCCTCGCGACATCATCTCTGACCGTGACACTCGGTTTACCTTGCGACTGTGGGAAACATTTCAAGCGGCTCTCGGTACTACGCTTAATTTGAGTACCGCATTCCACCCTCAAACCGATGGTCAGACTAAGAGAATGATCCGTACTCTTGAAGACATGCTCCGTTCGTGTGTCATAGATTTCGGTGGTACTTGGGATGCTTACCTGCCGTTAGTCGAATTCTCGTATAATAACAGTTATCATTCTAACATTCAAATGGCACCATTTGAGGCCTTATACGGAAGAAAATGTCGATCGCCTATTTTGTGGCACGAGATCGGGCACTCGCAATTAACCGGTCCTGAGCTATTGCAAGAAACGGCTGACAAAGTCCTCCAAATTGGAGACAATCTGCTGAAAGCTCGGAGTCGACAGAAAAGTTATGCCGATAGACGACGCAGGCCCCTTGAATTTGACGTTGGCGACTATGTACTCCTAAAGGTATCACCTTGGAAGGGTGTGGTCAGATTCGGCAAGAAAGGGAAACTAGCGCCTCAATATGTTGGACCTTTTAAGATTCTAGAAAGGATCGGAAAAGTCGCCTACAGACTCGAACTACCGGAGGAGCTTAGTAACGTTCACCCGACTTTCCATGTTTCGAACCTCCGAAAGTGCCTGGCTTAGCATGATTTAATTGTACCTCTTGACGATCTCCAAATAAACTAAACACTACCCTTCGTTGAGAAGCCTGTCGAAATAATGGACCTCCAAACCAAGCAGCTCAGACGCTCGCGCATTCCTATTGTGAAAGTCCGATGGGAAGGCAAACGGGGCGCAGAGTTCACTTGGGAACTCGAAAGCGACATGAAGGCGAAGTACCCGCAGTTGTTTGTTATGGCTTCGGCCTAATTTCGGGGCGAAATTCCCTCAACTAGGGGAGGCTGTAACACCCCATGTTTTGAAAGTCAAAGTCAAAGTCAAGATTGAAGTCAAAGGGAGAGAAGATTGCTAATTATGATATGTCACTCCTTGCTCAATTCCTGTTTTGACTTCTTTGACTTGTAGATAGTCTATTTTATGCCTTACGTTAGTTGTATTATGTGCAGTACTTATTAATAATTGAGGTTTATTCGATATTTATCGCTTGTTTCATCGCTTTATCGCTATCGCAATCGCACTCGCAACTCGAATTATGCGTTCTGGATGTTGTTATACGTGTGTGTACCTTATGTGTTACTTGTGCGTGTTTGTTTATGTTATGTTGTGGTGATTAATCGAAACGCAATCAAAACTCAATCGCAATCGAATCGCAAACGCTAAACGAATACGAAATAAGGATGATTGTATGTTGATATAGTAGTTGGGATTAAAAGTAATTTGACTAGGAAGCTCTATCGCATCGCAACGCTCGCATTCGCGATCGAAACGGCAAAAATCATCGCACCGAACACTCGAACCAAAGTGGCTAATCGACCAAGTGACCAGCCGTTCGATTGAGCTACCGCTCGATCGGCCAGCCATTCGATCAGGCTGCCACTCGATCGACCAGCCCTTTCCACTTTGGGAAACCCTATAAATACCTCACTTGTTACTACTTTTGGTAAGTGACATCTCTCTGCTCGAACCAGCCACACTCAAGCTTCTTTTCTCCGATTTCTCTCAAATCTTGTAAGTTTTCAACCTAATCTTTGTACTTTCTTGATCTACACGCACTCCTACACTTTTCTATCTTTTGAATCTTAACTTTTAACCATGAAATCACTAGATTTGAGGTGTTCTAGGATGATGTCATCATGGTGTTCTTGAGAACTTCATGTTTTGACTTCAATCCACCAAGAACAACTTAGATCTGAACGATTTCCACATAAATAAACAAAGATCTTTCATAGATCTAAACATATTCACGGTGAAAAGGATTGAAAGATGGTTTTCCAACTTTCTTTCAACTCTTTTACACTCAATACACTCAAAACCGATAGAATCAGAGCTTATACCAACTTTCTACTCTTTCTTGTGGTTGTGTTGGTTCAAGATCTGGATTCAATCCACGAGACTACCGATTTCGGGTTAAACATGGAACACCGTCTCGAACAGTTTACTGGTCGGATTTGGGTGATTCCTGTCCAATCAGGAGTACCAAGTATTGACGAGGTTTCTATTGCTTAACACGTTATCAAAACCTCTCTATAAAACGACAAACTATCAAAATGACCAAGGAAGAAGACGCCCTGGACACCAGAACGGAGTGTCGTCCGATCGGACTGCAGTCCAATCGGGTGGTCACCCCATCGACTTGCACCCTGGCCCCACACTCAACTTTTATTTTCAAACTTTGAGGGATGAACATTGAATGAAGTGCTGCCTGATCGGATTACCACCCGATCGGACTACTACTTAACCATGTAATGATCAGACTTTAATAATTAAACAATTTTCAAACATGTTCAATATCAACGGACTGCCACCCGATCGGACTACCGTCCGATCGAGTGACAAACTCCTGTGAACTTGTTCTCACTAAAGTGTCCAACCGATCGGGTTGTCTCCTGATCGAACGTCTGCCCGATCGACCGACCTGAAAGGTAGTGATACTTCTATGTTTTCAAATGCTATAACAAAAACTTCAAAAGATAAACCATCATACACAAACACATCCTTCCCAAGGGAAGAAACAATCCACTCGAAAGGTCACCCGATCGGATGACCATCCGAGCGGATTGTCACCCGAACGACCGGCTGCCCGAACGGACTGCCATCCGATCGGACTGCTGTTCGACCCACTGTGACTTGTTTCGTTTTACGCGCGCTTACCGTTATGCTATCAATCTGTTCAGGCTAACCTTACTCTCTACCGCTCCCTTCAATCCACCAATCGCTGTGAGTATACTCGATCCCTTTTTGCTTTACGCACTTTTGGGTGTTACATACGTTACTTATTCTAAATCACATCAAACACACTACGCAATACTTTAAACGCTAACCGATTACCGCATGTTATACGTGACTTAATGAATGCTTGTTTGTTATGTTTACACATGGAATGCTGTCTACCTGCCTTAGCAACGAATAGTACTATTTGTTTGGACCCAGCACCTGTTCACTCAGGGGTTGTTAAGGACAATTTGTTACATGACTCACAGTGATGAGTGTGTATTACAAACTGCCTTGGGCATTCAACCCGCAGTCATTGGTATCGATAGGTTCATGTCGATAACTAACATGCCTCATTTTACACTGTCTACGTGCTGGTTATGCGTAACGATTTTGAACTCTATTATATCTATTAAACTTGTATGCTCACCTTTACACTATGTGTATTGACTTTTACTTTAACGTATGTGACAGGTGCTTAGGATGCTTATTTGCTTAGTGACGTGATGTCGTGGTAACAATCAAATTTAATCCAAATACAACTAAATAGATAACGGTAAGTGGGTATCGAACACATGGAGTTTGTGGAAAATGTGTTATTTGCTAGAGTATCTAACTTTGACTAAATTAATCTAATTGCAAATAAAATAAAGTTCAAGGGCTGATTTGATTGGATTTGGTTTTAAAACTAAAATTAACTAATTAAATTGCAAAGATGAAAGTTTTTGGTTGTAAGCAAATTAGAGACAGATGACCATCCTAGATTTCCGGTTTCAATTGACATTCATATTATCATTCCACTAGAAAGAACTACATAGACATAGTTCATGTGTGACTATTTGCAGTGATGAAAGGGAACTAAGTCCTCAGATTCCTAGAACGTGAGGTTGTTACCCGATGATCAATCAACCCTTACCCAAGTCTAACTATACCCATGATATCTCGATTGCCAATGGCACCAAGAACGTATGGTTTCTAATTAGTTTAATGTAAGAAACAACAAGTTACTAACAAACAATCACACACCATAACAAACAAACCATAAAGATAAAGATCGTTATTCTAGAAATTAGGAAATTAAACACGAAATGTCTCAAGCAAACCTTCAATCTAAGATGATCACTAAGTGTTTAGCCACTCATGGCTTGAAGCAACATCATAACAAAAGTATTATTGTTCATAAAAATCAAGGACAATAAACCAATGATTAGACAAGTGTTCTTCAAGCTCAAGGTCTCCAAAAAGCTCCCCAATTCGTTTTCAATCAAGTGGTAACCGATTTCCCATCATAAGAGACCATAAAACATCTTCAAAACAGCATTTAATGTGAGAGTTACAATATGAGGACAGTCGGCGCCGTAAGCTACGCCGCCTGCCATAGCTTACGGCGGCCAGTGGGTCAACAACGGTCAACATGGTGCCGTAAGCTACGGCAGGTGCCGTAGCTTACGGCGATCAGTCTTCTTCTTACGCCGGTTGTACACTGTCTTACGTCAGCTCTTTTTTTCCAACTTAGGTGGTCGTAACCTACGGTAAAGGCTGTAGGCTACGGCGCTGAGGTGACTTTTTCCTAGCTTCCTTCTTTTAATTCACCATTTCTTCAATGCTTGCTTCCGCCGACTTCTAGCATCCATCCATGCCTCTAAAACCCACATTTAGAGCATTGTAATTCCTGCACATCAAATCCTCTAGTGGTTTCCAAGTTCAAACAACTAAACATGTAAATCATGGGATTTTAATCTTTTTAAGGCACTTAAGGGTTGTCCTACGGACCACCCGTCACATCCCCACACTTACCCGTTGCTTGTCCCAAGCAACCCATTCAAAAACTATTCACAAACACAAGCAATCAATCATGCAACCCAAGCTAAAATGTGCCGTCCTCCTACTAACTTTCAATCATACCACAAGACACACCCCTCACAAAAAAAACTCTCGGTGACAAGATATATTAGCACATAATGCTAAACCACTCAATGCATGTGTGTGTGTGTGCGACAATAAGCTTGTATAAAAATCAAGTTTCCTCCTATTAAATATCTAGCATGCTTATAAATCAAAAGGGACTTACGGGTTGTAACGGGGCTAGATGCAAAGGTAGGAAAATGGTGGATTACATATGAAAGAGCTAGTTGATTCGACCCGATTTTTATTTCTACTACTAAACAAAGCAACATCAACTATATACAAACATCATAAACTTCTCAACTACTATTACATCTAAATGCTTCTTTTTGTATTTTTCTCATGTTTTTTTATAACACTTCAAACTTCAACAATATATGTAAGAACATCAACATTACATACTAAATCTCCTAAACCGGGTCGAATCAAAAGGTAAAATTTTATAGGAAGTAGGCTTGGGTCACAACCGAATAGTTAAAGGCTCAAACATGGCTTTCTAAAGACCAACCCCCACCCCTCACAATACCAAGCTCATATATGTAAAGTATGAGGTCCAACCCACCAATCCCGCACTCTCACACGTCTAGACGAGGCTTCCTAAAAGTCCCCTATCATTTTCAAAAGCATGCTAATTCTAGGATTTAACAAGGATTCACACACAAGTTCTATTACACACAACACACACCGCCACTCAAACAATGAAATATCAATAACAACCATATGTGGCTCAAATTCTCACCAAGAAAAGACTAGGAATGGGTGTCGGTGTGTCAAGTCGAACAACATCAAGTTTTCAAATTTTGACAATTTTCGCTTGGATTTACAATTTTAAATTTCCCAAAATTTTCCCCTCATCCCCACACCTGGGATACATTGTCCCAATGTATGGTTTTGAGGGAAGGATTGCTTTTACCCAATCAACATTAGCTTCCGCTAATACTCTCAAATCCCAACTTTCTTTTTGTATTATTTTTTTATAACTAAAAACACCACCAACTTTCTCAACCCAACAAACATATCAACATCAAAACACCACCCAACCTCCCAACCATAACATAAACATACTAAATAAACATAAAAAAAATGTACAAAGGAGCAAGATACGAGCTGGCTAGTAGTACTTCGGCTGTGGAGGCCCGAAGATAGATGTCATCATATCATTCCACTCGCCAAAACCAAATGCTCCACTGCTACTGCTACCACCTTGATCACCACTTGGATTCGCCTGCTGATAACTCATAGCGTGTGGATCCACCCATTGAGAATGATGTAATGGTGGGGTGGGATATGATACACTACCGTCAAAAGGTGGCAATGTGGTATAATCCACAACTGGCGGGTCCGCTTCAAGTGGTTGACCCGCATGCCACTGATCATGCAAGCGTCTTTGGCGGTCGTCTAAGTAGCGGTTGTTCACTTCTTCATTATGGGCGTACATGTGAGCTCGATTCCACTGTTCGTTTCTATCATAGCTCTGTTTGAGAGCTCTTTCCCTGCTAACACCCATAAAAGTTTGTTGATCTAAGAGCACCTGATTTGGTTCAGACCATCCGCCAAAAGTGGGGGGTCGCCTTTGTTCTATTATCTGGCCCATATCCCCTGAATGAGCCCAATAGGGATCATAGGCCTGTTGTGCATAGTCATAGGCACTCCCCACATAACCAGATTGTACACCTGCTCCTTGAACTCCCGCCTGACCAGCGCCCCCTATCTGAGCATCCACCATGAATGTGTCTTCACGGTAGTCGTCGTCACCACTCACTTCTTCATCTGACGTTTCGGGCTCATCAGCCTCGCCCGGTCGTAACGGTCTCGCATCCGCCTTCAACACTCTCCACCTTAGCCCATCGGTCTTCAGCTTATGATACCTCTCCGATTCTGTGTAAACTCATCCGGATCCCAAATTCTTTATGTCAAATGGGTTGAACTTCTTGTAAGAACCTTTTTCATCACCTTTAATTGCCCCATATTTCTTCAGCAATGTCGTGATCAACCGGCAGTGAGGCACAATTTTTCTTTCCCCACTATTTCGGCTGATCCAAATGTTGTTCAATACTAGAAATCTGAAGGGAACCTTGGGAGAATCATGCATCATCATATACAAAATCGACACCTCTTGAAAACGGACCTCCATCTTGTCACCCCGCCGTGGGACGACGTTGCGTGTACATAAAACCAATAACAACTTCGCTTCCATTCTCAGATTTCGCCTATACAACTTCCCATGTGTCGTACCCGGAAGGAAAAGGTAATCAAGCATATTTTGCCATTGAGGATGCTTTTCGGGCTTGTGATAGAGATCTTTGAGGCTTGGGTAAATGTATTCATTGGATGGTCCGTCGTCAAACTTCGCTATTCGACGCAGTGAATCATAGGACATCTCAACTTTGACCCCGTTACACCATCCGATAAGCTTCATCTGTTTTGGAGCCTTAAATGGGGGGACATTCGAGTGAAGCCATCCACTCTTGAATTTGAGTATCATACATCTTCTTCACCTCGCCATCATAGCACTTCAAAGTTGCCCCCCATCCCAACGCTTTGAACTTTGCCGTGATCCCAAACGGCCTAAAATCAGCTTCACGGATTTCCTTTTCACAAATAAATGCTTCACCCCTTTGTTTCAATTTGTTCATTAGTTCGTGAAATAAATCCTCTCTCCATTCTGCGAGTTGGTCTAGGAGTGAACCGGATGTCCAATCAGGTTTTGGACCCCTTGGAGGTGCATCCTCCTCGGAATCCGGGTCACCAACCCGTGTCAACCTTCTCCTCTTTTGTTGCTCCTTTTCCCCTTGGGGTTGTTTAGACGAACCTGCAACCGCTTTGCCTTTTGATTTCAACATGCCTACACACATTCATAAACCACGCAAAACAATTCAAGTTAGTTCAACTCCCCAATCTTCCCCACACTTGCTTTATGTTAAGGGTATAAGTGTACAAAAACCAAAGGTTCATTCTTTCAAACAAAAATTCGGCATGATATCCCTATAATTCAGAATTTTTCCAAAAAATTTTAACCAAACATCTAATACATTTATACCCATAACACTCAAAGGTTCACAAAATCCTATCATCTATCTCATACGAGCAAGTGTGTAAGCAAAAATTATAGTGAAAACTTACAAACCTCAATGTACTTCCAAGAATAACAAGAAATTGCATACCTTAGTGTTGTAGAAGATGAGAATAACAAGCTCTTGAAGTTCACACAAAAATCCACAAAAACCCCCAAAATTTTCGGACCCCTATGCTCAAATCCGAACCCAAAACAAAGGAATCTTCGAAATACAAATGTAAATCTGAATTCCTTGTGAAATTCCACCCAAAATGGACCCAAGAATCACTTAAATCGGACTAGATATGAGGGAGTTATGAAGATTTGAAGGTGGGGAGAATTAGGGTTCTTATGTGAAGAAGATGAAGAAGATGAAAGAAAAGAAAGGAATGTGTGGATGGGGATCGATTGAAAGGAATGTGTGGATGGGGTGAGTTGTGTTTTATTAATTAGATAATTATTATTAATAATATTTTCGGTTTTATTTATATATATATTTTTTTAGTGACTTCCGAAAACCAAAGGGACCCAAAATGCAGCACCGTGTCGTAGCCTACGGCTACCGCCGTAGGTTACGGCGAAAACTGGGCAAAAACACACTGCCGTAAGACAGTGTATTGGCGGCGTAAGGCACTTTTTTTGATGACTTGCCACCGTAAGCTACGCCTATAGCCGTAGCTTACGGCGATCACTGGGTCTTTGACTTCGGTCATTTTATTAGTTTTTGTTTGTTTGTTTGTTTTTTTTTTTAATTTTTAATTTTCTTAAGTGTATAAATTTTTCGAAAACATGTAAATTAACCATACCCCCCGTTAAAAACCCGTGTTGTCCTCAACACTATGTTCAGGAATTTCGTAAAAATTTCCCCACACTTGTTTCAAACACCGGTTTTAAACGGAACTTATTCAAACCAAAACAAACTAAACTAAATATGTACAAACACCAAACCTGGGCCTCTTTCAAGTTTCCTCATCATCCAATGGGCGTAAGATGTAACCCACTTTGTCAAGCTCGAGATTGTTGATGTCGTTACCTTCCAAATACGGTTTGAGCCGATGCCCGTTCACTGTTTGTTGTTTATTTGTTTATTCATCTTGTATATCAACATCTCCAAACCTCCCCACTCTTCGAATGACGTAAGGACCCATCCACTTGCTTTTGAGTTTTCCCGCGAACATCTTCAACCTTGAATTATACAACCACACCTTTTGACCCACTTCGAAGTTCTTTTTCTTTATTTTTGCATCATGAACTTTCTTCAGTTTATCTTTATATGCGGATGCACACTCATAGGCTTGATCCCGTATTTCCTCAATCTCATTCAATTGTAGCTTCCGCACCCGACCCGCTTCGTCATAGTTTGCATTCACCATTTTAATCGCCCAATATGCCCGATGTGCTAACTCCATAGGCAAATGACACCCTTTTCCATACACCATTCGATACGGCGTTGTATCAAGTGGAGTTTTGTAGGCCGTTCGATAAGCCCACAACGCATCATCAAATTTGGTTGACCAATCTTTTCTATCTGTTCTTACCGTCTTCATTAGAATCTCTTTAATTTGACGGTTAGACACTTCAACTTGTCCACTTGTCTGCGGGTGGTACGGTGTAGCAACACGGTGGTTCACATTGTATCTTTTTAACAATTTCCCAAAATTGAAGTTCTTGAAATGTAAACCGCCATCACTTATTATCACCCTAGGCACACCGAATCGAGCAAAAATATTGGATTGCACAAACTTACACACAACGGAATGATCGTTGGTCCTCATAGCGATAGCTTCAATCCATTTCGAAACGTAATCAACCGCAACCAACATATACAAAAACCCATTTGAGTTTGGAAAAGGACCCATGAAGTCTATTCCCCAAACATCAAATACCTCCACCACCAAAATTGGTTGTAACGGCATTTCATCCTGCTTCGAAATGCTTCCCACTCTTTGACAATTTATGCAATTTCGGGCATACTCGCAGGAATCCTTGAAAATCGTGGGCCAATAAAACCCACTAGATAACACCCGATAACCCGTCTTGTTCCCACTAAAATGCCCTCCACATGCCGATGAATGAACATGGGTCAAAATCTCTAAAACTTCAGTTTCGGATACAC
This sequence comes from Helianthus annuus, assembly GCF_002127325.2. NCBI lineage: Eukaryota > Viridiplantae > Streptophyta > Magnoliopsida > Asterales > Asteraceae > Helianthus > Helianthus annuus. The sequence continues at coordinate 69,577,883 of NC_035449.2, forward strand.
ATCTTTGTATCACTTGATCGGGTCTGATTTTGAACAAATCTGGTTCATCCCAAATATACTGTTTCACTTGACTAAGAAATTATTGTCATCTTTTCTTCGTCCAATGATTTGGAATTGCACCCTTGGCCAAATAGTTCACGTAATGGGCATACCAAGGTGCAACAAAAGTAGAGACGGCTAACAATTGTTCATCGGGAAACCGTTCATTAATTTCACTCGGGTCATCAACACCTTCCAATGGGATCTGGGACAAATGATCCGCTACAACATTTTCACATCCCTTTTTGTCCCGAATATCGAGATCGAACTCTTGCAACAAAAGCACCCAACGAATCAACTGGGGCTTTGCATCCTTCTTTTCCATTAAATATCGGACTGCACTATGATCTGTGTTGGTGCATTCATCTGTCGTCTTCGTCTTATGTCGAGTCTCAGATTCGTTACGGTTTGGATCAAGCATGATGTCATCATTCTTGATGATGACATCATACTAATGACATCAAGTGACATCATCATTGAAAGATTATTACACAAATCAGAATGCATGTGCACCTGAAGTCAATATGGAATGCATGAAAAGACAAATGTGATGTTGACCATTTGAAGATCCAATCGTTTGAAAGGTTCCGTTTGAAGGCATGTCCGTTTGAATTAGATTAGTGTGAACAGTTGACCGTTTGAATTAGATTCCGTTTGAAACGTGACAGTTTGAAGAGTTTCAAACGGTCAGGGTCATCTTGTATATATAGGGTTCAAACGGATTCAGTTGTAAGGTTCTTGTTTCCGACGCCGAGGTGCTGTCGAAGTGTCTACGTACTGTAAATTGTTACAAGATCAATAAAAGAGACAGTTCATAGTGAATCCAAGCTAAACGAAGACCAAATCAATGTATTCCGCCTCTGATTCGGTCTGAGCGCTCTCTGATTGACTCGTTAGGTCGTTTCACGATCCTACATGTGGTATCAGAGCTCAGGAGGAAGAGTTCTTACCGTTTAGTTCGTTTTCGCTAGCAAATTCTGATTTTCTACACCTTCTTTCAAAATTCGACACTTTTCACGGTTAAAAACCGCAGATTTTCATATATAATATACATAACAATGTTTTAATCAACCCTTGAAAATATCAGATCAAAACTCGACGTAAAACTGGTAAAAATGGCTTGAAAATTGGTGACCGTTTGAACGTAACTGACCTGTTCGTTTGAAAATCTGACCTGTCCGTTTGAAAACTGATCTTATCGTTTGAAATTGACCTTTCCGTTTGAATACTGGTCCTTTCCGTTTGAAATTGGCTATCTCGTTTGAACTACCGTTTGAAAGCTAGCCATCCCGTTTGAAAACATCGACCGTTTGAAATTTGTAGTTAAAGTGCATCGTGTTGTGTGTTTCATATATCGAGATTGTCGGCTGCATGTGAATTAATTGAGCAATATGATAATCAACGGCCCAATGAGAAATTATCACATAAAATTTTCGGTTTAATGGATTGTTTGGACCAATCAGATTTTATATACACTTAAAATTGTCGGCTGCATGTTGTGCATATTAAAAGCCCATGTGATGTATTGATTGTATAACCGATCTTTTAAAATCATTGTACCAAGATTCTATTTGAGGTCCAATGAGAATTGAGGGGTGATGAAAGTTGTAGGCTCATTAATGTGCATGTGAACTTTATTTCTTGGTTCATTAGAATACATTGAGTTGGGTCAGCCTTCACGTGAACATAATAGTTAATAGGTCCAATCAATCGATTAGTGGGGTGTGCATATCAACGGCTTCATATTGTCGGCCCATATAGTGATATTGATTTGCATGTGATATTCATGACCCACTAATTGTTTTTAATGATATCAGTTTGGTTGTCTTAAAGTCTTTTACATCGGCCCAAGTTTCCATATACATCGACAAAAGACCAAGCGGCCCAATCAGATTTATTGCAAATTTAAAGTTGTCGGTTTGCAAGTGAATTCATGTGATTGTGTGTCAGGCGCATGTGAATTGGGGTCACAAATTTGATAAAGTGATCATTTGGAGCAAGAAGGTTTGTGTTTGAAAAATGGAAACGGTTTTTGATGAAAATGAAAACAAAAATCTTGAATGTTTAAATAGTTGGTATATGATAACTGTGGATACCAATTATAGAAATGTGAGTACGGACATTTGGGTTAAAAGTTTTGAACATTTCATGTGTCAAAAGGATGAAACGTTGGAGGAGTTGGAAATACGGTTTAAAATTTTAATGGACAATTTGAGGAATAAGGATATTAGAATATCAAATGATAAAAGATATCGAAATTGACAAATGCATTACCTGCTAAGTGGGATGAATTCTTGGTTGAGCTAAAAAAGAAAGATTTTTTTCAAGAACTTTATCCAAAACAGTTCTTTAATGAGGTTAATGCAGAGTTTCGTAAGGAAAATAAGAAAAAGAAGGAATTTTTGAACGAAATGGAAAAGAATTTACAAAAATTGGAATTGGATGTTCTTACTGAAATTGATAAAAGAATTCGTATGTGTCTTGTAACAAAGAGTAGTCTGAAATATGATATTAAAAGGAAATGTTATATTGATGAAAGTATGAATCCTTTTGATTTCGTTAAACTCTTTTGTGCGGGAACATACAAGATGAAGACAGAGCAAGTCACAAAGAATGAAGAATCTGTGAAGCTTGGATTTTCAAGTTCAGAATCAGTATGCTCTAAATGTGACAACTTTAAGACTGACAATGACAAACTCTTGAAGGATGCGGAAAGTTTGACATTGGAAGTCAAGAAGTTGAGCGATGAGAAGCAAGCTGATATTAAACAGATTCTAGATTTACAGGGAAATTGTGAGAAGTTGAAATCTGAGAATGTTAAACTGTGAAATGACTTAAACAGTTTAATATCATAAAACAAGGTTTTGAAAGAAAAAGAAAAAGACTTTGAAAGCAAAAAAGAAATCTTCAGAAAATGAAGATTTCTGGATAAAACTGGAGAACAAAAATTTGAAAGCAACTGAAACAAAATTTCAAGAACAGCTAAAAGTTTTGGAAAATGGAAAAACTGTTCTTGAAAACATGAAGAATGAAAATGAAAAATCAATCAAGTCTCATCTTGAAAGAATATCTCAGCTTAAAAATGAAGCTGAGAACTCAAGAAACAAGATTGATGAATTTGAGAAGAAATTGAAAGGTTTTGTGACTTCCTCAGACAGTTTGAATTTTCCCTGTCCAAAACCGATCAATTCCATTCCAATAAGTGACGATGTCACAAACTTTGACAATGTCAAAGTTGAAGATTGTGATGAGAAATCTGATGATGAAGATGAAAAAATTGAAAAACAAAAATTGTTTTGGAGATTAAAAGAAAAATTTCAGAAAACTGTTCTACAATCGACTGAAAAGGGAGAATGCTCTAAGCAAAAACCTTTGAAGAAGAAAGTGGAACGGAAACAAAAAGATAAAAATTTGAAAAATGTACAAAAAGAAAATAACAGCTCATCAGATCGATCATCCAATCAAAATCAAAAATTACAAAAAGTAAAAAATGATAATTCAAAAATTGTTGGTAATAAGTGGTGCAAGTCGAACCACAGTGCTCAAAAGTCAAATCCAGCAATCAAGAGGAAAAAGGAGTATCACCAAGCCAAACAGTGCTTTGATTTGATCATTTGGACTAACAATGGTGATTGGTACGATAACAGAGTGTGTTACCGATGCGGTTATCAAGGACACATTGCTGTTAACTGCCAGAGTTGGAATTTTGAGACAAGAAGATGCTTTAACTGTAACATCATAGGTCATATTGCTAGAGATTGCTCAATGAGATCAATGAGAAGATTGAGAGCTGAATCTCAGAAGCAAATGAAAAAGAAACCAGTCAATGTCTAGCCCAAAGAACAAAAGGTTTCAAGAACCTAAAGTTCAAGAAACGAAAGTGAAGATTTCTCAAGGGCAGAAAGACAGACTGCGAAAGAAAAGGAAAAAGGCGAGAGAGTATCTCGAGAAGATTTTGTCCTCGGGTTCATCCGTTGGTAAAAATAAGAGTTCTGATGAATCGACTCCCTCGAATGCTAAGTCAAGCCAGGCGAATTCATCAGATACAAATTTGAGGACGAAAGAAGAAAAGAAGAAGAAGAAAATGGTCGGCGATGAATCTGACGTGTCGAAGTCAGACAAGCCATCTTCAGGCGATGAATCTGACGGGTCAAAGTCAGACAAGCCATGTGCAGGCAATGATTCTGGTTCGTCAAAGCCAGAGAGCCTGGTGTTGAGGTAAAAAGGAGAATTTGGGTTTAACAATGGATGATGCAAACTTTCCACCATTGTTGAACAAGAATTCGAAATCACCCAAGGACCGTCAGGCTAGGGTGAATCTGTTTAAATAGAAAAACCTGACTTGCTGGAGTTCCCAGGTTGGTAAGCGTGGAACATGAATCGGCACATTTCTTGAGATATTTCACTCTGGTGATTTTTCGTTTTACATGTGGTAAATCAGGGACATTAAGTTGTACTTGATTTTCTACAAGTGGTGTTTGATATCTAAAACTAAAATTGTAAAATCTGTCATGTGTGTGTAGAAAACAATGAGATGAAGTAACCCCGAACCTACAAATGATTGGTAAACAAACTTATTTTTCAGAAAAACCATTTTGATTAAAACAAACTTAAGTGTTTTGAATTCATAATGGGAAAATAGTTTATTGTGAAGGGGAGTTCTGATTGTTTATGCCATGTGGATGGAGAATTGATGCAATTCTCATCAAGTTGTCAATTTTGTACAGTTTGTTTCAAATTTTCCCAGAAAATCAAAATTGAAACATATTTTGATTTTATGGGGAGTAAAATTTTAAAAAAAATAGAAAATTTGAAAATGTCAAAAACATCAAAAAAATTAAAATTGAGTTTTGGTGCGAATAAGGGGAAATGATAGTACATCAGCTAGACTGGCACAGTACGCTAAAGATTTGTAATGTATAAATGCAATTAAGCAGTCTCGCTAAAGATGTGCCGATAGGTTTTCACAGAATTAGTAGATCAGTTTGGGATATAAACATAAATTTCACTTGGGTCTACGTGGGGAACACCTCCAGGATATATAGGTAACCCCTGAAATCCTGTTTGAAGGGTCCCGTATTCTGAGATACTAGGTCTTTATGCTCAGTGGTATCTGGGGTATTATCCCGGGACTTCTGTTGTATGGAAGTACTGACCTAGTCCCCGGATAATACTTTCTGCAAAAAGCTTTGAAATATAAGCTCGCCCTCAGCATGCCGATGAAACAATAAAATTGATAGTCGCTGCTGTTGTAAATAAAAGATCCTCTAAAGGGGACACACCTTAAAGTCGAAGCCGTCATCTCTCTGCGTATACGGAAGTATCAACCTGAGCTCTCACGGCCCTCGCATCTACCCCTTAACAGATATCGGCTGTGGTATACTCACTTGTAAGACTGAATATTGGGGTCTGGATACGGGAGTATATACTGAGGTGGACACATGTAGATGTTTAAGTTCTAAAACACTAATTCAGTATCCCGAACAGGTTGAAAGTTTTATGAGAATTTTAGTGGATCAGTATATCGACAATCAACACGAACTGTTTAAAAGCTTAAAATGAAATAACAGCTTAACGGTGCTAGTTTCTAGTCGGCAACTGATATGATCCTCTTGCACGAACTCACAAAAATATGTTTGTACATATTTCATTTCTACATTTAATTCTTGCATTTATGTTTCATATTTTGAAAATCCAAAAAGATTTTCGACAACTGATGTTGGAAAACTGATATTCAATATCTCAAAGGCTAAACATGATGAACAGATGGTTTGGTTAAGTGTTTTGAAATGTTGAATCAGAGTTTGAAATGTTTCAAATTTTTGATAAATTTTAAATGTGAAAAATTCTCAAATGTTAATTTGATTCATTAAGTTGAATCACATCTTTGTTGGTTTATAATAGAGTGTTTGAGATGTGTAGGTTTCTGATCCTACTGCTATGGAAAGTCAGGAGATACATCAGAACCTGAGATGAGCTTAAACAGAGATAAAGCTAGGATTTGATCTCAAGGTGATAGCAAATTCCAGATAGCGATCCCATCATGTTGAAAGGGGGAGTCTGACGAGGCTAGAGCCAAAGAGAAGATCCTGGTATATGCTAAGAAAGAAAAGAGACTGATAAAGACTGAAGATGCGAAGACTCGACACTTAGGACTCATCAACATCTGAGGGGGAGTCTGTTGGTGCATTCATCTGTCGCCTTCGTCTTATGTCGAGTCTCAGATTCGTTACGGTTTGGATCAAGCATGATGTCATCATTCTTGATGATGACATCATACTAATGACATCAAGTGACATCATCATTGAAAGATTATTACACAAATCAGAATGCATGTGCACGTGAAGTCAATATGCATGAAAAGACAAATGTGATGTTGACCGTTTGGAGATCCAATCGTTTGAAAGGTTGTGTTTGAAGGCATGTCCGTTTGAATTAGATTAGTGTGAACAGTTGACCGTTTGAATTAGATTCTGTTTGAAACGTGACAGTTTGAAGAGTTTCAAACGGTCAGGGTCATCTTGTATATATAGGGTTCAAACGGATTCAGTTGTAAGGTTCTTGTTTCCGATGCCGAGGTGCTGTCGAAGTGTCTACGTACTGTAAATTGTTACAAGATCAATAAAAGAGACAGTTAATAGTGAATCCAAGCTAAACGAAGACCAAATCAATGTATTCCGCCTCTGATTCGGTCTGAGCGCTCTTCTGATCGACTCGTTAGGTCGTTTCACGATCCTACAATCCGAATACACGATCACCTTGCTCCCCCAAATGTAGGATCTAAACTTGTCCAAGGCATACACCACCGCTAATAATTCTTTCTCAGTTGTGGTGTAATTCAGTTGCGCCTCGGACAAAGTTTTACTTGCATAGTAGATCACCACCGGCTTCTTATCGACCCTTTGACCTAAAACCGCTCCAATGGTCGTGTCGCTAGCATCACACATAATTTCAAATGGCTTTGACCAATCCGGTGGTTGCAAGATAGGAGCCTTTACCAACTGTTCCTTCAACACATGAAACGCTTGCAAACATTCGTCAGTAAAATCAAATGGAATATCTTTCAATAATAAGTTACATAAAGGTTTTGTAATTACACTAAAACCCTTAATAAACCTTCTATAGAACCCCGCATGTACCAAAAATGATCTCACCCCCTTAACATTCTTTGGTGGGGGTAGAGATGAAATTACCCGAATTTTTGCTTTGTCTACCTCCATTCCCCGATCCGATATCACGTGCCCCAACACAATACCCTCTTGAACCATAAAATGGCTCTTTTCCCAACTTAGCACCAAGTTTGTCTCAACACACCTTTTTAAAACTTTTTCTAACTCATCGAGACAAGAGTCAAAACTTGGGCCAAAGATGGAAAAATCATCCATAAACACTTCAAGAGATTCCCCGACCATGTCCGAAAATATACTCATCATACATCTTTGGAATGTGGTCGGGGCTTTACATACTCCAAATGGCATTCGCCGAAAAGCAAATGTACCATATGGACATGTAAACGTGGTTTTGTGTTGGTCGTCCGGGTGAATAGCAATTTGGTTATATCCCGAGTACCCATCCAAAAAACAATAGTATTTTTGACCGGAAAGTTTTTCAATTATTTGGTCAATGAAGGGTAACAGGAAATGGTCATTGGAGGTAGCGGCGTTTAATTTTCTATAACCAATGCAAACTCGCCACCCGGTGACCGGGCGGGTGGCAATTTGCTCACCTTGTTCATCTTTTACTACCTGGATGCCGGATTTTTTAGGCACTACCTGAGTCGGACTTACCCACGCACTGTCCGAAATGGGATAAATGATCCCCGCATCCAACCACTTGATAACTTCCTTCTTGACCACCTCTCTCAAGTTCGGATTCAACCTTCTTTGTGTTTCACGGGTCGGCTTTGCATCCTCACTTGTAATGATTTTGTGCATTACAATGGATGGACTAATACCTTTTAAGTCGGCTATCGTCCACCCAATTGCCGCCTTGTGAGCCTTCAACACCCGTATTAACTCCTCTTCTTGAGCCACCGCCAAATTAGAAGCAATGATCACCGGTAAGGTGTCGTTCTCCCCCAAAAATGCATACTTTAAGTGCTTTGGTAGCTCTTTCAATTCCACACTTGGTGGACATTCCAAAGAAGGCTTTGTGCCCGAATCAATTTCCACCGGTAGAGTGTCTGTTTGGTGGGTCCATGGCAGTCTTCCTTCCTTCACCGCGAGAGCCTCTTGCTCCTTCTCTTCCTTTTCCAAATCACATGCATGCACCTGCAAAGACACATCACAAACACACGAACCCAAAATCTCTTCCTCGAATTCCTTCGGGTCGTATCCATCTATGAAATCTGCTAGAAAACACTCATCACCATAAACGTTCGTCCCGTTAGTAAAAACATTTAATCTCATCTTTCTATTACCGAATGTCATGTCGACCGTACCATATTGACAATCAATAACGGCTTGTGCGGTGTTCAAAAATGGCCGACCCAAAATAACATTTTGTTGTTGAATTGGGTCTGCGGATGAGTATCTAGCACAAGAAAATCCACGGGATAATAAAACTCGTCAACCTTAACTATCACATCCCGTACAATACCCCGAGGGAGTTTATGAGACAAATCGGCTAATACCACCGTTGTCTCAATCCGTTTCAATGGACCAAAATAATTTTGACTTGTTTAAAAACCTCCCACATTTCCTCCTTTTGAGGACCCCGTTTTGAAATGAAATTTTTCTTAACCGGATCTAATAAAGCCGAGGGAAATGGTACTTGACTAGATCCCTCATCTTCATTTTTAGTTTCTTTTTCTTTATTAATTTTGGGTTTTTCAAAATTAGGTTTTTTAGAAGAAATAATAGGTGGTTCATTTTCTTCCTCACTATCTTGACCCGTTATATCTTCAACCACCCCATCAACCAAATCCGGTGAAGGATTGGTTTTGTACTCTTTCCCACTTCTCAAAACACAAACATGGTGAATATTAACATTATTACCTCTTGAAGTACTATGAAACGGGTTTACCTTAGTGTCGCTTGGTAATTGACCTCTGTTTTTCTTCAATTCCGACACTTCAGTTGCAAGTTGTCCCATTTAGGTGGTCAAAGTTTGGATTGCTTTATCTCGGGCCTCATCCTTTTGTATGCGAGCATCATCCATTTGGTTCCTCTTTTGCATCTCCGCTTGCATGCTGTTCAACATATCCATCATCTCATTTCCACCCGAAGACCCCCTTGTTCTTGACCCGTTTGATATTGCCTTTGATACCCTTGGTTGTTCCCACCTCTATATCCACTTTGATTGTTGTAAGGTTGGCGTGAACCAAAGTTTCCTTGGTTACCTTGAAAATTCGGGTTTGCTTGATTTGAAGGGTTCCCATACCGAAAATTTGGGTGGTTCCTCAACTCGGGGTGGTAAGTGTTAGAATTCATGTTATAGTTTCTACCACCCCTTCCTTGACCTTGTACCGCATGAACTTCCTCATATTTCCCCTCCACCATTCCTTGGCAATTTTCAGCCGCATGACCTATTTCATTGCAAATAGCACAAACATCATAAATTTGATTAGAGGTTTGAACATTACCATCGTCAACCGCATGCACTTGTGTTCGGGTAATGGCCGGTCGTGCTCTCCTTGATGCATGAGCTTTCCTCTTTGATGTAATTGCCATTTGTTCCAAGAACTCCCAATCGTCATGCTCATAATTTGTGCCAAAATACCCATTTGTAATGGACATTAAATCACGAGCATCTTCGGCACTTAATCCCTCGTGGAAGGCATTCATCAACTCCCAAAGTTCAATCCCATGATGAGGGCAATTCTTGATCATCATGTTGAAACGCTAAAAGGCTTCATGAAACATTTCGCCTTGTTGTTGTTGAAAACTCCTCAACCCCTTTCTTGCATCATTGGTCTTTTGGGCGGTGTAAAACTCATCTAGGAAAATTTGTTGCATTTCCGCCCAAGTGTAAATAGATGTTGAAGGCAAAGTGTAGAACCACTTCTTTGCCTTATCCTCCAAAGAAAATTGAAACAAAACCAACTTGACATCATCGGCCGAAAAACCTTGACTCCCGAGAGTATTGCAAATTAAGTCATAGGCCTCCAAATGGAAGTAAGGTTCCTCCGTTGCTAGACCCTTATATTTCGGCAAACTTTGCAAGGAATTTGTCCTTACTTCAAAAGTTCTTCCTTGGTTGTTGTGAGGGATAACTACCGGTGAAGGGTTGTGAGTAATCACCGGCCTAAAATGCGCTTCAATACCCCTCGCATGTTCTCTAAGATGCCTTCTTGGTACACCAAACCGACCCCTTGGACGAATAGGACCCATTGGCCTTTGCATAGGCCCTTGTGGTACATGAGGTTGAAATTGTTGCGGTGGCATCGGTGGGTGTTGAATCGGCCTTTGGAATTGAGGTTGTACATTCTGTGGACGAACTTGTTGCAATGGTATAGGACGTTGCAATTGTGGTCCTTGTGGCCTTGGCCAAATGTGTTGTGGTATGAGTTGTTGTTGTTGTGGCACTCCACCAACACTTGGCATTCCTTAACGTTGGCCTTGCACATAACCAAACTCTCCTTGATCTCCATCACCCCCATAAGCATACCCATCTTCATCATAACCCTCAAAATCTTCATATCCTTCCTCATATCCATCTCCCCCTATACCCGAAGATTGCCCAAATGGAAGAGTCGAATATTGAAACCCCGACTGATTCGATGGACTAAATGATGTAACATGGACAGTGGTTGAGTTTGATGCAATGGTATAGTTTGAAGATGACTGACCTGCACCCGGAAAGAAATGGGAAAATGGTGGAATGGTAGTGGAAGGGTTAAATGTGAGTGTAGGTTCTTCTTGAGTGGTAATGGGTTGTGTGGTATTGGTTGGTGTAACATTATGAAGTAAAGTAGGTTCGGTAGTAGTATTTGGAATGGTGGTATTTGGTGAAGGTTGAGTGGATGATGGTATGAATTCACCCGTAGTGGGTGGTGGTGGTGGTGGTGGATCCATGTATCGAATTGGTGTGATTGGTGTAGTTGGTGTTGTTGGTGAACCGCTAAACTTGTTTTCTCTTAACAAAATTCTATTTCCTCTTAGAGTTCGCTCAATTTCCGGATCGAATGCCAATGGTGAAAGCTTGTGAGAGCTCCTAGTACGCATGCACCTGTAAATATCTGCACACTAACACACCCAGCGTAAACCAGAAAAATAGCAAACTTAAAAAGAACAAAAATAACACACGTTGCGCACTACTCCCCGACAACGGCGCCAAAATTTGACGTGATGTCGTGGTCACATTCAAATTTAATCCAATTACTACTAAATAGATAGTGGCAAGTGGGTATCAAACACAGGGAGTTTGTGGAATATGTGTTATTTGAAGGTTTATCTAAGTTAACTAAATTAAACTAATTGCAATAAAAGTAAATTCAAGAGTTGGATTTTGGTGATTGGTTTGTTTGATTTTAAAACTAAGATTACTAATGTAATTGCAAAAATGGAAATTTGGTTTGTAAACAATTTAGAGATAAATGACTATCTTAAGTTTCCAGTTTGCTTCGACATTCATGCTAACATTCAACTAGAAAGAATCACATAGACATGATTCATGTATGATTACTTGTTCTGATGAAAGGGAACTAAGTACTCAGATTCCTAGAACGTGAGGTTGTTACCCAATGATCAATCAACCCTTACCCAAGCCTAACTATACCCATGATATCTCGATTGCCAACGGCACCAAGAACGTATGGTTTCTAATTAGTTTAACATAAGAATCAACAATTTACAACAAAGCAATCACACACCATAACAAACAAATCATAAAGATAAAGATTGTTATTCTAGAAATTAGGAAATCAAACATAAAGTCTTACACAAACCTTCAACCAAAGATAGTCATCAAAAGTTTAGCCACTCATGGCTTGAATCATCATCCTCACACAAGTTTCAATGTTCATAACAATTAAAAACACAAACCGAATGATTGGAAATTGTCTTCAAGCACCAAGAACACCCAAAATCGTCTCTAGAACAGTTGGTAACCGAATTCCCATCATAAGGGACCATAAAACATCTTCAAAACAGCATTTAATGTGAGAGTTACAATATGAGGACAGTCGGCGTCGTAAGCTATGCCGCCTGCCGTAGCTTACGGCGGCCAGGGGGTCAACAACGGTCAACATGGTGCCGTAAGCTACGGCACCCGCCGTAGCTTACGGCGATCAGTCTTCTTCTTACGCCGGTTGTACACTGTCCTACGGCAGCTCTTTTTTTCCAACTTAGGTGGCCGTAACCTACGGTAAAGGCCGTAGGCTACGGCGCTGAGGTGACTTTTTCCTAGCTTCCTTCTTTTAATTTACCATTTCTTCAATGCTTGCTTCCGCCGACTTCTAGCATCCATCCACGCCTCTAAAACCCGCATTTAGAGCATTGTAATTCCTGCACATCAAATCCTCTAATGGTTACCAAGTTCAAACAACTAAACATGTAAATCATGGGATTTTAATCTTTTTAAGGCGCTTAAGGGTTGTCCTACGGACCACCCGTCACTTAGCTTGCTGTGAAATTGAGGCTAGGAAAGACCTAGATTAATAAACAATTGTCTGTAATAAAAATCTGAGTTGTCAGAACAGAACAATTTGACTAGATCTTGCCTGTAATAATTATGTTATCTTTTATGACATGGTATGGGACACGTTGCTTTAAATAATTGGTAATTATAGTTGTTATGGAAACTTCTAGACAATCTGTTTCGCTCAGTGCCATGCCCCGATGTTTCCGCCATCGGTTGGGGTGTGACATTCGCCCACCTCTTGCTTCGACTGTGAGGATGTAATGGAATATATTTGTAAATATAGATAGGATCTTGTCAATAACCTTGTATTTATCTATTCCCTAAATATGGGTTTGCATCTTGTATATATATGATCATTTTCAATGAAAGAGAACTCAATGGAGCCATAACATTTTTCAATAACACAACCATCTCTTATCTTACCATCAAACTTGCCATATTTATACAAAATTTATTTAGTGTAAACAACAAAATTTAGATGGATGCTATATGTTTTCCGTTTTAAGCATCTTCACCTTCTGGGTTTTACATTGAAAAGAAGTTTTATTTATTAAATTGATGGGCCGAGGTTGTTGTTTCCTATTGTCATCATAACACAATTTGTGACAATCTGTCAAATAACACAAGCCAAATTCATGGAACCTTATGAACAACCCAAGAAACCACTAAATCACAGCCAACCACCATTGTCAAGTTATTCCGCCACTACCACCAACACAACCACTGCAAATACGTTCATAAAACACAAGTAAGAAAAAAAACAATAAAACCAAGTCATATATGTTCGACAACCAAAATCTCTCTAGATTTGTGACTTTCTAGACCGAGAAATAATACATCTAGATAGAAATACAGAGAGTTCTTTCTCATATATGACCATGTGTTGAATAGAAGGAGTGGATGTCACCTTTCCAACCCAAAAAAAACATATGGTTTATTAAAAACCACCTTACAATTAGACATGCATAAAGTACAACATAGTATGCAAAATCATACAAACGATAAAGAAAAAGATACAATGTTAGGATCTGAGTTTCTTATGATTGTGTTTTTGTTTGATAATTATGAATATGAATGATTTGTGTTAACAGAGATAGAGACACCAAACTCAGTCACTTGTTATGGCATATTCTCAGTGATAGGTGATTGAGAAAAATTGATTTGTGTCTGGGCTAAATCAACTGCATCCAGTAGAGGTAGTATTGTTGGTGGAATTTGTGCAGTGAGGATAGGAGTAGAAAGAGAATTTGCCCCGAGAGGTGGGCTATGGATGATGGAATCAAGTGATTCTAGAGCATCATAATGTGGTGTCCCTGTGCTTACAACCTGATCTTTTTGAGAAGATGCAGGAGGAGTTTTAGGTTCAGGTTGAGGTCTTTCTTCCAACTGCTGTGAGGAAGTAGTAGCAGTGGTTATGAGTGACTTTTGTGTTGTCACAGGTATATCTTCTGGGACCTCATCTTCTAGAGTTACCTTTTTTTATGGGTTTGGGGGCTTTTGGAGATTTTTCTTTTTGGGTCTTTTGGTGGTTTTAGGTGTGGGTTTCACAGCAGTGGTTGTGCTGCTGTGATCACCTTGAGCAGTGGGCTCAACAGCAGGATCCTGAGGAGTAGTGGTTGCTGCTAAAGTCTGCTCAGGAACTTCTGTTTGTGTTTTGGAAGGTTTTGACAGCCTTGTGAAGGTTTCAGAGGTTAGGCTGTTTATTTGAAAAGGATTTCCTTAAATAAGTACATGAGCATTATCCTTAGAAAATTTCTTTTGAAAATAGTAACTTAAAAACCTTGGAAATCATAAAAATGATTTTTTATTGACATTTTTGACAAGATTATTGAAGATCTCCTGTGAATAGTTAAAATTTTCTTCATTCAGTATAGCATAACCCAGGTATTGGATCTTCAATGGAATTTCATTGAAAGCAGTGGTTTTGTTTGACACACACATTAGGAGGGTATGAAATAAAAACCTTGTGGCAGGTGGAAAACTGCCCTTTTGTAAAGTATCTTTTTTCATTTCTTCTTCATACTCTCTTTCAATGAAATTAGTTTGATATTCTGCTTTAGGGAAAGAGGTATTACCTGTAAGATAATCGAGTTCAAAGACCTCCGAGATGGTTTGAGGTGTTATGGTGACTGAAATACCCTTTATTGAAGAAGTAATGGCTAAGGGCTTTTTATCCTTAGTTTCAAGTTTAGCATTTTTCCAAAATTCTTGTTGGGTTTCCAGGTAAATCGGAGCATCACAGGTCAACAAAGTTTTGTACTTTGAAGACGACAAAGCATCAATTACAGAGTTGAAGGTTGTGGTATGACTTGGTTTTTCAAGTAAACCCAAGTAATTATGAGGAGTTTTGAATGGAAGAGCCATGATTGAATCGAAGACGGTGAAGAATGAATGAAAAAGAGGAGTGATTTTTTGAGAGAATTTGGGAGAAACTGCTTTGTGAAAGGAATTTTGAATTCGATTTGATAGTGAAAACCCTGTTTGGGGTTTTGATCAGGGTTTTATAGGTGGAAAAAGTGTATGCTGACGTGGCAGCGGTTACAAAAGATCTAACGGCTAAGTACTGTCCACGTGACAACCTCTGATGAATAATGGATGACAGTTGTTAGGAAACCACTGATGGAGCAATATCAGTGGTTTACAACGGTTACAATGAAAACAGTGGCTGATTTTAAACTGTCAGTGGATAGCCTATCGGTGGATTAAAACAATGATGTTTGATCAACAGTGATTAAAAAGGAAATGAAAGAACATAGGTTGACTTTCAGCAGTGGACAGCATTTAACAAAACAGATGTTTGAACCAAAAACAATGATTATGGTATACTTTTAAGGATTAATGAAAATTTTCATTTTTAGCTATTTTTAAGGATGGATTTTTGATTTTCTGAAAACATTTTAATGCTTTTATTCATAGAAAAACAGGATTTTGCCTGTTATTCCATGTTCAGCATGCCAATCCTAGAGAACAAGCTTTCAAAGGTGGATGTGTCTAAAGCTTTTTTTAGCACATCTGCCAGCTGATCTTTAGTTGGAACATGGTGCAGAGAAATCAAACCTTTTTCATAGCAATCCCTCACAAAGTGATGTCTGATATCAATGTGCTTTGTGGTAGAATGAGAAACTGGATTTTTGATGATATTTCCTGCTGCCTGACTGTCCAACATGAGAGGAGTCTTTAAAGAAGTGATACCAAAATCCAGAAGTTGATTTTGAAGCCAAAGCAGTTGGGCTGTACAGCTTGCAGCAGCTATATACTCTGCCTCAGCAGTGGATGTTGAAACAGCTGCTTGCTTTTTGCTTTGCCAAGACACTAAGCAATTGCCTAGGAATTGGCACCCTCCTGAAGTGGACTTCCTTGTTGTGTTACATCCAGCAAAGTCACTGTCTGAGAAACCTGAAAGCTTGATATTTCCATAAGATCGATACCAGATACCAAGTGTGGGAGCACCTTTGAGGTATCTGAATATCCTTTTTTATAGCAATAAGGTTTGACTTTCTAGGGGATGATTGGGATCTTGCACAAACACATGTTGCAAACATGATGTCTAGCCTAGATGCAGTTAGGTACAATAAAGACCCAATCATGCTTCTATAAAGAGTTTAATCAACCAAATCATCATTTTCATCAGACATGACTAACTTGGTGGTTGCTATGGGTGTACTACATGGTTTGCAATCATTCATATCAAATTTTGTTAAAAGTTCTTTGGCATATTTGCCTTGATGAATGAAAGTACCATTTTGCAGTTGCTTTACTTGGAGACCAAGAAAGCACTGTAGTTCACCCATTGCACTCATCTCAAACTCAGCTGTCATGAGTTATCTGAACTCTTCACACATTTTAGAACATGTGCTTCCAAAAATGATGTCATCCACATAAATTTGGACAATCATCAAGTCTTTCCCTCTCCATTTTAAAAACAGTGTTTTGTCTATTTTACCTCTTGTGAAACCAATGGAAAAAAGAAAGGTGGAAAGAGTTTCATACCAGGCTCTAGGTGCTTGTTTCAAGCAATACAAAGCTTTGTTTAGCTTGTAGACATGATTTGGATAGATTGGGTCCTCAAAGACAGGAGGTTGACAAACATATACCTCTTCTTGAATCTTACCATAGAGGAAAGCACATTTGATATCCATTTGAAACACCTTTATGTTGTGGTTGACAACAAAGGCCAGGAACAGTCTAATAGCTTCCAATCTTGCTACAGGGGCAAAAGTTTCATCATAATCAATGCCCTCTTCCTGTATGAAACTTGAACCACTAGCCTTGCTTTATTCTTGACAACAATGCCCCATTTATCAGTTTTATTTTTGAAGACCCACTTTGTGCCAATAGGACTCACACCCTCTGGCAGTGGTACAAGCTCCCATACTTGTTGTCTTTTAAACTGTTGGAGCTCCTCTTGCATGGCCTCTACCCAGCTGTTGTCTTTCAGTGCCTCTTGGTACTTGACTGGCAGATGGAGAGATAGAAAACCAGCAAAAAGACAGATGTTTTAGGATTGACTTCTTGTGAGCACCCCTTCACTGATGTTGCCGATGATTTGGTCTGGTGGATGAGACTTCAAGAAGATTAGATCTCCTTTGTATGGAACAATGGCATTTAATGGTGAGGGCTGCAGATGTGAATCATCTGAGCAAACAATTGTTGGTGACTTTGATAATCCAATAGTGTCTTGAAAGGAGGTGGAGGAATAGGTGGAATTGGTATGGAAACATGTTGACTTTTATCCACTGTTTCAGGACTTTTATCAACAGTGTTTGATGATGTGGAAGCAGGGGTTAAAGGGCTAGTTTGGTCAACAACTGTTGAGGTAGTAGTGGTTGAGCTTTGACAGCTGTTTTGAACATATGCTGCTCTTGCAATGGATTTGAAGGTTTGTAGTGGAAAGATCACTTCATACCCATTGTCTGATGGAGGAGTTTGAGATGGACTTGTACTGTTAGTCTTGACAGAAACATTTTCAAAAGTAAATTTATCAAGATCAAATAATTCTGCAGGGTTTGCAAGGATTTTCATTGAAGAAAGTTCATTGAACTTCGCATTCAAAGTCTCTTCCACTATTTTGGTCCTTGTGTTAAACACTTTGTAGGCCTTAGCAGTGGTTGAGTATCCCAAATGATATCCACTGTCTACTTTTGCTGCAAAATTTGAAATTGAGTCTTTTAAGTTCAAAATAAAGCATGGGCAGCCAAATACTTTAAAGTATGAGATCAGTGGTTTGATTTTATACAGCAGTTCATAGGCAGTCTTTTGATGCCTGGGGTTGATTAAAACTCTGGTCTGGATATAGCAAGCAGTGTTTACTGCCTCTGCCCAGAAAGTTAATGGCAAACCTAAATCAGCAAGCATGGTTCTGGCAGCCTCAATCAATGTCCTGTTCTTTCTTTCAACAACCCCATTTTGCTATGGTGTCCTTGGAATGCTGTACTGCCTTACAATTCCTTTTGATACACAAAACTCATCCAACTCCCTATTTCTGAACTCTGTGCCATTGTCACTCCTGAAAACTTTTACTGGCAAGTCAAACTGCTTTTCAACCTGTTTGACAAAGTCTTGCAGAATGCCTGCAGTCTCATCTTTGGAATGTAATAAATAAGTCCATGTAAACCTAGAAAAGTCATCTACAATTACCAAAGAATATCTTTTTTTTCTTTTAAGACTCATGACTTTTACTGGACCAAACAGATCCATGTGCAGCATTTGCAGGCACTTGGTTGTTTTGGACTCTTCAATGGACTTAAATGAGCTTTTATGTTGTTTTCCTTTTAAACAAGAAACACAATGCTCAGGACAGGTGAACAGTTTTTGAGGAAGACCTCTTACTAACCCCTGTTTTGACAAAGCAGTGATTGTCTTGAGATTTGTGTGCCAATCTCCTGTGCCAAAGTTCTGTCTCTTTGTTAGAGGCAGCTGAGAACAGACAGGCATCAGTCCTGGGGCTCTCTTTTGAGAGATCAACTACATAAACATTGCCACTCCTTTGAGCAAGAAGTTGTGTTTTTAAATTTTTTATTGTTTCTTCAATCTTTTTAACCATTTCTAGTCCAACAATCCTACAACAATTGTAGAACCGGTTTGAATCCGAAACGATTGCGAAACGTACGTATAACGTGCGGAATCCGTACACGAACGCGACCTAACACACGTGATGTAATATAAACGTGATTCTATATCATATTTGATAATGTCAAGTACCTTGAATCACAATGACAACACTTTCTCTCTCTAGATTCTCTCTCTAGATCTAGAAAGCTCCAAATGACAAAATGTAGCAAAAGTTCTAAACTAAACATAAAGCTCCCTATTTATAGTCCAAGGCATTTAATGAGATTTCTCATTAATTACAATTATGCCACCTTGCCTATTGTCTAGTTATCACTAATATAACGACTTGTTTTCTTCTGTTTCTCGCTACGGCTCGGATTGACGAAGGCATTAGACATAAATGCACTAACAGACTCCCCCTTGGATATTGCCGCAGTCAATCTCGTAGCGTCTTGTCTTTCTCTTTTTCTTTTTGAGTCTTCTTGAAGTTTTAACACGTTTTCATCAACGTAGACTCTCTCTTGTTTGAACAGAATCCCCGTGGATCTGTTTTCAGCTTCAGCTTCTCCTTTCTGTAAACTCTTCAGGCTCCCCCTTTCGTCAAGCTTCCATGCTTTGGGATCGACACCTGGCTTTCCAGTTACAAGCTCTTCCAGAAACGATACCTGGCTCTTTGCACGCTTCCGTTTGCGTTGAGCTCGTCTTCAGACTCCCCCTTAGACTCGGCTTTCGGGATCGTAGTCTGGTATAACATCTGCAACACTCAGACATTTATAAGTAACAACGTTTTAAAAACCATCAATCAAATTCTCTAATCCACTTCCCCTGTCAACCAACTTTACAGATATGGCAGCGTTAAAGAATCCAACTCCCTCATAGTTTATCATCCAAGTTCAAGCTAATGACCTTGGAGATATCACAAACTATTTTTGAATTTTTGATTTTCAATATCAAGTTTCAAATTAATGAACTTGTTTTATTTTCAGACACACAATCAGCTTTCTCTGATTTTGAAACTCAGCATGTCAGATATCGGTTGTCGAAAATAAAACAGAAATTAAAATCTTTTTGTATTTTCTGAAAATATAAAGCAGTAAAGAAATATGTACAAACATATTTACAGACAATATTTTTGTTTGAGTATGCGTCAGAGGATCATATCAATTTTTGACAAGTCACAAGTACCGTTGAGCTTAATTACACATTAAGAATTAAACAATTCACTTAGATTGTCGATATACTGATCCACTTAAATTTTCATACAAATTTCAACTGATTCAGGATACGAATTAGATGTTTTAAGAACTTAAACTCATTCATGTGTCCCACCTCTTGAATATACTCCCGTATCCAGAATCTCAATATTCAGTCTTACAGGTGAGAATACTACAATGATATCTGTACATAAGTTAGGTATGCGAGGACTGAGGGATCTCAGGTCGATACTTCCGTATGCGCAGAGAGATATCAGTTTCGACTTTTCGGTATGTCCCCTTTAGAGGATCTTTTAGCATTACAACAGCAGCGACTATCAATTTTATTGTTTCATCTGCATGCTGAGGGTTTATGCTGTATTTCAAGCATTTTGGAGAAAGTATTAGCCAAGGACTAGGTCAGAACTACCGTTCAGCAGAAGTCCCGGAATAATACCCCAGACATCATTGAGTATAAAAACCTAGTATATCAGAATACGAGACCTTTCAAACGAGATTTCAGGGGTTACCTATATATCCAAGTAGTGTTCCCCACGAAATAAGCAAATTTGAATTTAGGTTTATATCCCGAAAAAGTTTACTAAATGTATAAAAACCTATCGACATATCATCAGTGAGACTGTTTAACGCTATTTAATCATTACAATTCTTTAGCATACTGTAACTGTCTACTGATGTACTATCATTTCCTTTTTTTACGCAACAACTCAAATTTTTGAATTTTATCATGTTTTTGTATTTTTCAAATTTTCTAATGCTTTTGTATTTTCTGACAATTTTTCTCCCCCTAAAATGCAAAACCATTAAAAGAAATTTGACAAACCGACACTGATAGCTTTGTCTCGCCATCCATGTTCTACTAACTGTGCACTGAATTACACTAAAAACAGTAATTACCCCCATGATTTACAACACATTGATTTTTACAGTTTGAAAACCGTTTTTCAATCTGGTGAAAGTAATCATGTTTGTTCAGCCGTGAGGGTTTCGGCGTATTCAATCAACACATATTTTTGAAATTTTCTATTTTTGACAAAAATTAAAAACAAACATATTTTTGGTTTTTCAAATTTTAACAAACTAAAACATATTTTTGGTTTTTAAATTTTCTAATTTTTAGAGTTTTTGAAATATTGTTTATTTATGTACAGAAAAACATATAAACTCCCTGTTCAACCAAACCAGGGTCCAGCAGCAGCCTCCTCCTCTTGTTGTGCCAGTCTGCTCCAACTTTGAATCTCACAATCTTTAGTATTCTTGAGCACCTGCACATTCAACAATTTAATTATTTGAACAACGCAACCCAAGCCTGTTTAGACTCAGGTAGTTGAATATGAATCTTTCCAGGTAAGACTGGATAATTTCTTTCATTTTTCTCAAGAACATTATCAATTTTAATCTCAACTTTTTCATCTTTTACCGAATTGTCATTTTTCTTAACAGACCATTTTTGACCCGTCGGTGTACCTCTTTTGTAAAAATGTGAATCTTTTTGAGCACTTAGATTTTGAACAACAACTTTTGGTTTCCAAAACTCTTGGGGTTTTGTCATATCAACTGATGTTTTCCAACCTTGTGTTGTTCTGAATCTGGGTGTGTGAGAATTCCAGGTCTGTCTTGAATTAAACCTGTTCGGATTTGATTTCCAATTTTGATTTGAAGCAAACTTATTTGTGTTATACCTCCAAGTTTGTTTCGAATCAAATTTGGTTGACCTTTGTCTCACATTCTCAGATTGTTGTTTCTCAACATCAATCTTCTTTTGAACAACATCCACGGGTGTTAGATTTGGACACTTGCGTGCAAGATGTCCTTTTTGATCACATTTGAAACATGTTCTCATGGACACATCTTTGACCTGTGGTTGTTGCTTTTTCTTTTGTGCCTCAAACTCAACATTAGACTGCCTCATTTTGAGTTCTTTCTCTTCAGCTAAATTGTTTCCTTGAACAAAACTCAATTTAGCCTGATAATTTGGCACTTCATTTTTCTTTCGATTCTGTTTCTTCTTATAACCCAACCCAGGCTTCATGTTCTTCTTTTTGACACCCGGTTTGTTATAAAAAGTTTTGTGACCTTTACCAGCAAACTTCGACATTTCAGATTTCTCAATTTCAACCATCTTGAAAACTTTGTCAATTTTCTCTGAAATCACATTCTGAATCGGGAAAACAACGTCTAAGAATAATTTGTCTGATCCAATCATGGTATAAACCAATCCCTTTGAATCATCATTCAAATTTTTCTCGGATTTTGTGTTTTTCAGATATCCATCATGAAAATTTCCTTCATTTTCATCTTGTGATTCAGTTTTACCTGTATCAATCGACTCTTCTTTGAAAACACTTTCAACAACCTTACCTACCACCTCTGAATCACTGATATCATCAGAATTGGTGTAAGTCACATCGATGTTATCGGGTAACTGGTCAACCATGTTGATTACTTTTTCCACTTTTTCGCCATCATAGAATGTATAATTATTCTCCAACGGTGGTGGAACTTGATGATATTCAGACCCTATTCCCTTTTTGTTCTTTTCAGACGCTTTCTCATCGGGTGTGATGTTGAAAATGCGTTCCAGAATATATGAAGATGAATGATAGCTTTGCAATTTATTGACCAACTTTTCTTTGTCTGCCAATTCTTGTTTAAGCTTAGCAACATCATCAATATATTGGTTTAACACTCTTTGTTTATCTTCAAACCTAGCTTCAAGAAATTTAGTGTTTCTCTGACAAGCACACAATCTATCATCTAGACTTTTGACTTTACTTTTTAAAGTTTCATATGCTTCTTTTACAGTTTCATATGACAATTTCATTACATCATATTCTTTTTGCAACTCTTGAATTTTGATGTCTTTTGGAACACATTCGTTGCAAACAACTGAACACTTTTCTTTTAAAACCTTGGTTTCTGTTTCAAGATCATCACATTTTTGTTTCAATTTTTCATTTTCTTGTTTCAAAAACTTCTCATTTTCAATCATCTCATGACATTTTTCTTTGAAAATTTTTTCTATTTTAGTGAATTCAATGTCTCTGTTGTTGAATTTTTCATCTTTCTCAATACAAGCACTGCAATTTTGCATGCATTTCTTGCATTGTTGTTCAGCTTCATTATCAATTTTATCAGAAGTATCAGTTTGACTAATCACCTCAGTGGCTGGCACTGTGGTTTCCTCTGCTTTCTGAATCTGATCTTCTTCAGCCACTTGCATCTTCTTTTCAACAAGTTCCTCGACTTTCCCCTCAACCTTCGTCACTTCATTCACCATCTTCTCACTCTCAGTCACAATTTCTTCAACTGTCTTCTTCTTTTTCTTCTCCAGACTAGCAAATATCACCTTCCGAATACCTTCTTCAACTTGCTCTTTGTACCTTGGAATCTCCCTAAGGCCTTTGCACCAAACACTCACAGTAGGTATAGCCGCAACTAATGCATCAAGATCAACCGTCTTCGGATCAACCGTTGGGTTTCCTTGAGGATCAACATAGCATTCTTTATCTTTGCTCCACCTGCCTGCTCGTGTTGCTTCTTTGTAAGCATCATACACATCATCCAATCTCAGACGTGCATGTCTTTCTTCACGAGTAAGTGTTACTTCAGCAGTCATTGCTTTAGTCTTCAAACCTTGAATATCTCGAATTACCTGAATCAACAAGCAAACAAACACTTATCAGTTTAAACACTTATCAAACAATTGAAACAAAATAATACTCGAACTGGTGAATATTCTGTGCGAGATTGAAGGTTGACAGACTGAGCAGACTGAAGATTGACACACCGTGCGAATTGAACTTGATGCGAACTGGGATTTCAAAATTTTCAAATCGTACGAAATGCTATGAACCTGGATCAATTGCAATCGACAACTTTTATAATTTCCAACTAACTGTCAAATGGGCCTCAAATATCACTAAGCTGACAATTTGATCACATGGGCTTCAAAAACTGAAACATGGGTCGATTAACTTTTGTACACACATTTAATGACCGTCCATAATTCTTGATTTCAATTAATTTTCGACTTCAGTGATTGGGCCACAATTATCACACTTACACAATTTTTTCGATTCAAAAGCACATGGGTCGGTTATTCACAACATTAATCACATCACATCAACCATTTTGAACTTCTTGTTAAATGGGCAGCAAACTTATGATTGGACCTTTGTTATTTCTCTTGTTAATGGGCGGCAACAATTGTTCCAACAACTAAATGTAGATCAAACTAAGTGGCCAACAAACTGACTAATTGATCTCTTATGATTGGGCCAAAAAAATGAAGGTGGCCGACAACAAACTCAAATGTTTTGATTAACCCACTATCTATCACTTGCCGATTGGGCCTTTAAGATCATTTATGAGTTAACTAATAATGCGGCCGACAAACTTGCAAGAGCAGACTTAATGATGAAGACGACAGTTTAAGCGGACCTGTTGATCTTTGTTATCCAATGAGCGGACCTATTGAACGACTAATAAGCGGACCACTAACCTTTACCCTATGAACGAACCACAACATTGATCAATGAGCGAACCAACCTGATTCGTTTGAGTGGACCTAATGTTTTTGTCCAATAAGCGAACCTGTTATCCTTATTTATGAGCAAACCTCAACTATTGAATGAGCGAACCTACTAAACCAATAAGCGGACCTACTGTTTTTGTTCGAAAAAGCGAACCAAACATATACTTTGGAGCGGACCTGCAACTATGACGTGAATCCGAACGAAAAAAACTTCGATTTCTCCTAAACGGCTAGGAGTTTCGATCTGAAACTTGGTAGGGTTGTAGATCAGATGTATACGCACAATATATCCAAAAATCAGCTGAAACGGACCGTGAAAACCTGTTCGATTTGACGAAAAACAGTAAAAACCGTGAGAAATATGAAAAAGATGAAGAAGAAGAAGATGAAATCGGATCTGAATCTGATGTAATCTTGTGCGAAATCGTGTGATAGATCAGTGCAATCGAGCTCCTGCTCTGGTACCACTTGTAGAACCGGTTTGAATCCGAAACGATTGCGAAACGTACGTATAACGTGCGGAATCCGTACACGAACGCGACCTAACACACGTGATGTAATATAAACGTGATTCTATATCATATTTGATAATGTCAAGTACCTTGAATCACAATGACAACACTTTCTCTCTCTAGATCTAGAAAGCTCCAAATGACAAAATGTAGCAAA
The DNA here is from genome assembly GCF_002127325.2 of Helianthus annuus. NCBI lineage: Eukaryota > Viridiplantae > Streptophyta > Magnoliopsida > Asterales > Asteraceae > Helianthus > Helianthus annuus. The sequence goes on from NC_035449.2 coordinate 69,602,975, forward strand.
AGTTCTAAACTAAACATAAAGCTCCCTATTTATAGTCCAAGGCATTTAATGAGATTTCTCATTAATTACAATTATGCCACCTTGCCTATTGTCTAGTTATCACTAATATAACGACTTGTTTTCTTCTGTTTCTCGCTACGGCTCGGATTGACGAAGGCATTAGACATAAATGCACTAACAACAATCCTTAGTAAAGAATGAGTCATAGCCCTTATCACTCATCTGTGAGACACTAAGGAGGTTGAATTTTAGATTGTCTATTAGATTAACATTTTCAAACTTAACATTACCAGACTGAACTGTACCAGACCCCATCACCTTCTCTTTACTATTATTACCAAAGGATATATCACCACTCCATGAGTTTTGAATTCTTGGAGTAGGGCTCTACATCCAGTCATGTGCCTGGAGCCTCCACTATCTACATACTAAAGACTAGCTAAGCATGCAAAAGCTCCCTGCACATCAAGTAAAAGGTTAGTTCATGAGGGTCTCCAAAGCCAATAAGGCTTTGGATGGGGTCTCAACAGTGTCTATGTTAAGTTCAGGTGGATGGACAGTGGTTAGCTCAGCTGTTTGAATAGTTTTGGAAATGTTTTTCTCTAACCACTGTTGGGGGTCCTGCCCTATCAGGTGCTGGTACCCAAAGGGATTCTTGTTCACTCTTGGTTTAGAAGGCTTTTTGTAAGCCTCATAAACATGTGGGACCCTAGGGTATGGTGGTTGACCTTTACCTCTTCGGTATTGGTTTGCAGGAGGTGCATCAGTCACCTGAACTTCTCTTTTAACAGAGGTTTGGTTCAGCTGTTTTGTAACAGCTGTTTGAACTGGCACAAACAGTGATTGGTTCTTGACAGATGGTTCTAATGAACTCATTGGTGTTTTTTAAATTTACTCTTCCTTTTTAACCTCAAAGGATTTCAAGTACACACACTGCTGAGTAGAATGGTTTGTTTTACCACAGATGGTGTATAACAACCCTCCAAAATATTTTGACACCCTAATATATTTTAAAATACCCCAATATATCTTAAAATACACCCCGTATGTAAAAACCGAGCCCAAAATACGATCTAACATTAAAAAAAAAAATAAAAACAAAGTTTTTATGCCGCTCGCGGACCGCGTAGATCCCTTAAGGATCTTACGCGGGGCGCGACAGCTCTAAACTCAGGTGATACCCGGTGTTGCCACGTGTCAACATCGTGGCGGATCTAGTAGTGATGACCAATCAGGGCTAAGCCCTACACCCCTACTACGCGGGCCGTGTAGCCCGAGGTCTCACCGTACGCGGGCCGCGAAGAAACCTAAAATCAGCCCTATAAATAGCAGGCATCGGGCCTTTAGTCAGATCGTTCAAATTTCTTTTCTCTCTCGAAAATCTACATAGTATACATTATACTCGAGTATTATATCCCCCTAATTAACGAAGTTCTTCCCCGATGTAAGTATTATAACCCCGGTTACGTATTAGATACGCTGCCCGATTGATCCAGTGTTCCGTAACGGCTGTCTGGGTTCTGCCCGACGTAGTCGTTGGAATGCCGTCTCGGGGAGGGTATAACTAATGTAAATATAAAGGGTTATTATAGTAACGCGTGTGCATTGTGTAAATTATAGATAATCTCCAGGAAACCTTAGAAGAAACCTAAGTCAGCAATGTGAGTAATCTCCTTTTTGTAAATTGTTTTTACAAAACCTTAAATGTTTTACAATGTGATTAAGCAGTGATTGAGTCTTTGTAGTTCTTCAAATACTACCGGTATGTTGGGGTTTTGTATACAAAATGTGGAACACGTTACCATTAGACAACGAGATAGCCAATGTGTAATATGACCCACCAGTCAGGATTGACAATACTGAATGAGTAATTGTGTAGAAATAAACAGTGTGATTGCTCTCAATACTGTTAATGGATGAAACTTTTCTTGATTAAACTGGGATTCACTCACCAGTATTTCCCACTGACAAATGTTTTTAAAACGCGTTTCAGGTAACAAAATGTAAAAGCCAAATTAGAAGAAAGCCAGCTGGAGAGCACTGACGGCTTGGAAAAATTATGGCTATAAAAGTTACCTAAAAGACGATGTTTTAAATAAAATAGGGTTTATCCCTATTAATATGTTGTAATAAGAAACTTGGGTTTTACCCATGTGATTATTAATATAAAATATGGTGGTTTTACTCTGATAAATATTTCCTAACTACGGTCCTGATGAAATTTTCGCTGCCAAAATAATAAATAATGATACCACCAAAACTGGTCTTGCGGCCGCTCGTTCCCGGGACAGACAGGGGGCGGGGGTTGCGACAGAAGGTGGTATTAGAGCCAAGCCACTGATTCAGCCGCAGAAGTGTTCTGCTGACACCAATATTATTCAAATTGTTAGGAAATTAATTATGAAAATATGTGCATATATGTATTTTACTGTTGTGTGTTATTTGACTATTTGTTAGTTTACAGTATGAGTGATCAAGGACCCTCATACGCGTATCGTAAGTTGTCCGATTCACCTAGGAGTGAAGGTACCTCTTCACAGCCTGCCCTATCTGGGTATGCCGCTGATAATGAAGAAGGGATGTTTGTCTTTAAGGCTCAGTCTGAAGAGCCATTCCCTCAGAAAAAGTGAGGATGGTTCAGTAAGGGAGCATTCGAGCGTAGGAAAAGAATGCAAAAGTTGCAACAGCAGAGAGTCCTAGCAGCCGCTAAGCGAGAGTCAGATGCCCACACACAGGATATGCTTAATAGAAGCCTAGCCAATTTTCATATCCTAGCAACAACTACTGCCGACCCAAACCTGGAACAACTAGTAGCCCCACAACCATTACCTTTATTCCCCACGTAGCCGATGGAGATAGAGGATAACCCCGAAAATCAAGTAGAAATGCTTAATTTCAACCCTGAGGAGATACCTAGGATACCAGCCCCTAATCCCTTAGACCCGGATTATGATCCATGGTTCGATGATCATAGGGATTATGTGTCGCGCTACCATTTAAACGACGAACCTATGCCGAACTTAGCAGCCTATCCAGGTCTGACCCTCTAGATCCCTACTACTACAATAACGATGAATATATTAGGGAGATCTTAGAGAATCCGTACCCTCAGGAGAATCCCATGCCCCAGTATCCAAACCCAGTTCCAGCACCTGCACCCCCAATAAGTGCAGATAATGTGCACGAGCTCCGAACTTTCGGAGAAGAGATTTTAGAGAATAGTGAGAGGATGAGGCAGGTAGGAGAGCGACTCGTCTGGAAATACGACGAGCGTAATATGGATTACTAGATGAATCCAGACCAGTGAATGTGATGGTGGAGTTGGTAATAATAATAATAATAATTATATAATAATATATAATATGTTTGTATGAAAAAATATAAATAATAATAATAATAATGTGTAATAATAATAAATGTTGTAGTATAGACCACCTTGTGGTTAGCGATGCATAGTAGTATTCTAATTTTTAATTCCAGTATTAGTGTGTATTAGAAGCATACTGTAATAGAAAAGAGTAAAGTCGCAATGCTCGACGCTTTTGACTAATATAGGTGTTGTGTGGTTGTTGCCTAAATTATCAATTATTTTGTGATATTAATAATTGGTGAATGTTTAAAATTCAGATGGACGACGAGGTAAACCAGGAAAACCAGAATAACAATAACCAGAGTAATAACAACTAGGTTAATGAGAACCTGAACAACAACAATAACGGAAACCAAGTGGATAACAATGCCATGCAGCATATAGTGGCACAATGGATAATAGATGCAATGCCATATATTATCAAAACGGTTAAGGAAGCGGAAAATAAAAGTAAACATGATAGTAAGCGACCCTCTGAACCTGAAAACAGCGTAAACAATGGACCCGTACTTCAAGTGCCCATTCCCAAAAGAAGAAGAACCGTGTCTTGCGGTTGTTCTTATAAAGAATTCTGGTCTTGTAAACCAATGGAATTATCGGGTAATGAAGGGGCCGTTGCATCTTTATGCTGGATAGAAAAGACTGAGGCAGTCTTAAGAATAAGTAAATGTGCGGAAGAGGATAAGATAATGTTTGCTTCCAACATGTTTAAGAATTCAGCACTAGAATGGTGGAACATTATCCTCCAGTCTAGGGGAAGTGATAGAACTTACAATATGGAATGGGAGGCGTTTAAAAACATGGTAGAAAGGAAATTCTGCCCTCCTAATGAGAAGGAACAGATAACAAACAAATTTCTAAATCTTAGAATGATTGAGGTAGATAGTAAAGGTTATACTACATTATTCTTTGAATATGCCAGAATAGTACCAACCCTTGTTTCACCTGAACCAGTTTTAATCTCCTGTTACATTTGGGGATTAATTGGAGAAATTAGACATGTAGTCAAGGCAGCTGGACCTCAAACCATAGAAGAAGCTGTAGAACTAGCAAACACCTTGACAGATGAGTTACTCCGTACACGAGAAGAGGATCAAAGGAGGAACCTGACCTAGAAGCTTACTCAAGAATTCAGTTCTGGAAATTCTAACCGTGGGAGAAATGTAGGTTCTACCTCTGCACCCTACTGTAAGTATTGCAAAAGGAAGCATTCAGGAAGATGCTCCATATACTGTAACTTTTGCAAAATATCTGGACACAAGGAGGAAGACTGCAGAAAGAAGCCTAACAACAGAATATGCTACAACTGCGGAGAACAAGGTCATATCAAGCCTAACTGTCCAAAGTTAGATCCAGCTGCGAATACCAAGAATACTAAAAATGCTAAGCATTTGTTCTAACTGCAGAAGAAGCAAAGATGATCCCGGATGTGATCACCGGTACGTTTTTAGTTAATGATGTTTTTGCTGAAGTATTATTTGACTCTGGTGCAAACCAAAGTTTTATTAACACTTCATTTTGCAAACTTCTTAATCAATCATTAACTAAACTTACACAAGAATGTCTAGTAGAGACAGCGAATGGGGAAACCATTAAGATTTCTGAAATCTTGCAGGGAGCAAGAATAGAAATTTTAAATCAGAAATTTGTTGCAAATCTTTACCCCGTGAATCTGGCAGGATTTGATGTTGTATTAGGAATGGATTGGTTAATAGCCAATAAAGCCAGTATTTTATGTGATCAAAAGTCAATTCAAGTAAATTCACCAAGGGGTGAAAAGATCACAATTAAAGGAAAAAAGTTCTCTAAATCCACAAAATTCATCTTTGTGATGAAAACAGCAAGTTATATAAGGAAAGGATCATTAGTGTATTTGATTTCTATAATCACTAACACTAAAGGAAAAGAATTAAAGGATATTCCAGTAGTATCCCAGTGTTCAGATGTATTTCCAGAAGAGCTACCAGGACAACCTCCAGATAGAGAAGTTGAATTTAGAATCCATTTGATACCAGGAACCGCACCAATTGCCAAAGCACCATACCGTTTGGCACCCGCAGAAATGCAAGAACTAAAGAAACAATTAGATGAATTGTTGGGGAAGGGATTCATACAGCCAAGCTCATCACCATGGGAGCACCGATATTATTCGTTAAAAAGAAGGACAGATCAATGCGTATGTGCATTAACTACCGTGAATTGAACAAAGTCACGATTAAGAATCGGTATCCATTACCAAGAATAGATGATCTGTTTGATCAATTGCAAGGAGCACGATTTTTCTCAAAAATCGATTTAAGGTCAGGATATCATCAATTAAAGGTACAGGAAGAGGACATTCCTAAAACCGCTTTCAGAACAAGGTATGGCCATTATGAATTTACTGTCATGCCATTTGGTTTAACCAATGCCCTAGCTGCATTTATGGACATGATGAACCGAATATGTAAGCCATATTTGGATAAATTCATAATTGTCTTTATAAATGATATTCTTATTTATTCCAAAAGCAAAGAGGAACATGCAGCCCATCTGCATGCACTTCTAATCTTACTAAGAAAAGAAAAGCTTTATGCTAAGTTTTCGAAGTGTGAGTTTTGGTTAGAACAGGTACAATTTCTTGGACATTTAGTCAATCATGAAGGAATTCATGTAGATCCCACCAAGATTGAGGCGATTACCAAGTGGAAAACCCTTGAATCACCAACCGAGGTTAGAAGTTTCTTAGGATTAGCCGGTTATTATAGAAGATTCATTCGAGATTTTCTAGAATAGCCATTCCTTTAACTAAGTTAACCTGTAAATCAGTTAAGTTTGAATGGGGACCAAAACAAGAAGAAGCCTTTAGAATTCTTAAGCAAAGATTAACCCATACACCCATACTAGCATTACCAGAAGGAACTGAAGATTTTGTAATCTATTGTGACGCTTCCAAGTTAGGTTATGGATGTGTGTTAATGCAACATCAAAAGGTTATAGCTTACGCTTCTAGACAACTTAAGAATCATGAAGAGAATTACTCAACCCATGATTTGGAATTAGGGGCTATAATTTTTGCCCTTAAAATTTAGAGACATTACCTTTACGGTAGTAAGTTTACCATATTTAGCGACCATAAGAGTTTAAGGTATGTTTTTGGGCAAACGGAGTTGAATATGAGACAAAGACGCTAGATGGAGATACTTAGTGATTTTGACTGTAATATCCAGTATCATGCAGGAAAAGCAAATGTAGTAGCTGATGCTTTAATCCGGAAGTATCATGAAAAGCCAAAAAGAGTATGTTCTCTTAAGTTAAATCTGCAAGTAGATTTAAATGATCAGATTAGAAAGGCACAAGAATCAGTAATCAAGGATGACACTGAAAAGTTAAAAGGAATGATTAAGGAATTAGAACAAGGAACAGATGGAATTTGGAGATTCCATAAGAAAAGAATGTGGATACCTAAATTAGGAAACCTACGCCACCGTATATTAGAAGAAGCCCATAAGTCTAAGTATACGATGCATCCTTGAAATGATAAGATGTATCAGGACTTAAGAAAGAATTTCTGGTGGATAGGAATGAAAAAGGATATAGCAGCATATGTTGCAAAGTGTTTAACTTGTTCACAAGTTAAAACTGAACATCAGAAACCCTCAGGTTTATTACAACAGTTAGAAATGCCTGTATGGAAATGGGAATTGATAACAATGGATTTTGTTACCAAATTACCCAAAACAAAGAAAGGTAATGATATAATCTGGGTGATTGTAGACAGAGTAACCAAGTTAGCTCATTTCCTACCAATGAAAGAAACGTTCAGTATGGAACAGTTAGCTAAATTATATGTAAATGAAACAGTTTCATTACATGGAATTCCTCTATCAATTGTTTCTGACAGAGATAGTCGTTTTACCTCTCATTTTTGGACAAGTTTCCAAAAAGCAATGGGAACCAAGTTGAATCTAAGCACCGCTTATCACCCCCAAACGGACAGATAAAGCGAAAGGACAATTCAGACACTGGAAGACATGCTTAGAGCTTGTGTAATTGATTTCAGAGGTAATTGGGACGATCACTTACCATTGATAGAATTTTCTTATAATAATAGTTATCACACAAGTATCAATGCTGCACCATTCGAAGCACTTTATGGACGAAAGTGCTGAATGCCAGGCTGTTGGGCAGAAATTGGAGAAAAGTAACTATCTGGACCCAAGATAGTACAAGAAACAACAGACAAAATCATTCAAGTCAAGGAACGACTGAAAGCAGCACGTGATCGACAAAAGAGTTATGCTGATAACAGACGAAAGCCGTTGGAATTTCAGGTAGGAGACAAAGTGTTGTTAAAAGTCTCTCCTTGGAAAGGAGCAGTAAGATTCATCGAGGGGAAAGCTAAGCCCCAGGTATGTTGGACCTTTTGAGATTATTAAAAGAATAGGGCCAGTAACCTATCAGCTACAACTGCCAGAGGAAATGGCAGGAATACATGATATATTTCATGTATCTAATCTCAAAACGTGTTTAGCCGATGAATCGCTAGTAATGCCTCTTAAGGATATAGAGGTAAATGAACAGTTAAAGTTTGTAGAGAAGCCTCTACAGATTGAAGACAGGAAAGTTAAGAACCTCAAGCACAAAAGACTAGTTCTAGTCAAAGTAAAGTGGGACTCCAAAAGAGGACCAGAATACACATGGGAGCTTGAATCAGAAATGCAAAGGAAATATCCACACTTGTTCCAACAGACCTCGATGACGAGCTCTAAAACAAGGTAGGGAGGATATAACAACCCTCCAAAATATTTTGACACCCTAATATATTTTAAAATACCCCAATATGTCTTAAAATACACCCTGTATGTAAAACCAAGCCCAAAATACGATCTAACATTAAAAATAAAATAAAACAAAGTTTTTATGCCGCTCGCAGGCCACGTAGATCCCTTAAGGATCTTACGCGGGGCGCGACAGCTCTAAACTCAGGCGATACCTGGTGTTGCCACGTGTCAACATCGTGGCGGATCTAGTAGTGATGACCAATAAGGGCTAAGCCCTACACCCCAACTACGCGGGCGGCATAGCCCGAGGTCTCACCTTATGTGGGCCGTGAAGAAACCTAAAATCAGCCCTATAAATAGCAGGCATCAGGCCTTCAGTCAGATCGTTCAAATTTTTTTTCTCTCTCGAAAATCTACGTAGTATACATTATACTCGGGTATTATATCCCCCTAATTAACAAATTTCTGCCCTGATGTAATATTATAACCCTGCTTACGTATTAGATACGTTGCCCGATTGATCTAGGGTTCCGTAACGGCTGTCTGGGTTCTGCCCGACGTAGTCTTCGGAATGCCGTCTCGGGGAGGGTATAACTAATGTAAATATTAAGGGTTATTACACTAACGCGTGTGCATTGTGTAAATTATAGATAATCTCTAAGAAACCTTAGAAGAAACCTAAGTCAGCAATGTGAGTAATCTCCTTTTTGTAAATTGTTTTTACAAAACCTTAAATGTTTTACAATGTGATTAAGCAGTGATTGAGTCTTTGTAGTTCTTCAATTACTGCCGGTATGTTGGGGTTTTGTATACAAAATGTGAAACACGTTACCATTGGACAACGAGATAGCCAATGTGTAATATGACCCACCAGTCAGGATTGACAATACTGAATGAGTAATTGTGTAGAAATAAACAATGTGATGGCTCTCAATACTATTAATGGATGAAACTTTTCTTGATTAAACTGGGATTTACTCACCAGTATTTCCCATTGACAAATTTTTTTAAAACGCGTTTCAGGTGACGAAATGTAAAAGCCAAATTAGAAGAAAGCCAGCTGGAGAGCACTGACGGCTTGGAAAAATTGTGGCTATAAAAGTTACTTAAAAAATGATGTTTTAAATAAAATAGGGTTTATCCCTATAAATATGTTGTAATAAGAAACTTGGGTTTTACCCATGTGATTATTAATATAAAATATGACGGTTTTACTCTGATAAATATTTCCTAACTACGGTCCTAATGAAATTTCCGCTGCCAAAATAATAAATAATGATACCACCAAAACTGGTCTCGCGGTCGTCCGTTCCCGGGACAGATAGGGGGCAGGGGTTGTGACATGGTGCAGCTGTTTGTAGGCACAATGGTACTTGTTTTGTTAAGATCATAGGCTTTTAAATGAAAACAATCTTTGGTCAAGTGATTTTTCTTTTCACAAAAGTCACAAAACAAGTTTTTAATCTTTTCTCTTTTCTTCCTCTTTTCAGATTCCTTTGCAATAGAGTTTTGAACTACTGTTGGGATGTATTTAAGAGGAATGACCTTGGCCTTTGGAGCTTTTACACCATCTATAGCTGTGAAGTCCATTGGTTTGAAGTTTTCAAGGATGTCACACTCATCAGACCATGTAGGTTTGAATTGGTATTTCTCAATCTCCTCAAAGATTGAGGACCCCACAGATCTTTCCAAAGTGATCTTGTTACTAAGTTTATCAGTTATTTTAACCTCTTCGTCATCCTTGTTTGTGGGTATGATTTCAACAGAGGTTTGAATAGATTCATTTACAGAAGTGTTTTCAATTTGATCATGTTTTCTAAAACCTACACCAAATTTTACATTGCTTTTAATCTGTTTTTCAAGCATAACTTCATAACCTTTGCAGGATTCCACCCATTTTTCACAAGTGATTTGGGTGGATTCCAACTCCTTTTTGCAGGCTTAATATTTTTCTAACATAGTCTGGAGTTGGTCTTTGGTTATGCTATGCTCTTGTTTGAGACTGCAGATTTCATTATCTTTTTCAGCCAATTTGATTTTTAGTTCTTTTAAAGACTTTTCAAATTGAACTTCATCATTTAACACTCTATCCCTAAGGTTTTCATTTACCTCTTTAATGTTAGAAAATGCTATGATGCATTTATCTAAACATAGATTTTTAAGAACCTGAGGTGATACCTTAGCTGCAGCCATCATAGCATAATCACAAACATGCTCTTTCTCATCAGCCACCTTCTCTTCCTTTTCAACATGTTTCTTCTCTTCTTCTTCAGACCAGGGGTCAGACAGTGGTTCCAACAGGGGTTCCGAATTTTCTCCCAACAGTATTTCACCAGCAACAGCAGTAACCACTGCTTCAACAATTTCATCCACTGTTTCAGCACTTGACTGTCCTTCTTCAGCTTCCAGACCTTATGGTATTGACTCCAATGCTACAAAACAAAATTCATCACTAGGAGCAGCATCATTAGCATATAGAGCAAAATTTTCATCTCCTAGTTCATCAGGTAAGCTGCTCCAGTCAACAAAGACTTGGGTGAAAAAGCTTTGCTGATCTGGTTGTACCACTGTTGGTGCAGCTTGTTGAGGTGCAACTGGTTGCACCTGAACTTGAGGGACAGGGGCTTGGACATACTAAATTTGAGGAACAGTGGTTTGGACACACTGCACAGGAACAGCGGTTCTAGGGTTTGCATAGTGAGCAGTGTTCACATGGGCAGCAGGGGTATAATGGGAATACTGCACAATGCTTTGGTTATTTTGTGGTCTTGAACTAGGGTGAGTGATGATAGGTCCATTGGTTTGACTCCTACATTCCCTAGCAAAGTGACCTAACCTGTTGCACTTGTAGCATTTGATTTTTGACTTATCCAACCCTACTTTTAGATTCCCATGCAACCCTGGGAATTTTCTCCCTGTCCTTTTGTAAAACTTGCTGGTTCTAACACTCAGCAGTGCAAGTTGGTGTAATATGTAAGTTGGATCAAAATGCTAAAGATCATTGAGTTCAAAGCATAGATTGTCAGAGTTCTAGCTTTCTCCATTTGTGTGAAGGCATAATTGGATGAGTGAGGATCAGAGTTGAAGTTTCCACCAGCAGTTATGTCAATAAAGTGATCATAACTTTGATCCTTACTACTGCCAAACTCTTCCTGACCCAAAAGAGCTGTGTTGCCAAATGAGTAGTCATCTGCAACTTTTCCAGACTCTTGCAACTTCTTTTTCTGGTTTAACTCCCTTTCAAAGGTCAGGAGTCTACCATGAAGTTGGGTTAGGGTTAGATCTTTGAACCCAACTGAATTTCTGGTCACAAAAGCAATTGTATCCCATTTTTCAGGCAGTGACCTAAGAAACCTGTTATTTTGTGTTGAATTAGCAAATTCAACATTAGAAAGTCTTAGCTCACTAATGAGACAACTGAATCGCTCAAACTGTTGTGTTAGTCATTCACCCTTAATGTGACAAAAAGTTTCATACTGTTGATTCAAAATTTCCCTATTATTTTCAGTCACTTCTTCAGTCCCCCCAATCTGTTCCTTCAATGCATCCCACAATTCCTTGGCACTGTTACAGTGTAACAGCCCAACATAAATTTCATTTGGTAGTGCGGATGCAACGATGCTGAATGCCTTGCCATCTAGTTCAATTTTCTGAAAATCCTGGTCCGTATAGTTCTCAATTTTCTTAGGAACAAAGACCTTTAGATCCTCAGCACTCGGCACCATTGGAACATGTGGTCCAAAGATAACTGACTTCCAACATCCGGTATTCTGTTGAGCAAGGATGTGACCCATCCTTCTCTGCTAGATGTTGTATTCAGATCACTTTAACATGGGTGGTTTGAGGAGTGAGCCGATGTTATTGTTAACATCTTGTGATTATGACGTCATCCTGGTTGTTTTACAGGTACTGAATAATCAACTTTGTTTGTGATTACACTTTACTATGTTTTTCAACAAAATGAACAATTATAAGTATCAACGATTATGAGCTGAACTTTTATGTCAAAATGATTGTTAGATCAAATTTGACTGTCCTTGCTCTGATACCAATTGTTAGGATCTGAGTTTCTTATGATTGTGTTTTTGTTTGATAATTATGAATATGAATGAGTATAAGTGCAGCGGAATTAAAATGGAAACAAACTTTCAACACACAATCAAATGGAAGAATTGCTTTCAACACACATGTTTGTCATGAAATCGAATGATTATATTTATTACAATGATTGAATTACACTTGCATGCATGCAATACAATCTCCCCCTCAGCCTGAGCTCACAAATGGTTTGTTCGTACAGAATGACTTGTGAAGAAAGAGCTGATAGAACAGTACAGGGTACTGTTCTATTTATAGCGCAGAACAAACCAATGAAGCATCTTTGCTGACGTCACCATGAAAGTGACATCTAACCTCCTAACAACCTACAACCACTGATCTATACAAGCACTGTTATCTAACCACTAATTACAATACAATACAACGAGATAAGCTAAACTACTGTTTCTCATTCCACTGTTATATTCCCAACAGTGCTTTGTCTTCAGCAGTACTTGAACCATGACAGTAGATTGAGCATCAGTGCTTACACTTCAACAGTCTTTAGACTTGATCAGTTGTTGAAGATCAGCAGTTGTAGTAAACGAACAGTGGATGGAGATCATCAGATGTTAGGGCCACTTCCAAGGGGAAAGACTGATGCAAACATCTGCTTATTGTGAACCCACTGTTCTGATCCAGTTTTGGCTTTATCAACTGTTCCTTTGGTAGGGTTCAATCCCAACATACAACCAAGTCATTGCATGAAACATCAATCAAGCACAAGTTACAAGTCCCTAATACACAACAAGTGAACATGAATGAATCGCTTAGGAAAAATTAATGAACGAATAATGGTCTAGAAGATGATAACACATTCTTAAATGAAAAATGCCTATGTATTGTTGATGTCCTTAATATTATAAAGAAATGTATGAGCTTAACAACAAACAAATGAAAACGCCTATGTATTGTTGATGTCCTTAATATTATAAGGAAATATATGAACTTAACAACAAACGGTGTAGATAAGATTGGCATAATCATTATTATAATTTCCTTTCTAAAAGGTAATTATATTCAAGAATGGTGTTCCCTCCACCTAATCAAAAGATTCAAACTTGAGTGTGAATGCTACCTTCCACTTGCTTTCACAAAAGAAAACAAGTGTCTTCCAAGAAATTATGGAGTTGACTTGCCCACTTTCTTTGTGAATATAGACATCACATATTTGCATATATTAAGGTCTCATTCTTCATTAAAAATCCAAGCATTTTAATATGCAAGATTATATGTTTGGTGTCGCTTAACCTTTTGATTCGCTAAGTAGTTCGTTTAGTATATCATCGATTCGGGCTTCCTTCTCGTTTGTGCTCTCTTGATATTCTTATAGCTAAAAACAAAGAATTCGGCCTCATTTTCAACATCTTCAAACTTTCTTACTTTTGCACAACTTCGCGAGTTTGAATCGTGAAATGAAGATCGAAAGTGTGGTCTTGATGTTATGCGCAATGGTCATAGCGATACCATGGGCGCAAAGTGTTTCCGAAGGACCAAAAGGAGTGGAAGAATGGTTCAAAGAGCTTCCCATTAAAAAACAAAAGGTTACAAAGTTGCATTTTTATTTTCATGATACCACAACTGGACCAAGGCAAACCGCCTTCCAAATAGCCGAATCCAATATCAGCTCAACGACGGTTACACAATTTGGTCGCACGTTTATGTTTGACAACCCATTGACCGTTGAACCGGATGCAAGGTCCATGAGGATTGGTAAAGGTCAAGGGTTCTTTGGTGCTGCTTCCTTTGAAGAACCTAGGTTTCTTATGAACCTTAACTTTGTGTTTACACAAGGGAAGTATAACGGTAGCACTCTACAGTTTCTAGGAACAAACCCGATACTTCATCGGGTTCGCGAGATGTCTATTGTTGGTGGGACTGGGGTTTTTCGACTAGCACGTGGCATTGCGACGGCTCAAACGTATTTTCTCAACGATACATCTTCTATCGTTGAATATAATCTTATGGTGATTCATTATTGAGCTCGATGATTTTATATACTTAGTCATTTGATTATGTATTTAAATTTGAAGGTTCAAGACAAAATAAAAGTGATGTTACGCTATGTGCTCTTTGTTTTTGATATTGGCAATGTATTCATAATTGAATCCGCTTTTATTATTGGATCTACAAGTCGGATTAGGCGGACACCGAAAATACTTTAAAAAAAATCAAATCTTCTTCCTATACTAATAAACAAAAATCTTTTTTGTACACGTGTCACTCTCTGGTGCCTCCTCACTTTTAATCTTATCTTACTCTATAATAAAGTAAACTCAATGTGTACACGTGGCAACTTTTTAGATGAATGAATTGTTGATTTTGGCGGGGGTTTGGTATTGAGAATGAGTTCGTATATGGGTCTATACATACCTGAATTCCTCTTTATTCGGATCCATTAGAAACAAAAGAAACCCCATATCCCTCTTTTGCAGAAACCCTAGCGTCAAAATCTCTCAGCCAATTCCTTCTTCTTCCCTTCAATGCACAACGATTTACAAGGTATGGTTATTAAATCCTTCTTTTCTTCTTCAACAATCATACATCCACTTTTATAATCATCCGTTATTTCTTCAACAATCTTACATCCACTTTTATAATCATCCGTTATTTGCTCTTCGATTGCATATTTGTAGTCGTGTTCTAACTTTTTTCTTCGATAGATGTTCTTCACTTCTTTAGTTTGTGTATTACTAATGTGTATATGATTAACCGATAGCCACTGTTGCAAATCGATTCATTAGTGCTTAATTTGCTGAGGAATTTCAAGAAATCGATTCATTAGTGCTTAATTTGCTGAGGAATTTCAAGAAATCGATTCATTAGTGCTTAATTTGCTGAGGAATTTCAAGAATCTTTGATTAGTGAGGAACTTTTTCATGCTAAAACTGTTACATTGTTTGAAAGTTGTGTTCCCCTTATCCACGTACTAAAAATTTACACGGTGTTAGCCTTTCATATTTGTTAAAGAAGTATGCCAAACACTAAGGAGTTCTTTTTAACATTAAATCACATCATATATATATTAATGGTTTCAAGGAGTTTTTATAATAAAAAATTATATACGGTTGATTATTTAAATTGATTCTACATGTCCAATGTGAGTGAGAGTCTTATTATCCTTAAGAAATTGATTATTTAATTATTTAAAGGATGCTTTTATTTATTTTTGTAAATGTTTACCGATGATAACGGCGTTTGGTTTATGATGTGCTTTTGAAGCAGGCAACTTTAGTTAAAGATCAAGTTATTGAGGTTAAACTAGATATTATGCTTCTTTAAATAGTTGGGTTATTGAGTGAATCTTTTGGTCTTTTGACAGAAGTGGTGAAGTTTGTTCAGAGTATGCCAAGACACTTTATTTAGGTCAGTTAGCCTATTTTTTTGCTCCTTAAATTTCTTACAAGAATTTGAATTTACTTTTTCTTAACTTT
Source organism: Helianthus annuus (assembly GCF_002127325.2). Classification (NCBI taxonomy): domain Eukaryota; kingdom Viridiplantae; phylum Streptophyta; class Magnoliopsida; order Asterales; family Asteraceae; genus Helianthus; species Helianthus annuus. The sequence goes on from NC_035449.2 coordinate 69,618,640, forward strand.
ATTTGGGTTAACTGAATAGTTTATAATATGATGTTCAAAAGAACCATGCTAATGTTTAGGTCGGTTAGCCTATTTTTTTTGCTCCTTAAATTTCTTACAAGGATTTGAATTTACTTTCTCTTAACTTTATTTAGGTTAACTGAATTGTTTATAATATGACATTTAAAAGAACCATGCTAATAGCCCATAAGAGGCGAAAAGCTTTCTGGGCGCTTTATGGTGAGGATTATGTATCGGCATGTCTAAATGATGGTTACAAATGTGAAAATTTTCTAGATCGACTTGTGGTATAGGTTGAAGCTTGAGATTTCTTAGCAATAACTGATTAAAATGATGTTGTATACTTTTAAGGGTCTATCACGATACCATTGAGCTATCTTTTTTTGGATTTGTACAAAATATTTTGATAGCATGGGTATTTAGACTGGTCATTCTCTTCCAGCTTCTATTATTTCTTTTCTTGAGTGGTGACATAATTTAAAATATAGCGATAAAATGATTCATGTAGTATAGAGTATGATTTGATCTTTTGATTCTAATCAATTCCCTTTACATATTTGATTGTTTGGACTTATGTGGCAAGCAGATGATGTTGCTTCAGTTGCACTCATTCCAACTCCAGTTCCAGTTTCAACAAACCCAAAGTGGCTACTGAACTCGCATTAAAATACATTACACTTAGACCCTTCAGCTGGGATCAAGATACTGACAAAGTCAAGGTGAATGTGTATTTTTGTGTTAATTGTCTACCAGTTGTAAGTTTATAACTATATATTATTTATTCTTGCTAGCTTTTAAATGGAAGCAAAATTTATTTACCAGGTACACTTTCTTTTTGTATCTAGAAGGACCATTTTCATTCTTCACCGTTTTACGCCTTTTAACGGATGAATGCTTTTGTTACCTACTTAATTGTGAGTTGGTTGATTTTGGGTTACCCTTTACCTTTTTAATCTCTGTCGGGTCAAATAAAAAACGTAGGTATGAAGTAAACAGGTCAAATGGATTGAAAATCACCTAAAATATATTAAATCATGCAATCTCTATCTATTAGTTTACTTAGAAGGTGAATATAGACGTGTTTCGGTAGTCTTCCCACCAGCTAATGTCAAGTGTAGTTCTTATTTTCAAGAAATTAACCGGTGAATGCTGAGTTTTGAATATTATTTTAGTTTTTATTTTCTTTGTAGTTTGAATTGACTATTCATGCAATAAAGGTCGTGTTTTTTTGTTGCTTACAGGGTAATACCAGCGGATCTAGGAACAAAACCAGAATTACTCAGACAATTTATGTGTTCTTTTGAATGAAGATAGAATCTTGATCATAACAAAGAAATTCACAATTATTGATCTTGAAATGATATCGTTCATTAGGTTTTATTAGGTGGACACACAATTTAGATGGGACCAAAAAAGTTTGAAACAAAAGTTGTTGCTTGGAGTAAGGGGTTATTGGTAATGCAGAGCGGCCCATAGTAATTAGTAGCCCGTATATTTTGGGTTTGTAATATGTCAAAAACGTTTTGTCAAGTGATGGTTTGATTTGAATTCACTAAATTTTATGGTTTGCAAGTATATCATGAAGATATGAAGATTTTTGATGATGATACCAAGTTTATACCACTATAACTAAATGAAATTGTTCCAACTTATTTAGAGATGGATGAACAATTTATATATTTTGTTTAAAAATTATGTGTATTTAATTTTCAACTTATTTAAGTTAATATATTTTATTTCACTTGATTATAAATTAAAGCTATATAATATTTTCATTTGTTAAACCGAGTGTATACGCGGGCTCTAACCTAGTAATATATATTACATATTAATTTTTTATACACAAAATATAATATAATATAGTATAGGGAAAAGATCAAATAGGGAGTTTATTTTGGCTAGGAAGTGTAGGAAGTAATAGGATTAGGACATGTGGCAACATTTAAAATAAACAAAAAGGGTATTTTAGTCAATCCAACCCCTTCTTCTTCCTTTTCAAAACCCAGTAACTTCAAAACCCACCATTTTCAAAACCCACCATTTTCAAAACCCACCATCTTCAACCATTTCTTCACTTTCTATCTCAATAATCACTACATTATAGTGCGATTTTCATCACCAATTAATGATTCAAACACCCGATCAACGTGTTCTTCAGCTTTTTTGAAGAAAACCCAGTTTAATTTCATAAAAAATCTCGTTTTTTCCGGTGATTTTGGAGATAATCACTCGATTCGTTCGATTCGAGCGCTCATAAATGTTTCAATTATTCAAAATTCGTCAATTGTTGAAGAAATCACTTCGATCCATGTAAGAAATTCTTTAATTTCATTTTTATGGGTTTTTGATTTAGTTATTGCGTTTTACGATCATGGCGGGGGTCCGGGGGCAGCGCCCCTGGTAGCGGGGTCCCAAGGGCGGCAGCCCCTGGCGGGGTCCAAGGGGCAGAGCCCCTGGCTGGGGTTGAGCTGTAATAAAAATGCATCAGAAAAATTAATTTTTCAGAAATTGGCTTATTTCGAAGACAGTAATTCGTAGACAATTCAGACAGTTCACAGTCACAGACAGTTCCCAGACAGTTTTATTTGTCCATTGCGTTTTAGAAATAAGAGAGTTTTATGTGTTTTCTGGCTATTGCGTTTTAGAAAAAAACACATTTTTAAGTGTTTTTAGTCATTGCGTTATAGGTAAAACACATTTTTGAAGTGTTTTTAGTCATTGCGTTTTAGGTAAAACACATTTTTTAGGTGTTTTCAGTCCATTGCGTTTTAGAATGAGTCATTTTTAAGTGTTTTCTGGCCATTGCGTTTTACAAATAAGACATTTCTTTGTGTTTTTGGTGAATTGCGTTTTAGGTAAAACACTTTTTTATGTGTTTTTAGTCCATTGCGTTTTAGAAAACAGACATTTTAAGTGTTTTCTGGCCATTGCGTTTTACAAATAAGACATTTGTTTGTGTTTTTGGTGCATTGCGTTTTAGGTAAAACACTTTTTTATGTGTTTTTGGTGCATTGCGTTTTAGGTAAAACACATTTTTATGTGTTTTTAGTCCATTGCGTTTTAGAAAGTATATTTTCTTTTGAGTTTTTAGGCTATTGCGTTTTAGAAATAAGACATTTCTTTGTATTTTCTGGCCATTGCGTTTTACAAATAAGTCATTTCTTTGTGTTTTTGGAGCATTGCGTTTTAGAAAAATGTCATTTTTTAGGTTTTTTTTTTTCATTGCGTTTTACGTAGCTGGGGGTTTTTCTATTGCGTTTTACGCAACTGGGTTTTAAATTTTTTTTTTGAAAATATAGCAATAGTATACTCGTTTTAAAGATAAAAAACGCTCGTTTTTTTGGTGCTTTTTTATAAAAAAAAATAATGTCGTATGAAAGAGTTATTAACGTTTAAAAAATGGGGGGGAATTGGAGGAGAGAGAAACTATTGGCTTGGATTGACTAGAATGCCCCTAAACAAACTCACGTGCCTCTTTTCTTCCCTTCAATTTCCATCATTTAATCTTAGCCCTTGATTAACTAAATGGAAGGTCAAGATCACTTCCTAGCCTTCCTAGCCAAATAAACTTCCTATTGTAACTCCACCCATATAGTATAATATTAATTAATATAGTTAAAGATAAACATATAAATTCAAATTTAATTTAATCATTATCTATAACTAATATAAATGTATCAAATAATATAATATAATATAATATAATATAATATAATATAATATAATATAATATAATATAATATTACTTAATATAGTTAGAGATCAAATATATAATTTCAAATATAATTAATAATTATCTATAACTAATATAAATGTATATCAAATAACTTTTCATATTCCGGATATGGTTAAATGCATTTTACATGGGTTTTTTTTTTAATTTTACATCATTTTGGATTAAGAGAAAACCCCCTTAATTTGTGAGAACCTAGTGAACTTAGACATGTGAGGTTTAATTTGAATATTTAAATGTAGACTACTAATTACAGAGGTTGTTGTAGACACTCAAAATTAAAGTTAAAATAAATAATAATAACAATAATCATAATCATATCATAATAATTGAAATAATCTATCCACTGTAATAAAAGAAACCAACTTGTGGACACGTATCTTGAAGGTATCCTCAAATCTATATTTATCTTATATTAATTAAATAAGTAATAAATTAATATTAAATCTTGTCATACTTTAATAAAATATTATCCTCAAATCTAAATTGTTAATTTAATATATTTTTAAAACAACTACATTTCTTTCCTACGTATCTTATATTAAATATATAAATAATAAGCTAATATTAAATGTTATCCTAATTTATTAAAAAAATAACTTTTTTATTATTTGGTATACAAAATTATATTTATTCAACTCGTGTAAAACGCTGGGTTTTTTAAAATATAATTTTTTTATTATTTACTATACAAAGTTACATTTATATAACCCGTGTAATACACGAAGTTTTTAAAGACATATAACTTTTTTATCATTTGCTATGTAAAATTAGATTTATTCAACACGTGTAAAACACAAGGTTTTTTAAAGATATAATTTTTTTCTTATTTAGTAGATTTTTCAACCCGAGTATACACGGGTTTTTAAAGATATGATGTTTTTAGTATTTAATATACAAAATTACATTTATTTAATCTGTGTAATACACATTGTTTTTAAAGATATAACTCTTTTTTAGATCTATTCAACACGTGTACTATACGGGGTTTTTAAGGATGTAATTTTTTATTATTTGGTAGATTTATTAAACCCGATTATACACGGTTTTTTTAAAGATACGAAGTTTTTAGTATTTAGTATACAAAAATACATTTATTTAATCTGTGTAATACACATGATTTTCAAATATATAACTTTTTTATTATTTCATATATAAAATTACATTTATTTAACCCGTAGAATATACAGGGTTCATAAAGATATAACTTTTTATTATTTAATATATAAAATTACATTTATTCAACCCGTGTAATACACGGGGTTCTAACCTAGTATATATACATATAAATACATTGAAATGAGTTTTTATATAAAAAAGAGTAAATTACGATTTGGCCCCTGTGGTTATATCACTTTTACCCTTTCAACCCAAAAAAAGAATTTTTTAATATCTGAGCCCCAACGTCTTTTTTTCTAACCCTTTTGGCCCCTAACACTAACCCTATCCATTAAATGTTAGGGGCCAAAATGGCTAGAAAAAAAAGACGTTAAGGGCCAAAAAGGTTAGAAAAAAAGGCGTTGAGGGCTCAGACGTTAAAAAAATCTTTTTTTTCGGACTAAAAGGGTAAAAGTGATATAACCACAGGGGGAAATCGTATTTTACTCTTTTTTATATAAAAACTCATTTCCCTATATTTATATGTATATATATTTGAATTTTTTAAAGTATTTACGGTGTCCACCTAGTCCGACTTGTAGATCCAATAATAAAAGCTGATTCAATTATGAATACACTAGATTATAACCTCGTGTATTACACAGGTTAAGTAAAGAAAAAATCAAATAGTTAATAACAAAGATTTAACAATTAGAAAACAATATTTTTAGCACGCGTTTCTGATATCCAAACAAAATTTTGTGTCATATATGATCAAAACGTGTTATGTTTGTTAAGTTTACAAATATGAAAGCATTTGAACCATCGATTAGAAGACCACCTTTATCATTGACTTTCTCACGAGTTTTAATAGTCATGTGAACATACATCTAATAACCAAGTTTTATTTAAAGGATAATTGCATATTTCCCCTTCTAATCATCTCTTTATTGCATATTTACCCAGTTCAAAATTGAAATTGCATATTTCCCCACCCTTAATGAAAATTTGCTTAATGGCAAACCTACCCTTTAAACATTTAAAAATCCCTTTGTTATTTTTTAAACCAATATCAGATGAAACGAAACAGAAAAATTGGAAACACCCTAAAACCAACCAGCGATTCCATACTATCGTTCGAAATCAAACGATTCAAACTTCAGTTAGCGTCGGGGGAAGAGAGCTTTAGTCGGTACAACAGTGTAATAACGCCATCGTTCTATTGATTTTATAGGACAAACCAATTTAGTGTATTTTTTAACCGAGTTTGGATACCTATTCAATTTTGTCTATAGTTTTTAAGTTTGATAAATGTTCACTGTGTAATAAAGTTGTTTCAGTTTTATTTAAGATTTTATTTCAATGATTAATGGAGTCTTGTTTATAGTAGACATTTGTTTGTGTTACTGTTACAATAGGTTTCTTCATGAAGATGAGGTTGAAGATTAAGGGTGAGCAGTTGGTTAATGTCCATTAGAATCGCCCGGAACCAAACCTGCAAACACATCATGAGAAATGAGAAACTGTGAATACCTCAAACCATCGAACATGATATTTGTTTGGGTTTCACGATTCTGGTTCTATTAAATACAAAGGATCAACCAGCGACATCACATAAGAATACGATAATAGTATCAAAATGGTTTTCTCAGGGTATTGTATCAAAATGTTATTTCTTTGAAATTAAAACCTTCAATTTGGCTATGGTGACGATGAATCAATGATGGAGGACAATGAAGAAGACGGATAACGATGATCAGATTTAAAGTTTTAGCAAAAATAGGGTAGGGTTAAAATAGTCATTTTATAATTTGTTTTTAGTTAAATAAATCAAATGGATAAATTTGCAATTTTTTTTCAAGAAAGGAGGGGAAATAAGCAATTTAGGTTTTGGGTTGGGTAAATAAGCAATAAGAGAAATTTACGAGGGGAAATATGCAATTGCCCCTTTATTTAAATAATAAATAATAGTGGTCTTAATTGATTAGTTCTAAAAAATGTTAAAATGTCCAGATTAGGCATATATCAATTAGCCAAATAGATAAACTTATAGCTACAAAATAATATTTAAATTTAAATTAATCAGATAAGTATAAATTATCGGTAATTATTAAATTATACAACTTTAAAATTTAATATTTTATGAAACTTTATCCGTAATTTCTTAAATGTTTGAAACATATATTAAATCTAATAACTTAAATTAAATAATAATTATCTACAATTAATGACGGTCTAGAATAATAACAAGTGTGATTTTATTGGTTTCTTTTATTATATAGTATAGATTGCCAATAATGAATCACCATAAGATTATATTCAAATTTAAATAATATCTTATAAAATATAATGTTTAAAAAAAATCCAAAAGTATCGTGACGACTTACTCATTTTTGTCGACGTTTCGATAGTTGTCTTCGTCGGTGTGGATTAAAAGGTACAAGTATATGATGCCTTAGTGTACAAGTGATTAAAGCTCAACGTACTTTGTCATTATCCCGGAATGTTTAATAGCTACATAATGTCAAGTGATTAAACACTCATCTTTAACAAAATTATAGATAATTAGTTACTAATTACACTTTATCCCCTTTAAAAAACTAACTCCCCCCCCCCCCCTGAGATTTTTAAACGGTCATAACTTTTTGATACGTTAATATTTTTTTTTAAAAAAAATTGCACCATATAAACGAATATTTTATTCTTTTAATTTGAGTATAGTATTGCTATAGTTTTTTAATTAAAAAATTAATATATTACGTGATTAATAGTGTCTAAGGGTGAGTAATAACTGAATCGTTATATGATATAATTATATGAAGACTATATAATAATTTTTATTATAACATAAACTGATAAAACAAAATTATAAAAAAGAAATCATACATTGATTTTGTTTATTTTTATCTACGATTTGAAAAAAAAAATATTCTTAATGGTTGACTTTCTGGGTTTCTTTACTATGACGAACTAAACCAATGTCATTTGAACATCGGGACATGTACGGTATAACATCGACTTTTTTATATAAATAACGTCGTTTATCCTTTTTGTAATAATATAATATAGCGTTGTATAAAATTTCAAATATATTGTTGTGACATGCTTATTATTATGTATGATAATGATTCGATAAAAGAAATATTCGAGTGGATTAAAAATAGTGGACTTTTTTGTCCTTTATCGTCATGAACCGTTTCTAGATGCCGACCAACTACATCAGTACCGGTACGGTATTTGTGATTATGATTTTCTCAACGTGGCGGTATAATATCCATTGAAAAATAAATTTTAGTTGCAATATGGTATTATTTTTTCGGTATCCTAAGATATTTCGAGTTCCTATGGTACTGATACCATGACGAACCAAATCGACACCAACCAAAAACACAGGAACAAGTACTAATATTTTTATTTATGGTTTTAGGTCGACGTAAACAAGTGTCGATTGTTATACCTAGTGTTGGTATCATACTGATACTGTAATAAACCAAACCGATGCCGACTAAGAGCATTCACATCCAATCCATCATATTCTCACCCTAAAGTACACTAAAAAACATTACATTTTTTCTCTCATTTTCAATTAAATAATATTTTTTATACCTTTATTATTACCTTTTCTCTCTCCTCTACTCACAACCACTTTCAAAATATATTAAAAAATTATATGGGGTGAACAGTGTCCCCCAAATATACAGATGAACAGTAACATTTTCTCTCTCCTCCACTCACAACCACTTTTTATACTCTTTATATTTTAAAAACAACACACACATAATTTAATATGCTCTAAGAGCATTCACATCCAACCCCCTAAAATTATACATACATTCCACTAAAAAACAACTCCTATATCAATATATTTCCACTAAAAACAAATACTTTTTCTCTCTCATTTTCAATTAAATAATATTTTTATACCTTTATCATTACATTTTTCTCTCTCATTCACTCACAACCACTTTCAATATATATTAAAAAATTATAGTGGATGAACAGTGTCCTCCCAAATATACAGATGAACAGTAACATTTTCTCTCTCTCTCCTCCACTCATAACCACTTTTTATACTTTTTATATTTTAAAAACAAAATATGATGCCTTGTGAATGCTCTAAAACCGTGTCACGAACCGTGAGAGAATTCCACTACTTTTATAAAAACTTAAAAGTACTTGAATTGCAATTCGCTCTATTGAAATTGAAATTGGGACAAATTTGACGTGGCAATATTCGATCGGCGAACCGTCATCACAGCCGCCGCTCGCCGGAACTAAAAGGCTCCGGCCACCATCACTACCAATAACAACAACAACAAAACAAAAACAAATAAAGATCCAAATGAAGTTCACCATCAACAACAAAACAACACCTTTCTCGTAACATGGTGTCTTTCTTTTGCAATGCCCTCTTTCAACCCCACCAACTACAACCAAATTCAGCGTCCCTGTGTCATCCAATCAGTCCTCAATTTATGCTCCAAAGGCCTTATAACCGAAGCGGTCAAATCACTCGATAATTTAGCATCCAAAGGCCTGCGTTTGGACACCAAATCTTTAGCCTTTTTGTTGAAACAATGTGCGAATAATAGATTGATTAAAGAAGGGAAATGGGTGCATTTGCATATGAATGTTACAGGTCGGAAAAGACCCGGTACGTTCTTGTGTAATCAGTTGATTCATATGTATTCGGAATGTGGGGATTCTGTTGGTGCACGTAAGGTGTTTGATGAAATGCCTGTGAGAAACTTGTATTCGTGGAACAGTATGCTTTCTGGGTATGCTAAGTTGAGGATGATGGAGCCTGCTCGGACGTTGTTTGATCGAATGGGTGAGAAGGATGTCGTGTCGTGGAATACAATGGTTATAGGTTATGCGCATAACGAGGATTTTAATGAGGCGTTGAGGTTTTATAAAGAGTTAAAAATGTTGAAGATAGGATTGAATGAGTTTAGTTTTGCTGGAGTTTTGACTGTTTGTGTGAAAAGAAAGGATTTGGAACTCACGAGACAGGTTCATGGGCAGGTGTTTGGTTTTGGTTTCTTGTCGAGTTTGGTGCTTTGTAGTTCGATGATTGACTGTTATGTGAAATGTGGCGAGATGAGCGATGCGAGAAAGCTGTTTGATGAAATGCCTAAAAGAGATGTCGTTTCTTGGACTACTTTGATTTCGGGTTATGCAAAATGGGGCGACATGAATACGGCTAGGCAGTTGTTTGACGACATGCCGAAGAAGAATCCTGTGTCTTGTAATGCAATGATCTCCGGGTATGCAAGAAACGGTTTCGGGCATGAAGCGCTTGAGTTGTTCACAGAAATGATGGTTAAACGAGTTAAACCCGATCAATTCACTTTCAGCAGTGCTCTATGTGCTTGTGCTAGCATCCCATCGATCAAAAACGGTAAACAAATCCACGGGTTTTTAATCAAAACACATTTCAAACCGAACACTATAGTCGTTAGCTCTCTGATCGACATGTATTCCAAATGTGGAAATCTAGCACTCGCTGATCGTGTTTTCAAACTCACGAGTGATAAAACCAACACGATACTATGGAACACTATGATATCTGCATTGGCACAACACGGTCATGGAGAATCAGCAATGAACGTGTTCTCCGACATGGTCAACTCACAAGTCAAACTAGATAGAATCACATTCGTCGTGATTCTAAATGCATGTAGTCATTCGGGTCTAGTTAAAGACGGGCTAAATACTTTCAACACGATGATGCATGAACATAATGTTATTCCTGATGAAGAACACTATGCGTGTTTGATTGATCTTTTGGGTCGAGCAGGGTGTTTTGATGAGGTGGTAAATCAGTTAAGAACAATGCCTGTTAAACCCGATGCTCGTGTATGGAAATCTTTACTAGGGATATGTAGGATTCATGGAAACTTAGACTTAGGAATAAAAGCTGCTGAACGGTTAATTGAGTTGGAACCAAGATCTTCTGTAGGGTATGTGTTGCTTTCGGGTATGTATGCAGCTTCCGGAAGGTGGGAACATGTGTCGAAAGTGCGAAAACTTATGAACGAAAGAGACGTGAGGAAAGAAAGAGGCGTTAGTTGGTTAGAAGACGGGAACAAGTTGCATGCTTTTGCGGTATCAGATAAATCGCACATTTTAAAAGATGAGCTTGAGTCAGTTTTGGAGATTTTGTCTATTCAGATGGAAGATGATGAATTGATGATGACTCCTTTTTCTGATGCTTGAAGAAGGTAATGTTGATTTTTAAAGATGGGAAAAATGAGTGTATTTTTATTTAATTTGATTTTTGAGGATTTATATTTAGTTACAACAAGTTACGACAATCATTTATTAAATGCCAAATCATAAAATTCTGGATAAAAACATCAAGCTACTTTAACGATTACAAGGGTACAAATATTGATTTAGAAACTAGTGAATAACTCAAACTAAACTGTCTAGGTGTTCTTAAAGATGCTTTCGATTAGATGTTGCGAAGAAAGAAATGTGACTGCGTTCGATGTCCGGTGGATAGATGCAAGAAAAGAGAGATGTACAAGTCTAATAACGACCACATGACTTGTAGTCCAAAGTACAAAGGTGTTTGTTAATGTGTACATCTTCAGGTGGCGAGTGTTCAAGTCCCACTGTAGGCAAAATTAAGTATTTAAGAGTAGGTTGATTTGTCGTTCAACAGAAAAGAAGTTATTATAACGAAAACGGGATATTACAAATTTACAATGTTAGTTATAAAAAAAGTTTTAAAGTCCTATTTTTCGTTTGATAACATTACATTTCTATTTATACTAATTTTTTTAATTATTAAACAGGTTGTTTTTTGTGAGTTGATGAGTCAAACCTAACATGAATTCGAACATGACACCCATGTCCGCTCGTTAACATGAACATACTCTGGTTAACACAAATAATTTTCCACATATTAATACTTTAAAGTTATAAACTTCTAACAAAATTACACAAACAGACATAAAACAATCATGCTTAAACAATAAAGCTTGGTGTTCATTTCTCTTTTAATTATCAAATAGTTTTAAGTTATGTACCAAACTTCAAAAAACAATTCGTGAACCATTTAGCGGGAAGTTCGCTTGTGTCCGTTAGTTTAATAAATGAACGAACACGAACAACAAATTTTGTTTGTTTAAAAAAAAAAATCGAAACTGAATCTGAACAATAAGGTTTTCATAATCACATATAACACATGCATTATTCTCTATTTAATTCAAAAAAAAATGAAAAGAAAAGGTGTTTTCAGGGTCAGTCAATGATTACTCACAATACAACCCTAATCTTTTTTGACGCGTTACCCAACCCAACCCGCCCAATTTGCCATCTGTAGGATTGTGTCTATGGTCGGAGAAGCTGCCAGTTATTGCCAATATATTAACCAGAACGACGAAAAAGAATCTTCCTGATGCATAAATTAATCAAGAGTAGACAGACACTGGTACAAAAGAAGATGGTAAAAAAAGCGCTAACTATTAAAATTACTGGTGATTCGAATTTGAGATGTGTGTGGAAACTTTTTCTGGGCAAAATTCTTTCCTCAAAGCATCCTCCAACTGCAGGAATACTGATGAGAGTAACCCTGCAAACAAAACGAGAAAACGTCTAAATAATCATGTTTATAAGCCAAGGTTGTCAAGAGACAAAATTTACATTTTTTTACAAATTACAATTTTAATTCAATCTTATCACAAATTTCAAAGGTATCACATATACTTCGGGGTGTCAATGAGTCAAGTCGAGGCCAAGCTCAAGCTTCGCCTCGACTCATTTATTTATTTTATTTATATACATATATAAATATTTTTAATACAACTATAAGTTTATTTTATATAGAGAACAGAAGGGTAGGGATCCTGTACATTAATCCAAAAGTGTGAGAAGTGTATTATAACACCATATATAACACTATATAACACCATATAAACACCGTATAACACTATGTAACACCATATAACACTATGTAACACTATATAACACTATATAACAAATATACATCTATCATATACATGCTATCAGACAAAATATAGTGTTATATTTGTTATATAGTGTTACATAGTGTTATATGGTGTTATATGTTGCTACATAGCGTTATACGGTGTTTATATGGTGTTATATAGTGTTATATATGGTGTTATAATACACTTCTCACACTTTTGGATTAATGTACAGGATCCTCTACCTAGAACAGAAAATATATTATTTAGTTAATTTATCATAATTATACATATAATAATAGTTATTGGAATAAAGTACACATTGCTACATTAGTCACATTATCTTATTACACATTTGTTCAAAAGAAGTTACTAATAATCAACCTACAATATTCTGCATTTTCACTAACACATAATTCAAGAACAAAAAAAAAAAAAAAAAAAAAAACCTGGCACAATGGTTTCTCCAGGTTTCAAGGATCCTCTAACTAAAAGAGTTCCCGGAATCTGCTCAAAGACCTATAAAAGAGAAAGAAATATATAAACACAAATGTATTCTTGCAATAAGCAACAATACCCAAGTATATAATCATTAAGTAATAGCATGCTTACCGTTACGCGGAAATGCAAATCATTTGAAATTACATCAATATAAAACAAGGCAGCATTTAATTTACAGGATGCGCCACTCCCTTTGAAGAAGGATTCAACTGATTGGAGAACATGAAATGCACTGAACTGGCGTTGGATCCCCTGATGAAATATTAATATTGGAGATTTAGGCATAATTTTTGAAAATGAATATAACTTTTCTCTAATTATTATTAATAGAATTAACTTAACAAATAGTTTCAAATACATCCTTATGATCAGACTATTACTCAATAAAGATATTATCATCAATTGTTATCTGTTTCCGCTGCAGATTTTTGCATAAGAAATTAGAGACCTATTTTATTATACGAGTAAAATGCCATTTTCGTCCTTGAGATTTGACTAGTTTTGTGACTTTTGTCCAAATATTTGATTTTTCGCATCTGGGTCTAAAAGGTTTGAAAACTTTGCTGTTTTTATCCGGCTTGTTAATTCCATCCATTTTTCTTCATCAAGTCAGCGATATTTCTGTCTTTTTTTCTAGATTAAAGGGCAATTCGGTCTTTTTCACTTTATGTAAAAAGATCAAATACCCCTGAAAAAGACCGAATTGCCCTTTAAGTTAACAAAAAAGACAGAAATACCCATTACTTAACGGAGAAAAATGGATGGAGTTAACGAGCCGGATAAAAATGGCAAAAAGATATCAAACCTTTTGGATCCAGATGCGGAAAAACAAACCTTTGGACGAAAGTCACGAAAGTCGCAAAACTAACATTTTAATCTTATTAGACTCTACATACGCGTATTTAGACCAAGATCATACAAAAGAGGTGTATATCAATTTAACGAAATATATACTGACCTCAAGCATGAAAGTGAGGACATTTTTTGAAGCCACGTGAGACGATATTATCTTTTTAGTTGGAGGAATAAAAGACCACGCAATTCCCCACCGACTAGTTTGACCTTGAACAAATTCGGTCGTCTTAACTACGGTAACTCCCACTTCACGAAGTTTCGATATTAAACTTTTCAAATTTGATTTCTTTCCAACCATTGATGTGTACCACCTATAACAAACACAAAACTATAATACAAAATAATAACACAAAAAAAAAAAAACTAAAAGATTTTTTTAAACGGGTTGTACCTGAATGATTGTTTAAGTTGAACACTATCTTGAATCATTCGACTGATAAAAGCCTGTTCACCACCGGGACAAACCATCTCTGCCGGAGTCCCACCACAAGATGTGTTTGGATTAAGGCCCGCTTCATCCATTGTCTCGAAAAAAGGAGGATTACAAATACAAAAGTCAAACTTCTCATTGTTTTTTACCACACCTAGAAGTATAGGGGGGCCGGTGTAACTTCCACCATCGTTAGTGTTTTGATTAGTCAACTCTTCCTCAATGTCAACTTTTCGAATCTCGATTAGTTTGGATATTTGTGGGTTATTCTTAACGTTTTTCTCGGCCCATTCTAGTGCTACGTCCGTCACGTCTGTTATAAATTAAGCAACATCCGTAGCCATTAAATTTTGTATACCATATCCAAGTTTCTGACTATAAAATAAAAAAACAAAGTAAAATGTCATTTTCGTCCCTGAGGTTTGGCTACTTTCGTCCAAAGGTTTGTTTTTTAGCATTTGAATCCAAAAGGTTTGAAATCTTGCCATTTTCATCCGACTCATTAACTCCATCCAATTTTAATGTTAAGTCAGGGGTATTTTTGTCTTTTTAGACAACTTTGTGATGATTAAAGGGTTTGGGTGGGGAGAAAGTCAACGGAGGTGGATCTTTATTTCTTGTAGTGTTTTTTGTTTTAATAAAAAATGTCTAAAAAGACGGAAATGCCCCTCATTTAACGGAGAAAAATGGTTGGAGTTAACGAGTCGGATGAAAATGTCAAGATTTCAAACCTTTTGGATCCAGATGCGAAAAAAAACAAACCATTGGACGAAAGTCGCAAAAGTGGCCAAACCTCAGGGACAAAAAAGTCGTTTTACTCTAAAAACAATAATAAATTACAAGAAATGAAAAAAAAATTCAAGTACCTGATCCAACGAAACTCCAACCAAGAAGGGAAGCACCAAGTAGAGGATAAATGCAATTGGCCCCAGTGCCGATATCAAATCCTTTTATGATATTGTTGTCTCCATGATAATTGGGAATGATGTCAGACGATAAAAGGTCCTCGATCCAGTGGATATAGTTAGATCTATTGGGTACCGTGGGGCACAACTGTCCATCGGGGATCCACCTAATGATAAAAATCATAGCTTGTTCAAAACCTTAATTTGACTAACAGCCTAACACAGAAAAGAATACAGGCCCATGTGAATGTCACAAACTAAAGCTGATTAAAGGATACGCATGTATGTACGCACCCACACCATAATGGGCATGTGAAACAATCTTTAAAATTTGTGAAAAATGATGGCTTATTTATGTTTCAAGATTTGGGAGATCTAGCAAGCAAGCGAACCTTGTAGACTAAGCCGGCCCGACTCGACTCTCTTACAAACCGAGCAAATTTCAAGCGACCAAATTGACCATTTTTTAAAATGACCCGGTTCGCCCCATACCCAAACCCATTTTGACCCAAACCCGTTGTGACCCGACCAAAATGAACCCATTCTGACCCGCCCGTTTTGCTAGGCATAGATAATTCAGAACCTTAAATTCCCAAATACAATTTCACCTGCCCGTTTTAAAATCACACCTAATTAACTAATTTGAGGCCTAATTTTATAACCATCAACCAAAAATTTCATATTGTAATTCAGAACCTTAAATTTCCCAAATTCTAATTCATAAAATCCCCACTGATTTGAATCCAAAATCGAAATTCACAAAATACCCACTAAAACAAACCATATGCCAATGATTTCAATTAAGAAAACGTATATGAACCCAATTGGGGGTGAGAACATACCAAGTGATGGAGTGATCATGCAGAAGCAAAACCCTAGTGAGCTCACGAGTGGCATTGAAGTCTTTCCAGTCGATCTTGGGCTTCCCTTCACGGGAGTAGAAAACGTAGGGTTGAAATGAAGGATATAGAGATGCTAAGAGAGTGAAGTCCGGTGGGTTATCGGAGTATTTGTTCCGGGGGTGTATGCTCCGTTTCTCCGGCGCTCTCTTCCTCTTCTTCCCCATTTTTTTTTATCTGGTTTTTTTCAATTGGCATTTATTTAGGCCCACTCACAACTCACGTCGGCCCATTGTTGGTTAGGGGGTGTTTGTTTTTTTTTTTTAAATGAAAAACTCTTCTTAACCTTTTGTGTGTGTCCCACACATACCATGCGCAGACGTTTGAGTCTGCAGTGTGTTTGTTTTCACGAAGTGGTTTCATTCAAAAATATCTGTCTGTTCTGTTTTTGGGACATATGTGGACTTAAGTCTTCTAACCTCTTTTCCTCCTCTTCTAAACATAGATCCTCCACACAAACCCTAGCTCCTTCTTCCCCACCCCTTCCTCCTCCCAGCCGCCACCTCCACATCTCCTTCACCTCCACAGTGTCGCCGACAACTCCCCCACCTCCACAGCCATCGCCGACAACCCCTACCTCCACCGCCGCCGACACCTCCCCTACCTCTACCGTCGCCGACACTTTTAAATAGTGGTAAATTGGTCAATGGTATTCTTGTGTCATCTCCTAAAATTAGTGAACTATATGAGCTCCCTAGGCCGCCTGCGTCTCCTTCAAAAGGAGAGGATTCTCTGCCCCTTTGGTCTCCTTCAAAGATTCTAATAAGTCACCAGATGTGCCCTCATCAGGACGTTAAACACAAGCCAACGGATCCTAAAACTGCATTCCAGGCAGGGACACATGTTATTATGATATGTTTTATAGTATGAGGTATAGATCGATAAACTGTTGGTAGGTTAGGATTATTTTTGACCTGTGTAATTGGAGTAGTATTTTAATTTGTATAGTTCAAAATTTTAATTGTTGTTTAAATTCTGATTTTTGTTTAATGTTAGTTCATTAATTCTGATTTTTGTTTAATGTTAGTTCATAATTCTAATTGTTGTTTAAATCCTTATTTTTGTTTAATGTTAGTTCATAATTCTGATTTTTGATTAATGATTACGTTAATTTTTTGTGATTGATATTGAATATAGATGTTCAGATTATTTCAGCAGCTTGCAGAAGTTAAAAAACAAACAGTCTTCTTCTTGCAGACTATAGAGGTTTGGTCCACCTCTTCAGTTACAGATGTCTGCAGATGTGGTCCGCAGATTGCAGAATTTTTACCTCTGAAAAAACAAGCAACACCTTAGTGTAAAGATATTGTGGATTCTTATTTAAGTAAATTGTTTTAGTCTTGTCTTACTTAAATTAAAATGTTCAAATAGATTTTTTTTTCTCCTCTGAGTTGTTTCTGAGGTTTCCATATTTTAGTCATTTTTCGTTCAATACACTAACTCCATTCAAAAGCTATCGTTAACTCATGGGCATTTTTGTCACTTTGTGTTATTCTTTAATTTATCAATTTTTTAAAATTAAAAAACCCTTTTCTATTGAAAACATAAACCAAACTAGTTTTTCTACCCGTCGCGTGTTGCGGTAGTGGCATACGCGAAATGATAGCGTATAGACTACAATCATCCAGACTCGTTTTCGAACTAAATTTACGTCAAAACGTATGATAACTCAAATTTTAACCGTCGAATCAAAACGTATTACATTTGACCCGATTTGTTTTCAAACAAAATTTATGTCAAAATGTAGTCCAACTCAAAACGTACATAATAATTATGTTAAAGCGTAGACGAATTCGAATTTATACCGACACATCCATTAAAATAAAAGTAAGAAATTAGTTTTAGGGGATGCTTCAAACTTTAGAAACTTAAGGAGGTAAAAGTGACATCTACAAAGTTAGAGGGTTACCTTAGATATTATAGCAAAGTTTGAGGGTAGGATGGGTTACATGTCAAAATTTCGATGGTCAAAGAGAAGTTAGAAAGTATGGGGGCCTTTTGTCAAGTTCGAAAGTAGGAGGGTCATTTTTGCAAGTTAGAAAGTTAGTTTTTTTGTCAAGTTAGAAATTTGAGGGGTGAATATTGTCAATTTAGAAAAGATGGAGTGATTTTTTTCAATTCAGAAATGTGCTCAACACCGACCTTTCAATTTAAGATTACTAGCGGTAAGACCCGTGTACAAACACGGGTCGTTTCTTAGAAAACCATGCATAACACATATTGATAGAACATATAGATATGTGTATAGATATTGTACCAAAACGTGTTATCTATTATAGCTAAAAGACAATTATAAGTAAATATAAAAGATATTTAACAAACTTAATAAAAAATGTCTAAAAGATGTCTAACAAACTTAATAAAATTCACCAGTTACATATGATTATTTCCATTCTCTTATTCAAAAAAGAGAGTATCACCCATTGACAATATAAATTGTTATAAACATAAGTACATATAAAAGATGTCTAACAAACTTAATAAAATTCGAATACAACTTAACTTTAACAAACATTAACTAAGAACATACGATCACCTGCCTAAACAACACACATCAAACCTCACTCAAGAATTTATTATGCAGCAACATGTCCTTCGCTATATGTTGTGATCTGGTTAAATATGCTACTGCAAACAATGTAACAGCTGCTGATCCAACAATCTCCCTATACAACAGATGATACGAAAACCCTTCTTTATTACTTATTTTTATTTCTCATCAATATCTCCCTGATTTGTCCTTTGAATTGTAGTTCAAAGTCTAGGGAGAACATGTCTTCTTCATCATCCCTCTCAAGTTGAAGGTCCAACAAATCTTAGAGATCGTATGCATTCAGATTATATGCACTATCCATTTTAATCTCTTCAACACTACCATCTGATCTGATCAAAGTCAATACTTAGATTTTTAAGCATGACTTTCACTTTACTATTTTTGGATCAGTTGGTTTTCTTGGGCAAAGAACTATTGAAGATGAGTTTGGTGATTGTGGTCTGCTAACTAAATTTGCAATTGAGTCAGACAAATCGGATGATGAGAGAAGGTTTTTCGGAGTACCGATTTTTAGAGACAGAGCAGCAGTTGTAGGATAGACTGAGTTTTGAAGAACATTTGAATGTGCAGTTCTAACTTCTTCCAGCTTTTTGTAGGTCTCAACTATCTTCAGTTTAGACCATCTGGCAATGGATCTAACTGGACCATAACCAGCAACGACAAGCTCTGCTCTCATTCTTTTAAACTTCAATACCTCATCTGAATCCACTATTTTGACTTTCTTCCAATTAGGTGGAGTTGGCTTTACCAGAGGATCATTGTTCATTTTTGTGATTCTATCGATATGAGTTTTTCTCTTACGTGTGGAGATGATTTCTGGTGAAGGAGAATGTTTTGGTAGTGAAGATGAATGTATGGGAAATCTTTGTGACGTTGGAGATGGTTGGATTGTGGTTGGTGTAGTGAAAATGATCATGGCAGATGTTTGAGAAACTTCTGCTGAAACAACTGGTGTCTCAGCAGCTGTTTGGTAAACATCTGCTGATACTTTTGTGCTCCCAGCATCTATTGACAAAATGGGTGATGATGGTGTGGGAGGTATTTTCTCCTTCTTTTGTGGTGTTTTTTTTGGAGAAGGTTGGGATTTAGGTTGAGCAGGGGATACAATTTCTGTAGGATTAACTTTTGAATCTGGTGGCAACTTTCTCAGTGAATCTTTTCCCCCCTTTTTGGCATCATTATCATCATCATCATCATCTTTCTCAAAGATTGATGTAGCGGTGGAGCCAGTAAGTTCCAACAGATGTTCCTTAATGTTCATAATGTCTTCTTGTGTGTCTTTATACCTGGTATCAACCAAATTTCTGATAAATTCCAAACTAAAATTGCGGTTACTTTCAGCCAAATTCCTCTGAACTTGAAGGATGGGTTGCATATAATTCCAAAGCTCATTGGCAATTTCCTGTCGGGTAGGTTGACTTTTAAAAAGCTCTATCATCTGCTTAACCAATTATTTCATTTCAGCAACATTTGTTTCAATGGTAGACACTCTAACTGTCAAATCCTTATAAGTTAATTCATCACCTACTTTAATAGGATCATCTGAATTCCCACCTGTAGTGGTTGTATTTGTTTTGATAATAGGAGAAGTCTCCATATCATCAGAAACAGATGCCCCTTTTTCTTCGTTCTGGGGACTTCCCACTGAAGCAGAGATTACAGTTGTAACCTCATCAGTAGTTGCCTTCAAGGGAGTCTTAATGATGTAACCACTGTCCAACTGATCACCAATGGGTTCAACAGTTGTAGTGGCTGCTCCACTTGAACTACCACCAAGAGTTTCGTAATACTCAACGGGGATAACCTCCTCAACTGTTTGTAGTATAGGAGATTGAATTGGTTCAGACACAGTCATTTGTTGCGATCTACTCTCAGTAATGTGTGCATTAGAGGAACTGTTTTCTTTCTGAAATTCAATTGCTTCAAACAGAGGTAATATTGTTGATGGAACTTGAGTCGAGGGTTGTGGTGTAGAAAGCGTGATTGCCCTGGGAGAGGGACTTTTAAACATACTTTCATATGAAAGGTCTACTTCATGTTGTGGTGTCCCTGTACTTACAACATGATCCTTTTGTGAGGATACATGAGGAGTTTGGATGGGTTGAGATCTTTCCAACAACTGTGAGGAAGTAGCATCAGTGGTTTCAACTGACATTTGTGTTGTCACTGCATTAACCTCTGGGATCTTATCTTCCAGAGGAACCTTTTTAGTTTGTTTGGTTTTGATGGGCTTTTTGGATGTGACAGCTTTCTTTTTGCGTTTTCCTAGTGTGTGTTTCACAACACCGGTTGTGGTGTCATAATCACCATGAGCAGTTCGCTCAACAACAGAAGTTTGAGCAACTGATGCGGATGCATCAAAACCAGGCTCATCCCCCTTTGTTTCAGTTGTTGAAACTTTTGACTCTTTATCCATAAGTTTAGTAAAAGTTTTACTTGTAAGACTATTTATTTGAAAAGCTACACCTTGTTCAAAATCTGTTTGTGACACTTGTTTTCGTAGGTAGTAGCTTAGAAGTCTTGGATACAACAGAAAAGCATTACTACGAACACCTTTTTCAATTTTTTCACATTTTTCACATTATTCAACAAATCAGAAAACCGTGCTTGTGATAAATTGTAATCAGATTTTGTTAAAATAGCATAACCCAAATACTGAATGTTCAAAGGTATCTCATTAAATGCGGTGGTCTTGGCTGAGAGACAAGTTAAAAGAGTATGAAACAAAAATTTCATTGGCGGAGAGAAGTTTGGTTTGTAGATAGTAACTTCCTTTAATTGTGCATCATACCCTCTTTCAATGAACTCTTATGAAGTTTAAGTTTTTCAAAGTTGTTCTTACCTCCCAAGTCGTCCAATGCAAATGTAGTGGAAATTGTAAAGGGGGAAATTCGTACCAAACTTTCCCCGACCTTAGATGTGATGGCAACTGGATTATTATCTTCAACCTCTATTTCAGCATTAAACCAAAATTGTCGGAGTGTTTCTGTATGAACCGGAGCATCAGCAGTAAGAATTGATTTGTATTTTGATGACGTTAAAAGGTCAATTATTGAGTGATAGCGGGTGTTTTTGCTGGTTTTCTCGAAGATGGGGAGGTAGTTGTGAGGGTTTTTGATGTTCAGAGACATGATCGGAGAAGAAGGTGATTTGGGGATGAAACAGGGTTTAAGTTGGAGGATTTTTAACATGTTGGAAACTGTTTTTGAGAATTTTAAATTCGAGACTGCAGTGGTAGAACCTCGATTTAGGGATGAAACAGCTTTTACATAGAGAGAAGAAGTGAATGCTAACGTGGTAGTAATTACAAATATTTGATGGCTAAGATCTGTCCACGTCAGAACCTCTCTTGCGACAACCGATGATAGTTGTTTGGAAACCTCTGTTGGTCGTTGGGAACAGTGTGAGTCAAACAGTCGTTAGATAAACAGAAGTTATGAGAAAAGATGATAACTTTCAGCAGTTGTTTTATTTTTAGCTAACATCTGTCCACGTCAGAACCTCTGTTGTCATAATGGATGACAGTCAGCAGTATAGTAAATCAACAGTCATTAGGATAAACAGAAATTATGACAACAGACGGTACCTTTAACAGTGGATGTATTTTTAGGCAAGCAGAAGTTTCAAAAACAGTTTTTTTTTCAATCGGTGTAACTCAACAGTCGTAAGTCTAACATCTATTATTAGCCCAACCACTGTTAGTATCAAATCCTCTGTTAAGCATTTTAAGATTGAATATCATCTGTTGTTCGTTAACATCTGTTGACCCATTGCAGACCTTTGCATCTTTAGACATTTATTCATCAGCAGATGCTCTCTTTTGTTAGACTTTAGCTACAACACACCTTTTATGACACCAAAATATACCGTAAATTCTTCCAAAAAACTGTTGTTGATAAACAAAATTATATAACAATACTTATAGCAGACGTTATATAACAATACTTATTCATCATTAGAACAACCACTGTTAGTATCAAATCCTCTGTTAAGCATATTTGTCACACCCCCAAAAAATCCACACGCGGAGTACCACCGCTTGGAGGCGTGACATGACCAGGATCAAGCCACCAATCATATCGAACATGTAATTAATAACAAGTAATAGTAAATGCAAACCAATCATTCAATACGATAGGTGTTCGAAACGTAAGTATAGTTTCAAAGTGTAGCGGAAGCATAAGTATGAAAACCCAATAAATAACATAAGTTCAAATGTTTAAATGTTTTAACATGGCATCCACGATCCATGTCCCACAACGACCTGCTCCTCCCTGTGCAAGCTCTATATGTACCTAAGGTCCTGCAAGGCATGCAGCAGAGAGTCAACAACTAGTTGAGCGAGTTCACAGTTAATAGTTCAGTAATCGTAATAGTATAGTAAGCCTTGTGTTCGTTCATTAAGTCATGTATCGTATTAGTTCGTATCGCGGCCCTCTAGGCATGTATGCGAAGATTAGGGAAAGTTCCCAAGTATTCTAGACTAGGTATATTTGTATCGCGGCCACCCGGCATGTGTGCGAAGTTTAGTGTATAGTTCACGGCCTTCCTAGGCATGTGTGCGAAGATTAGTCATATTATCGCGGCCAACCCCGGCGTGTGTGCGAAGATCAGTTCTATAAGTATCACTAGTCTAGTCGTATCTTATCAATAACCCTTCCTCACCCGAGGACCATATAACTAAGTTCCATAAGCTAGGTAAGTACAAGTAAATAATCCAACCCATTCCCACCCTGGGAACCCCATGCCTTGGCTGTGTGAACTCACCTTGGTTTGCTCGGTATGCTAAGTATGTGCTCACAGTTAATCAATCACGTCCTAAGGTACGCACGTATACATGATCAGTTTATATCCAAGTTGTTCACGACTAATCATCATCATAACACAATAATCAAGATTCAAATTAAAGCACAGAACCATCAAATCAAAGCTAGGGTTTACAAGTATTCTAATAATCAAGAATTGATACAATCAAACAATCAATAAACGATTACCTTGAATTGATTCTAGTTAGGGTATGGAAATCAAGAGCGATGGATATCTTGTGCCAATGATGATGGTGATGATGATTGCCAGAGAATCAGAGGATTGCAAGTACGTGTTTTTGTTTTGTGTAAATGATTAGTGAAAAGAGATTAGGGTTAAGTATGGTTTAATTTTCACTAATTACTCTATACACCCTGAACTACTATATCTTACACAAGCACACCATCTCACATCAATTTCACAGTTTCACCACCAAGTTCACATATTTGACAAGTCTTCCACAATTAACACATAACCATGCATAATCACACAATACACTTCATTGTATCAAAACGTTACAGTTCCATAGCCAATTATTTGTGCAATTAAACAACTAAACAATACATGAACATGCAATAAATGCGAAATAGAAATCTTGGAAATTCGATTGTCACATTATCCCCAACTTAAAAGAAATTTCATCCCGAAATTTAGCATGCGGTTACTGAGGAAGCTAGGTAAGTTGTATCGTTTACTGATTTTCCTGGGGTGTCACATCATCCCCCCGTTGATTTGGAATTTCATCCCGAAATTCCGCAGTAGGAGCTTCAGCCTCAGTAGTAGTTGCATTGGTTTCGAATAACTAGGGGTACTTTTCTGTCATCTGATCTTCGCGTTCCTAGGTGTACTCTGGGCCACGTTTGAAGTTCCAACGAACTCGGACAAGAGGGATTCTCTTGTGTTTGAGGACCTTAACATCCCGATCCGTGATTTCTACAGGTTCCTCGACGAAGTGCAACTGCTCGTCGATAGTGAGTTCCTTAAAAGGAACTATGAGGGTCTCATCTGACAGGCACTTCTTCAGATTCGACACGTGGAATACATTGTGAACTGCACCGAGTTCAGCTGGTAGGTTTAGTCTGTAGGCCACTTTGCCTATTCTTTCAGTGATTTCGAACGGTCCAACGTACCATGGATTGAGCTTGCCTCGTTTACCAAATCGAACCACACCCTTCCAGGGTGAGACTTTAAGTAAAACCCGGTCCCCGACCTGAAATTCCAATGGCTTCCTACGCTTATCCGCGTAGCTTTTCTGGCGGTCGCGAGCTGCCGCCATGCGTTGTCGTATTTGTGCTATTCGTTCAGTAGCGTCAACTACCATTTCTG
The DNA here is from genome assembly GCF_002127325.2 of Helianthus annuus. Taxonomy (NCBI): domain Eukaryota; kingdom Viridiplantae; phylum Streptophyta; class Magnoliopsida; order Asterales; family Asteraceae; genus Helianthus; species Helianthus annuus. Next base: position 69,643,684 of record NC_035449.2, read on the forward strand.
GACCTGTAATCTGACTATCCCCCACCTCTGCCCAACAGAGAGGTGACCGGCATTTACGCCCGTACAATGCCTCGAATGGAGCGGCTTGTATGCTGGTGTGGTAACTGTTATTGTACGAAAACTCCACTAACGGGAGGTGCTTTTCCCAGCTGTTGCCGAAATCGATAACACATGCCCGAAGCATGTCTTCTAAGGTTTGAATAGCGCGTTCAGATTGCCCATCCGTCTGAGGGTGATAAGCTGTGCTCATGTCTAATCGAGAGCCAAAAGCTTTGTGCATTGCTTGCCATAGTTCTGAAGTGAATCGTGCATCCCGATCCGAAATAATAGAGGTTGGTACCCCGTGCCTAGAAATAACTTCTTTCAGGTAGATGTCTGCTGGAGTGGAGAACTTATCCGTTTCTTTGATAGCCAAGAAATGTGCAGACTTTGTGAGTCGATCAACGATCACCCAAATGGTATCATTCCCGCGCTGAGATCTAGGCAGGCCAGTAACAAAATCCATGGAAATTTCTTCCCATTTCCACTGTGGTATCCTGGGTTGTTGCAGTAGACCTGAGGGTTTCTGGTACTCTGTCTTGACTCTCGCACAAGTCAAACATTTGCCGACGTAAGTTGCAATGTGGGCCTTCATGCTAGGCCACCAATATGTTGTTCTGATGTCGTGGTACATTTTATCCGACCCTGGATGTACCGAGTAGCGAGACTTATGAGCTTCATCCATCACAAGTTCTCGTAAACCGCTATAAAGTGGGACCCAAATACGTCCTGTTACATAGTAGGCGCCGTCTTCCCTCTGTTCTAATCGTTGCCTCGAGCCACGTAAAGCTTCAGCCTTTACGTTTTCTGGTTTCAATGCTTCCACCTGAGCATCTCGTATCTGTGCAGGAAGATCAGACTGAATAGTAAGCTGCAAAGCTCGTACACGCCTAGGTAAGGTATCCTTTCGACTAAGTGCGTCTGCCACAACATTGGCCTTGCCTGGATGGTACTTGATGGCGCATTCGTAATCATTAAGTAACTCGACCCATCGTCGTTGACGCATATTCAATTCCTTCTGCTTGAAGATATGCTCGAGACTCCTGTGATCGGTGTAAATAGTGCACTTGGTACCGTACAGGTAGTGTCGCCATATCTTGAGCGCGAAAACAACAGCTCCCAGCTCTAAATCGTGCGTCGTGTAGTTCCGTTCATGAATTTTGAGTTGACGAGAAGCGTAGGCAATAACTTTATCCCGTTGCATCAATACACACCCAAGACCCTGTATCGACGCATCACAATAAACCACAAAATCATCCGTGCCCTCTGGCAATGAGAGAATAGGTGCGCTGCAAAGCCTATTCTTTAGGTACTGGAAAGCAGTTTCCTGATTGTTGCCCCAGCGGTAGGTGACACCCTTCTGTGTCAGTAGTGTAAGTGGTTGAGCAATCTTTGAGAAATCTTTGATAAACCGTCTGTAGTAACCTGCCAAACCCAAGAATTGGCGTATTTCTGTTGGTGTACGTGGTGCAGGCCAGTTCCTGATCGAATCTACCTTGGATGGATCAATATGGATCCCGTCCTTATTTACTACGTGGCCTAGAAAGTGGACTTTACGAAGCCAGAAGTCACATTTCGAAAACTTAGCGTACAGCTGTTCCTTTCGAAGGAGTTCCAAAATAAGTCGTAGATGCTGTTCGTGCTCCTCCTGACTCTTGGAGTAGATCAGGATGTCGTCAATAAACACTATCACAAATTTGTCTAGGTAGGGTTTGCACACCCTGTTCATAAGATCCATAAATACGGCAGGCGCGTTCGTTAACCCGAACGGCATGACAAGAGACTCGTAGTGGCCGTAGCGAGTTCTGAATGCGGTTTTGGAGACGTCCTCGTCCCGGACTCCCAGCTGATGGTAACCTGACCTCAAGTCTATCTTGGAGTAGTAGCACGACCCTTGCAACTGGTCGAATAAGTTGTCACTTCGTTGAAGAGGATAACGATTCTTCACCGTCACCTTGTTGAGTTCCCGGTAGTCTATGCACATCCTGAAGGTACCGTCCTTCTTTTTCACAAATAACACTGGAGCTCCCCCAGGGCGAAGAGCTAGGACGAATAAAGCCCTTTTCTAAGAGCTCTTGTAGCTGCTTTGACAGTTCTTCCAGTTCAGTTGGAGCTAAACGATACGGTGCGTGAGCTATAGGTGCTGTCCAGAACTATAGGAATGAGGTCGATAGGAAGCGTCTGACCAGCGAGGATAAGATTACAACCCTGAACTATGTACGGCCTCTAGACCTTTACCATTAACTAACACTACGACACGTTGGGTGTTCAAGGGAGTTGGTGTACGTTTTAGCATTCGACTAACTTTCAAAGACATATAATTGGTATTCACACCCGAATCAGACAATATAGTAACATAGAAGTCGACAAGAAGAAACTTACCCATTATTACGATAAGATCGTTCCTTGCGTCACCCTGACCAATCATGTACACGCTACCCCGGCGTCATTGTTTCCATTGCTTCCCCCAACGCTATCCCCGTTGTCGTCCCTGTTTCCATGGTCGTGGTTCTGAGTCTGGTCCTGGTTTAATTGAGGGCAACCGCGTTTAAAATGACCTTCAGCCCCACACTGGAAACATCCCCGGTTTCCACGCTGTGGCTGCTGCTGTGTGTTCTGTGGAGCTGGTAGTTGCAGTTGCTGGTTCTGTGAAGATTGAGGCGGTCGTTGTTGTTCTTGAGTTACAGGACGTGAGTTTCGACAATCCTTAGCTTCATGACCAATCTTGAGACACCGCTGGCAACGACCCTTGTTGCACTGGCCACCGTGGTGTCTGTTACAATTGTTGCACCATGGGTGAATTCCTCGATATCTTTTCTGCCCATGACTACTAGAAAACTGCTGTCTGGGGCTCTGGTAGTCATCTATCTCTTGCTGCTGTGCCAGAGGCTGGACCAAAATTAATTCCTTGCTCAGGCTTTCATCCCACTTGCGTTTGTTATCACTAGAAGCACATGCAGTATCAGTTTTGACACGTTTTGGTAGTTTGTTCTGTCCTACAGCCTGGTCTGTGAGACGATGAGCAAGCCTAGTGACTTGCTGGATAGTGCCAAGACTAGCTGCGGTCATATGACTCTGGATTTCGGGCACCAGACCCTTGAGATACAGTTCGATGCGTTTGGTGGGAGGGTCTACCATAGTGGAACAAAATGTGGCTAATTCGTTTGATCTCCTCGTATAAGCTTCAATTTCAGACCCCACCATCTGTAGGTTGAGGAACTCTACCTCTAGTTTGTGGATGTCTTCTCGACTGCAAAACTCTTCCTTAATTAGGTCCTTGAACTCGTTCCAGGGAGTGGCACTAGCAGCTGCCAGTCCTAACATTTGAACCTGTGCTTCCCACCAGGTTAATGCAGCACCTTCGAGTGTTCCAGTCGCAAACTTTACTCTACGTGACTCAGGACAATCATGCACCTCGAAGTCAGTTTCGAGCCTCTCGAACCAATGGAGGAGGTCTTCAACTCCCTCAGTTCCACTGAAAGTACTAGGTCGACATTCCTTGAGGTTTTTTAAGGTGTAAACAGGTGACTGAGCGTGTTGATCTATTGTGTATAAGAATAGGACAAGGTTAAACACAAGAGTTGGTTTAGGAGTGTAGGATCTAAAGATCCTAGTTACGACTGCAGGGTTTACCTCCTGCTTGTATGGCTGCAAGTGCCGCAGCAATTCGTTCGTTAATGAGAGCCGTCAACTGGGCTTGTGTCATGTTGATATATCCGGCCATGATCTTCATAGCAAATGTAACGTAAGTGAGCATGGTTCGTGAGTAGTGCGATGACAGAAGAGTGTAAGCACATAAGTGTTCTCAAGCAATAACATATAGTGAGCAATGTGATCTAAACATACCACGAGCAAAGTTCTATGTAATTCTAGCATGTAGGCAATAAACAATAACCTTATTACCTAGGAGGTTGACGTGGAGCGAAGCGTCGTTGTGGATCGTTGAGAGCACTGTTCTGGTTATAGTCTGGTTTTAATAAAAACGTTTTCCCATATTAAAACCAAGTTCTCTATAACCAATGGCTCTGATACCAATCTGTCACACCCCCAAAATCCACATGCGGAGTATCACCGCCTGGGAGCGTGACATGACCAGGATCAAGCCACCAATCATATTGAACATGTAATTAATATCAAGTAGAATAAATGCAAACCAATCATTCAATACGATAGGTGTTCAAAACGTAATTATAGTTTCAAAGTGTAGCGGAAGCATAAGTATGAAAACCCAATATAAGTAATAAGTTCAAGTGTTATAAAGTTTAACATCACATCCACGATCCATGCTCCACAACGACATGCTCCTTCCTGTGCAAGCTCCATAAGTACCTAAGGTCCTGCAAGGCATGCAGCAGAGAGTCAACAACTAGTTGAGCGAGTTCACAGTTAATAGTTCAGTAATTGTAGTAGTATAGTAAGCCATGTGTTCGTTCCTTAAGTCATGTATCGTATTAGTTCGTATCGCAGCCCTCTAGGCATGTATGCGAAGATTAGGGAAAATTCTCAAGTATTCTAGACTAGGTATGTTTGTATCGGGGCCACCCGGCACCTGTGCGAAGTTTTAGTGTATAGTTCGCAGCCTTCCTAGGCATGTGTGCGAAGATTAGTCATATTATCGCAGCCAACCCTGGCATGTGTGCGAAGATCAGTCATATTATCGCAGCCAATCCCGGCGTGTGTGCGAAGATCAGTTCTATAAGCATCACTAGTCTAGCAGTATCTTAACCAATCACCTTCCTCACCCGAGGATCATATCACTACGTTCCATTATCTAGAGAAGTACAAATAAATAAATCAATCCCATTCCCACCCTGGGAACCCCATGCCTTGGCTGTGTGAGCTCACCTTGATTTGCTCGGTATGTTAAACTATGTGCTCACGAATAACCAATCACGTCCTATAGTATGCATGTGTCCACAGTCAGTACATGTTGTAAGGTTTCGCATGCAAAGTTCATCACAAAGTGTGTGTAACAGTTAACAGCAGGCATTACAACCAGTTAATCGTCTTCATACAATTCATGCTCGATAGAAAGAACATGTAGTTAACATACTTCACCAAGTTAACACACTTAGCAGGATTTACACACTAGCAATGTTACACGTCTACTGAGTTAACATCTTTACAGTCATAACGGAGTTAACATGTTTAACTTAATTTACAATCTAACGTAGTTTATCAATAACACCCCTTTACGGTTTACCAGACTAATCAATTGGCATGAATTGTACATATCTAATAAATGTAACACAGTTACATCCTACCCAGTTAATCCCTTAACAGGCAATCAAAACTCAGATAAAACCCTAACATACAAAAGCTCGGACAAAGATGAAGGGGGGGGGGGCTTCCCCTGTTTAAAAGTCGGATCATGAGACAAGGGATTAAAACTCGGATATATGGGGGTGGGGGTCAAAAGTCGGACCAAGTGACAAGAAACACGGACCCCTTTTTACTGTTTAAAGGTCGGACAAAGGTTTTATGCCCAGAAACTCGGACCAAAGGCAAAACTCGGACCAAGGAGGTGTCATGAAACTCGGACAGGGTTCTTGGGAGGGTTTAAAAGTCGGACTAGGACATGGGGGGGTTTAAAAGTCGGACATGCTTGTCCTTGGTCAAAAAGTCGGACAAGAATGCCCTTAACAAAGCTCGGACACTTAACAACTTTGTAAAACTCGGACTCCACTCAACATCATATTAAAACTCGGACTCTAAGTGCTTAACACAAAAACTCGGACCTGATACATTATGTCACAAAGGTCGGATAAGGTTTTGAGTCTTTAAAACTCTGACAAGCATGATATATAAACATCGGACTACTACACACCTTTAAAGTTCGGACTGCCTAACCCCCTTACATAAAGGTCAGACATCTTGTTGTTCACAAAAGTCGGACCTTAGGGTCTTAATCAAAAACTCAGACAACCACATTCATTCACAAAAGCTCAGACACTTACATTAGGGTTACGAAACTCTGACAATAAACAATACGTGAATTCCAATCATTGCACATAATCAAAAGAATCAAATCAGTTACGTTCTTATTTTCATACGAACAGAAAACCCTAATTCGTACATTGCATAACAGGAATCAATTTAACAATTAACAACTTCATCATATCAAGCATATCTTGTCATCAAACAAACGATTTCATGACTAATCATCATCATAACACAATAATCAAGATTCAAATTAAAGCACAGAACCATCAAATCAAAGCTAGGGTTTACAAGTATTCTAATAATCAAGAATTGATACAATCAAACAATCAATAAATGATTACCTTGAATTGATTCTAGTTAGGGTATGGAAATCAAGAGCGATGGATATCTTGTGCCAATGATGATGGTGATGATGATTGCTAGAGAATCAGAGGATTGCAAGTACGTGTTTTTATTTTGTGTAAATGATTAGTGAAAAGAGATTAGGGTTAAGTATGGTTTAATTTTCACTAATTACTCTATACACCCTGAATTACTATATCTTACACAAGCACACCATCTCACATCAATTTCACAGTTTCACCACCAAGTTCACATATTTGACAAGTCTTCCACAATTAACACATAACCATGCATAATCACACAATACACTTCATTGTATCAAGACGTTACAGTTCCATAGCCAATTATTTGTGCAATTAAACAACTAAACAATACATGAACGTGCAATAAATGCAAAATAGAAATCTTGGAAATTCGAGTTGTCACAGACGAGAAGCGTAGGCAATAACTTTATCCCGTTGCATCAATACACCACCCAAACCCTGTATCGACGCGTCATAATAAACCACAAAATCATCCGTGCCCTCTGGCAATGAGAGAATGGGTGCGCTGCAAAGCCTATCCTTTAAGTACTGGGAAGCGGTTTCCTGGGGATCTCCCCAACGGTAGGTGACACCCTTCTGTGTCACTAGCGTAAGTGGCTGTGCGATCTTCGAGAAGTCTTTGATAAACCGTCTGTAGTAACCCGCCAAACCCAAGAATTGGCGTATTTCCGTTGGAGTGCGAGGCGCAGGCCAATTTCTGATCGAATCTACCTTGGATGGATCAACATGAATCCCATCCTTGTTTACCACGTGGCCTAGAAAGTGGACCTCACGAAGCCAGAAGTCACATTTTGAAAACTTGGCGTACAACTGTTCCTTTCGTAGAAGTTCCAAGATAAGCCGTAAATGCTGCTCGTGTTCCTCCTGACTCTTGGAGTAGATCAGAATGTCGTCGATAAAAACTATCACAAATTTGTATAAGTACGGCTTGCACACCCTGTTTATCAGATCCATAAATACGGCAGGCACGTTCGTTAACCCGAATGGCATAACAAGAAACTCGTAGTGACCGTAGCGAGTTCTGAATGCGGTTTTGGAGACGTCCTCATCCCGGACTCTCAGCTGATGGTAACCTGACCTCAAGTCTATCTTGGAGTAGTAACTCGACCCTTGCAACTGGTCGAATAAGTCGTCTATACGCGGAAGAGGATAGCGGTTCTTCACCGTCACCTTGTTAAGTTCCCGGTAGTCAATGCACATCCTGAAGGTACCGTCCTTCTTTTTCACGAATAACACTGGAGCTCCCCAAGGCGAAGAGCTTGGACGAATAAAGCCCTTTTCCATGAGCTCTTGTAGTTGCTTTGACAGTTCTTCCAGTTCAGTTGGAGCTAAACGATACGGTGCTCGAGCTATGGGTGTTGCTCCCGGAGCGAGCTCGATTTGAAATTCGACCTGGCGATGAGGCGGTAGTCCAGGTAAGTCTTCAGGAAACACCTGAGGAAAGTCACGTACCACTGGAATATCCTCCAACTTCTTTTCTTTCACTGATGCATCAGTGACAAGTGCCAAAATGGCAGTGTGACCCTTTCGTAACCATTTCTGAGCCTTCAAAAAGGAGATGATGCCAACCACGGCACCACTTTTGTCGCCTTGAACTTCGAGAGGTTCTTTGCCCGAACGAGGAATGCGAACTATCTTCTCTTTGCATAAGATTTCAGCCTGGTGTTGGGATAACCAATCCATCCCAATAACGATATCGAAACTACCCAAAACTATGGGAATAAGATCGATGGAGAACGCTTGACCGGCTAAGACAATATTACAACCCCTGACTACATGCGTGGCTTCTAGACTCTTACCATTAGCTAGTTCTACGACATGTTTGGTGTTTAGGGGTGTTGGTGCACGTTTTAACAATTTACTCACTTTCAAAGATATATAGCTTGTATCCGCACCCGAATCAAACAAAACAGTAACATAAATATCGTCGAGGAGAAACTTACCCATAACCACATTGGGATCATTCCTTGCGTCGCCCTGACCCAGCACGAAAGCACGACCCCGGGCATCATTGCCATTGTTGTTGTTGTTTCCCCCATTGTTGTTGTTCCCGTTGCCCTGGTGATTGTTGTTGTTGCGATTCTGGTTCTGGTTCAATTGAGGGCAATCACGTTTGAAATGACCTTCAGCCCCACACTGGAAACATCCCCGGTTTCCTCGCTGTGGCTGCTGTTGCTGGTTTTGTGGAGCTTGTGGTGGGAGTTGCTGATTCTGATTCGCAGGTCGCGCACTCCTGCAGTCTTTAGCTTCATGCCTAACTTGAGACATCTCTGGCAACGTTCTTTGCGACACCGTCCACTGTGGTGTCTGTTGCACTTATTACATAGTGGATGAAATCCCCGATATCCACCCTGCCCCTGACTGCCTAATGATTGCTGACCCGGATTCTGGTAGTCATTTGTCTTGCGCTGCTGTGCTTGAGGCTGAACAGAAACGGATCCCTTGCTGGAATCCCCATCCCACTTTCTTTTGTTATCGCTGGGTGTAGCTGAAGTAGCAGCTGGAGTGGTAGCACTGATGCGTTTGGGCAGCTTGTTCTGTTCCACTGCTTGATCTGTAAGTCGATGAGCAAGACACTGGATGTCTTGGATATTGTCGAGGTTAGCCGATGTCACATGGCTCTGAATCTCGGATGCTAAACCCTTAAGGTATAACTCGATGCGCTTGATTGGGGGGTCCACCATGGTTGGACACAAGATGGCCAGTTCGTTCGACCGTTTCGTATAAGCTTCAATCTCTGACCCCATCATTTTCAAATGATAAAGCTCCACTTCCAACTTGTGGATGTCATCGCGTGTGCAGTATTCCCTTTTGATCAGTTCTTTGAATTCGTTCCAAGGAGTGGTGTTAGCAGCTGCCAGCCCTAGAATCTGAACTTGCGCGATCCACCAGGTTAGCGCAATTCCTTCCAACGTGCCAGTGGCGTACTTGACCCTGCGAGCCTCAGGGCATTCACACATCTCGAACACTGACTCGAGCTTCTCAAACTAATGGAGTAGTCCCACTGCTCCTTCCGTGCCACTGAATGTGCTTGGACGACAGTCCATGAAGTTCTTGAATTTGCAGACAGGTTGTGGAGCGTTTTGACCTGCTTGTGCAGCTGCAAGTGCCGCAGCTACTTGTTCAGCAATGAGAGCCGTCAACTGGGCTTGAGTCATGTTCACACGTCCAGACATGATCTTCATAGTAAAAGTAGAATAAGTGAGAATGGTTCGCGAGTAGTGCGATGACAGAAGAGTGTAAGCACATAGGTATTCTCAAGTAATAACGAATAGTAAGTAATGTAATCTAAGCATACTACGAGCAAAGTTCTATGTATTTATAGCAAGCAGGTAATAAACATAAACCTTATTACCTAGAATGTTGAGTCTTGCACGTGGAGCGAGCGTCGTTGCGGATCGTTGAGAGCACTGTTCTGGTTATAGTCTCGTTTTAATAAAAACGTTTTTCCCATATTAAAACCAAGTTCTCTATAACCAATGGCTCTGATACCAATCTGTCACACCCCCAAAAAATCCACACGCGGAGTACCACCGCTTGGAGGCGTGACATGACCAGGATCAAGCCACCAATCATATCGAACATGTAATTAATAACAAGTAATAGTAAATGCAAACCAATCATTCAATACGATAGGTGTTCGAAACGTAAGTATAGTTTCAAAGTGTAGCGGAAGCATAAGTATGAAAACCCAATAAATAACATAAGTTCAAATGTTTAAATGTTTTAACATGGCATCCACGATCCATGTCCCACAACGACCTGCTCCTCCCTGTGCAAGCTCTATATGTACCTAAGGTCCTGCAAGGCATGCAGCAAAGAGTCAACAACTAGTTGAGCGAGTTCACAGTTAATAGTTCAGTAATCGTAATAGTATAGTAAGCCTTGTGTTCGTTCATTAAGTCCTGTATCGTATTAGTTCGTATCGCGGCCCTCTAGGCATGTATGCGAAGATTAGGGAAAGTTCCCAAGTATTCTAGACTAGGTATATTTGTATCGCGGCCACCCGGCATGTGTGCGAAGTTTAGTGTATTGTTCGCGGCCTTCCTAGGCATGTGTGCGAAGATTAGTCATATTATCGCGGCCAACCCCGACGTGTGTGCGAAGATCAGTTCTATAAGTATCACTAGTCTAGTCGTATCTTATCAATAACCCTTCCTCACCCGAGGACCATATAACTAAGTTCCATAAGCTAGGTAAGTACAAGTAAATAATCCAACCCATTCCCACCCTGGGAACCCCATGCCTTGGCTGTGTGAACTCACCTTGGTTTGCTCGGTATGCTAAGTATGTGCTCACAGTTAATCAATCACGTCCTAAGGTACGCACGTATACATGATCAGTTTATATCCAAGTTGTTCACGTATAGGTATAGCCACAGAAGTACTAACATGTATCCAATATCATATAAGTCATGCATATCACTTAACAGCAGTTAATCAAATCCAGTTAACCTCTAATAAAGTTAAATCAGGTTACTGTGCAAAATTATCCAAATCGGCGAAACACAGATTGGCGAAACACATTCTGTTTCGTCAATTACTCTTGGCGAAATACCCCTTCTGTTTCGCCAAACACCCTTGGCGAAACACCCCTTCTGTTTCGCCAAAAATTCCGTTTCGTGCATATGTCAGTTACGTCAATTACCAGTTACGCAAATAATTCAGCAAACCCTAACAACCGTCAACATCATACGAACATCATACAGTAATCTTAATGCATAATTCATACGGTATCTATATAGCAATTCATTCATAATTATCGATTACTAATCATAACATAATCACGGTTTTAACTTTAAACGATCTAACATATGATTTAGACATTTCACGAGAGTCCGATCACATAACCAGCCTATCGAAACCCTATACTGATTATCATCAACAAGTAATCTGATTTTTGATATACAATAATTGTAACCGATAGCATAGATCCTATTGTTGTCAAATCATTAGCCACACATGAACACAGACGTTATTCAGCATCTACCACATTGATTTCAAGCAAAACATATAGTAAAGATTTAAATCAAACAATTACACAATGATTAGACACTAACCACGAAGGATGGAATAGCAACTAGATCGATTCGGGTTTCCGAGAACACACAATTGCCGTCAACAGGGAACAGGAAGCTCTAGGGTTTTTCTTATTTTTGCCAAACGTATGAAACAGAAGTCTGCGTATGTTATTATACTCGTTTTACCGTACTGGGCCCGTAATGAGCTTCGGCGAACATGGGCTCGGCGAAACACATACGTTTCGTCGAGTAGGTTGTTGACGAAACGAAACTCTGTTTCGTCGAGGTGAACTTGGCGAGACACACTTGTTTCGTTGTGAAGGTTATCCAGGACTTAACTAGTTCAAGTGTTTACTAACAGGTTCACACTATATCATTAACACATATACATATAACCATCACAATACGTTTTATCATATAGCACATAACATATCCAACAATCATAATATGTTTCATTATAACACAACGTGTATTGTTACAAGTCAAACAAGTCAACAGCTAACAGTCAAAGTCAACGTGCAATAAATGCGAAAGTGAAAGTCGGAAACTCGAGTTGTCACAATATTAAGATTGAATATCATCTGTTGTTCGTTAACATCTGTTGACCCATAGCAGACCTTTGCATCTTCAGACATTTATTCATCAGCAGATGCTCTTTTTTGTCAAACTTTAGTCAACAACACACCTTTTATAACACCAAAATATACCGTAAATTCTTCCAAAAAAACTGTTATTGATAAACAAAATTATATAATAATACTTATAGCAGACGTTATATAATAATACTTATTCATCATTAGCCCAACCATTGTTAGTATCAAATCCTCTGTTAAGCATTTTAAGATTGAATATCATCTGTTGTTCGTTAACATCTGTTGACCCATAGCAGACCTTTGCATCTTCAGACATTTGTTCATCAGCAGATGCTCTCTTTTGTCAAACTTTAGTCAACAGTGGTAAATCAGCAGTCGTTAGAATAAACAGTTGTTTCATCATCAGCAAATGTTCTCTTTTACCAAACTTTAATTACAACAGACCTTTTACAACTCCAAATATTGACTCTCTGTACTTTGCAGGAGCACAGATTCTTCAAAAAACTGCTATCAATGATCAAATTCAAAACATTTGTTTTATCTTTGCACTCATCTGTTCACCATCAAACCAACCCTTGATACTATTAAACCTCTGTTGACTTACCAAACAGATGTTCAGACACAATTCAACATCAACATAATCTGTTCACCATCAAACCAACCCTTCACACTATTAAACATCTGTTGACTTACCAAACAGATGTTCAAACACAATTCAACATCAACATAATCTAAATCTTACTCAAACACTGAATAAGCAAAACTAAAAACAACATAGATTCATAAAATTTAAATTTATTCATTTATTCATGACATTAAAACTAAAACTCCAATAATTATATCACATATTGAACAACATTAAAGTTCAAATCTAACAATAAAAGCAAGAATTAAGAAACTTTAGCTTCAACTCCATCGATTGTTGAACCTCTTGATGTATGTCCTTCAACATCACCATGAACTTCACGTCTCTATCACCGCACTCTATATTACTGACAACACAAAGCTTACGAACGGAAGTTGAAGGCATCCGCATAAGATCTCTGGAAACTTGCTCTCTAGTGAACAGGCCAACTTGCAATCCATCAAAACATCTCTTCAGCTCTTGAAGAGTAGCCCTATCTTTATACACCTATTCCTCGATTTCCTGACAAAACGCTGCTTTAAATCATCTGATTTTGCATTTGTGAATGACGTCGTTTGAATAAACTATATTACTCAACTTTCCTGAAAGTATGATATCTTCGTAGGAAGATTTTCAGAAAAACAGGTGAAGTCAACGTGTAGATTTAATATAAACATATTAATGTATATTTCAAAATAGCAGTCTTTTAATGCAAAAACCTTTTCAAACCCCAACTTTTATGGGAAAACTGTAAAATTAAATACCAAGAAACCCAAGGGACAAAATTTCGAAGTTCAAAGAACAAAAGCAGATTATCACAATTACAATTAACCTTTTCATTTACCATGTAGACGCGTTTTTAACCTCTATAAAAGACCAATGATTACTTTTGATTCAAAACATCAACAAATTGTCCTATAAATCACTTTCTATAAAAAAATTGTTCTAAATCAGAAAAACCAACAAAAAATCTACATGGCAAACTTCAGCTTCTACCACTGGTCAGACACTAGCGATGTTAAAACACAGTTCTCCATGTGGTCACTCAAAGAACAAAGAACAGACGAAGAACTAAACAGAAAAGTCGACATAATCAATGACACTAATTACAACAAAACCTGGAACAGCATAGCATTGCTCGATGAAGTCATCCACTCTCCTCCATCAGAGTTCCAAAAGAATGCAGAAGAGTTTCTGACACAACTTCTAAAACAGGATCAAAAAATCTGCAACATGCTAACTGACCTGAAATTCAAAAGAGAGCATGAAATCACATGGAGAAAGGCCAGAGTCTATGAAAATCTTAGCAAGTGTTAACTCTAGCGTGTAATACTTTATAAATATTTCATTAAATTTCTATTTTTCTATGTAGTAGTTCATTTTAATAATATAAACATGCATCTTAACATATTCTAAATTGTCAGTGTAAATAAAAACTCTCAACATCATCAACAGTTAATCAAAATAAGAAACAAACCTAAAACGCAAATGTCTCTTCTCAACTGTGGTAGCACATCTGACTTTTCACGATATTGAACGAATCTATACTTTTTATAAAAGGAGAAAATCTTACTGACGCAAGAAAACCTGACTTTCGATTTAACGAAAATCGAACAATGCAACTCTCCCATCAAAGAAGGTAGCACATGCAACTTTTCACGATGTTGCAACAATGATACTGCAACATCGATATTGAAAGGTTGATGTGTGATGGGAAGCTTCATTAAAACGACGATGTTGGCACAATGATACTGGAATGATAACATGTAATCATAATCAACAAACAATCGAACAAAGAAGTGTAATCGGAGATTAGCGGCTGAATGACGAGAAAGATGCATTTGAGAGAGAGAGAGAGAGATACGCTCACAGATATGAGCAAGAGAGATTTGAATGTGGAGCCAGATTATTAACCCTTATTTATAGGATTAGAATATATGGTTTGAATTTTGAATTTTGAATGTGGAGCCAGAATTTTGAATCTTGACAGATGTTTATTGGGAACTGATGTTTGATTATAAAATGTTGAGGGAAGATGTTTAAACAAAAGTTTAAATGATATTTTATATTAGGCTTTATGTGGGCAGACCTTTCCTCGGCAGACGTTTGGATTTTGAATGTGGGTCAACTTTGAATTTTAAAGTGATTTATATATTAGGCTTTATGATGTAATAATGACATAAGAAAAGCCTTGTTAGACAGCCTCTCCTGCTGACACATCAACTTTTCTTATGTCATTGGGATTTCTCCTCTTATAGAGAGTATAGATATATAAACTTATATATGCATACGAGACTCTCTCACTCTCCACCCCCTCTCTCTCTCTCTCTTTCTTTCTCTCTTTCTTACCACCAACCCACCATCATTAACACCTTCCACTGCTGACACCACCATCAACACCTTCCGCCACCACCACCACCACTATCAACATCCACCCCACTACCGCCACCACCCACCCCACCACCATCATTACCTTCCACCATCGCCACTTGCCCCACAACACCACATCTGCCTTTTCTAGCCAAATCCACCACCACTTGCCACCAACCTCCCCCCCCCTCTCTCTCTCTCTCTCAAAACTCCATCACCAAGTATCATCATCAACAATTAAACAGATTCATAGGTACTAATAAGAAACTTTCATTGTTTGAAGACTGATCAGAATCGAATTAACGACTCCATTTCACCACTTGGATGTCAATTGTTATGTTGTCCCCTATTAATTTTGATTTTTAGGGTTTATAAGAGAAGATTGAGGGATATATTTGTCACAACATGATTTGGTGGTTCGAGTGGTGATAGCGGTAGTGGTTATGGTGATTTTCTGATCTAAGCAGGTGGGTGACGGTGGTGGTCGGTAGTGGAGGTGTTGGGGGTTTAAAGGCAGAAGTGGTGGTGTGATGGTAAGAGGCTTACAAGGAGGTGGTGGTGGTGGTAATGGTTGTAGGTTGGTGGTAGTGGTAGGTGGTGGTTCATTATAATACGGTGGTGATGGTTGCAGCGGTGGTGTAGGTGACGGTGGTTGAGGTGGGGAAAGGGAGGTAGGTAACGGTGGTAACCAGTGGTGGTTGTGGTGGGGGGTGGGTGTTGCGGTGGTGACATGTGGTGATGGTGGCGTTGGAGGTGATGTGGTGGTGTTGAGGTTTTATAGTGAGGGAATGATACAGAGAGAGTGAATGTGTAATTATGTGTATATATGTATGTTAATATATAATTAAAGAAAATAAAGATTTATAAAAGGGTTTGATGAAAATAGAAAAAAAGAAAACCAAAAAGAAAAATTTAGATTGACCTCAAATACCCCTAAGTTAACTCCTAAGTTAACTAGCATTTTTGAACGGAGTTAGGGGTTTGGACAGAAGTGGCAAAAAATGGAAATGTCAAGGACCCATGGGAGAAAAAAACCTATTTGAACTAAAGCGGCATTTAGGACCAAACCTCAGGGAACAACATGGCAATTTACTTTTTAAGTTAAATGTCTGGTTGGTCCCTGTGGTTTGCAGATGTTGCAGAGTTGGTCCAAGACTTTATTAGTTACAGAGTTGGTACCCGCGGTTGCAATCTTTAAAATCTGATGATCCTTATCACTAAGTTGCGTTAAATGTGTGTGAAATTACTTATTTACCCTTACCCTTAAAGATTACAACAAAAAATATAAAAAAACCTAAATAAAAAAAGAAATATTAAATTTATGTGGGCCCCACTTCTTCTTCTTCTTCTTTAATAACTATCAACCACCACCCTCATCACCAAACACCACTCCCCTATTCCGTTTACACTACTGCTGTAACAACCCTCGAAAAACGCCCTAAAATACGCCGTGTGTACGAAACCGGACCCGTAGCACCTTATTTTTATTAAAAATTAAATAAATTGAATTTTATTACGTATCGCGGTCCGCGACAGGTTTGATGAGGGTCGGTCGCGGGGCGCGACACCCCTTTGATTGTCGGACACTCCTTTGTGACACATGTCACACACGTGTCAAGCCTAGAGACCAACTCGACAACCCTAGCCGTAGCTAGGGTGCCCTCGCGGGGCGTGACAGGACCAGGTGCAGCCGGTCGTGGGGCGCGAGAGACCCCCAAAAATCGTATAAATAGGGCATGCATGTAGCTGTTCACCCTCGTTCAATCCTTTTTTCTCTCAACATATATAGTGCGAAATTATCAGTTAAAATACCTCCAAAATCACGAAGCTGTGCCCCGTTGTAAGTATTTTAACCCCCCATCACTAATTCGGTACCCTGTCCGATTGATCTGGAACATAGAAACTGATGCTAAAGCGCTGCCAGTTTAGGGCTATACTTTGTAAACTAAGTTAGGGTTCTGTCTCGTAACATATTGATAAGTTGAATTTGGGTTACTATACTAACGCTCATGCATTATATAGTTTTAATAGGAACTCAAGAAAATTAGCAGAAAAAATTTCCAGGAAGCCAATAGAAATACCTAAATTTACAATGTGAGTCATTCTCCTTTTTATCACATTTTTGTGATACAGTTATATTTAAAATGCTTTTCAAAACCCTTAATGTTTATCAAGTTATAATTACAGTGATTAAGTCTTTGTATTCTACAATTACTGCATGTATGTGGGGTTTTGTATACACTACTAATCAAGTGTTACTATTGGAAAAAGAGTTAGACAATAATAATATGACCACAGTCATTGTAACTGCCAACGTGACAAATACTAAATGAGTAATTGGGTAGATATAAACATTGTAATCGCTCTTAATACTGTAAAGTTATAACAATATATTTTCATAAAATGGAATGTACTCGCCAGTATTTTTGCTGATAAAATATTTTTAAAACGCATTTCAGGTAACTTGATGTGAAGCTAAAAATTCAGCTACGGAGCACTAAAGGCTTAAAGAAAGTGGCTATAAAAGTTACCTAAATAAAAGAAAGAGTTTATGTTTTCAGCAAACTAGGGTTTATCCCTATAAAGATATTATAAATGAAATATAGGTTTTTATCCCATTTGTTTAATATAAAAGTTTGGTGTTTTGAAACTCTGAAATTTATTTCCTAACTACGATCCTAATATCTCATTTCTGCTGCCAAATTAATAAACACCGATACCACCGGCTCGTGCTCGCGGCGCCCGCTCCCGGGTTGGGGTCGGGGGTTGTGACAGGTGGTGGTATCAGAGCCACTTGTTTAAGCCATTTAGGTGTTCTTTTAAATACCTAAATTTTAAACACTTGTGTTAGGAAATATCCATAACTTATATGTTATTATGTGTAAATATATATATTATGATTTTATGTATTTTGGTGATTTTTGAGTTTACAGTGTGAGTGATCAGTATACTTCTAACGCCTATCGTCGCCTGTCCCACTCTCCAACGGATGAAGGACCATCTAATCCAGCATCTGGATATGTAGCAGATTCTGAGGATACCTTTGTTTTTAGAGCCAAATCCGAGGAAGCATTTCCTCCTAAGAAAAGAGGATGGTTTAGTAAAGAAAAGAGGGAAAGAAGAAAAAGAATAAGAAAGATCCAAAAACAGAAACAAGCAACCATAAGAATAGCTGAGAGGACTGCCCAAATTCTAGTGACTTTACCTCTGTGGGAGGAACTGGATAGGAGACTAGCAAATCTAGACATGTTTCAAACTCCAGATCTTAACCGTGTAGCAGCTCCAGAACCACAATACCCCGAGCAACCAATAGAACCCATGCTTATGTACCCAGAACAAAACCCAGAAAATCAATTACCAATCCCAGCCTTTAACCCAAACGAAATACCCAGGCTACCAGCACCAAACCCTTTAGAACAGTGGTGGACCAATGGTTGGTCATTTCAGGATCTAATGAATGACCCATATCCTTACATGCCATTCGGAGAACCCGAACCACTTTACCCTGAACCCGTATCAGCCCAGATGCCACCCATGAGCCACGAGAATGTGGAAGAACTTCACCACTATGGTGAAGATTTGATTCAGGAGGGAAACAGGATCCGTCAAATCGGGGAAAATCTCGTCTGGAAATACGACGAGAGGGAGATGCAATATTAGAAAACTGACGCCTAATATACTATATATATATATATATGTATATATATGTATTTTCTGTTAATTTGATAATATATATATATATAATATATATATATACTATATATATATATATCACATATATGTATGTATTGATGCATAATTACTAACCTTTAAATTTCAGTTCTAGTTTGTAATAGATGCATATATATATATATATATATATATATGAAAAGAATAAATGTCGCAATGATGGATGATTTTGGTTCAATATGCGTGAATGTTTGTTTGTTTAACTTATTCTGTGATATTAATACCTGACAAATGTTTACAATTCAGATGTCAAACAGAGTAAATCAGGAAGTCCAGAATAATAATGATAACGGAAACCAAGTGGATAAAAGTGCTATAGAACATATAGTAGCTCAAGGAATCATAGATGTCATGCCCTTTATTATAGACACTATTAATAAAAAGACAGAAAATAATAATTCCATAATCGGCAGTAAACGTACACCCACCTAACCAAGTCACAACATAAATGGAAATAACAGACCACTTATCCAAGCTCCAATTCCAAAAAGAAGAAGGACCATTTCATATGGTTGTTCTTATAAAGAATTCTTATCATGCAAACCGATAGAATTCTCAGGCAATGAAGGAGCCATTTCAGCTTTGCGCTGGATAGAAAAGACAGAAGCAGTCTTAAAAATAAGTAAGTGTGCAGATGAGGATAAGATCATGTGTGCTTCTAATCTCTTCAAGAATGCAGCTTTAGAGTGGTGGAATACCATTCTCCAGTCAAGAGGAAGTGACAGAGTTTACAACATGGAATGGAACAACTTTAAGGATATAGTTGAAAGGAAATTCTGTCCTCCTTATGAAAAGGAACAGATTACCAATAAATTCCTAAATCATAGAATGATTGGGGTAGATTGCAGGGAATATACTACCACATTCTTTGAATATGCAAGGATAGTACCAACTCTAGCCTCACCAGAACCAGTATTAATCTCCTGTTATATCTAGGGATTAATCTGTGAGATTAGAAATATAGTCAAGGCAGCTAGACCACAAATAATAAAAGAAGCAGTGGAACTTGCTAACACTCTGACAGACGAATTGGTACATACGCAAGAAGAAAACCAGCAGAAAAATCTAGTACAAAAGATTACTTAGGAACTACGTTATGGTAATTCCTATCGCGGTAAAGGAACAAGTTCTTCCTCTTCACCCTACTGCAAGTTCTATAAAAGGAAACACTCAGGGAAATGCTTGATATACCGTAACTTCTGCAAAATACCAGGACATAAGGAAGAAGACTGTAGGAAGAAAGCTAACATTAAAATATGCTACAATTGCGGAGAAACTGGCCACATCAAACCAAACTATCCGAAACTAGCTCTAGCAGCTAACAACAAAGCAAAGGCAACAGAAGGACCCAAAAAGAATGCCAAAGCATTCGTTCTGACAGCCGAAGAAGCTAAGATGATCCCAGATGTGATTGCCGGTACGTTTTTAGTTAATGATGTTTATGCTAAAGTATTATTTGACTCTGGTGCAAACCAAAGTTTTATAAATACTTCTTTCTGTAAACTTCTCAATCAACCATTAACTAAACTTCACCAAGACTGTCTGGTGGAAACGGCAAATGGAAGTTCTATCAAAATAAGCGAAATCCTTCAGAAAGGAAAGATAGAAATTTTTAGTCATAAATTTACTGCTAATCTCTTACCAATGGATCTAGCCAGATTCGATGTTGTGTTAGGATTGAATTGGTTGGTAGCCAATCATGCACGTATTTTATGTGATCAAAAGTCAGTAGAAGGACGTACGCCAACTGGTGAAAAGATCACAATTAAGGGAGACAAACCGACAAGATCAACCAAATTCATCTCTGTGATGAAAGCTGCAAGCTACGCACGAAAAGAAGGAATGGTGTATATGATTTCTGTAATCATTAACATTAAAGGAAAAGAATTAAAAGATATTCCAGTAGTATCCAAATTCTCAGATGTTTTTCTAGAAGAATTGCCTTGATTACCGCCAGATCGCGAGGTTGAATTTAGAATTCACCTGATACCAGGAACGGCACCAATTGTCAAAGCACCCTATTGTCTAGCACTAATGGAGATGTAGGAATTAAAGAAACAGTTAGACGAATTACTCGAAAAAGGTTTCATTTAAACTAGTTCATCCGCATGGGGAGCACCGATGTTATTTGTCAAAAAGAAAGATGTATCGATGCGTATGTGCATTGATTACCGAGAATTGAATAAGGTTATGATTAAAAATCGGTACCCACTACCGAGAATCGATGACCTATTCGATCAACTTCAAGGAGCCCGATTCTTTTCTAAAATCGACTTACGCTCAGGATATCATCAATTGAAAGTACACGAAGAGGACATTCCTAAAACTGCTTACAGAACAAGGTGCGGTCATTATGAACTTACAGTCATGCCCTTTGGTTTAACCAATGCCCCAGCCGCATTTATGGACATGATGAACAGGATATGTAAACCATACCTGGAAAAATTTATAATTGTCTTTATAGATGATATTCTAATTTACTCTAAGAGTAAGGAAGAGCATGCGGAGCATTTTTATATACTTCTGACATTATTGAGAAAGGAAAAGCTTTACGCTAAGTTCTCAAAATGTGAATTTTGGTTGCAAGAAGTGCAATTTCTTGGACACTTAGTTAATCATGAAGGAATTCATGTGGATCCCACAAAGATCGAAGCTATTACCAAATGGAAAGTCCCTGAATCACCAACGGAAGTAAGAAGTTTTTCTTGGATTGGCAGGATATTATAGACATTTCATTCAAGATTTTTCTAGAATAGCCATTCCATTAACCAAATTAACTTGCAAGTCAGTTAAGTTTGAATGGGGACCAAAACAAGAGTAAGCATTCAAAATTTTGAAGCAAAGATTTACCAACGCACCAATACTCGCTTTGCCAGAAGGAACTGAAGACTTTGTAGTCTATTGTGATGCATCCAAGTTAGATTTGGATGTGTGTTGATGCAACGTCAAAAGGTAATTGATTATGCCTCCAGACAACTTAAGAAGCATGAAGAAAATTATATAATTTAGAATTAGGAGCGATAATTTTTGCCCATAAGATTTGGAGAGATTATCTTTATGGTAGTAAGTTCGTGGTATTCACAGATCATAAGAGTTTAAGATATGTTTTCGGACAAAAGGAATTAAACATGAGACAAAGACGATGGATGGAAATCCTTAGTGATTATGATTGTGATATCCAGTATCATGCAGGGAAAGCTAATGTAGTAGCTGATACTTTAAGTCGAAAGTATCACGAGAAACCAAAAATGGTACATGCTCTTAGACTAAACCTGCATGTAGATTTAAATGAACAAGTGAAAAGGATACAGGAAATAGCAATCAAGGATGATGCTGAAGGTTTGAAAGGAATGATTAAAGAATTAGAAAAAGGAGTAGATGGAATTTGGAGATTCCATAAGAAAAGAATCTGGATACCTATCCAAGGAAACCTACGCAATCAAATTCTAGAAGAAGCTCATAAGTCTAAATATAGGATGCATCCTGGAAGTGATAAGATGTATCAAGACTTAAGGAACAATTTTTGGTGGATAGGAATGAAAAAGAATATAGCAAATTATGTTGCTAAATGTTTAGCCTGCTCACAAGTTAAAGCTGAACATTAGAAACCTTCACGACTATTTCAGCAATTGGAAATGTCAATTTGGAAATGGGAATTGATAACAATAGATTTTGTTACTAAATTACCCAAGACACGAAAAGGAAATGACACAATCTGGGTGATTGTAGACATATTAACCAAATCTGCCCATTTCTTACCAATGAAAGAAACTTTCAGTATGGAACAGTTAGCTAAGCTATATGTGAATGAAATTGTTTCTTTGTATGGGATTCCTTTATCTATTGTGTCTGACAGAGACAGTCATTTTACTTCTCATTTCTTGACAAGTTTCCAAAAGGTAATGGGAACTAAATTAAATCTAAGTACAACTTATCATCCTCAAACAGACGGTCAAAGTGAAAGGACAATCTAAACAATGGAAGACATACTTAGAGCTTATGTGATGGATTTCGGAGGAAATTGGGATGAACACTTATCTTTAGTAGAATTTTCCTACAACAATAGCTATCATACCAGTATCAATGTCGCACCATTTGAGGCACTCTATGGACGAAAATGCCGAACACCAGTATGTTGGGCAGAAATTGGAGAAAAGCAACTGTCAGGTCCTGAAATTGTACAAGAAACAACTGACAAAATTATTCAAGTCAAGGGAAAGTTGAAAGCAGCACTAGACCGTTAGAAGAGTTATGCAGATAACAGGCGTAAACCGTTGGAATTTCAAGTTGGAGATGAGGTATTATTAATAGTTTCTCCTTGGAAAGGAGTTGTAAGATTTGGTAAAAGAGGAAAGATAAGCCTAACGTATGTTGGACCTTTTGAAATTATCAAACGAATAGTGCTAGTAGCTTATCAGCTATAGTTACCAGAAGAAATGGCCGGACTACATGATGTATTTCATGTATGTAACCTCAAGAAATGCTTAGCAGACGAATCATTGGTGATACCTCTTCAGGATATAGAGGTAAATGAAAAACTTAAATTTGTAGAGAAGCCCATTCAGATTGAAGATAGAAAGATCAAGATTCTCAAACACAAGAGATTAGTTCTGGTCAATGTAAAATGAGATTCAAAGAGAGGACCCGAATACACATGGGAGCTAAAGTCAGAAATGCAAAGGAAGTATCCATACCTATTCCAGTGAATCTCGAGGACGAGATTTAAAACAAGGTGGGGAGAATATAACAACCCTCGAAAACGCCCTAAAATACCCCGTATGTACGAAACCCGACCCATAGCACCTTATTTTTATTAAAAATTAAATAAATTGAATTTTATTACCTGCCGCGGGCAGCAACAGGTTTGAGGAGGGTCGGTCGCGGGGCGCGACACCCCTTTGATTGCCGGACACTCCTTTGTAACACGTGTCGAGCCTAGAGACCAACTCGGCAACCCTAGCCGTAGCTAGGGTGCCCTCGCGGGGCGCGGCAGGACCAGCTGAAGCCGGTCGCGGGGCGCGAGAGACCTCCGAAAATCGTATAAATAGGGCATGCATGCAGCAGTTCATCCTCATTTAATTATTTTCTTCTCTCAACATATATCGTGCGAAATTATCAGTTAAAATACCCCCTAAATCACGAAGCTCTACCCCGTTGTGAGTATTTTAACCCCCGATCACTAACTCGATACCCTGTCCGATTGATTTGGAACCCAGAAACTAATGCCAAAGCGCTGCCTGTTTAGGGCTATGCTTTGTAAACTAAGTTGGGGTTCTGTCTCGTGACGTATTGATAAGTTGCATTTGTGTTATTATACTAACGTTCGTGCATTGTATATTTTTCATAGGCACTCAAGAAAATTAGTAGAAAAATTTCTAAGAAGCCAATAGAAATACCTAAATTTACAACGTGAATCATTCTCCTTTTTATCACATTTTTGTGATACAGTTATATTCAAAATGCTTTTCAAAACCCTTAATGTTTATCAAGTTATAATTACAGTGATTAAGTCTTTGTGTTCTACAATTATTGCCGGTATGTGGGGTTTTGTATACACTACTAATCAAGCATTATTATTGGACAAAGAGTTAGACAATAGTAATATGACCACGGTCATTGCAACTGCCAACATGACAAATACTGAATAGTAATTGGGTAGATATAAACATTGTAATCTCTCTTAATACTGTAAAGATATAACAATATATTTTTATAAAATGGAATGTACTCGCCAGTATTTTTGCTGATAAAATATTTTTAAAACGCGTTTCAGGTAACTTGATGTGAAGCTAAAAAGTCAGCTACGGAGCACTGAAGGCTTAAAGAAAGTGGATATAAAAGTTACCTAAATAAAAGAAAGAGTTTATGTTTTCAGCAAACTAGGGTTTATCCCTATAAAGATATTATAAATGAAATATGGGTTTTTATCCCATTTGTTTAATATAAAAGTTTGGTGTTTTGACACTCTGAAATTTATTTCCTAACTACGATCCTGATATCTCATTTCCGCTGCCAAATTAATAAACACCGATACCACCGGTTCGTGCTCGCGACGCCCGCTCCCGGGGTGGGGTCGGGGGTTGTGAAAACGGCAAACACATCAACACCATTCACCGCACCATAGTAGTTCAACTCACCATCACCTCAACCTTCGACACCCAAACGTCACCTACAACCACGACCGTTCTACCATCATCTCAAAACCCGACCACCAACACCATTACTCTTACCCGAAACCCATGTTTAACCCGAGCACCCACAACCACCGTAGACCTTAAACCATCGTCTACCGTACACCTGAATCTTCCCAACTCTGACCCGATTACCCAACCTGAAACCACCATTACACCGCATCAACCAGCCATCAACACCATATACTGTAACTCACTGTAACTTTAGTGGCAGAGGTAGAGATTAATGGTGGCAGAGGTGGAAATGGATGTGGTGGGGGTGAAGGTGGATTGAAAGTGATGGTGGAGGTGGTGGTGGTAGGTTGAGGGTGGAGGTGGTGCTAAGGTTTTTCAGAGAGAGATAGAGAAAGGATGAAAAAGATGAGGGTGGGCCCATCTTTATATTCTTTTTTTATTTTTTTAATTGTTTAGGGGTAATCTAGTTATTTCACACACAATTAACTGAGAAACTTAACATAGGTTAGTGATAATGACCACACGAGTGCAAAAATCACATCCACTTGGACCAACTCTGTAATTATTTAAGTCTTGGGACCAACTCTACAATATCTACAAACCACAGGGACCAACCAGACATTTAACTCTTCTTATTTTAAAGAAAGCTAGTGGGTTAATTTCGTGTTTCGTGATGTGGGCATGCCGAATTTTAACAGAATTTAATGGAAAGTGGACGCAACAATATCTAAAACTAAAACATTTAAAAACAAAATAGAAAAAAAAAAGTATGAAATTAAGGATATCATAGTGGTAATGGTAAGGCATCGACACTCTCGATAACAATCGAAAGAAAAAACAAAAACAAAAACGAAATCGCTATATATCCAGTAAGATATATTAACGTATTTTACATCAAAAAAAACCATAAAAACAAATATCAAGATTGATTCCGATAATACTAATAGCGATACCAATTTTTCTCGGTTGAAATCGATATAGTACCAATAGTGATGGGACAGCATCTGTACGATTCATCATCACTATTGACATTCACCAAAACTAGGTTTGTAAACGAACCGAACGTTCAGTGAACCGTTCATGAATCGGTCGGCAGGAAATTCGTTCATGTTTGTTTATTTAATAAATGAATGAACATGATCAATTTTTTTGTTCATTTAAATAAACGAACAAACATGAACAATGTCCCGTTTGTTCATTTACGTTCATTCATTTACGTTCGTTTATGTTCGTTCATTTACGTTCGTTTAAATTCGGTTGTTCGTGTTCGTTTATATCCGTTTGTTTATGTTCATCTTTTAAATTTAGTTATTACTAATTAAATTTAAAAATCTACTTAATTTTCTTTATCATCCCATAACTAGCTTTGACTTTCTGATTTCAAAACTTTCTTTTATATGGTAATAATATATTTGATTTATATTTTCCAACTTAAAAGTAATCTTTTCAATCATATGAAACGTGAATTAAGGTTTACCTATATTTAGATTCTTCTTCTCCTCTACTATTGCTATACAATTCAAAGTCTTGTTCAATTATGTTCGTTATGATTTGTTATGTTCTTTTATGTTCAATTATAACAACACTCCTAAATAATCCAACACCCTAAAAATATTTAGAATGCCCCAATATGTCCTAAAATCAGGGTTGTAAAACAAGGTATCCAAGGCCGAGTACTCCCCGAGTAATCGCTACAAGGTAGGATGCCGAGGCGACTTTCTTCAACTCGGACTAATTACTCGGAATTGATAAAATGCGGTCAACATTGGCCAAAATCGGATCTAGTAGGTCAATTCGGGTCGAGTTTGACTTAAAATAAAATAAAACATAATTTCTATGCCTATCATATTAAAAAAATGAATATCAATTTCATGTATTTTGTTATAAATATAAGTAAATTTATGTTATTTGACATATATTTAATTTCCGAAAACTAATTTCTTTATAATTTGATATCTCCGAGTACTCCCTGTGTACTCTCCGCCTAGGCCGAGTACTCTCAACTCCCCGGTCGACCGACTAGGGAGCGCCTAGCGACTTTTACAACCATGCCTAAAATACACCCCGTATGTAACAACTCTCACTAAAATCAATACTTAGGATGTTAATTAGCTATTAAGGAAACCCTAATTAAGATCCCCAGGTGATTCTACACAAACCCTGAAAGTTTCAAAACAATCAGAATTAGGATCAGGGCCCCTAAAACTCAGGGGGGGATAAACCCTAGTTGACAATTATCTACAAATTTCGTTGTCTAAACAGAATTTTACAAAAATGTTGACTCAGCAAGCCTAGTCCCAAACGTGGCTACCCTATAGTAAATAGGTGTCCCTTACGGACCGTAAGGGATAAGGCATACGGTCCGTAAGCATGTCCAAAAATCAGTATAAATAGAAGACATTGGCACTTGAATTCTGTCTTTAGAACGACGTCCAAACTCACTGTGTACGTCGAATTAGAGCAATAGCAGTACAATTAACACACACAATCACTAAGTGCTGCTACGATTCAGGGTATTAATTCGATCGCTATTACGATTCAACGTCCGATCGATTGAAACTATCCAACGATTGTTTAAGTGCTGCTCAAATTGAGCTGATACTTTATTGATTCGTCGTGATTTCGACTTGAATATTTGAGTGCTGTTCGAATTCGGACTATGCTCTGTTATTCGTTGTGAATCCGCTGAATTGTTAAGTATTGCACCTTATTAATCGTTGTGAGGGTTTAATCTCGTGAATTGTCGTAAATGCTGTATTGATTATTTACCTAATTTCGTGTGCATTAGATTATTAGGCTTATCAGTAGGCTAATTCCCATACCCTTACAATCAAAGAAGATAAGCAAACCGAGCAAAGCAAAAGCAAAGGTGAGTTCACGAACTTTCTACAAGGCACGGCCATCCTCCAGAGGTAGGATGCCACTCCACTAATCTTCGCACACATGCCTGTAGGGCCGCGACACGATACGATATGAACCTTCGCACACATGTCTGGGAGACCGCGATACGGGCTAGTAAGCCAGTGAACTAACCGTGAATTCACTCAACTTTGTTGTTGACTCGTTGTTACATGCCTTGCAGGTCGTTAGGTCCCTAGCTTAAGGAGGTTGCACAAGGAGGCGTCGTCGTTGTGGGAAAACTTATATTAAACTTATGTTTTGCTTCCGCTGTAAACTCAAACTATGTTTTGACACCAATTGTATTGTGTTGGTTTTTATAAATAAACTACATGTTTGTTCAATATGATTGGTGGCTATGATCCTGGGCATGTCACGCCTCCAAGGCGGGGTGGGGCTTTGGAGGGGTGTGACACCGTATACGAAAACGGGCTCCGAATACTTTTGTTTTTATCAAAATTAATTAAAAACAAATTTTATTGGTTTATGGCGGGCCACGTAAGACCCACCCTTGGTTTACGCGGGGCGCGAGCGCTCATCAACGAGGCGCAGCCCTGAGCTGCCACGTGGCGTACAAGTGTCGAGGCTAGAACGGTGACCCGACATGGCTAAGGCCTACCCAGCCTATGTCACGGGCCGCAAAGGCCCTGGCCAAAGCTTACGCGGGGCGCGACGAATCCCAAATCAGGCCCTATAAATAGCAGGCTTCGGCTGTTCATTCGAATTCGCTCACACACTTTTCTCTCTCGAAATTTCTAATAGTATAAGCTATTCTCGGGCATAATACCCCCCTAAATAACGAAGTTCTGTCTCATTGTAAGTATCATAACCCCGGTTACGTATTAGATACGTTGCCCGATTGATCCACGGTTCCGTAACGGCTGTCGAGGTTCAGCCCAACGTAGTCGTTGGAATGCCTTCTCGGGGAGGGTATTACTAATGTAAATATTGGGTTATTATACTAACACGTGTGCATTTGTGTATTTATAGATAATCACCAGGAAACCCTAAAGGAAAACCTAAGACAACAATGTGAGTAATCTCCTTTTTGTACACCTTTTTGTAAAGCTTTTTGTAAACGGTTTTTACAAAACCTTTATTATTTTAAATTATAAATAGCAATGATTGAGTCTTCGTAATTCTTCAATTATTGCCGGTATGTTGGGGTTTTGTATACAAAATGTGGAACACGTTACCATTGGACAACGAGATAGCCAATGAGTAATATGACCCACCAGTTAGGATTGACAATACTGAATGAGTAATCGTGTAGATGTAAACATTGTAATCGCTCTAAATACTGTGAATATTGATAAAAACTCTTCTTGATTAAACTGGGATTCACTCACCAGTATTTCCCACTGACAAAATGTTTTTAAACGCGTTTCAGGTAACAAAATGTGAAAGCCAACAAGAAGCCAGCTGGACAGCACTGAAGGCTTGGAAAAGTGGCTATAAAAGTTACCTAAATAAACAAGATATTTTATATCAATAAAATGGGGTTTACTCCTATAAATCAGTTTGTAATGAAAATTTGGGTTTTATCCCAATATACCTATTTATATAAAATATGATGTTTTACTCTGATAAAATATTTCCTAACTACGGTCCTGATGTAATTTCCGCTGCCAAATTGATAAACACTGATACCACCAATGCTGATTCTCGCGGCCGCCAGTTCCCGGGACAGATAGGGGGCGGGGGTTGCGACAGAAGGTGGTATCAGAGCTAAGCCACTGATTCAGCCACAGAAGTGTTCTGCTGACACCAAGATATTATTCAATATGTTAGGAAATTTTCTACAGAACTACGTGCATATTTGTATTTTATTGTTGTGTGTTATTTGACTATTTGTTAGTTTACAGTATGAGAGACCAAGGACCTTCCGACGCCTACCGTCAGTTTTCCAGCTCACCTAGGAGCGAAGGCACCTCTTCACACCCTGCCCTCTCAGGGTACTCAGCTGACAATGAAGATGGGATATTCGTGTTTAAGGCTCAGTCTGAAGAGCCATTCCCTCCTAAAAAGAGAGGATGGTTCAGTAGGGGAGCGCATAAACGTAGGAAAAGAATGAAGAAGTTGCAACAACAGTGTGTTGTAGCAGCCGCCAAGAGAGAAATAGATGCCCACACATAGGATATGCTTAATAGGAGTTTAGCCAATTTCCATATCCTAGCAACCACAACTGCCGACCCTAACCTGGAGCAACTCATAGCACCCCAACCATTACCACTATTTCCCACCCAGCCAATGGAAATTGAGAACAACCCAGAAAATCAAATCCAAATGCATGATTTCAACCCAGAAGAGATACCTAGAATACCAGCACCCAATCCCTTAGACCCAAACTACGACCCGTAGTTAGACGACAATAGGGATTAAGAGCAACGCTACCCAATACCAGAAGATGAACCCATACTGAATCTAGCAGCCTACCCAGGTTAGGACCCTCTAGATCCCTTCTATAATAGCGATCAATACATTAGAGAAATTCTAGAGAATCCATACCCGTACCAGGAATCCATGCCCTAGTTCCCAAACCCAGTACCAGCACCTGCACCCCCAATGAGTGAAGAAAATGTGCAAGAACTCTGAACCTTCGGAGAGGATATTTTAGAAAGTAGCGAGAGGATGAGGCAGGTTGGAGAACGACTCGTCTGGAAGTTTGACGATGTAACGCCCTAACATGTTTTAACCTAAGATTCGCAGTGGAAAATACATACCTAACATTTCTTTCATGATATTCTTTCTTTCACTTAAATACATTAATCCCTTTTTACAAATTAATCAAAAACTAGCATACATATATCAAATTAAGTGACCATATACACACCCACGTACAATCCATGTCTTGACTCGATCTTCAACCGTGTACACTTCTTGATGAAATACCCATAACCTGGTACGGCCTGCAGTCACCACAATCAATCACATCATTAGCAACCGGTGACATAATACAAAAAAAAAATCTTAACACACGCATAAAAGAGCGTCAACATATCATGCTTCCTCTTATACTAGCCCATTCATCCATCCATTCGATCACTCGCGTCGGATTGCGGATTCAACCTTCACTTCCTTTGTTAACATGCCTATACTTCACATTAACTCTAAACAGAAAAACGGTTAGTATCATTAGCTTCCCTTCATATGAACATGTCCTCAAATACACATTACTCATCTTATTCATTCAAGCATATAACTAAATACCCACTCAAGCATGTATTCACCTTCTATTCATACACGCACTTACAATTTACATCCTACATGTATAACTCCTTAATTCAACTTTATGCATAATTCGTTATGTAAGTTCCCTTTTCTTACCCAAACTTAATCGAATCTCTTTCTTAACCACTTCCAACTCATTTCCATTAAAACTTAACTCAGCAACAACATCGATTCATATCTCCTTATATTACATTCAACAATTACCATATAACCTAAATACATTACCAAACAAAAGGGTAAGTTCGGAGTTCACTTACCTTGCGCGTTCGTATTTGCGTTCGCTTTACTTGAGTCTTCTTAGCCCGTTTAGCCTTCCATGCTCTCAACCATTTTGACATGATTCCTACACATTCATGTCATTACATTTGCATTCTTATTAGCATATATGCTTATACATATGAACAATCATATCAAATTCACATCTCATATATGGCCTTTGTTAATCCATTCAAACAAGCATAGAGCATACTCAACATTATCCCTACATAATCTTTACATGAACTATATCTGTTTACTCATTACTTTCATGAATTTCACTTATTATTGTCTTTTAGACATTTCATCGAACACTTGGTGTGCGTACTACTTTCTAACATGATGTACAAGTATTTATAAGACATTCATCCTAAATTCATCAAATAGATCAACTAATTCTTTCATAATAAAAATCATTACCCTAATCTTTAATTCACTATTTTGACCATGAACATATGGTTCGAAATCCATTATTCACAACAATTTCATCAACAACAATCAAATTAACATGTAGAACTTCACAATTTCTAACCATTACTTGACATATAAGTGGGTTTTGCCCTAATCATGCTCATATTCAAAATTTAGCATCTATTGATGTCTAGACATTCATAACAACCATTAATCATTCTAAATTTTTGCATTACATTCACTAATTACATTAAACCCACATAATCAAACATCATCAAGTCAAGAAATTTCACTTACTTGAGATCAAGAACACTTAGATAATCAGAATTCCTAGCTCATGCATTCGATTCTTCACTAATTTGGCTTTCAATTGATGGAATTTTAGAGATTTAGGGTTTTGAGAGGGATGGAGTCCTTCCTGGTCTTCTCACGATCGCACACCAGACTCAAGTCTGGTTTCTCTTTTTTTTTAATCATGTTTTATAACAATATTTACACATCTAGTCCCTCCTCATTTAATCCCTATTCACTTTGGTAATTTACCTTCTAACTTAATCATCTTTCTTTTACTAACTTTTATTTTTACATAATTCTATATATACATTTTCCATTTTAACCTGTTAGAACATCACTATACATTATACTTTTATGACATACGAGAATTTGGGGTGTTACAGACGAGCGTAATATGGAGTTCTGGATGAACCCGTATCAGTGATGGTGGACGTAGAGGTAGTAGTAGTAGTAATAATAATAATAATAATAATAATAATAATAATAATAATAATAATATATAATATGTGTGTATGTTTGAAAAAAAATATCTAGACGATAGCTATGGATGCATAGTAGTATTGCAATTTTTCCACTATCAGTTTGTATTAGATGCCTACTATATATAAAAAAAGAGTAAGTCGCAATGCTCGACGATTTTGATCAATATGCGTATTGTGTGATTGTTTGCATTAAATGTTATCTTGTGATATTAATAATTGGCAAGTGTTTAAAATTTAGATGGACAAGGAAGTGAACCAGGAAAACCAGAATGACAATAACCTGAATAACGATAACCCGAACAATGATAATCCGAACAACAATAACAATGGAAATCAAGTGGATAATAGTGCCATCCAATATATAGTTGCACAAGGAATTATAGACGCAATGCCATTTATTATTCAAACGGTTAAGGAAGCTGATAATAAAAGTAACAATGGCAGTAAGCGACCAACTGAACCTGAACACAGCGTAAACAATGGACCCTTACTTCAAGTGCCCATTCCCAAAAGAAGAAGAACCATATCTTATGGTTGCTCTTATAAAGAATTCTGGTCTTGTAAACCAATGGAATTCTTGGGCAATGAAGGGGCCGTTGCAGCTCTACCCTGGATAGAAAAGACTGAGGTTGTCTTAAAAATAAGCAAGTGTGCGGAAGAGGATAAGATAATGTTTGCTTCCAATCTGTTTAAGAATTCAGCCTTAGAATGGTGGAACACTATCCTCCAATCCAGGGGAAGTGATAGGATTTACAATATGGAATGGGAGGAATTTAAGAACATGGTGGAAAGAAAATTCTGCCCTCCCAATGAGAAAGAACAGATAGCGAATAAGTTCCTAAACCTTAGAATGACTGGCGTAGATAGTAAGGGGTACACTACATTATTCTTTGAATATGCTAGAATAGTGCCAACCCTTGCATCACCTGAACCTATATTAATCTCCCATTACATTTGGGGATTAATTAGTGAGATTAGACATGTAGTCAAGGCAGCTAGACCTCAAACTATAGAAGAAGTTGTAGAACTAGCAAATACCTTGACAGATGAGTTAGTGCGTACTCGGGAAGAGGATCAAAGGAAGAACCTAGCTCAAAGACTTACCCAAGAATTTCGCTCTGGAAATTCCAACCGTGGGAAAAATATAGGTTCTACCTCTGCACCTTATTACAAGTATTGCAAAAGGAAGCATTCTGGAAGATGCTCCATATACTGCAACTTTTGCAAAATATCTGGACACAAGGAAGAAGACTGCAAGAACAAACCTAATAATAGGATATGCTACAACTGCGGAGAACAAGGCCACTTCAAGCCAAACTGTCCGAAACTAGCTCCAGCTACGAACAACAAGACTACTAAAAATGCTAGGGCATTTGTTCTTACTGCGGAAGAAGCTAAGATGATTCCGGACGTGATTGCTGGTACGTTTTTAGTTAATGATGTTTTTGCTAAAGTATTATTTGACTCTGGTGCGAACCAAAGTTTTATTAATACTTCATTTTGCAAACTTCTCAATCAACCATTAACTAAACTCCCACAAGAATGTCTAGTAGAAACAGCAAATGGGGAAACCATTAAGATTTCTAAAAGCTTGCAGGGAGCAAGAATACAATTTCTAAATCAAAAATTTATTGCAAACCTTTACCCAATGAATTTGGCAGGATTTGATGTTGTATTAGGAATGGATTGGTTAATAGCCAACAAAGCCAGTATTTTATGTGATCAAAAGTCATTCTAAGTAAATTCACCGAAGGGTGAAAAGATCACAATTAAAGGAGACAAACCATCTAGATCCACGAAATTCATCTCTGTAATGAAAACAACAAGTTATATAAGAAAAGGATCTTTAGTGTATTTGATTTCCATAATCATTAACACTAAAGGAAAAGAATTAAAAGATATTTCAGTAGTATCTCAGTTTCCAAATGTGTTTCCAGAAGAATTGCCAAGACTACCGCCGAACAGGGAAGTTGAATTCAGAATCCACCTGCTACCAGGAGCAGCACCAATCGCCAAAGCACTTTACCATTTGGCACCCGCAGAAATGCAGGAACTAAAGAAACAGCTAGACGAATTGTTGGAAAAAGGATTCATACAACCAAGTATATCGCTGTGGGGAGCACCGATTTTATTTGTTAAAAAGAAGGACGGATCAATGCGTATGTGCATTGACTACCGTGAATTAAACAAGGTCACGATTAAAAATCGGTATCCATTACCAAGAATCGATGATATGTTCGATCAATTGTAAGGAGCTCGATTTTTCTCCAAAATCGATTTACGGTCAGGATATCATCAATTAAAGGTACATGAAGAGGATATTCCTAAAACCGTCTTTAGAACAAGGTATGGCCATTATGAATTTACTGTCATGCCTTTTGGTTTAACCAATGCCCCAGCTGCATTTATGGACATGATGAACCGAATATGTAAGCCATATTTGGATAAATTCATAATTGTCTTTATAGATGATATTCTCATTTACTCTAAAAGTAAAGAAGAACATGCAAAGCATTTGCATGCGCTTTTAAGTTTATTGAGAAAAGAAAAGCTTTATGCTAAGTTTTCCAAGTGCGAATTTTGGATAAAACAGGTACAGTTTCTTGGACACTTAGTCAATCATGAAGGAATTCATGTGGATCCCACCAAGATCGAAGCAATTACCAAATGGAAAACCCCTGAGTCACCAACCGAGGTTAGAAGTTTCTTAGGATTGGCCGGTTACTATAGAAGGTTTATTCGAGATTCTTCTAGAATAGACATTCCCTTAACTAAGCTAACCTATAAATCTGTTAAGTTTGAATGGGGACCAAAACAGGAAGAAGCCTTTAAAGTTCTTAAGCAAAGACTAACCAATGCACCCATACTAGCGTTACCAGAAGGAACTGAAGACTTTGCAGTCTATTGTGACGCTTCTAAGTTAGGTTATGGATATGTATTGATGCAACGTCAAAAGGTTATAGCTTATGCATCTAGACAACTTAAGAATCATGAAGAGAATTATTCAACCCATGATTTGGAACTAGGAGCTATAATTTTTGCCCTTAAGATTTGGAGACATTACCTTTACGGTAGTAAGTTTACCATTTTCACAGACCATAAAAGTTTAAGGTATGTCTTTGGGCAAAAGGAACAGAATATGAGACAAAGACGCTGGATGGGAATACTTAGTGATTATGATTATAATATCCGGTATCATGCAGGAAAGGCAAATGTAGTAGCTGATGCTTTAAGTCAAAAGTATCATGAAAATCCAAAACGAGTGCGTTCTCTTAAATTAAATCTGCATATAGATTTAAATGAACAGATTAGAAAAGCACAAGAATCAGTAATCAAGGAAGATACTGAAAATCTGAAAGGAATGATTAAGGAATTAGAACAAGGAACAGATGGAATTTGGAGATTCCATAAGAAAAAAATGTGGATACCTAAATTAGGAAACCTACGTCACCATATACTAGAAGAAGCCCATAAGTATAAGTATACGATGCATCCTGGAAGTGATAAGATGTATCAAGACTTAAGAAAGAATTTTTGGTGGATAGGAATGAAAAAGGATATAGCAGCTTATGTTTCTAAGTGTTTAACCTGTTCACAAGTCAAAGCTGAACATCAGAAACCCTCAGGATTGTTGCAGCAGTTAGAAATGCCAGTATGGAAATGGGAATTGATAACAATGGATTTTGTTACCAAATTACCCAAAACAAGAAAAGGTAATGATACAATCTGGGTGATTGTAGATAGGTTAACTAAGTCAGCTCATTTCCTACCAATGAAGGAAACCTTCAGTATGGAACAATTAGCTAAGTTATATGTAAATGAAATAGTTTCATTACATGGAATTCCTTTATCAATTGTTTCTGACAGAGATAGCCGTTTTACCTCTCATTTTTGGACAAGTTTCCAAAAAGCAATGGGAACCAAGTTAAATCTAAGCACAGCTTATCATCCTCAAACGGACGGGACAAAGCGAAAGGACAATTCAGACAATGGAAGACATGCTTAGAGCTTGTGCAATTGATTTTGGAGGTAATAGGGACGATCACTTACCATTAATAGAATTTTCATACAATAACAGTTATCATACCAGTATCAATGCTGCACCATTCGAAGCACTTTATGGACGAAAGTGCCGAACGCCAATCTGTTGGGCAGAAATTGGAGAAAAGCAATTATCTGGACCTGAAATAGTACAAGAAACAACCGACAAAATTATTCAACTCAAGGAATGACTGAAAGCAGCACGTGATCGACAAAAGAGTTATGCTGATAATAGACGAAAGCCGTTGGAATTTCAGGTAGGAGACAAAGTGTTATTGAAAGTCTCTCCTTGGAAAGGAGTGGTAAGATTCATCAAAAGAGGAAAGCTAAGCCCCAGGTATATTGGACCTTTGAGATTATTAGAAGAATAGGACCTGTAGCTTATCAGCTACAACTGCCAGAGGAAATGGCAGGAATACATGATGTATTTCATGCATCTAATCTCAAGAAATGCTTAGCTGATGAATCACTGATGATACCTCTTAAGGATATAGAGGTTAATGAGCAACTTAAATTTGTAGAAAGACCCCTACAGATTGAAGACAGGAAAGTTAAGAATCTCAAGCACAAGAGATTAGTTCTGGTTAAAGTGAAATGGGACTCCAAAAGAGGACCAGAGTACACATGGGAGCTTGAATCAGAAATGTAAAGGAAATATCCACACCTGTTCCAGTAGATCTCGAGGACGAGCTCTAAAACAAGGTGGGGAGGATAAAACAACCCTCCTAAATAATCCAACACCCTAAAAATATTTAGAATGCCATAATATGTCCTAAAATACACCCCGTATACGAAAACGAGCCCCGAATACCTTTATTTTTATCAAAATTAATTAAAAAAATTTTTATTGGTTTGTGGCGGGCCGCGTAAGACCCACCCTTGGTCTACGCGGGGCGCGAGAGCTCATCAACGAGGCGCAGCCCTGAGCTGTCACGTGGCGTACAAGTGTCGAGGCTAGAACGGTAACCCGACATGGCTAGGGCCTACCCAGCTTATGTCGCAGGCCGCGAAGGTCCTGGCCGAAGCTTACGCGGGGCGCGACGAATCCCAAATCATGCCCTATAAATAGCAGGCTTCGGCTGTTCATTCGAATTCGCTCACACACTTTTCTCTCTTGAAATTTCTGATAGTATAAGTTATTCTCGGGCATAATACCCCCCTAAATAATGAAGTTCTGCCTCATTGTAAGTATCATAACCCCGATTACGTATTAGATACACTGCCCGATTGATCCAGGGTTCCGTAACGGCTTTCGAGGTTCTGCCCGACGTAGTCGTTGGAATGTCGTCTCGAGGAGGGTATTACTAATGTAAATATTGGGTTATTATACTAACACGTGTGCATTTGTGTATTTATAGATAATCACCAGGAAACCCTAAAGGAAAACCTAAGACAGCAATGTGAGTAATCTCCTTTTTGTAAACTGTTTTTACAAAACCTTTATTATTTTAAATTATAAATAGTAGTGATTGAGTCTTTGTAATTCTTCAATTACTGCCGGTATGTTGGGGTTTTGTATACAAAATGTGGAACACGTTACCATTGGACAACGAGATAGCCAATGAGTAATATGACCCACCAGTCAGGATTGACAGTACTGAATGAGTGATTGTGTAGATGTAAACATTGTAATCGCTCTCAATACTGTGAATATTGATAAAACTCTTTTTGATTAAACTGGGATTCACTCACCAGTATTTCCCACTGACAAAATGTTTTTAAACGCGTTTCAGGTAACAAAATGTGAAAGCCAACTAGAAGCCAGCTGGACAGCACTGAAGGCTTGGAAAAGTGGCTATAAAAGTTACCTAAATAAAGAAGATGTTTTATTTCAATAAAATAGGGTTTACTCCTATAAATCAGTTTGTAATGAAAATTTGGGTTTTATCCCAATATACCTATTTATATAAAATATGGTGTTTTACTTTGATAAAATATTTCCTAACTACGGTCCTGATGTAATTTCCGCTGCCAAATTGATAAACACCGATACCACCAATGCTGATTCTCGCGGCCGCCCATTCCCGGGACAGATAGGGGGCGGGGGTTGCGACATCAATTATGTGTGTTTGTGTGCATTTATGTTCGTGAACCGTTCGTTTATACTTTTAGAGAACGAACATAAATGAACATGAACATGTTCATTTTCTTAACGAACGAACACGAACAAGAAAATCCGTTGATTTAAATGTTCTTGTCTGATCATTTGTTCGGTTAAAGGTAAATGAATGAACATGAACATGCCTCGTTCGTATTCGTTCAGTTCATTTACAAGCCTAACCAAAACATACATTATAAAAATATATTCTATTTTTAACACAAATCCTTATTCAACAAAATTTATGCCGGAAACCAAAAAAACGAATATTACCTATGTTAATGAAGTTTTTAGACAATATTCTTATGGTTTGTCACGACAAAAT
The DNA here is from genome assembly GCF_002127325.2 of Helianthus annuus. NCBI lineage: Eukaryota > Viridiplantae > Streptophyta > Magnoliopsida > Asterales > Asteraceae > Helianthus > Helianthus annuus. The sequence goes on from NC_035449.2 coordinate 69,682,570, forward strand.
ATAAAAAATAATCCATTATAATTTATCAGTTCGATTTTGAACAAAACTTCAATCGAAGTATAGATAAAAATAAGTACGCCGAGATAGCTTTGATAACATGTATGGTTGTGCATCGGTTACTTTACTTTACTACTCACAGCTCAGTTTCATAAAAAAAATAATATATATCAACACATAGATAAAAATAGACACGTCACAACGACATACTCATAATACTATAAAACAATGTATCTTAGAGATTATAAGAGAAAAAACAAAATATACTCAAAATTATTTATAATAATAAAATATTTGAAGTATTAAAAGTAAAAAAAAAAGAAAAAAAAGAAAATATTCGATTGGTCGCACCAACCTACGGAATTAATATAAACAAATACCGCTATCATTACGGAAGTTGTTTGGTAAGTATCGGTTCAGTTCATCAAGGTAAAGAGAAACAAAAAAAAAAATCAATTATATATGACTCATTAGATTTGGATTAAAAAATTGTTTAGAAACTTAGATAAATATAAGCACGTCACAAGCGTACATGTAGAATATTATGAATCATTACATTATAATATTAAAATAGGGAAAATGGTAGATGACGTAAATCTATCATTTGTTGATCGTCTGGTCTTCTACACAGATGCGAAATGGGTCGGGTATCCTGACACTCGATGGTCTGCTCCGAGGTTTTGTTTTGCTTCTCGGTAACAATCTAGTATCTTGGTCATCTAAACGCTAGCATGTTGTCTCCTGATCCAATCTTCCAGTGTTGAAGCTCAATATCACGTTGTTGCCAATGGTTTTTCCGAAGTAGTCTACTTCGTAATCTTCCTCTTGAGTTACAATGTCACTATCGTGTATTTAGCCTCAAACCCTATAAAGTATCAAAAAACCAAACATTTGTAAACAAATTTACACTTTGTGAGGGAATGCGTTGCCATTGGTCGGGTTCGTATGTTATATATTCCTTTTACACTTCAGTTTGCAAATATATTCACTAAAGGTTTGCCATCACAACTCTTCCTTGACTTCAGATCCAGTCTAAACATCCAGAAACCCCCACCTTAGATTATGCGGGGTGTGTTAGATAATAAGCCTCGTGTAGTATTATAGCATAGTATAGAGACATTATTGTAAAATGCACAACGTAAAATGCACTTCTTGTAAAATGCATACATACATTACATAGTAACACAACGTAAAATTCACTTCTTGTTTTTTATATTGATAAGAACATGAACATGTGATGTGTCACACCCCAACCAATGGCGGAAACATCGGGATGAGACGAACAAATTGCTTAAAACGTCATAACACTATGTGGCAATATAATTTAAATTCAAATTCATAGCATTACTAAAATGCCATATAAAAATTCAAATAAAAACAACATCGTTTCAAACATAACAATCAAATTAAACGTTTATTCTAGGTGTGTTTCTGAGTCCACATAAATCTCATTTCTTCACTAGCATCATCTCGTCTATCAACCTGCATCATGTATTAGATACGATCAACAAAAAGTTGGCGAGTATACAACTTTTTATATATAGCATAAAATAGATTAAAAGTTTAACGAGCTCAAATGCAACATGAGTAACATAGATACAAGTTACTAATATGCTGAAACGGTGTACTATATGTTCAAACCCAAGTATATAACGCAAATTTTCCTATCCCAAGAGGTTAGCGGGAGGTTAACATGTTTAACTTAACAATACCCCAAGACTAATGGGCGGTGCGTTAATCCTATAGCGCTATAATTGTTAAGGTAGGCTAGCAAAGTTAATGTGCATATATCGACACAAAGAGTTTCCATAGCATACGAGATTAACAAGCATCATATAGTTTCATGTTTAAACGTGGATAGAGTGTGATTAAAATAGTTTAAGTGCTGCGTGTTTTGTATAACATACATGTTGCACCCAAAGTGTAAAAAGGTAAAATGGGATCGAGTATACTCACGGTTTTGCAAGCTTTCCACTTGGTAAATCCGCGAGAGTTGTTGGTTGATTAGGATGGAACACCGTGTCCTTCTACACTAAGAAACATAGGTGTGTGAGTATTGGATGTTATGGAGGATTAAAGATTCGTAGTTTAAAGTACATGAAATTAGACATATGAGAAAGTAATCATCTAGCACACATAATACTTGTTTTCACACTATGAAACTCAAAATGAGTTTGAATGCTTTCATGGGTCAAAATTCCCATTAGAATCGTAACAAATATCATGGTCTTAGATGATGTAACTTAACACTTTGACAAATAACCACTAGGCTATAATCAAAGGTTTGGTTACTTAAATATTATATATGTATTATATAGTATATATTATAGTTTAAGACCAATCATGTATTACAATAACATCATACAAGTCATGCATGAGGTAGGAAGATGAATCTTCCATGTCAGTACCTCTTTGGTATTCACCATTACACATGTTGTCGTAGACAACAAGACGGGTCAAGAATATACAATAAGGAATGAAATAACTACAACTAATCTAAGAAAACATCAAGTGATGTGTGGATTTGCAAGTAGGATAGCCCAAGCTAACCTTATAATCACACAATCTTCAAGCTCTAAGCTTGTTCATCACTTGTAGGTTAAAACCCTAACAAAAACAGAATGTTTGTGAGGATTAAACCTCTAGATTTACATGTCACAACCTTGTTTTTAAGCTCACATAATCATAGACTTGATTAGTGGCATAAGGACATAGGAATGTGTTGAGAAATCTCAATTTAAAGTGTGTTAAACAAGAGTTTATACAAATCAGAAAGTTTACTGCACTTTGGAACCTTTTATGGTGATGTTCCAGCCTTGGTTTTCCATGGAAAACCTGTGGAAACATACCTAAGGTTGTTCCAAGTGATTAGAAAGAAGAATCAATGAAAAAGAAGGAGTAGAAGTAAACTTACGCTCACTTTATTAACTTGAAACGAATCTGCCCTTGCTTTTGATTATCAGCTAAATATGGAGTGATTTGAGAGTGTTTAATTGAGTTGCAAAGTGGAAAAAGTGTGGAGAAGGCTTGGGTTTTATAGAGGATGAATTAGGGTTGGGTTTGGTGAGCATTGAATACAAGAAACACACATAAAATACAACAAAACACAAGAAATGGTCCAATAATTGCGTTTGATTAAGGGAACTGCAGATTCAGCCGCCTCGCGGGCCGCGAATGAGTAGGGGGGAGTGGGTCGCGGCCGGTGAGCCGCCCCCAAACGTGATTTTGTTTGTTTTTTTGGCAAGATCAACCCTTATACTTTCTTAGTTTAATGTTTTTAGTTGTTTTAATGTATTATAAGTAAAAAGGACCATATATAAGGGCTTGTAATGTAATTATATTATAAAACAAACATAAAGCAAGTATAAACACTCATGTATGTCGAGAATAAGTATCGAATTTGCATCAGTTGAACATATGAGTCACGTGTTTGTAATTTTAACGTATTTTGCACGAATCATGATTAAAGTATCATATGTTTAATCAATCCAAGTGTATGAACATGTATGAAATGTGCATAACATGAATGTAAAGAAATAACGAATTTCATTATGATCCAAGTCTCGGATTTACAATGATTACAATGAAACGATAATTACAAGAATACAAGACTTCCAAAAATATAAATACAAGCAACGCTTTCTAATTATGGAAAGTTTGAAAAAGCAGGGCGTTACAGTCTCCCCTCCTTTAGGAAATTTCATCTCGAAATTTAGGAAGAAGTAACGAAGAGTTGCGGATACTTGGTCTTCATATCAGTTTCGAGTTCCCAAGTAAATTTAGCGCCACGTTTTCCTTCCCATCGAACCTTAACGATAGGAATTTGACTACGCCTCAGTTTCTTGACCCCTCGGTCCATGATCTCGACGGGTTTTTCCACGAAATGCAAAGTGTCATTGATTTGAAGATCTTCGAGAGGAACTTGAAGTCCTTCTTCAGCTAGACACTTCTTGAGATTCGAGACATGAAAAGTTGGATGAACGTTGTTGAGTTCTTGAGGTAAATTGAGGGGATAAGCCACCTTGCCAATCCTCTCGACTATCTTGAAAGGACCAACATAGCAAGGGACAAGTTTTCCCTTTTTACCAAAACGAACTACTCCTTTCCAAGAAGATACTTTGAATAGTACATGATCAGTTGATCACCAACATTAAACTCCTACGGTTTGCGTCTTTTGTCAGCATAACTCTTTTGTTGACTTCGAGCCTTGAGTAGATTGTCACGGATTTGAAGAATCTTATCCGTTGTTTCTTGTATGAGCTCAGGACCAGTAAATTGTTTATCACCAATCTTATGCCAGCTAATAGGAGATCGGCACTTGCGACTATACAATGCCTCAAAAGGAGCCATTTGAATACTGGAGTGGTAGCTATTGTTGTACGAGAAGTCGATCAATGGTAAATGCACATCCCAACTACCACCAAAGTCGATGACACAAGAATGGAGCATGTCCTCTAGGGTTTGGATAGTATGTTCAGTCTGTCCATCCGTTTGAGGATGAAAGGCCATACTGAGATTCAAGTGAGAATGCATAGCGGATTGGAAAGTTTGCCAAAGACGCGAAGTGAAACGACCATCGCGGTTTGAGATGATGTCAATGGGTATACCATGACGACATGTGATTTCACCAGTGTAGATTCGAGCAAGTTTCTCAACTTTGAAATCTTCACGAATAGGAAGGAAATGAGCGGATTTGGTCAAACGGTCGATAATTACCCAAATGCTATCGTGACTAGAAGGTGTGCGAGGGAGTTTGGTTATGAAGTCCATAGCAATGTTATCCCATTTCTAAATGGGGATTTCAGGTTGTTCGAGCAAACCATAAGGACGCTGATGTTCATTGACCTTTGAGCAAGTGATACATTTCGAAACATAGATGGCAATATCCTTCTTTATACCAGGCCACCAATAGGATGTATGTAGATCATGGTATATCTTATCAGCACCAGGATGAATGGAGTATCGGGACTTGTGTGCCTCGTTCAAAATGAGCTCACGAAGGTCGCCGTGATCTGGCACCCAGATGCGATTGAGGTAGTATTGAAGTCCATCTGATTTGGTCACAAGTTGGTCTATAGAAGCACCTCGTATTTCGACGATTAGACTACCTTTGTTGGCTGATGAATATTGAGCTTCACGAATGCAAGTATGAAGGTCACTAGAGATTTGAAAACAATGAATGCTACTAACATGAGTCTTACGACTGAGTGCATCGGCCACGACATTCGCTTTGCAAGGATGGTAGCGAATCTCGAAGTCATAGTCGTTAAGAAATTCCACCCAACGTTGCTGACGCATATTTAGTTCCTTTTGGTTAAAGATGTGTTGTAGGCTCTTATGGTCAGTGAAAACCACACACTTCGTACCATATAGGTAGTGTCACCAAATCTTTAATGCAAAAACAACTGCACCAAGCTCGAGATCGTGGGTAGTATAGTTTTTCTCATGTATTTTAAGCTGACAAGAGGCATAAGCGATGACCTTGTCTCGTTGCATGAGAACACAACCAAGACCACGGTTCGAGGAATCGTAATATACCACGAAATCATCATTCCCATCGGGAAGAGCAAGAATAGGATCGTTACAAAGCAAGTTCTTGAGAGTTTGAAAAGATTCCTCTTGCTCAGGACCCCAAGCAAAAGGTTTCTCTTTTTGAGTCAACGAGGTGAGAGGAATAGCGATTTTCGAAAAGTTCGAGATGAATCGGCGGTAATAACCCGCCAATCCTAAGAAAGAATGGATTTCAGAAGGAGTTTTAGGTGTGGTCCAATTCTTCACTGCTTCGATTTTAGAAGTGTCAACATGGATTCCTTTTTCAGTAACAACGTGTCCAAGGAGTTGGACTTCTTTGATCCAGAATTCGCACCTAGAAAACTTTGCGTATAGGCGTTCACCACGTAAGAGTTCGAGTATGAGGTGTAAACCTCGTTCATGATCAGCTTGAATTTTAGAATAAATGAGAATATCATCAATGAAGATGATTATAAAACAATCTAAGTAAGGTTTACAAACACGATTCATTAGATCCATGAACACAGCAGGTGCATTGGTCAAACCAAAAGGCATAACCACGAACTCATAGTGCCCATAGCGAGTGCGAAATGCGGTTTTGGGAACGTCCTCTTCAAGAACACGAAGTTGGTGATAGTCAGATCGAAGATCGATTTTGGAGAAGCAAGTTGCGCCTTGAAGTTGGTCAAAGAGATCATCGATGCGCGGGAGAGGATAACAATTCTTGATGGTGAGTTTGTTAAGCTCACGATAGTCGATGTACATGCGAAACAAGCCATCCTTCTTCTTGACGAAAAGCACAAGAGCACCCCCAAGGTGAGGTACTTGGACGTATGAAGCCCTAAAATGAGGAGTTCTTGAAGTTGAGTAGATAACTCTTGCATCTTAGAGGGTGCAACATAATAAGGAGCTTTGGCAACAGGAGTCGAACCATGTACGAGGTCGATACGAAAATCAACAGATCGAGGGGGAGGAGGACCAGGTAAATCTCTAGGAAAAATGTCAGGGAAGTTGCGCATCACTGGAACATCACTTACGCTCTTTCCCTTGCCCTTTTCTTCCACAACGTGGGCTAAAAAGGCAAAGTACTGTTTGCATAAGTATCTATTCGCTTGTGTGCAGGACATCAATTTCAGTCCTCTTGAAGGTCGGTCTCCATAGACGTGTAAGGTGTCGCCAGATGGAAGAGGTGAACGAACGTACTTCTCGTGGCAAGCAATTTCAGCATGGTTCTTACGAAGCCAATCCATGCCTACTATGATGTTGAAACCACCCAATTGCATGGGTATGAGGTCGATAGGAAAAACGTGGTCGTTAAGAGTAAGAAGAGAATCACGAAGAACAGAATCGACTAAGATAGATTTGCCATTGGCAACTTCGACGGAAAACGACTTAGGCAGCTTAGAGCGTGTACAATTTAACAATGATTCAAATTCAACGGACACAAAGCTTTTGTCCGCACCACTATCAAATAGTATCGAAGCATAAAGATTATTAACAAGGAACGTACCATTGACGACTTCATTGTCGTTTAGCGCCTGCTGTGCGTTGAGGTTGAAAGCTCGTCCTCGAGCGGCTTGTTGTTGTTCCTGGTTCAGCTGAGGACATTGAGGACAAAGATGCGTAGTATCGCCACACATGTAACAGGCTCTAGCTGGTCTAGCATTTTGAGGAGCTGGTTGAGCTTGTGGTGCAGGGTTAGTACGAAAATAAGTGGTATTATGACCAAAACGGTTGCAAGTAGTGCAATGGCGACAGTTGACGTTGGCAGGGTGATGATAGTTGCAAGTGGTACACTTGGGATGAATCCCAGTGTATGGTTTTCGTGCGTTCTCAGGCGTAGCAGGGTTTGGGTTGACAGCTGGTACAGTCGCGTTGCAACCAGGGTTTTGATGCTTTCGCTTCTTCCCCTTGTTACTATTCGATTGTTGGGTGATTTGATTGGCTGACTTTGAAGAAACAGGGGTAGCAGCTTGTTTATTGCGAATACGATTGTTGTTTAGGGAAGCTGTGAGGTGTTAAACGGCTTCAATGTTGTCAAGCTTGGCTGCCTCGATGGTATCACGCATAGAAGACGATAAATCATTGATGTATTTCCTGATCATGAGTTCGGTGGTTAAAACAAGGTGGGGTACAATGAAACGGAGTTGCTTAAAACAGGTGGTATAGGCTAAGTTGTCGTCGCCAATCTGCTTGAGCGCCCAGAATTCTTCCTCGAGTTTTTGTTGCTCATAAGGAGGACAAAATTCTTCCATCATGAGTTGCTTAACTTCCTCCCAAGGTAGCGCATAAGCCACTTCGTTCGAGCAAAGGTTTCTTTCGTTGGTCCACCATTCCAAGGCTCTGGCTTGGAAGACCCCAGTAGCACTACGCGCTTTGAGCTCTTCAGGGCACTCGCTGTTGATGAAGGTAACCTATATGCTGTCGAACCACTCTAGCATAGCAGTCACCCCATCGTTGCCAGTGAACGGCTCAGGGTTGCAAGACGAGAAATGCTTAAAGTTGAACGTCACAGGCTTGCGCACCTCAACTTTGCAATCAACGAAGGAGTTTGTGGTAGAGGTAGCTTGGATTTCACCGACGATCTTGGGGACGATACGAGCAATCCAATTGGCTATGAATGCCATCATCTTCTTTTGAGTGCTGGTCTTAGACTTCTTGGTCGAGTTGGAGAGCTGCCTTGAAGACATCTAAGATTCAAAAGAATGAATAGGTGAGACTTGATCATAATGTTTATTCATTCGACCAGATCTTCTAGATTGTATTCTCATTTTCCGGCCACGAGCAACTTCCGACTGACACAATCGACAACTTGAGGAAGAAATGTGCTTTAATACTTTCCGAGTTTTGTTAAGAAAATTGTTTTCATGAATGCGTCACATAGTATATAGTTTCACATAGCATATAAAATGTTCAAATTGTTTCACATAGCATAATTATGAATTCTTCATAGCATAACATAGATAATCAAAGCATCGTAAATTTAGTTGGTTCATGAGAGATTATTATTGTTTTTGATTGCGAGAAACGTGTGAATTGTGTAACGGTTTTGAAATAAACGAGGTAACAAGTATAAAATCACATATAAATTAAGATAACATAAAAGAGAGGCTCATAAAACATTGGATTGTTTCGCGTAGAGAAACGTTGACTATTCCAAAGTAGATCGAAAGTCCTTTTGAATTAGAGAAACGTGATTTGGCCTATAGGTAAGATACTCTCGTCACGAAGCGATTAACGGTATCTTACCCTTCCAGTTACTACACGTCTCTAATCGATTGAAACAATCGGGACTTTGGCGAGATTGAAAATCGAGGAATGGGACTTAATCGACAAGATGCGGGTTTCACCCCTAACTTGACGATTTCGTACCCTGATGTGGTTGGTACTAGTCGGGTCTAAATTTAATTTCGACACTTTGACGAGGGTCCACTAGAGTTTGAATTGGAAATTTACCATTTAGATGTTGATTTCACTCCTAACTTAATGGTGTAATTTCGTGCAAAATAGAATTAAGCGGAATGAGAGTCGTTTACCAAATTGTGGGTTTCACGCCTATTTTAGTAAACTCATCTCGTTTGTATTACGAGTGTCTTCAAGTCTTCAAAAGTGTATTGTGTTAGACTTAGGAAAGGCATGTAAGTTTAAAAAACCAAAGAGAATAGATAAGAAGCAAATAAGGTAGAATGCAAGTAGTTTTAAACGACAAATAAGAAGAAAAGTCCTAAACAATAGACTAGGCAAAAGCATTCCTACTTTTACTATTTCCCTATAGTTATGGCTCTGATACCAATCTGTCACAACCCAACCGATGCCGGAAACATCGGGATGAGATGAACAAATTGCTCAAAACGTCATAACACTATGTGGCAATATAATTTAAATTCAAATTCATAGCATTACTAAAATGTCATACAAAAATTCAAATAAAAACACCATCGTTTCAAACATAACAATCAAATTAAACGTTTATTCTAGGTGTGTTTCTAAGTCCACTTGAATCTCGTTTCTTCACTAGCATTATCTCGTCTATCAACCTGCAACATGTATTAGATATGATCAACAAAAAGTTGGCGAGTATACAAGTTTTCATACATAGCATAAAATAGATTAAAAGTTTAACGAGCTCATATCCAACATGAATAACACAGATACAAGTTACTAATATGCTGAAACGGTGTACTATATCTTCAAACCCAAGTATACAACGCAAATTTGCCTATCCCAAGAGGTTAGCGGGAGGTTAACATGTTTAACTTAACAATACCCCAAGACTAATGGGCGGTGCGTTAATCCTATAGCGCTATAATTGTTAAGGTAGGCTAGCAAAGTTAATGCGCATATATCGACACAAAGAGTTTACATAGCATACGAGATTAACAAGCATCATATAGTTTCATGTTTAAACGTGGATAGAGTGTGATTAAAATAGTTTAAGTGTTGCGTGTTTTGTATAACATACATGTTGAACCCAAAGTGTAAAAAGGTAAAATGGGATCGAGTATACTCACGGTTTTGCAAGCTTTCCACTTGGTAAATCCGCGAGAGTTGTTGGTTGATTAGGATGGAACACTGTGTCCTTCTACACGAAGAAACATAAGTGTGTGAGTATTGGATGTTACGGAGGATTAAAGATTCGGAGTTTAAAGTACATGAAATTAGACATATGAGAAAGTAATCATCTAGCACACATAATACTTGTTTTGACACTATGATACTCAAAAAGAGTTTGAATGCTTTCATGGGTCAAAATACCCATTAGAATCGTAACAAATATCATGGTCTTAGATGATGTAACTTAACACTTTGACAAATAACCACTAGGCTATCATCAAAGGTTTGGTTACTTAAATATTATATATGTATTAAATAGTATATATTATAGTTTAAGTCCAATCATGTATTACAATAACATCATACAAGTCATGCATGAGGTAGGAAGATGAATCTTCCATTTAGGTACCTCTTTGGTATTCAACACTACACATGTTGTCATAGACAAAAAGGAGGGTCAAGAATATACAATAAAGAATGAATAACTACAACTAATCTAAGAAAACATCAAGTGATGTGTGAATTTGCAAGTAGGATAGCCCAAGCTAACCTTATAATCACACAATCTTCAAGCTCTAAGCTTGTTCATCACTTGTGGGTTGAAACCCTAACAAAAACAGAATGTTTATGAGGATTAAACCTCTGGATTTACATGTCACAACCTTGTTTTTAAGCTCACATAATCATAGACTTGATTAGTGGCATAAGGACATAGGAATGTGTTGACAAATCTCAATTTAAAGTGTGTTAAACAAGAGTTTATACAAATCAGAAAGTTTACTGCACTTTGGAGCCTTTTATGGTGATGTTCCAACCTTAGTTTTCTATGGAAAACCTGTAGAAACATACCTAAGATTGTTCCAAGTGATTAGAAAGAAGAATCAATGAAAAAGAAGGAGTAGAATTAGGTGAGTTGCAAAGTGGAAAAAGTGTGGAGGAGGCTTGGGTTTTATAGGGGATGAATTAGGGTTGGGTTTGGTGAGCATTGAATGCAAGAAACACACATAAAATACAACAAAACACAAGAAATGGTCCAGTAATCGCGTCTGATTAAGGGAGCTGCGTATTCATCCGCCTCACGGGCCGCGAATGAGTAGGGGGGAGTGGATCGCGCCCGGTGAGCCGCCCCTAAACGTGATTTTGTTTGTTTTTTGGCAAGATCAACCCTTATACTTTCATAGTTTAATGTTTTTAGTTGTTTTAAGGTATTATAAGTAAAAAGGACCATATATAAGGGCTTGTAATATAATTATATCATAAAACAAACATAAAGCAAGTATAACAATCATGTATGTCGAGAATAAGTATCGAATTTGCATCAGTTGAACATATAAGTCGCGTGTTTGTAATTTTAATATATTTTGCACGAATCATGATTAAAGTATCAGATGTTTAATCTAATTATGGAAAGTATGAAAAAACAGGGCGTTACATGATGCACATGCTAAACTAGTCTTAGGCCCCCGTTTTACGGTGAGGGAGCGTAAAAAGTGCACCAACATTGTAGACTTGTAGAGGGGAGTAGAACTATGCTAAGTAGAAACCGAACGATGACAAAAACCGGGTAAAAGCTTAAAATACAAACACGAATTTCTAACACCAAATGACTCACGTCATGTAATATGTAGACGAAGTTGCATTTATACCAATACGTATTAGATAGTCAAGGGGGTAAACAAAACGTGAGTGACCAAATGTGACTACCAAACATCTTGCTAAGTAGTGACCAGAAGACGACCAAATTCAGAAAAATCGTAAAACGAAACTAACGAAAAAGTAAACTCATTCAACTTTTGTGGTAAATTTATAAAAAGCCAAAGTTTTGTTACAAAAATTTAAAAAAAAATAAAGTTTACTATGAAAAAACAAAAAAAAAAAAACACAAAAAACAAAATCACAAAAAGACAAAAGGACATTATTCCTCCTATGATTATGAGTTAATATATATAGATAATTAGTATTCAGAACCCGTGCTTTGCGATGGGACCGTTAAATCAAACCAAAAGTAGACGTAAAGACGTTGAATCATTCACACGTGTTGTAGTGTGTTAACTTGCAAAAATTAAACTAAAACGTAAAATATAGAAAAGAATAACTAAGTCAACTTCAGTCTTGTGCATTTCGAGACGGAGTTGTTAAACCGCAAAAAAAAATAACGTAAAAATGTTAAACCACACACGTGCGTTGCAGTGTGTTAACTCGCAAATTTTAAACCATAAAGTAAAACGACAAATGTGTAAAAGATGAAAGTATAAGAAGTCAAAGTTGAAAGTAGAAAAGTGTTGAGGTAAAAAATGAAAAATATTTTTTTTACAAAGTTGTAAAAGAAAAAAAAAGTGTATGGGTAAAAAGTGTAACAAAAATGAATAGTAATCTTAACTCACAACTAAAATTTGTTAAACAATATATAGTTAATATAGAGTTAATATATAGTTAATTTAGAGAAAAAAAATATGTATTTTAGTTAATTTTATAGATAGAGATGGAGACTCTAATATGAATGCTATCATCCACCTCGTTTTTTATTAATTTATTTATTTCAATTAAAACTAAGTTTTAATTACATTAACCAAAAAATACAGATAAATAAAACCATAAAAAATACATAATAATAACTAAAAATAAATAAATAAAAAGCTCATCTAAAAGTAAATAAATAAAACCTAGAAAGAACACGGCCAATTATATAACTTCATGTTTTTCTTTAACTTCTTGTTCTTCATCATTAAATATCTGGCGCCCCCGGTCTTCACTACGGGTTGGGTCACAAAATGGACGGTTTTGGAAGTGGGGGTATGCAAACAGGTCGAATGTTTCTTGATCTTGACGGGAATAAGTGTATTGATCGAGTCCAATACGTGTAGACATGATTCGCACTTGTGGGTTAAATGGATAATGAAATGATTGTTGCACACTTGTGGTGGTTGAAATGGTTGTTGTGATTGTGGTAGTTGAATGGTTGTTGCGTGGGACGAGTCGGCTAGAACCACCTTTAGTTTTTTTGTGTATACATGTTTATTTTACGCGTTTGTTATATTTAAAAAAAATAAGCTAGGTTTTTATTTTTCTAGAATTTATTATTGATAGGCAAATATAAAACACATGCATGAAACTTGTTCGCATAATTTTTTGTTACAAAATAATATAAAAAAGTTAGAAATTAGTTATTCTTTTGACAAGGGTATTAGCATAATGTAAACTCTCAAAATTTGTCATGCTACATCTACAATTAAAAAGAGTTTTCAAACTTCCTACCCTACTTTCTACACAAATTTTCACTTTATAACGAATGACTATTTTCTAACATTGTATACACTAACACGAATTAACGTCAAGAAACATCAAAGCTTGTTGATTACATAGATGTCATCGAATAAATGACCCCCTTGTATTTCTAGATTGATAGATCTCCAATCTTTGTTTCGCTTCAACGACGAGGGTTTCCAGAGTCGAATCCTGCGTAAAATGACCTTGTTTTAACGCCCATTCGAGCACGACAAGCACCTCGTCTTGAGCTAGCGTCTCGCTATCAGGCACATGCATTGCAAGGTAGCTTAGGAGAATGAGAGCCAGAGCTTGAAGTGAATTTTCCCCAAAATAGGTAAGTTGAATCAAGTGTTTAGACCCTCCAACATCGATTATCGTCTTGCAATGGTTTACGTGTAGAAAATTGTCGGGGCACGCGAACTTGATGAGTGTTATGATTGCTTCGGTTGAAACATCGGTTTCCGAGTTTTCGAGGAGCCTTACTATAGGGGGGATGATTCTTGTTTCAGTTGCACGGAACGTTCTCGCCAAGTGTCCAATGGATTGGATACTTGGGACGAGAAAGTCTGAGTTTGCATTTTTTATTATTTTGAGGAACTGGTCAACAACCGCTCGAGCAGCGGGAGATGTTGGCTTAAAACCCGAATGTCTTAGCTCGACGTGTTGTTCGGCCACGGCGGTGATTTCTGTCAACGCCATGGCCGAATTATATTGGATCTCATACTCACCCTTTTCTAGAAGTACCGCGAAGCAAAGAAGTGCTCGTGATTCGGTAATGCTTTTACAAATCGTCACATTCCCCGCACAAAGGTACCACAAGGCTCGAGCTGCCATCGCTTTCATTTGATTTTTCGTCGTTGGATCTTCCAACTCCCTCGCTTTAATGCTTGCCCCGATTAACGAAAGATGTTTTCGGTTGCTTTTGTTATAATGTGGCCTATCGTTGCGGCTCTTTACCGATTTATCACCCATTGTCTTCACCGATTTATCGCCCATTGTCTTCACCGATTTATCGCCCATTGTCTTGGTCACTACCTTGTGCATATCGCTCACCATAATGCCGCTCGGATGTACAACTTGGCCCTTTTCGCGTTCCTCGTTCCTGAGTTTACCACCTTTGCTAGGGTTTGTGTCAGCTTTGGCCATAACAACCGATTCAATCGACATGTTTTGCTTGCTAGCAATCGCGTATCGACTATGTTCTTGAATCGTTTCAAACGCGAGATGACCAACAAGCAACCGAATTACGTTGTTTTGCAAAAAGTGCTCTTGACATTTCGGGTAGTTCGCGGCTAACTCAGACACGGCCCACGCCACGACAAGTTGTACTTTCATGTGCGAATACTTCAAAATTTTCGCGAATATGGCACAAACACCCGAGTTTATAATATGCTCGACACTCTCGGGATTCCGACCTAGTAACCCAATGGCCCGTGCGGCATTTTCTTGCCCCTCTTCGTTCCCTTCTTTCGCAAGTCTTAAAAGCGGGGGCACACCACCTTCCTCGATTATCAACTTCCCGTATCTCTCATTATCCCTCGCTAACGAAACAAGCGACACCGCGCCCTCAGCCCGTTCCTCCATCGTACCCGAGCATAGAATCGCGATTTGCTCCCAAATTAGACACAATGTAGGCTCGTTCGCCGCGATTGGGGGCAATCCAAGATACTCATCATCTTGATCATCCGACGGGGTCGAAACCCGAAGGAGCCATGACACGTCTCCAATCGAATTCTCGAGCTGTTGTTGCGTCCTACGAATAACCGCATTCGGGATTATCTTAAACACGCGACGTAGCCCGTTACGGCTACATTTATAAACAAGATGTAACGTCTTTTCGAGCGCCTGTTCGGTCTCATCGACGATCCGACGCGTAGGGCGCTCGTAAAGATCGTTACTCACGCGTGCCACCTGACGGAGAAGGCTCGCGAGCTTCTCCGTTTTGGCTTTGATCTCGGCGCAATCCTGTTTAAAGGAACAAACATATTCTGAGGCTTTAACAACTTGGTCTGCTAACTGTATCGGCCTGGCGATGATCTGTTTTACGATGTCCGACATTGCCAACAGCAGACCACCCTCGGCGGTGGCCGGAGAGGGAGAGAAATGTGAGGTTTAGAGGGAGGGATTGAGGATTTTGTGGTTTGGTTGACAATGGGGATATTGTTTGGTGGTGGCATGCGGTGGTTTATGGCGGAGGGTGGATGGTGATGAGATCGGAAAAGATAGGGATCAAGAAGGTGTTGCAGAGAACATTTTGGTGTGCCAATAATAGCATCAATAAACCATGTTTATAGGGAGTTTAATCATTGGACGGATCTCATACGTTAAATGTCTTTCATCATGGGTCCGGTCGGGTCGTTAGAATTTTTTAACTATAACTTTAATTAGTTGACTGTTAAATTGGGATTATGAAATTATATTAATGTAGTTATTATAATAGAGTGATTTATGTTTTTGGATTCATTGGATACATGCTAGCTGGTTGGTTTAACCTGAGTTAAGGAGATTTGGGTTCTTTAATGGAGATCGAAGTTCAATTGTTATTTGTGTCACTTTAGTGGATTAGGCAATGATAGATAGAGACTAGCTTCTTTGAAGAGGTGTCAGACTCTATCCTGAGACCACCCAGGTTTTCGTCCCACTGTGTGTTACGCCAGGGAGTTCTCCACTTGTGGTGGCACAACGACTGTCAAGTGGCAGCCGGCGATATGGTTTCTCGGGTGAATGTCTAAGCCAAACTCTGAAGCCAGCGTGAGCTCGGGTAAGACAATATAGTCTAGCCGGAGTGGGGCAATGGGGCTCTTCAATTTGGAGAGTGCGGTTGGCTAATACAAAAAAGTCCTCGTTCCAAAAAAATGGTTTAACTAGTGCAAAATATGAAAAGGTGAACCGATATAAAGTCAAGTTAAAATGCTATACGGTAAAATGTTGTTAAAAAATGTTTTCTACTGTTCACAAAGGATTGTGTTTTTTTTTTTCATTAAAATTTACCAAAATGAGTTTAGAAGGGTTTGGGTCAAGTAGGAGGAAACACGTGAAGGAAGTTTGAAGTTTGAGAATGGTGAATCATGATTGATGAGTGTGAACCCTTTGGTAAAGATCCTCATGTTCTTCATGACAATCTTCTTTTGGGCTTTTAATCTAATCATCACATACCAATATCATACTATTTTCACATAGTATATAATGATTAGTTTTAGTTGAGTGATGTTTTGCATTAGTCAAGTAATGTTTAGCTCATTTTGCCTTTTTTTTTACTAAAGAACCTAACTGAACAAACATTTTATGTTTGTTTATTTAAACAAATGTACTGTTGGTTTATTATGTTTATGAAAGTTTGTTTACGTTTGACTTTGTTTTTACATTTACATATTTATTTAATTTTTATTTTGCCAAATACAATGTAGTCTAGTTTTATGACATTAAAATTGGCGATTACAATCTTGCCTACCTTTAATAAGAATTTTAGGTCCAAAAGATTTATGCTCATGTTTGCTTTAAGTGAGTGTCGCTCAGTTTTGTTTGTTTATATTTGTTGATATGTTTAATTATGTTTGTTTATGTTCGTATACATTCGTGAGCCATTTATTTATATCGGTTAAATTTAAACAAACAAACATGAACATGCCCCGTATGTGTTCGTTCACTTCCTTATAGGCTTTTAGGTCTATTTGTTTCGTTGTTTTTCTCTTTCTTTCACATTTACGAGTACTAGGAGTTTTGAGTGAATATTGAGTGGGCTTAGTCATTGACATAGTTTTAAGATAGTATAACTACGGAATATGTCTATTGCATTGGATTCCACTTTTAAATATGACTTGCGATTGATATTCTACCCGTAAAAAATGCGAGGGTTGTTCTCCCTCTTTTTGCTCATGAACAAACAAGAGAGGTACTGTGTGTATATATATTAAGTTGTTAGAAAATAAAGATATTTTAGGATCAATATTTCATCATCTCCCATTTTAGTCTCTCAAGATCAAATCTTATTTTGACCGTTGTCCTACAATTAAGGATTGCCAGCCATTCTTTTTTATTCTTGTTTCCATGTATGGTTTGACCAACCATCTATATATTGTATCTTTTTCCTTTGTAAACAATACAACAAAATTCTCAAAAACAATAAGAATTATTTTCTCAGTTCTATACCTTATTTTTTCAGTTCTGTACCTTGTATTGAAAACATGGTATCAGAGCAGCGTGATCGATCTTAACCCGCTCATCTATCGTTGCTCTTTTTTCTCTTACCAGTTCAATTCTGTCCAGTCTCCTTTTTTTTCTCTCGATAACCAAACATGTCGGATGAAAACAAGAATGATGATCTTGCATTGCAGATCACCAATCTCCTCAAAAATAGTATCAATAACCAAACTCAAACCCAAAAACAGAGCCTTTCCGACTCCTTAAAAATCAGCCTCAAGTTGAACAGTCAGAACTACGCCTTGTGGTCTCGGATGATACGAGTCGTAATTGGCGGCAAATCGAAACATCTCTTAAGCCACTTGACGGGTGATCCGAAACCTCCGGAACCAACCGACAACCAATACGAACAATGGGAACAAGACGACCTAGTCGTGTTCTCATGGTTGATTCAGAATATCGAGCCCGCCCTAGCTAGTAACCTAACCGAATTCCCGACAGCCAAAACATTGTGTGATGCGTTAGTCGGTACATACAGTAGCGGGAAAGACAAACTTCAAACTTTTGATCTTCATGTAAGATCGAACGGTATAAAACAAAATGGATCCCCGTTAGAAGATTTTTGGATCATTATGCAGGGAGTTTGGGGAGAGATTGAAAGGAGAGACCCGAACCCTATGACATGTGCCGTTGACATAGCCACATACAACAAACTCCGGTCAGAACAGAAGCTTTTCCAATTCTTAAACGCCCTTGATCGACAATATGACCCGATAAAAAAAGAGATTCTCCGGTGGGATCCGCTACCCTCGGCTGAGGGCGCCTACGCCGCTGTTCGGAAGGAAATGGCGCATCAAGGAATCTTAGGAACCGTTGATAATTCATCTTCCCCAAGCGGTGTGGCGGCAGGACTGAATATAAGCGGGTCACTTGAACCAGAGAGTCTAGGGTTTCTGTCGAAAGGGCGAACAAATCAGAAAAGCTCTAATCTTGGATCATCATCCCGGATTGACAAAACAAAGCTTAGATGCGATCATTGTGGTATGACTAGACACACCAAAAACCAGTGCTTTCAACTCGTCGGCTACCCAGAATGGTGGAACGATGGTCACAAAAAGGGAAATAAGGAAGGGGGTAAAGCTTCTGCAACCATCGGAAAGACAGGAGAGCCCGACCATAGAGGCGGCGGCGAACAAAAAATCACCGCCTTTGGAGGCTTCACCTCTGCTGGTGATAATGCAGAGAACGAGGAAGGAGGTAAAGGGTTTGGGACTTTATTCTCAAGCCCTCATTCTATTCCTTTTAATACTTTTAATTACCCTTTTATTGATTTTGGTACTTTTGACTATGATATATCAAAAATAACAAAAGCCCCCCTGGAAGACAATGTTTATTATGATACTGGACAAAATTTTTTAATTGAAAAAAATAAACCTTTTTATCAAACTAACCTTTCTAGAAAAGGTACTAACTGGAAAAAAGGTAAACGGGGGACTAGAAGATTCAACAAAAATTGTGGGCAAGTCAATATAGCCCAAAATTGTGAAAAACTAGATCATTCTTGGATATTTGATTGTGGTACTACCGATACTATGACGTTTGATGTAGCAGATATAATATGTCAATCTAAGCCTAGGGTTAACTATATTAAAACCGCTAATGGGGGAGGAGCTCCAGTAAAAGGAGGAGGGACAATTGAGATATCACCAACTTTGAAACTCTCAAATTGTCTCTGTGTTCCTTCTTTGTCACATAAACTATTATCCATTAGTCATGTCACTAAAGAATTAAACTGCACAGTTTTAATGCACCCTACTTTTTGCATCCTTCAGGATATCAGGACGGGAGCGATCATTGGACGTGTCACTGAACGTCGGGGATTGTACTATGTGGAGGAAGTGACTCAACATGGGAATGTGATGCTTGCACATGGAACTAGGGATAGAGAAGCTTGGCTTTGGCATAGGAGATTAGGGCACCCATCTATCGGTTATTTACATCTTTTATTTCCAAAATTATTTCCTTCAAATAAACCTTTAAATTATGAAACTTGTGTCTTGGCTAAGAGTCATAGACATACTTATAAATTTAATAACACGAAAGTTGATTCACCTTTTTCACTTATCCATTCTGATG
Organism: Helianthus annuus; assembly: GCF_002127325.2. Taxonomy (NCBI): domain Eukaryota; kingdom Viridiplantae; phylum Streptophyta; class Magnoliopsida; order Asterales; family Asteraceae; genus Helianthus; species Helianthus annuus. The sequence continues at coordinate 69,702,175 of NC_035449.2, forward strand.
TTTGGGGACCCGCAGAAGTTGTTGGAGGACAAAATTTTCGATATTTTGTTCTTTTTATTGATGATTGCACTCGTATGACATGGATATATTTTCTAAGAAATAAATCAGAAGTTTTTGATAAATTTACTATGTTTTACACCATGATACAAACACAATTTAAAACCAACATCCAAACTCTTCGATCTGATAATGGGGGGGAGTTTGTAAATGAGTCAATGAAACTTTTCTGTCAAAACAAAGGAATCATTCACCAAACGACTTGTCCACATACTCCCGAACAAAACGGGACTGCTGAAAGAAAAAACCGTATTCTCTTGGAAATAGCTCGAAGCCTTCTAATAGAATCTCGGGTCCCTAAGTCTTTTTGGCCCGAAGCTCTAGCTACTGCCACTTATCTAATTAATAGGCTTCCCACCAAAGCCCTTGATCTTAAAACCCCCTTAAAAACTCTGTCTGATTTTATAAAACTCCCACCTACCCTCACACTTGAACCACGGGTATTTGGATGTTCCGCCTTTGTCCATATACCAAAAACAGATCGAGGGAAACTCGGCCCCTGTGCTGAAAAGTGCGTTTTTTTGGATTATGGTATCAACCAAAAAGGATATCGTTGTTATAGTCCAAAAAGACATCATATGTACACCACCCTAAATTGCGACTTCCTTGAAACTGAATTTTTCTACACCGCCCAACACAGTGGTCAGGGGGAGAACGACACTGACACCCTAAGTTGGCTAAAATGGTTTCCATCCTCACAAGAAGTTGTTCACAATACCCATGATGAGTCACTGACTTCTCAAGAAACCGACAAATCAACACCAAGCAGTGTCACTAACCGAGATTCTCCTATCTTGGTTCCTGAACCTGAGGTTAGTAACTCTAAAACTAGCAACTCTCAAACTTTTGAAAGTGACCCTCAAAACCTTGAGAATTATGAATTTTCTAATACTCATGAGTCTCACAATAATGAAACCTCTAATAATATCTCTCATGATCCTCAAAATAATAAATCTGATAACCATGAGATACATGTAGAACAACATATGCAGGAAGAACCAGTACAAGAAGAACACGTGGAAAAATATACTTTACCACCCAGAGCCAATAGAGGCGTTCCCCCGAAACGGTACTCTCCAGAAAGGGAAACAAAGTCCTCTAGATACCCTATGGCAAACATTGCCAAAGGCAACTTATCCAAAGAAGCACAAGCCTTTGCTTCATCCTTATATGATGAAGAAATCCCCAATTCTGTGGAACAAGCCTTAAACTCACATAACTGGAAGGAAGCAATGGAAGAAGAGATGGGAGCGCTTATAAAGAATGAGACATGGGAAAGGAGTGCCCTTCCTCCGGGGAAGAAACCCGTAGGATACCGTTGGGTCTTCACAATTAAACACAAACCAGATGGAACCATTGAAAGGTATAAAGCCCATCTAGTTGCAAAAGGATACACCCAAACGTACGGGATTGACTACTCAGAGACCTTCTCCCCAGTAGCAAAGATTGATACAATCCGTGTTCTCTTCTCCATTGCTGCAAATCAAGGATGGCCTCTTCATCAATTTGATGTTAAGAATGCCTTTCTACACGGGGAACTAAAAGAAGAAGTGTATATGGAACCACCGCCTGGGTTCAAAGATAATTTCAAGGATAAAGAAGTTTGTCGGCTGAAGAAAACTCTCTATGGGCTTAAGCAATCCCCTCGGGCTTGGTTTGGCAGATTTGTTCTAGCAATGAAGGGATATGGCTTCCAACAAAGCAACTCCGATCATACATTGTTCCTCAAACGCAGAGGTAAACTTATAACTTGTTTGATTATATATGTTGATGACATGATTATTACAGGAAATGACGAGGAAGAGATGGAGAATTTAAAGACAAAGTTGTTCACGGAATTCGAAATGAAGGACTTGGGAAGACTAAAGTACTTCCTTGGAATTGAGGTTCTAAGGTCCAAGCAAGGAATCTTTATATGCCAAAAAAAGTATGTTCTTGATCTCCTAGCGGAAACGGGAATGATTGATTGTAAACCAGCTGATACCCCAATGATAGCCAACCAAAAACTTTATATGGAAGATGGAGCAAAATTGGCCGACAAAGAGAGATACCAACGTCTAGTGGGCAGACTTATATATCTTTCACATACTCGCCCAGATATCGCATATGAAGTTGGGGTTGTCAGCCAGTTTATGCATCAACCTCAAGTTGCCCACATGGAAGCAGTATGGAGAATTATTAGATACCTCAAAGGTACAATAAGGCATGGGGTCCTTTTTAAACCCAACAAACAACTAGAAGTTCAGGCGTATACAGATGCAGATTGGGCAGGAGATAAAGAAGACCGGCGGTCAACATCTGGCTACTTCACTTTAGTTGGTGGGAACCTTGTTACCTGGAGAAGCAAAAAGCAAAAAGTTGTAGCCTTATCCAGTGCAGAAGCAGAATTCCGAGGGATTGCACGAGGCTTAGCAGAAGTTTTGTGGATACACAAACTTCTAAAAGAAATCGGATTTATTCAAAACGAAGCTAGTAAGATAATGTGTGATAACAAAGCTGCTATACAAATTTCAGAGAACCCTGTTCAACATGATCGAACAAAGCATGTGGAAGTTGATCGGCATTTCATTAAAGAAAAACTTGATACAGGGATTATCGAGCTCCCTTTCGTTCGATCAGAAGACCAATTAGCAGATATTCTAACCAAAGCCGTTAACGGAAGAATATTTAATCATTGTCTTGGCAAGTTGAGTATCGGAGACCCCACTACTCAACTTGAGGGGGAGTGTTAGAAAATAAAGATATTTTGGGATCAATATTTCATCATCTCCCATTTTAGTCTCTCAAGATCAAATCTTTATTTTGACCGTTGTCCTACAATTAAGGATTGCCAGCCATTCTTTTTTTATTTTTGTTTCCAAGTATGGTTTGACCAACCATCTATATATTGTATCTTTTTCCTTTGTAAACAATACAACAAAATTCTCAAAAATAATAAGAATTATTTTCTCAGTTCTATACCTTATTTTTTCAGTTCTGTACCTTGTATTGAAAACATAAGTAACACGAGATAACATTTAGCGTAAAATGTAGTTTGTGTCTCTATGGCATGTTATCAGAATTAACGTGTGACCTTAAATACAAGTACGGACACTTGAGTACTCGTCGTTTGCAAATTCTTGCCATTTGCATCCTTCTATCAACTCAACGTTACTTTGACCGTTCGTTGAAATGGTATTTTGGTAATCAACTGTAACGCCATGCTTTTCCGCACATTCCCTAATTAGAAAACTTGTCGTATATTTCTACTTTTGGAAATCCGTCTCCTTTGTAATCGTAATTCATTTGAAGCCATTGTAAATCCGAGACTTCGGTTGTAGTAAAAAATGATCTTTTATACAAAATTCATTTTGTTTATACTTAATGCATCCTTACGAAGATTAACTCGCAAACAACTACCATGTGTTCGTGATTCTTAAACAAACATTTGGTCACATTTTGCAAGACGCAAATTCATGTTCTTTACGCTTATTTGATACCTCAAGTCACATGTCGTACAGACTTGTTATATAGGTTTGTTACACATACTTATGCAAAACATATTTTTTTACTCTTACTTTAATTCATGTTTAATATACATTTAGGCCTTGATACATGTTCAATACACACTAGACATTGTAGGACATGTTAACCATATATAAAATACATCATTTAAACAACCAAAAAAAATATAAAGCTGCCAAACAGCCCTTGCAATTCAGCCATATATTGCTGAATTATCTCTCTTTTTTATTACATAAACTCTCACCTACTTGTATTAAATGCCAACCCAACTTAACCCTAATCCTCCCCCTATAAATACCACTTATAACTAACCTCCCTACCACTTTTGCAATACTAAAACACTCTCAAACTCTCTCCAAATAGCAGCTGATTCCATAAGTTCGAGCAGATTGATACCTTCACACAAAAGTGAGCATAACTCCTTGATTCCTTATCCGTTTCACTTGATTCTTTTTCCTACATGCTTGGATTAACCTTAGGAACGTTTCCATGGGTTTTCCCTGGAAAACTAGCCCCTGGAATGTCTCCAAAAGGGCTCCAAAGTTGGCTGATTTTTCTGTTCTTGATTCAAACTTTGATACACTTGATTAAACTTGAGGAAACTCATCTCAAACCTATGTACTTATGCTTATAACCACATCTATGGTTAGTTAAGCTTAAAAACAAGGTTGAGACATGTAAAATCAGAGGTGCAAACCTCACAAACTTTCTGTTTTGGTCAAGGGTTTAACCCACAAGTGATGTTCAAGCCTTAAGCTTGATGAATATGTGATTTAGGATTAGCTTGGGCTATCCAACTTGAAAATCCACACATTGCTTGATGTTTTCTTTTAGATTAGTTGTTCTTATTCCATTATTACTTGTAAGTTCATGACCCTCCTTGAATGTTCATAACATCAAGTGTAGTGGTGAACATCTAGAGGTACCTAAATGGAAGACTTGTTCTTCCTACCTCCTACATGACTTCCATGATACAAAGAGGTTCCTAAATAGTGGATTTATCCTCCTACTTTACCTATATGATATAATATAATATACACTACATACTACTTATATGTATATTCCAAATAATCGAACCTTTGATGACGAATTTGTGTTCATTTGTCAAGGTGTTTGATTACATCATCTAAAACATTAAGTGTTAAAAATGATTACTTTTGCATATGTACTTTCCATATTCCTTTTAAATTCCAAATCTCGACTATAAACATACCTTGAACTTTAACCCTTATACATTTGTCCTCCCAATCTCATACACCTGTCAACACTTGGATAATCGGAAGAATTAGCAATATTATGAGTATACTTGACCCATTTTACCATTTTCACACTTTTGGGTGTAACATGTTTTTATATATAAAACAAACTTAGTATACATACTCTTATGCAAATACATAAACAAACAATCCAATACATGCTTACTATTTGTTATGCTTGATTCGTGTTTTCTGGGTGATTCTTATGTAATGAACTTGTCATTAGCTTCGTACAAGCCTCCACTAAACATGTATAGCGCTATAGGAGTAACACACTACCCGTGAATGAGAGGTCATGTTAGGTTTATTCATTCATACTTGCGTAAACTGAGGGTTGACTTGTAAATCGCATGCCAGTTTATACGGTAATCTTGATAACTAGGTTTGCCATGTGGATTGTTCCTTATTATTTTATGACTTATATACTACGCACCAAACTTGTATGCTCGCCAATAGTTTTGTATTGAACTACACTTTTAAAACATGTTGCAAGTTTAGCGATGATGTTGGTGATGCATGGAATCTAGTAGGATGCTTAGATACACACTTTAAACTTGTATTCTTATTGTATTGTTTTTCGTTATTTATTTGGTATTTGTTTCAAATCCTTGTAATTGACACTTTAGAAATGGAATGAAACTTATTATTTAAATACTTGTCATAAATATTAGCGTTATGATGTCTCGAGCAATCTATTTCGTCTCACTCTGATGTTTCCGCCATCGGTCGGGGTGTGACAGATTGGTATCACAGCCATAACTATAGCGAATTAGGAAAATTGCCATGCTTTTGACCTAGTCTATAGTTAAGCACCAAATTCGACCATACTTGCTTCACATGCTATTTTTATGAAACATCATTATGTGATATTCTTGAAATGTCTCTTACGTGTTATTTTCTTGAAATGTTTTATGTGTTTATACCTGTTATTATTTATTTCGAACCAACGTCTTTTTACACGTTTATACTAAAATCGAAACCACTCGTAATACACAAACGAGATGACTTCACCAAAATAGGCGTGAAACCCACAATTTGGTGAACAACTCTCATTCCATCTACTTTTTGTTTTTACATGAAATTCACCATCAAGTTAGGATTGAAATACTCACCCTGATGGAGAAATTCAAATTTGAAATTCTAGTGGACCCTCGTCAAAGTGTTGAAATTAAATTTCGACCCGACGAGTACCAACCACACTTATGATACGAAATCTTCAAGTTAGAGGTGAAACCCGCACCTTGTCGACTAGTTCCACTCCTTGATTTTTATAAATCCCGCCAAGTCTCGAAATTTCGATTGATATGGGACATGTAGTAACCGGAAGGGTAAATACCGTTAATTGACTTGTCTGTGACAACCCTCACTAAATCAGGTATCCGTACGGTTTAATTAATAATTAATTACTGCTTAATTACTGTGCTTGCTTGAAATTACTGATGAACTTCTACTTGATTTCTGATACTTGAACATATCTGCATCATACTTTAATTACCGTCACTACATTAATTACATGCTGAACCTTAGTGACAAACATGATGCACAAAAGCACAGTAGTACTATGAACGGATAACCTATTGAACATGCTGATAAAGCCAGCATCAGGCAGACACTGCCTCTAAGGCCTGTATGAGCCAGAAATATTTTACTACACTAGTGGTGAGTGTAGGGATACAAGGGTTGTAGAACTGCGTCTCTAGGAATAAGTTACAATGACTGGATGTGCCTACAACGTACGCTACGCACAAAACTCAGCACTTTAATTAACAATTCAGCTTCTAGCTAGCTAATAAAGTGCCAAAACATGAGAAAAATATTACTAGACACTTTCCAAAGTGTCGGGAATAAGTTGTGTCACTAAAAATGGTATTAACGACACTTTAAAGCTTTGTTAAGCGCTTTAACGGATTACTATCCAACCGGACAACCGGACTATACCCGGAACATGAAAATATTGTTAATAACATTATTTGTCTTTTTCTGAGCCAGTTAGGGTCCCTGAATACCCTAACACCCGCCATAAAGCACAACGCACAACTAACCGAGTTAATCCCTAACTTAACTAGATTAACCTAACTATTATCTAACTAATAGTTGAAATCCAACCAAGACCCCTCCCCCCCCCTCTAACAAACCGGCCCCAAGAAGGGGGGACATACCTTGTCCTCCTTTGATTATTTTAATCTCATATGTTTAGTATCTAAGGGGCATAAAATCCAATGGTTCATGAGCTTACAATTGTCTATAAGTAGCTAGCATTACATATCACATTTGATCATCACATTTCACCACTCAAACACACACCTCTCTCTCTCTCTCTCAAAGGCTTCGGCCGAACACCCCCATATCCATCCATCATATTTTCGATTTCCTTCATCACATTCCAAGCACACACAAGCGTTAAGGATCGCACATAAGGAGGTTTGGTGCACTCGGAGCTTAAAGGACCTCACTCTCTTGCTTTTATCCACCCGTTTTGCGCTTAGATTCTTCCCTAGCCTCGAGCTAGTGGTATGTTGCTTAAATCACCTTCTCGAACTATTTTGAAGTGGTTAAAATGATTTGTAACGGTTAAAACTCGTAAACTTACAAGATGATACATTAAAGTTTACTAAAAATGCTTGTAATGATGGATAAAAGCTTATATGGTGTGTAAAACTTGTAGTATTTGATTTGTGTGGTTATTTGGACCCGATCTATGTTGTGGTAGCTCGGATCATCATTTAACCCGGGTTGGTCATGATCATGGATCATGACATAAGGTTGTTTTGGAGTAACAAGGGTTAAAAGATGAAACTCTAGCACACACGAATCATGAACTTGTGTAAAAGTGATTTTACTTACAAAATAGTGTTTAAAACTAGTAGATCTACGGATCTACAAGTGGTATTTTCAAAGAACCAAGTATCAAAGAAATCATGTTTTCTAAAGACGGATCTTACGTTAACAAGAATGATTTTTAGAACACACAAGTGTGTAAACACTTGTGTAGCACAAAGTTTCGACAAAATAACAATTTTTGTAAAATTTACAAGAAGATGTAAAGACGGGATTTCTTTAAAAGCAAGGTTTTTACGAGATCGGATTGCTTTATATAAAGATCCGCTAAAAGTAATGGGATTTACTTCATAATTTTAGAAAGCTACAAGTTCATGTGATTTATGCGATTTACATATTTATTAACTAGTTTGTTGTGTTGAATATTGTTTTGATTGAATAAGAAAACTGGTTTGATGTATTGCAAAATACATACTTTTATCGTGTATAGTTTGTACGTTTTATCGTTATTTTTTAGCTTAGTTTAGTTTAGAATTACGTGCTATTGATCTACATTGCGTTTTCCAGGTCTTGATACATAAAATGCTGAAATTGGAGCAAAACCGAGCTAAAGTGTCAAATGTCAAGTTCCGGAATCAATGTATAAAAGTGTTATAATAATTTTGAAGTTTTTGGAAGTTGGAGCTGAGCTTAGAGGGAAACATTCTGTGAAAAAAGCTCAGTCGCGTAGCGCTAAGGTGAAAACATGCTCAGTCGCGCTACGCGACTGAGGTAGCTTTGACTTTGCTGACTTTTGGGGATCTCGCGTAGCGCTAGCAAGAAGGGGAGACCAGTCGCGCTACGCGACTGGTATGAATGACGCGCCTGATTTGTGGATCGATTAGGGTTTGCTATAAAACCAAGAATTATAATCAAAAACCCTAACTTACGAATTATTAAAGTTTTGGAGCTTTCGGAGAGCAACTTTGGAGCTATTTCGGAGCTTTTGAAGGCAAGGAATCATCGGTACGGGTTGAGAGTGAAGAATCGAAGATCAATCGGGTTTTCCAGTCCCTTGTTTGTCGACTACTTGTTTGATACTTGTTATGATGAATTCTTTATTCAATTACTTTGATTTGATTTCACAATTTAAGATGCTTGGCTAAACTGTTATAACTACCTAGACGAGATGAATGTTTGATATAAGTTTGGATTTTTAATGGTTTATTATTGTTCGCTTATGGATTGATTTCTGAAAGTAAATTGTTCTAGATTTTCTGATTTGGTGCTTATGCATACTTGACAATTGTTTTATAACTGCTTGTTACTTCATATGATCCTTGGTGACGGTCTTTATCACGTAATAGGGTTATATTAGGGTTCTTGATTTAGGTGAGTGTCTATATCACGTTATAGATCATTAATCCTTTAGGGTGAAAACGCGTAAGTAACCTTAGAAGTAATATTTGGTAATTTAATAAAATCAAGTGTTCTGCTTAACTTGTCGCTGAGAGGCTCGAGTTAGTTATTAGGTCGCAGTGTAATATATATCTAAGATCGGTTTTGAGAGAAGTTGATCTTATTTCCCTAATTGCATTTGTGTCTAGTAAACCAAGTTAGAACCTAGAATTGCCTTAGATTATCGCGCTGAGAGGTAGATAGTCATATTAGGGAACTTTTGGAATCGTTAGAGGACTGAGAGGAAGTCTAACAGTCGGTAATCACAACAGCCTTGTAGGATTTCCTAGGTTTCTTCCTGAGAAGGGTCGGGAAGTCTTAGCATTGAAATACCTTAAGGTTTAGTATCTTACGATCCCGGCTCCATACAACGTTAATACCATTAGAAGTCCATTCCTAGTCAAACTGGATTTGAGTCTAAGTAGTCTTTAATCTCATCTGAATACAAACTTCGTTCTTCGTTCGTGTCTTAGTTCTAATTTCATTATTTTAGTAGTTAATATAGATTTCCATAGTTTTCAGTAACCCCCCCCCCCCCAAAACAATCAAACAAGTTAGTCGCGTCCGTCATTGTCTTATCAGAGTCTAGTTTACGTAATACATAGAGTCTTGCGGTTCGATACTCGGACTTGCTTAGGTTATACTACATTGACCGGTACACTTGCCGGTTGTGTGGTTTAGGTCTAGAGAGTATGTTTTATAAATTTAAAGCTTTGTAGTGTCTAGCTTAGAGAGTCTAACTTAGTTAATTTTTTATAGTCTGTTTAGCACACATCAAGTTTTTGGCGCCGTTGCCGGGGACTCTTGGCAATCGCGTTCATTAGCTTTGATAGATTTCAGTGACAAATACGTGCTACGTGTTTTATTTTGTTTTGTATTTTTTATTTTCATCTTGAGTCGTAGTAACTTCTGTCTGCTTTTCTTGTGTTCAGGTTTTTGCTTGTAGTGGATGCCACATCTGCGCTCGCACGGGCCACCACCACCAGTCAAGCAGTCATCATCTCAATTGGGCCAAGGCCCTCAGGTTGCTTCCTCATCTTCTTCTCGTTTCCCCAATTTCGACCCCACCCCACCGCCTACACCACCACCTTCACCAAACCACTCCCCTAAGGTTACACCACCCGATAGCCCTACTTCTAGTACCTCTAGTAATCCAGAAAACTTAGAACCAATGGCCAACCCTAGGCAAACCGTCCATCAGCAAGCCACCCAAAATTTCACCGGCCTCGCCTCACCCATCACCGTTCCACCCATAGTTAATGAAAATTCATGGCAAATTCCATCTTATGCCATGCAGGCCATCACCAATAGTATCCAATTCCATGGCCGAGATGATGAGGACGCCCCGGCCCACATTAACCGTTTCTCTAGGATGCTAGCTACCTTTAGCCTTAGCGGTGCACCCAACGATGCCACTTACCTACAGCTTTTCCCATTCTCTTTAGCCGGCCGTGCGGCTACTTGGTTGGATTCTCAACCAACTGGTACCTTTACCACTTGGGCGGGGCTTCGTCAAGCCTTTTTGAACAAGTATTTCCCGCCCGCCAAAGCCGCACGTCTTAGGGACCAAATCCACTCTTTCCGCATGGGGCCCGACGAGCCTTACTACCTTGCTTGGGAGCGTTTCCAAAACCTTTGTGCTCGTTGCTCCCAGCATGGTCTCTCTGATTGGGCTTTATGTGAGAAATTCTATAATGGTCTTACCCAAGAGACTAGAGATAGGTTCGATACCAACGCGGGGGGGGGGGGGATATGATGGGTATTCTTACAGTTGCAGAGTGTCTAGAGCGTTTGGAGGCATTTGCTTAGTCTCAATCCCAATCACGATCCGATCAGAGGCACCAAAGTGGTAATTCAAATACCACTACTAGTGCACCCTCCCAAGGGGTGAACCATGTCACCATGGACCCTAGTTTAGCCTCTGTTTTGGAAAACATCACTCGAGAGCTTAAGGAGATTAGAGCTAAGGTTGATAAGTGTGAGTACTGTCGAGGTGGTCACGACACGAGTGCGTGTCCTTTACTAGTTGGTGAGGAGCAATGTGATTATTTAGGAGGAGGGTTTGGTAGAGGTCAGTCTAGCGGGTTGGGTAACAATAATCTTGGCTCGGGTTGGCGAAGTAATAATAATAATAATTTTAATAATAATAACAATTTTCGCTCAAATGGACCTCTTGGTTTTCAAATAGCTCAAAATCCAAATAGAGGTCTAGGTTCGCTTTTCAGTGGGGGTTTAAATGGGCAAGTTAAGGATGGGGGGTCAAATAACCAGGTTCAAACAGGTCAAGGTTCAAGTTTTGATTTAGGGGGTAGCATGGAAAGAATGGAGTCCATGATGAGTCAACTGATTGTTAGGGATCAAAATACCCAAAAGAAACTTAGTGAACATGATCTTATGCTTAAGAATCACCAAGCTGCGGTCCAAGACCTTTCTAGGGTTGTAAGTGATATGTCTAGGAAGTTAGATGAAAGATTACCAGGTCAGTTTGCAGCTAACACCCAACCTAACCCGAACGCTCATGTAAAAGCCATTACCACTCGTAGTGGCAGAACCGTAGGGAACCCGAGCGTAGAAGAGAGAGAGGTCGATGAGGATGGAGACATTATAGATGAAGTGATAGAGATGGAGGCTCCCGGCAAAGTGCAAAAGAGGCTAAGCCCAGCAAGTACCGCACAGCCCGGTGAATCTCAAAGTGAGAAGAAAGTTGAGAAAAAGCCCATAGACATTAGACCTTCACCCTATGTGAATCACGCATATGTTCCGTTTCCCTCGCGCCTTAAGAATCAAAAATACTCGAGGGAATACGGGCAGTTCTTAGATATCTTCAAGCAATTGAAGATTAATCTTCCGTTTATAGAGGCACTCCAGTCCATGCCAAAGTATGCAAAATTCTTGAAGGACCTTCTTAAGAATAAAGAGAATTTAGGTGAGTTGTCTAATGTCCCATTGCATGGAGGGTGTTCGGCCATCGTTTCAAATAAGTTGCCCGAAAAGCTTACCGATCCCGGTGTGTTCACTATTCCTTGTCTATTCGGTAGTCACACGAACACTAGAGCCTTAGCCGACCTAGGTGCTAGCATTAATTTGATGCCCTTTTCTCTCTATGAGAAGCTATACTTAGGCGAGCTTTCACCTACTCGAATGACATTGTCCTTAGCTGATAGGTCCGTGAAACACCCGAGGGGAATAGTGGAGAATTTGCTTGTTAAGGTGGACAAGTTTGTTTTTCCGGCCGATTTCGTTATTCTAGACATGGAAGCCGATGAAAACATACCGTTAATTTTAGGTCGCCCATTCTTAAACACCGCTAAAGCTCTAATAGATGTCTCTTTAGGCACCATCACACTTAGAGCGGGCGAGGAATCAGTAGTTTTTGAGGTTATGAGTTCGAAAGGGCATACTGACAGAGTGCGTTCGGTTTCGTTAGTGGGGGAGTGTGAGAAAGATGAGAGAGATGAGAAGAGGGATGTTAGTGATGCGAGTTTAGAGAAAGGGACAGGATTTAAGTGTGGGGACCCACCGGATAGAAAGTTAGAGGAATTAGAGGAGAGAGTGGAGCGTTTAGAATCTAGGATTAAGACACTGAGCAAACCTCAGTGTGGGGATAGATTTCAACATGGGGAATGTGGATTCAAAACGCTAGACGCGGAATTGAGAGGTTTTGAAAGAGATGAGGGTTTTCGGGTTGATTTGGGAGATACATATAGTGGTGCTACAACCCGCGAGAGTATGTTTGGAGGTGAGTTGCATCTCCATGATCCTCCATAAGTATGTGAGAAGTTGTAATTCGTTTGTAGAGTTTGTATAATTTGTGTCTTCGTTTATTTTCCATTTTTAGAGTAGTTAGTATCGTTTTTGTTAGTTTTTTTTCGGGTCTTTGTTTGTGGTTTGAGTCGTTTGCAGGGGTACATCGCTAAAGATTTGCAGGGAATAATGCGAAAAGAGGTCCAGGTAAGTGTCTTAGACACTTAGCAACATTTGTGAGGGTTTTGGATGGGTGTGGAAATTTGTGAAAATTTTTCTAAGGCATGGAACTTGAAATCAGACGAAACATTCTGCCAAAACTGGCCCGTCGCGCAACGTCTAGCCCCCTCGCGTCACGCGAGGGGTGAAGGTTCAAAAATTAAATTGTTTCGACCCGCCGCGTAACGCGAGCCCCCTCCGCGTCGCGCGAGGCCTTCATGAACCGGTTCAATTGTGTTTTGGCCTTTATTTTGTATTTTGAGTCCTTTAGTTTGTATATTGAGTCTAAATTAGTGGTTTGGGTTGTTTTTAGAGTCGGTGCTGCGTTGGGTTCTGTTTTGCTTTGAATGTGCAGGTTCTGGATTGTACCACCCGTACTCAAGTTCCATTCGGGTGATTTCGGAACCGCCATATTGATTAACTCAAGCAGGCTAGGCAACGATCGCGAATGAAATGCTATACGATCGTTCGTGGGATTGAAGATTCGTACAGCTGGCACTGACTTTTGTCCTAACCAGCTAAGTCGTCTCCCTTTTTTGTTGTTGTTGTATACTTTTATTTATTTTTCGTTTGCAGTTTTTATTTGTAGGTAGTTGTAGAGTCGTATTTTCGTTCTTGCATTAGGGACAATGCAATCTCTAAGTGTGGGGATGGGATACATGTAAATAGTCGAGTCTTATTTATAAAAAAAAAAATTGAAAAATTTAAAAATTGAAAAATCCCAAAAAAATTGAAAAAAAAAATAGAAAATGTCTTTCGAAATAAAAGAAGTTTGCAATTAATACGGAAAATGATAGAAAAAATGAATTTTTGCTCGGGGTCAAATAATAATAATATGAGATTATAATAAACCGAGTTTGCGTCTAGTTTGGGATATGTGGATAGGCCCGGGTTTTGGTTCTAAGTCCCTTTGAGTTAATATACCTTAAATTGTCGGTCTGCTAGTGGGTTCTCTCCTGAGAAATATGGGAAACTAAAACTGGCAAAAATAGTATAAGGGATGCCGTTATAAGCTAAGATAGTTAGAGTTTTTATCATATCTCGCTGAAAAAGAAAAAAAAATAGAATAAAAGTGAGCTAGAAACTAAATGAAAGTAACACAGGCCTATGTAATCCGAGTTGGGGATAGCGACTCTACAGCCGGAATGCCTCTGGGATGTGTGAAATCGACTTGCCGAATAAAAGTACCGAAACCTATGTAATCTGTGATTGGGGATAGCGACTCTACAGTCGGAATACCGCTGGGTTAGGGAAAGCATCGTCTAGTCTCACGAAAAAGAAAAAAAAAAGCAAGCTAGAAAAGAAAAAAAATGAGAAAGATTAGATTTGATTTCAAATTCTCTTTATCTTGGTATAAAACGGTTAGGAATTGGTCAAATGACCGTTCTTTTAGTCCTATAAGCTTGAGTCGGGAGTAGGTGGACTGTAGATTCTAGCGTGAGACCCTAGGTAGACTGACCGCACTTAAACTAAATTTACATGATAAGGGTTTAGGATTGGATTCGGGTTTAAAGGGATAAGTATATTTGCAATCGCGGCTAACGCAAATCTTGGTTTTAATTAATTATACCTATATTTTGACCCGGGTAATTGTTTGTTTCTGATTCCGTTGCATAATTCTTTTTCGGGGACGAAAAAAGAGTAAGTGTGGGGATATTTGATGTATTGCAAAATACATACTTTTATCGTGTATAGTTTGTACGTTTTATCGTTATTTTTTAGCTTAGTTTAGTTTAGAATTACGTGCTATTGATCTACATTGCGTTTTCCAGGTCTTGATACATAAAATGCTGAAATTGGAGCAAAACCGAGCTAAAGTGTCAAATGTCAAGTTCCGGAATCAATGTATAAAAGTGTTAGAATAATTTTGAAGTTTTTGGAAGTTGGAGCTGAGCTTAGAGGGAAACATTCTGTGAAAAAAGCTCAGTCGCGTAGCGCTAAGGTGAAAACATGCTCAGTCGCGCTACGCGACTGAGGTAGCTTTGACTTTGCTGACTTTTGGGGATCTCGCGTAGCGCTAGCAAGAAGGGGAGACCAGTCGCGCTACGCGACTGGTATGAATGACGCGCCTGATTTGTGGATCGATTAGGGTTTGCTATAAAACCAAGAATTATAATCAAAAACCCTAACTTACGAATTATTAAAGTTTTGGAGCTTTCGGAGAGCAACTTTGGAGCTATTTCGGAGCTTTTGAAGGCAAGGAATCATCGGTACGGGTTGAGAGTGAAGAATCGAAGATCAATCGGGTTTTCCAGTCCCTTGTTTGTCGACTACTTGTTTGATACTTGTTATGATGAATTCTTTATTCAATTACTTTGATTTGATTTCACAATTTAAGATGCTTGGCTAAACTGTTATAACTACCTAGACGAGATGAATGTTTGATATAAGTTTGGATTTTTAATGGTTTATTATTGTTCGCTTATGGATTGATTTCTGAAAGTAAATTGTTCTAGATTTTCTGATTTGGTGCTTATGCATACTTGACAATTGTTTTATAACTGCTTGTTACTTCATATGATCCTTGGTGACGGTCTTTATCACGTAATAGGGTTATATTAGGGTTCTTGATTTAGGTGAGTGTCTATATCACGTTATAGATCATTAATCCTTTAGGGTGAAAACGCGTAAGTAACCTTAGAAGTAATATTTGGTAATTTAATAAAATCAAGTGTTCTGCTTAACTTGTCGCTGAGAGGCTCGAGTTAGTTATTAGGTCGCAGTGTAATATATATCTAAGATCGGTTTTGAGAGAAGTCGATCTTATTTCCCTAATTGCATTTGTGTCTAGTAAACCAAGTTAGAACCTAGAATTGCCTTAGATTATCGCGCTGAGAGGTAGATAGTCATATTAGGGAACTTTTGGAATCGTTAGAGGACTGAGAGGAAGTCTAACAGTCGGTAATCACAACAGCCTTGTAGGATTTCCTAGGTTTCTTCCTGAGAAGGGTCGGGAAGTCTTAGCATTGAAATACCTTAAGGTTTAGTATCTTACGATCCCGGCTCCATACAACGTTAATACCATTAGAAGTCCATTCCTAGTCAAACTGGATTTGAGTCTAAGTAGTCTTTAATCTCATCTGAATACAAACTTCGTTCTTCGTTCGTGTCTTAGTTCTAATTTCATTATTTTAGTAGTTAATATAGATTTCCATAGTTTTCAGTAACCCCCCCCCCCAAAACAATCAAACAAGTTAGTCGCGTCCGTCATTGTCTTATCAGAGTCTAGTTTACGTAATACATAGAGTCTTGCGGTTCGATACTCGGACTTGCTTAGGTTATACTACATTGACCGGTACACTTGCCGGTTGTGTGGTTTAGGTCTAGAGAGTATGTTTTATAAATTTAAAGCTTTGTAGTGTCTAGCTTAGAGAGTCTAACTTAGTTAATTTTTTATAGTCTGTTTAGCACACATCAAGTTTTTGGCGCCGTTGCCGGGGACTCTTGGCAATCGCGTTCATTAGCTTTGATAGATTTCAGTGACAAATACGTGCTACGTGTTTTATTTTGTTTTGTATTTTTTATTTTCATCTTGAGTCGTAGTAACTTCTGTCTGCTTTTCTTGTGTTCAGGTTTTTGCTTGTAGTGGATGCCACATCTGCGCTCGCACGGGCCACCACCACCAGTCAAGCAGTCATCATCTCAATTGGGCCAAGGCCCTCAGGTTGCTTCCTCATCTTCTTCTCGTTTCCCCAATTTCGACCCCACCCCACCGCCTACACCACCACCTTCACCAAACCGCTCCCCTAAGGTTACACCACCCGATAGCCCTACTTCTAGTACCTCTAGTAATCCAGAAAACTTAGAACCAATGGCCAACCCTAGGCAAACCGTCCATCAGCAAGCCACCCAAAATTTCACCGGCCTCGCCTCACCCATCACCGTTCCACCCATAGTTAATGAAAATTCATGGCAAATTCCATCTTATGCCATGCAGGCCATCACCAATAGTATCCAATTCCATGGCCGAGATGATGAGGACGCCCCGGCCCACATTAACCGTTTCTCTAGGATGCTAGCTACCTTTAGCCTTAGCGGTGCACCCAACGATGCCACTTACCTACAGCTTTTCCCATTCTCTGGCGAAATTTTTCCAAAAACCTAACACTTAGAATTATTTTCTCTATAAGTGTTAGAAATACTTTTCGACATGTTTTCAGAATATAAGTTTCACCACAAATTTATTTACAAATATCGGAGGTGGGATTTTCACAAAATTAAACGTGATAAATATATTTTTCACAACGTCACTTGTCAATTATTTTGTGAAGTGTATAAATATTATTTTTAGGGTAAAAATAATATTATCGAACGTTAACAAATCCAAAATAATACGAACGCTTTCACGATAAATATATAAGTTACACCGGTAATTATTATTACCACTCGATCGTTAAAACGTAACTTACGCATTTTACGGAAATAATTATGAACGCGTATTTTTTGTTAAAGTAATATTTTGGGAAAATCATACGTGTTAAAATATAATATTTTTGAGAAGAATATTTATATTTTGGAGTTAGAAATAAATATATATTAAGTGAGACTTAATAATATATTACGAACACACATGTATTAAATCCCCCATCTTTGGGAAGGAAAATAATTACCAAGTATGCGCAGAATGTAAACACGAAATAGTTGTCTAACTATTTCCCAAAACTTAAACCATAAAGTTAAGGCACGGCCGTCCGTCTAATAGAGTTAGCACATGTAGGTCGTTGCACAGCTGCTTGACTTGGAGACATACTTGGTAGAGACGCACCGCTGTGAGTTCATGTCCCCCTTTTCTCTTAATTGTTTTCAGTTTTCTAAACTGCGGGGGTGAAATACATGTTACTATGATTACGAATATTTCTTACATGGTATGGTTAGCGTAAGGAGGGTTATTATCTAGATCATGTGAATGGGTAGGCGGAAACTTGAGGTCATTAATCCTCAGGTTAGGACCGAGGGGCAGGAGCGGTAGATCTATCTGGGTGTAGCGAGCCCAGCCCCAGGCCCAGCATAACGGACCTCGGGGTGACTTTGTACCCAACGCATAAATCTGCTAGGTTTGAGCCTTCCTACTTGCATTTCACACATATCAATGGCCTTGCAAACCATTGGTGATCTCTTTTTCCTTATTTGCTGCATACCAGGGTTTTATACAAACAAAGGTTTATTTACTCACCTACACATGAACTCGCTCAACATTATTGTTGATTTTTTAACTTACATGTATTTCAGGGAATTAAAGGATCTGGCGCGGTATGACACGTTTTCCCGCTGCACTAGTTATGAGGTCATCCGGGTTTAGGGAATGTGACTCTTTCCTGGACAAGTCACAGTCCTTAAACTGTGTTTATGTTATGTTTGTGTTTGTTATGTTTGTTGAACAATGTTTATGTCATTAGGATGTGGTTCTGTTAAAACAATGTTGTTGTATTTGGATTTTAGATCGTAATCGAATGGATGATCTTGCATGGTTTTATTTCATATAGCTTTGTTATGGTTAAGCTATGGTATTAAGAAGTCACACCAAATTAACCACGCTTCCGCAAAGCCAGGGTGTGACAGCTTGGTATCAGAGCTCTGATCATAGCGAACTAGGATTCCTTCTCGAGTCTAGACTATGATCACTAGGGCTCTCACGAAAACATTTTTACTGCATACCACTTAAGTCCAGATCCAAAACGTTTTTACAAACAAATGTTGAGCACATTTTATTTATTATTTTAGGCTCAGTCTTGGAGGCTGAGGCTCGGTCTTGGAGACCGAGGCTCGATCTAAGAGATCGAGGTAGATGGCTAGTAAGACTAGGAAGAGTAGGCTCAGTCTTGGAGGCTGAGGCTCGGTCTTGGAGGCCGAGGCTCGATCTAAGAGGTCGAGGTAGATGATAGAGCAGTCTTAGAGACTGGGAGAATTTGGCTAGTGGGACTAGGAATGTCAGTCTAGGAGACTGGGAGGCTGGTGGGACTAGGAGAATTATGTGATTTCTTACTTGGTGACTAATGTGTTTACCTGATTGTATGACTGATTATTTGTGCATATTTGTGCTTATGTTACAGACACATGGACTCGCCCGGCACTGGCGACTCAGACACCACACGTCGGACGTTTCTAGCACGGACGAGGACGACTTTCAGCCCTTCGCGCTACCTGACGAGGCTGATGAGCTCGCTGATGGCCCTCTTATTGGGGACCTACCGTTAGTGGAGATCCCTGCTCCCATACCCTTAGCTGTTTATCCTGCTTACGATTTACTTCTTGACGCCGAGGCTGATGGCGATATTGATCTGTTTGACGATGATCTCCTAGAGGACAATGAGGAGGGCGAGGCCCTCATAGCCGACGGAGGACTTTTACTACTCGCAGATGCTCCAGCTGCGGAGTCACTTGCACACTCACCTGCTCCAGACTCCTTCGAGTCTGTGGCCTCCACACCTTCCCACACTCTGAGCGCACATCACTTTTCACATGGTTCAGATCCTGACCAGGCATCCTCTGTTGCCCCTATTCCTAGCTTTGCTTTCGACCACAATGATGTGGAGGATTCCGATCCTATCTTTCCCCCAGGATTCGACCCGGATCAGGATATAGAGTTTATACCTATGGATCAGCCTATGGAGGATCCAGTCGACCCAGCTGACCCAGTGGATCCCATCGACCCTGAGTTTGACTTTGAGATGGCTTTTGATGATCCCGAGCTTGCCATCGCCCCTGAGCAGGCAGCCGCTCTAGACCCAGTGCCTGAGCATGACCCCGTTCATGTTGGCATACCTATTGAGCCTGTGATTGCTGACCCACCTGTTGATGACCATCCTGTTGACGCTCCATTATTGGAGGGCGATCATGACATTGCTGCTGATCACGTTGATCCCCCACTTATTGCTGATGCACCTGTTGACCCTCTTGTTGCTCCCCCACCTGATCCCGTTCCACTAGAGCCCGAGCATGAACTGTTCGCGACCCACATGGACCCACGAGATGAGCACGCCCAGCACGGGTTGATTCCTGCTGATGATGAGGTTCCACCTATTCCCCCTCAGCTCACTGATACCCGTCACGCTGATACCTCCTTTTCATTCCCTCAGTTTACACCTCCAGCGCGACCTGGAGAGGGTTCTTCGGCCCATCCCTTTGGGCATGTGCCGATGTCTGTTCCCTTCATGCCTCAGTTTCCACCTGTTTTACCCCCTGTTTCTCCATTTCGTGTGGCACCTTTTGATCCCACCAGTGAGCCATTCCTTTGGTCGTCACCACCTATCATGCCACCGACCGACCCCTACCATCCCTTCCACATGGGGCACACTATTGAGGACGTCTTGATGTCTTTTGTCGCCCAGAACGAGGCACACACACAGCGCATTCAGGAGCTCGAGAGAGCTCAGCCGCCGCCGTGTCAGTGCCAGGGTCAGACCCACACCCCTTTGCAGCCCTCTCGACCTTTACCACCAGACTATGTTGCATGCCTCTTTGCATTAGAGCAGCAGGTTGCCTCTTTCTTGCGTACCCAGAGAGCCATGGAGGAGGACTGGCTCCAGTTGCGTCGTTTGTTTTACACTCACTTTCCCCCTCCTCCACCGCCAGCCGTGTAGAGCTCATCAGTACCGTATGGGTAGACATTGGTGAGAAGACGGCGATTGCTTTTGACTGCACAGCATTTTTGGAGACTACTTTCTGATTATGACTTTTGTTGATTTTGTACATGGGATGTAGTGACACTGATTTGATATAGTTTTTGGACAGGGGTGATGTAGCCCTTAGTCAATTGATGTTGTATGACACTGTGATGTACTTGTACACTTACTATATGGTCTCGATATATGGCAATCGCAGTATTCTCATCATATTTGCTTGGTTATTTATATTTTTATGACATGGGATGTTGTGTGAATGATATTTGTGACATGAGATGATATGTGAATGATATACTGATAACATGAGATGTTATGTACTATTAGTATCATTATATACGTACGCTTTACTATGGCCTGACCAACGTAAACACATCTTTTAGAAGATGCCGCCGAGACGTCAACAAACGCAAATGCCTACCAATCAGGCAGAACTCCAGCAAATCATCGCTGCTGCCATCGCACAATACGCCGCCTCTCAAGGAGGGACTAGTGGAAGCAACTCAGGCAATACTGGCAACAACAACAACCCACCTCATGGTAATACTAAGTCATTTAGACATACCATGACCTAATTGGATATCTATAGCAAAGATGCTAATGCCGTTCACATGTTATACTGTACGTGCAGGGTGCACCTACAAGCAGTTTCTACACTGCAAGCCGGTCAACTTTGATGGCACAGGAGGTGCTGTCGCCTTTGTTCGTTGGGCTGAGAAAACTGAATCTGTTCTTCGCATGAGCAAATGCGCACTAGATCAGCAAGTCACCTATATCTCTGGGTTATTCTTGGATGGAGCCCTATCTTGGTGGAATTTGCAAGTACAGACACTTGGTGAAGCTGCTGCCTACGCGCCAACCTGGACCGAACTGAAGGAACTTATGCGCAAAAAGTACTGTTCCCGCGCTGAAATCCAAAGATTGGAAACAGAGTTCTGGCATTTAAAGATGGAAGGTCCAAAGATCGCAGAATACGTTCAGAGGTTTCATGACTTATCGCAAGTGGTACCCTACATGGTCATTCCAGAGTTCAAAAGGATTGAACGTTTTATTTAGGGATTAGCTCCTCAAATCATAAGCATGGTGACCTCCTCCAAGCCTGCGACTATTACTGAGGCGATTGATTTGAGCGTGGCTCTCACAGAGGAAGCTATTCGCCTGAACAAGTTTGATGAAGCTGAGCCAAAGAAGAAAGAGACTCATGTGGAGTCATCAGGAGGTAACAAGCGGAAGTTTTCGAACTTCAAGCAAGGCACTAGCGGTGTGGTTAAGAAAGGGGAATCAAGCACGCCAGCTCAGGTTACAGCTGGTAGTGGGAAGAAAGGAAAAGGATACATGGGCACCCAGCCCAAGTGTAATACCTGCCAGCGCCACCATTCTGGCCGTTGTGGTTTGAAAGTTTGTGAAGCTTGTGGAAAAACTGGCCACTTGAAGGATTCTTGTTGGGCCATAGCTGGCCAGGGAGGCCAGGGAGGATTCGGAAACAGAAACACCAACCGGGGCGGAAATGGAAATCGCCCACAAGGGAACAATGGAGGTGATGGAAATCGAGTTAACAATGCTAATCAAGCGGGCGCTGTGAATCGTAATCAGAGGAATAATCAAGCTGGTGGAAATGGGCAGAGATCCGGATGCTTCAACTGTGGTGATCTTGGGCACTACAAGAGGAACTGCCCAGGGTTAAACCAAGCCCGTGGAAGAGTGTTTAATATTGAAGCAAGGGAAGCGCGCCAGGATCCCAATGTCGTTACTGGTACGTTCCCTGTAAACCAACGCTATACATCCGTTTTATTTGATACTGGCGCCGATTATAACTTCGTGTCGTTAGAATTTAAGAATATGCTTGATTTAGCCGCTAGTAAATTAGATGTTCCGTACTCAATCGAATTGGCTAATGGAAAGTTGGTAGAAGCCAATGAAGTTATCAGAGGTTGTGTGATCGAATTGGGAGAGCGTGAGTTTGTTCTGGATCTACTACCAGTCCAGTTGGGAAGCTTCGACGTGGTAGTAGGAATGGATTGGTTATCAGGCAACAAGGCTGAGATAGTTTGTCACGAAAAGGTAGTTCGTATCCCAACTGATGATGGTGAGACCATTGTGGTTCACGGAGAGAAGCGTAATACGCCGCTAAGAATTATCAGTTGCTTGAAAGCGCGAAAGTGTTTACAGAAGGGATGTGCTGCCTTTCTGGCACACATTTTAGATAAGAAAGCTGAAGAACCGAAGATCGAAGACATCCCTGTCGTGAGGGAATATCCAGAAGTCTTCCCAGAAGACTTGCCTGGATTGCCGCCTCAGAGGCAAGTAGAGTTTCGCATCGACTTAGTTCCAGGCGACGCGCCTGTGGCTAAGGCACCTTATAGACTTGCCCCTTCTGAGATGCAAGAACTGTCGACACAACTTCAAGAGTTGTTAGACAAGGGATTTATCCGACCAAGCTTCTCGCCTTGGGGAGCTCCAGTTTTGTTTGTCAAGAAGAAGGACGGTAGTTTTCGAATGTGCATCGACTACCGGGAGTTGAATAAGCTGACGATCAAGAATAGATACCCTCTGCCAAGGATTGATGATCTGTTTGACCAACTGCAAGGTTCAAGCTTTTATTCAAAGATCGATCTTCGATCTGGGTAGCATCAGTTAAGGATACAAGAGGAGAGTATCCCGAAGACAGCCTTCAGAACTCGTTATGGACACTACGAGTTCCTAGTTATGCCGTTTGGGTTAACAAACGCACCTGCAGTGTTCATGGATTTGATGAATAGAGTTTGCAAGCCGTACTTGGATAAGTTCATGATTGTATTCATCGACGACATCTTGATTTATTCAAAGACGAAGGCTGAGCACGAACAGCATTTAAGAGCCATTTTGGAGCTGCTGAAGAAAGAACAGTTGTATGCCAAGTTCTCTAAGTGCGAGTTTTGGCTACGCGAAGTCCAATTCCTTGGACACGTGGTAAATGGAGATGGAATCCATGTGGATCCAACCAAGATCGAGGCGATCAAGAATTGGGAAACGCCAAAGACGCCAACCGAGATTCGGCAATTCTTGGGTTTGGCTGGCTATTATCAAAGGTTCATTGAGAATTTTCCAAAGATCGCTCAACCATTGACGCTCCTCACGCAGAAAGATAAGAAGTTTGATTGGGGAATCAAACAGGAAGAAGCGTTCCAGATATTGAAAGATAAGCTCTGCAACGCGCCAATCTTAGCACTACCGGAAGGTACTGATGATTTCGTGGTATACTGTGACGCCTCACGTCAAGGATTGGGTTGTGTGTTGATGCAACGCCAAAAAGTTATTGCTTACGCGTCACGCCAGCTGAAAGTGCATGAAAAGAACTATACCACTCATGATTTGGAACTTGGCGCAGTAATTTTTGCATTAAAGATCTGGAGACACTACCTTTATGGTACAAAGTGCACATTATTTACAGATCACAAGAGCCTACAACACATATTCAACCAGAAGGAGTTGAATATGAGACAAAGACGTTGGGTTGAGTTGCTGAACGATTACGACTGCGAGATAAAGTATCACCCAGGGAAGGCGAATGTGGTCGCCGACGCCCTAAGTCGAAAAGAAAGGATCAAGCCCATAAGGGTTAGGGCTTTAGAAATGATAATTTAGACCGATCTTTCCTTGCGCATTCGTGCCGCGCAGAAAGAAGCACTCAAGGAAGAGAACCTTGAAGAAGAATACCTCCGTGGGATGGAGAAGCTATTGGTACCAAACAAGGAAGGAACGTTATGTTTTGAGAAAAGGATTTGGGTTCCTTTGTTTGGAGGTTTAAGGAAGGTTATTTTCGATGAAGCTCACAAGTCGCGGTACTCTATCCACCCTGGAGCGGATAAGATGTACCAGGATCTTAAGGATTATTATTGGTGGCCTAGGATGAAAGGCGATGTTGCTGTTTATGTGAGCAAATGTTTAACATGCGCTAAGGTTAAAGCGGAATACTAGAAGCCTTCAGGACTTCTGCAACAACCGGAAATTCCCAAATGGAAGTGGGAACAAATCTCCATGAATTTTATTACAAAGTTGCCAAGAACGCCAAAAGGACATGACACTATTTGGGTAATAGTGGATCAATTAACGAAGTCAGCGCACTTCTTACCTATCAGAGAGAAGGATAATACGAGCAAGTTAGCCGAAATTTACATGAGAGAAATTGTTACACGCCATGGAGTACCTCTCTCAATCATCTCTGATAGAGACGGAAGGTTCGTATCAAGGATTTGGCAATCCTTCCAAGAAGCTTTTGGCTCGCAATTGAATATGAGCACCGCGTTTCACCCGCAGACCGACGGGCAAAGCGAACGGACGATACAGACTTTGGAAGACATGCTGAGAGCATGTGTTATGGATTTGGGCGGTAGCTGGGATAAGCATTTGCCTTTGGTCGAATTTTCATACAACAACAGCTATCACGCCAGTATTGGTGCTGCACCATTCGAAGCTCTATATGGCCGCAAGTGCAGATCACCGCTTTGTTGGTCTGACGCAGGTGATAGACAGTTGGTTGGTCCTGATGTGGTCCAGGAAACCACGGATAAGATCGCACAAATCCGAGATCGCATCAGTGCGGCTCGAGACCGTCAGAAAGCCTACGCAGATCGAAAAAGGAAGCCTCTGGAATTTGAGGTAGGAGATATGGTTTTGTTGAAGGTATCACCCTGGAAGGGTGTGGCACGCTTTGGGAAGCGTGGGAAGTTGAATCCGCGGTATATTGGTCCGTTCAGAATCTTAGAAAGAATTGGGCTAGTAGCATACAAGCTGGACTTACCTGCTGAACTAAATGGTGTTCACGATACGTTCCACGTATCAAATTTGAGAAAGAGTCCAACTCAAGATACCGTTGTCATTCCTACCAACGAAATTCATGTTGACGACACGCTCCACTTCGTTGAAGAACCTGTTGAGGTTACGGATTGGAAAGTGAACAAGACCCGTCGGAGCAGTGTCAAGCTCGTCAAGGTTCGTTGGAATGCCAGACATGGTCCTGAATACACCTAGGAACGTGAGGACCGGATGAAAGAGAAATACCCCCACTTATTTCCCCAGAACCCTGCGACTAAAAGCAGAACTTAAAATTTCGGGACGAAATTTTTCTAACGGGGGGAGAATGTGACAACCCTCACTAAATCAGGTATCCGTACGGTTTAATTAATAATTAATTACTGCTTAATTACTGTGCTTGCTTGAAATTACTGATGAACTGCTACTTGATTTCTGATACTTGAACATATCTGCATCATACTTTAATTACCGTCACTACATTAATTACATGCTGAACCTTAGTGACAAACATGATGCACAAAAGCACAGTAGTACTATGAACGGATAACCTATTGAACATGCTGATAAAGCCAGCATCAGGCAGACACTGCCTCTAAGGCCTGTATGAGCCATAAATATTTTACTACACTAGTGGTGAGTGTAGGGATACAAGGGTTGTAGAACTGCGTCTCTAGGAATAAGTTACAATGACTGGATGTGCCTACAACGTACGCTACGCACAAAACTCAGCACTTTAATTAACAATTCAGCTTCTAGCTAGCTAATAAAGTGCCAAAACATGAGAAAAATATTACTAGACACTTTCCAAAGTGTCGGGAATAAGTTGTGTCACTAAAAATGGTATTAACGACACTCTAAAGCTTTGTTAAGCGCTTTAACGGATGACTATCCAACCGGACAACCGGACTATACCCGGAACATGAAAATATTGTTAATAACATTATTTGTCTTTTTCTGAGCCAGTTAGGGTCCCTGAATACCCTAACACCCGCCATAAAGCACAACGCACAAGTAACCGAGTTAATCCCTAACTTAACTAGATTAACCTAACTATTATCTAACTAATAGTTGAAATCCAACCAAGACCCCTCCCCCCCCCCCTCTAACAAACCGGCCCCAAGAAGGGGGGACATACCTTGTCCTCCTTTGATTATTTTAATCTCATATGTTTAGTATCTAAGGGGCATAAAATCCAATGGTTCATGAGGTTACAATTGTCTATAAGTAGCTAGCATTACATATCACATTTGATCATCACATTTCACCACTCAAACACACACCTCTCTCTCTCTCAAAGGCTTCGGCCGAACACCCCCATATCCATCCATCATATTTTCGATTTCCTTCATCACATTCCAAGCACACACAAGCGTTAAGGATCGCACATAAGGAGGCTTGGTGCACTCGGAGCTTAAAGGACCCCACTCTCTTGCTTTTATCCACCCGTTTTGCGCTTAGATTCTTCCCTAGCCTCGAGCTAGTGGTATGTTGCTTAAATCACCTTCTCGAACTATTTTGAAGTGGTTAAAATGATTTGTAACGGTTAAAACTCGTAAACTTACAAGATGATACATTAAAGTTTACTAAAAATGCTTGTAATGATGGATAAAAGCTTATATGGTGTGTAAAACTTGTAGTATTTGATTTGTGTGGTTATTTGGACCCGATCTATGTTGTGGTAGCTCGGATCATCATTTAACCCGGGTTGGTCATGATCATGGATCATGACATAAGGTTGTTTTGGAGGTAACAAGGGTTAAAAGATGAAACTCTAGCACACACGAATCATGAACTTGTGTAAAAGTGATTTTACTTACAAAATAGTGTTTAAAACTAGTAGATCTACGGATCTACAAGTGGTATTTTCAAAGAACCAAGTATCAAAGAAATCATGTTTTCTAAAGACGGATCTTACGTTAACAAGAATGATTTTTAGAACACACAAGTGTGTAAACACTTGTTGAGCACAAAGTTTCGACAAAATAACAATTTTTGTAAAATTTACAAGAAGATGTAAAGACGGGATTTCTTTAAAAGCAAGGTTTTTACGAGATCGGATTGCTTTATATAAAGATCTGCTAAAAGTAATGGGATTTACTTCATAATTTTAGAAAGCTACAAGTTCATCTGATTTATGCGATTTACATATTTATTAATTAGTTTGTTGTGTTGAATATTGTTTTGATTGAATAAGAAAACTGGTTGATTGATTTATAAAAGAAAACTATACGCTTGAAAGCGTGGCCACCTCCAGTTACAGAGGAAACTCTGGCGAAATTTTTCCAAAAACCTAACACTTAGAATTATTTTCTCTATAAGTGTTAGAAATACTTTTCGACATGTTTTCAGAATATAAGTTTCGCCACAACTTTATTTACAAATATCGGAGGTGGGATTTTCACAAAATTAAACGTGATAAATATATATTTAGTAAATATATTTTTCACAACGTCACTTGTCAATTATTTTGTGAAGTGTATAAATATTATTTTTAGGGTAAAAATAATATTATCGAACGTTAACAAATCCAAAATAATACGAACGCTTTCACGATAAATATATAAGTTACACCGGTAATTATTATTACCGCTCGATCGTTAAAACGTAACTTACGCATTTTACGGAAATAATTATGAACGCGTATTTTTTGTTAAAGTATTATTTTGGGAAAATCATACGTGTTAAAATATAATATTTTTGAGAAGAATATTTATATTTTGGAGTTAGAAATAAATATATATTAAGTGAGACTTAATAATATATTACGAACACACATGTATTAAATCCCCCATCCTTGGGAAGGAAAATAATTACCAAGTATGCGCAGAATGTAAACACGAAATAGTTGTCTAACTATTTCCCAAAACTTAAACCATAAAGTTAAGGCACAGCCGTCCGTCTAATAGAGTTAGCACATGTAGGTCGTTGCACAGCTGCTTGACTTGGAGACATACTTGGTAGAGACGCACCGCTGTGAGTTCATATCCCCCTTTTCTCTTAACTGTTTTCAGTTTTCTATATTGCGGGGGTGAAATACATGTTACTATGATTACGAATATTTCTTACATGGTATGGTTAGCGTAAGGAGGGTTATTATCTAGATCATGTGAATGGGTAGGCGGAAACTTGAGGTCATTAATCCTCAGGTTAGGACCGAGGGGCAGGAGCGGTAGATCTATCTGGGTGTAGCGAGCCCAGCCCCAGGCCCAGCATAACGGACCTCGGGGTGACTTTGTACCCAACGCATAAATCTGCTAGGTTTGAGCCTTCCTACTTGCATTTCACACATATCAATGGCCTTGCAAACCATTGGTGATCTCTTTTTCCTTATTTTCTACATACCAGGGTTTTATACAAACAAAGGTTTATTTACTCACCTACACATGAACTCGCTCAACATTATTGTTGATTTTTCAACTTACATGTATTTCAGGGAATTAAAGGATCTGGCGCGGTATGACACGTTTTCCCGCTGCACTAGTTATGAGGTCATCCGGGTTTAGGGAATGTGACTCTTTCCTGGACAAGTCACAGTCCTTAAACTGTGTTTATGTTATGTTTGTGTTTGTTATGTTTGTTGAACAATGTTTATGTCATTAGGATGTGGTTCTGTTAAAACAATGTTGTTGTATTTGGATTTTAGATCGTAATCGAATGGATGATCTTGCATGGTTTTATTTCATATAGCTTTGTTATGGTTAAGCTATGGTATTAAGAAGTCACACCAAATTAACCACGCTTCCGCAAAGCCAGGGTGTGACATTGTCGGCGAGAGTATTCCACCTATTAGGCCAAAGCACGCTCCTCGAGTTCGAAAGACTTTTCGACCACTTTGGTTTGTCAAACTCCCATTTCAGAACCATCCAAGTTTTAATCAAACCTATGTTTTACTATTATCAATCTTATGCGATGCAATTCTCTCTTTTCAATTTTGAATTTATTCTGAGATTATTTCCATACACACATATCATACTAAATCTTTTCATACACTTATACGTATTTCACATGGATGATTTCAAAAACGTCACCGATTAGGTTTACATTTCTAATAACCACAAAATGGAGACGTATCATCGAGATAGGAGTGATTTCCTTACCTTGATGATTAACTCCACTCCCTCTTTTCTTAAAACGACCTCACCAACGAGTTAGGGGTGATTCCCTTCCCTAGGTCATCATTACCAAAACTTTCCTTCAAAAATATTTTATTATACAAACCCGATCATGTTTTATACCTAAATCATTTATCATTATTCAATATACCTCCTTATACCAATTTCAAAATACATTGTTTTATCAAACGTATTCCTTATCCCATAATCTATTTTATATAAATCACATACACGAAATACTTAGTTATACCACCAACGTTTTGCTTCCCAATTTTCAAAATACAACGAAATGCTACCCATCAACTTAATCGGTCTAATGAATCTCTTGCCCACAAATTTCATACTTGACGTAATCACTAAAACGCACTCACATTGTATCATTATACTAAGGACTTTCATCCTCAATCGAAAATCAAACCAACTTATCTCACATTCCTATGAGATCTTATAGTTATTATAGGATCGTTTTACTAAAACTACTTTCAATGTTCATAAATCATTTTACTAAAACACTTTTCAACGATCACTAAGTTCATTAAGCTAAATTTCTTTTAAGAATCAACGTTTTCACGAGAACTTCCTTAAATTTCTTATTTTAATGCAAGATCCTTTGAAATGATGCAAACTTATTATTTACAAAGAACTTTCTATACACCGCTCAATATGTCATTTAAATTCAAAATACGTGGGCAAGAAAACTTCGTAGGAACCGACAACTTTCAACGTACGTAAATTCTTTTAAAACAAGAGTAGCATTTCCGTTCTTTTACAAAGCACATCTCACATAATCAATAGATGCTTTACATACTTTTGACATCCACAAACTAGATTCTACATTACAAGTCAAACTCAATCTATTTTGATTTGATAAACTCAACGTTTTGCTCAAACAACTATACGTGCATATCATCATACATGTTTTAGTCAATATCTCACGATAATTTCACTTAAATTGTTCGCTTTTACATACTCAACCTTTTGATCGTTTTATATGCTTAAATTCGTTATGTTTCAAATAATACTATAAACGCAATCATTATTATTCGTACTTGCACTCATACTCAAACTCATAACAATACGTTTTATGCTCCTATTTATACTCATATTCATATTCATACCCATACGTTTTATGTTCATACTTTTACTCACATGCGTATGCATACTTAAACTTATACTTATGCTCATACTTTTATTCATACTCATAATTCATACATTTGTACTTGTACGTGAGCGAAACCCGAGGGATTCGCTTACGTTGGTCTCATACATACTAAAACGTAAATATACATTCTTATACGTACTCATTTTTTATTTTCAAATTATGTATACCCTGATTCATACACAACTAGTACAAGCTATGCGGATCATGCGACGATCCATATAATCACGGGTGCACACGGGATTATAGTGATAGGCGTATAAGGACCATAGAGTGTACTACTGTATATGGTAAGACATGGAACGTAACATCACGCGAATAACAAAACGGACGTAACGTGGTCAAAACATGGTGGATACGACGCTGGTACTTCCTATATATAAGTGTTTTCACCATGTTACCAAACTTTCGTAAAACGTCCCATGAGAAATTTGGTGTTTTGAAGACCTTTTAGACCTAATACAAACTTTAACAACTCGCAAACGCATTATATCCAATTATCCATGACGAGACCTTATTCTCAACACTCATGATCACATTGTATCCAACCTTCATACCATTCTTGTACTCGCATTCACCTACTAGATCGTTCGTTCACTCTCATACCTTTGTTGTTCCTAGTTATTCTTTGGTTTTTATACAAACCTCGTTTGCAAGAAATTGGCTTAAACGCTCGAAACCTAAAATACTTTTGCTTTTAAAGCTTTCTTACAATCTAAGAAGCGACCATGCTTTTCATCAAAACGCATACCATTTTATACGAAAGTTTTCTTTCTTAGATAGCATATTTTAAAATACCTCTCCATTTGGATTATTTAAACTAGTTTAAGCCCACTTTGCCTATACACACATACACGTTTTACTTATGATTAATGTCTCAAAACTTATTTTGAACAAACTCTTTCCCCAACCCTATCCCTTCATTCCTCAACGATTTTATACATCCTTCCCAACACTTCTCAAACTTCAAAATCTTAATTTTAGTCAATCATTCTTTTTAACAACAATATTTCTTTTCAAAGTCTTCCTCTTGAATAATTTTCGGGATGAAGTTTCTTAAAGGATGGGAGACTGTAACGCCCTGCTTTTCCGCACTTTCTCTAATTAGAAAACTTGTCGTATATTTCTACTTTCGGAAATCCGTCTCCTTTGTAATCGTAATTCATTTCAAGCCATTGTAGATCCTAGACTTCAGTTATAGTAAAAAAATTGATCTTTTATATGAAATTCATGTTGTTTATACTTAATGCATACTTACGAAGATTAACTCGCAAACAACTACCATGTGTTCGTGATTCTTAAACAAATATTTGGTCACATTTTGAAAGACGCAAATTCATGTTCTTTACGCTTATTTGTTACCTCAAGTCACATGCCGTACATACTTGTTATATTGGTTTGTTACACATACTTATGCATAACATATTTTTTTACTTTTACTTTAATTCATGTTTAATATACCTTTAGGCCTTGATACATGTTCAATACACACTAGACATTGTATGACATGTTAACCATATATAAAATACGTCATTTAAACAACCAATATATATATATATATATATAAAAGCTGCCAAACAGCCCTTGCAATTCAGCCATATATTGTTGAATTATCTATCTTTTTTATTACTTAAACTCTCACCTACTTGTATTAAATGCCAACCCAACTTAACCCTAATCCTCCCTCTTATAAATACCACTTATAACCAGCCTCCCTACCACTTTTGCAACACTAAAACACTCTCAAACTCTCTCCAAATCACAGCTGATTCCATAAGTTCGAGCAGATTGATACCTTCACACAAAAGTGAGCATAACTCACTCATTTCTTATCCGTTTCACTTGATTCTTTTAACTACATGCTTGGATTAACCTTAGGAACGTTTCCATGGGTTTTCCCTGGAAAACTAGGCCCTGGAATGT
This sequence comes from Helianthus annuus, assembly GCF_002127325.2. Lineage (NCBI taxonomy): Eukaryota > Viridiplantae > Streptophyta > Magnoliopsida > Asterales > Asteraceae > Helianthus > Helianthus annuus. The sequence goes on from NC_035449.2 coordinate 69,734,777, forward strand.
CGCCAAAAGGGCTCCAAATTTGGCTGATTTTTCTATTCTTGATTCAAACTTTGATAAGCTTGATTAAACTTGAGGAAACTCATCTCAACCCTATGTACTTATGCTTATAACCACATCTATGGTTAGTTAGGCTTAAAAACAAGGTTGAGACATGTAAAATCAGAGGTGCAAACCTCACAAACTTTCTGTTTTGGTCAAGGGTTTAACCCATAAGTGATGTTTAAGCCTTAAGCTTGATAAATGTGTGATTTAGGATTGCTTGGGCTATCCTACTTGAAAATCCACACATTACTTGATGTTTTCTCTTAGATTAGTTGTTCTTATTCCATTATTACTTGTAAGTTCATGACCTTCCTTGAATGTTCATAACATCAAGTGTAGTGGTGAACATCTAGAGGTACCTAAATGGAAGACTTGTTCTTCGTACCTCCTACATGACTTCCATGATACAAAGAGGTTCCTAAATGGTGGATTTATCCTCCTACCTCCTACTTGACCTATATGATATAATATACACTACATACCACTTATATGTATATTCCAAATAATCGAACCTTTGATGAAGAATTTGTGTTCATTTGTCAAGGTGTTTGATTACATCATCTAAAACATTATGTGTTAAAGATGATTACTTTTGCATATGTACTTTCCATATTCCTTTTAAATTCCGAATCTCGACTCTAAACATACCTTGAACTTTAACCCTTATACATTGGTCCTCCCAATCTCATACACTCATCAACACTTGGATAATCGGAAGAATTAGCAATATTGTGAGTATACTTGACCCATTTTACCGTTTTCACACTTTTGGGTGTAACATGTTTTTATATACAATACATGCTACATGCTTACTATTTGTTATGCTTGATTCGTGTTCTCTGGGTGATTCTTATGTGATGAACTTGTCATTAGCTTCGTACAAGCCTCCACTTAACATGTATAGCGCTATAGGAGTAACGCACAACCCATGAACGAGAGGTCATGTTAGGTTTATTCATTCATACTTGCGTAAACAGAGCGTTGACTTGTAAATCGCATGCCAGTTTATACGGTAATCTTAATAACTAGGTTTTCCATGTGGATTGTTCCTTATTATTTTATTACTTGTATACTACGCACCAAACTTGTATGCTCGCCTATACTTTTGTATTGAACTACACTTTTAAAACATGTTGCAGGTTTAGCGATGATGTTGGTGATGCATGGAATCTAGTAGGATGCTTAGATACACACTTTAAGCTTGTATTCTTATTGTATTGTTTTTCGTTATTTATTTTGTATTTGTTTCAAATCCTTGTAATTGACACTTTAGAAATGGAATGAAACTTATTATTTAAATACTTGTCACAAATATTAGCGTTATGATGTATCAAGCAATCTATTTCGTCTCACTCTTATGTTTCCGCCATCGGTTGGGGTGTAACAGATTGGTATCAGAGCCATAACTATAGGGAATTAGGAAAATTGCCATGCTTTTGACCTAGTCTATAGTTAAGCACCAAATTCGACCATACTTGCTTCACATGCTATTTTTATGAAACATCTTTATGTGCTATTCTTGAAATGTCTCTTACGTGTTACTTTCTTGAAATGTTTTATGTGCTTATACTTGTTATTATTTATTTCGAACCAACGTCTTTTTACACGTTTATACTAAAATCGAAACCACTCGTAATACACAAACGAGACGACTTCACCAAAATAGGCGTGAAACCCACAATTTGATGAACAACTCTCAATCCATCCACTTTTTCTTTTTACATGAAATTCACCATCAAGTTAGCAGTGAAGTCCTCACCTTGATGGAGAAATTCAAATTTCAAATTCTAGTGGACCACTGGACCCTCGTCAAAGTGTTGAAATTAAATTTCGACCCGACGAGTACCAACCACATTTATGATACGAAATCGTCAAGTTAGGGGTGAAACCCGCACCTTGTCGACTAGTTCCACTCCTTGATTTTTATAAATCCCGCTGTCACACCCCAACCGATGGCGGAATCATCGGGGCATGGCACTGAGCGAAACAGATTGTCCAGAAGTTTCCATAACAACTATCATTACTATTTAGTTTAAATAATACGTCCCATACCGTATCCCAAATAATAAAACAAGTTATTACAGATAAGCATCTAGTCAAGTATACTGTTCCGACAACTCAGATTTAAATAAAAATATAAATATTGTTCAAATGCTTCTAGAGGCGCGATCTGCATGATCTACAGACAACTATGCTCTAGACGCTTATTCCTAGCTCGCCTTCCTAGCAGATAAGCATCCTAATTGCCTGTCACATGTGTTAAAATAAAGTCAATACATATAATGTAAAGGTGAGCATACAAGTTTGATAATAGCATAATAGAGTTCGAATAGTTTACGCATAACCAGATGTACACAGAGGAAAACGAAGCATGTTAATTATCGACATGGATCTATCGATACCAATGACTGCGGGTTGACTGCCCGAGGCAGTTCGCAATACATGATTACCACCGTAATCCATGCAAGTAATGGTCCTTAACAACCCCCGTGTGAACGGGTGCTGAGTCCAAACTATAGTACTATCTTCGTTAAGGCAGGTAGACATCATTCCACGTGTAAACATAACAACAAGCATTCATTTAGTCACGTAATACATGCGGTATGGTTAGCGTTCAAATAATTGAGTAGTGTGTTCGATTGTGATTTGAAATAGGTAACGTATGTAACACCCAAAAGTGCTAAAAGAAAAAAGGGATCGAGTATACTCACAGCGATTGATTGATGGATTGAAGGGGGCGCTTGAGAGTAGGGTTAGCCTGAATAGTTCGATAGCATACAATAAGCAACGCGTAAAATGAGTACAAGTGTTGATGGGTCGAACAGCCTGGTCGATCGGACGGTAGGTTCGATCGGGCGGGTTGTTCGTTCGGTTGGACAGTCCGTTCAGACGACCTGTTCGATCGGCCGGTAGGCTCGATCAGTTGGGCTGTTCGAGTGGATTGTTTCTTCCTTTGAGTAGGATGTGTTTGTGTATGATGGCTTGTCCTTTTGAGGTTTTCGTTGTAGTATTTGAGAACATTGAAGTGTCCTTACCCTTCAGGTCGATCGATCGAACGGGTCGTTCGATCGGCCGGCTCAACCGATCGGTTAGGTACTTCAATGAGGAGTCCTCGGTAGGATGTCACCTGATCGGAGGGCATGTTCGATCGGGTGGCACTCCAATACGTCGAACGAGTTGAAAATCGATTAAGTGTTGAAGCATAGTATCTCATGATCCGAAGAATAATTCAAATCAAACCGTAGTTCGATCGAACAGCACTTCGTTCCATTCCAGACTTCATAAAATTGTTAAAGTGTGGGACCATGTGCTAGCCGATCGGGTGGCCTGGTCGATCGTCAGCATCCTAACCTGGTCGGCTTGTTCGTCTAACACTTGGTTGTTCTGATTGCTTGACATTATATTGAGGTATTTTGACAACGAGCTGAACCATAGAACCTTCGTTCTTACTTGTTTCCCCTGCTCGGACAGGAATCACCCAAGTCCGGCCGGTGAACTGTTCGGAACGGTAGTTTGATGTTTAACCCGAAGTCGGTGAACCTCGTAGATAGAATCCCAAATCTCAAACCGCTCAGCTACTAGAGTGATTAGCAAGTGGATTCAAGCTCCGTTTCTACCGGTTTGAAAGCATTAAGTGTAAAAGATTGAGAAAAACTTGTAGTTATTTCTTTCAACTCTTTTATCCTCTTAAAAAGTTTGGATTTATGTGAAAATGTTTAGATCTATGGAAGATCTTTGTTTGTTTATGTGGAAATCGGTTAGATCCAAGCTATTCGTGGTGGATTGAGGTCAAAACATGAAATTCTTCAAGAACACCATGATGACATCATCCTAGAATGCTTGAATCTTGATGATTTCACGGTTAAAAGTTAAGATTTGAAGGATAGAAAGGTGTAGGAGCGTGTATTTATCAAGAAAGTACAAGATTTAGGATGAAAACTTACCGAAATCGGAAGAAATCTGAGAAAAGAAGGGGAGCACGAGCTGGTCAGTCAGAGGGTTTCCAAAAGTGGAAAGAATGACAATGACAGGGCTATTTATAGGCTTCCCAAAGAGGAAAGGGCTGGCCAATCGGCCAGGCACCCCGATCGGACAGCCTGCTCGATCAGACAGTCCGTCCGATCGGCTGGGCTGTTCGATCGGCTAGGAGCCTGATCGATCCACAGCCTGTTTTGGGTGTTCGGTGCGACGATTTTTGACGTTTCGATTTCCATTGGAGATGATACGAATACGATAGAGTTTCCTATTCAAATTACTTTTAGTCCCAATCACTATATCTAACATACAATCATCTATATCTCGCATAATCTCTTCTCCACCAATTATCATAACTTGATTTCGATTGAGTTTCGAGTTTCGATTCGATTGATCACCACACATAACATAAAGTAAACATGCACAAGTAACACATAAGGCACACACACACGTATAATAACACCCAAAGTTCGCGTAATTCGAGATTCGAGTTCGATGATGATTCGATTAGCTTGATTATTGACTAGTTGACTTTATCGCATTGTTACTTCCTACTATTCAATGTCGTAGATCGGTTCACGTCAGTAAACGTTCGATTTACTTCGATTCCTTTGATTAACAACACTTACTCCACATAATACAAATAAAACATAAAAATAGACTAATTACAGTCAAAGAAATCAAACTTAACTTGGACTTTGACTTTGACTTTGACATTCGAAAACACGGGGTGTTACACCCGCCAAGTCTCGAAATTTCGATTGATATAGGACATGTAGTAACCGGAAGGGTAAATACCGTTAACTGACTTGTCGGCGAGAGTATTCCACCTATTAGGCCAAAGCACGCTCCTCAAATTCGAAAGACTTTTCGACCACTTTGGTTAGTCAAAGTCCCATTTCGGAACCATCCAAGTTTTAATCAAACCTATGTTTTACTATTATCAATCGTATGCGATGCAATTCTCTCTTTTCAAATTGGAATTTATTCTGAGATTATTTCCTTACACACATATCATACTAAATCTTTTCATACACTTATACGTATTTCACATGGATGATTTCGAAAACGTCACCGATTAGATTTACATTTCTTATAACCACAAAATGGAGACCTATCATCGAGATAGGAGTGATTTCCTTACCTTGACGATTAACTCCACTCCCTCTTTTCTTAAAACGACCTCACCAACGAGTTAGGGATGATTCCCTTCCCTAGGTCATCGTTACCAAAACTTTCCTTCAAAAATATTTTATTATACAAACCCGATCATGTCTTATACCTAAATCATTTATCATTATTCAATATACCTCCTTATACCAATTTCAAAATACATTGTTTTATCAAACATATTCCTTATCTCATAATCTATTTTACGTAAATCACATACGCGAAATACTTAGTTATACCACCAATGTTTTGCTTCCCGATTTTCAAAATACAACGAAATGCTACCCATCAACTTAATCGGTCTAATGAATCTCTTGCCCACAAATTTCATACTTGACGTAATCACTAAAACGCACTCACATTGTATCATTATACTAAGGACTTTCATCCTCAATCAAAAATCAAACCAACTTATCTCACATTCCTATGAGATCTTATAGTTATTATAGGATCGTTTTACTAAAACTACTTTCAGTGTTCATAAATCATTTTACTAAAACACCTTTCAACGATCACTAAGTTCATTATGCTAAATTTCTTTTAAGAATCAACGTTTTCACGAGAACTTCCTTAAATTTTTTATTTTAATGCAAGATCCTTTGAAATGATGCAAACTTGTTATTTACAAATAACTTTCTATACACCGCTCAATATGTCATTTAAATTCAAAATACGTGGGCAAGAAAACTTCGTAGGAACCGACAATTTTCAACGTACGTAAATTCTTTTAAAACAAGAGTAGCATTTCCGTTCTTTTACAAAGCACATCTCACATAATCAATAGATGCTTTACATACTTTTGACATCCACAAACTAGATTCTACATTACAAGTCAAACTCAATCTATTTTGATTTGATAAACTCATCGTTTTGCTCAAACAACTATACGTGCATATGCTTAAATTCGTTATGTTTCAAATAATACTATATATGCAATCATTATTATTCGTACTTGCACTCATACTCATACTCATACTCATAACAATACGTTTTATGCTCCTATTTATACTCATATTCATATTCATAACCATACGTTTTATGTTCATACTTTTACTCACATGCGTATGCATACTTAAACTTATACTTATGCTCATACTTTTATTCATACTCATAATTCATACATTCGTACTTGTGCGCGAGCGAAACCCGAGGGATTCGCTTACGTTGGTCTCATACATACTAAAACGTAAATATACATTCTTATATGTACTCATTTTTTATTTTCAAATTATGTATACCCTGATTCATACACAACTAGTACAAGCTATACAGATCATGCGACGATCAATATAATCACGGGTGCACACGGGATTATAGTGATAGGCGTATGAGGACCATAGAGTGTACTACTGTGTATGGTAAGACATGGAACGTAACACGACGCGAATAACAAAATGGACGTAACGTGGTCAAAACATGGTGGATACGCCGCTGGTACTTCCTATATATAAGTGTTTTCACCATGTTACCAAACTTTCGTAAAACGTCCCATGAGAAATTCGGTGTTTTGGAGACCTTTTAGACCTAATACAAACTTTAACAACTCGCAAACACATTATATCCAATTATCAATGACGAGACCTTATTCTCAACACTCATGATCACATTGTATCCAACCTTCATACCATTCTTGTACTCGCATTCACCTACTAGATCGTTCGTTCACCCTCATACCTCTGTTGTACTCGCATTCACATACTAGATCGTTCGTTCACTTATTGTATTGTTTTTCGTTATTTATGTTGTATTTGTTTCAAATCCTTGTAATTGACACTTTAGAAATGGAATGAAACTTATTATTTAAATACCTGTCACAAATATTAGCGTTATGATGTCTCGAGCAATCTATTTCGTCTCACTCTGATGTTTCCGCCATCGGTTGGGGTGTGACATCAACAACCCTAATACTTTGTGTCCCTATTGATTAAATCCCCTAGCACTTTGTGTCCATATTGATTAAAACCCCTAACACTTTGCGTCCTTCTGCACCACCACCACTAACAAATTACCAAGCTTCAAAGGTGAACGACCAGAGAAATAGCTCTGGAACGACAATCTGATCCACTACAGGAGCTTAGTTAGTTAAACTCGTGAAATGGAAGATATATCACACCATGTCCAAGTCTCTGACCACCATAAATAACAACCCTCCACCACCAGAGACCAACATCCCTATCGTCACCCAAACTAGTCCTAACTCACCACTCTAGTACACACCTTACCAGTGACAACTGGCATCAAACCGGTAATTTTCGTACTATTTTAATAGTTATTTATTGCCAGCAATTATGTGCTTAAACGTCAACAGTATATGCTTACTTGCTTTACATATGAATTCATGCATGTTTTATACTTCAATTATCGCATGTGCATTACATTAAGCGTTGCGTCAAAACGACTTGTAAACTCACCGGTAAGACAAGTTGCGTCAGCATGACTGCATAATACAATTAGACAATAGATTTAGGGCCTAGATGTAGGTCCAACATAAAAAATACATTAAAACCCAAGTGAAGGAACAAGGGTTAACATAAACACTTTTCGGAAGTTAAAACAAGCACTAAAAAGTACCCGAAACACACTTTAAATGCAGTTTTCTGCAGAAATCAGCACAATTCAGCAATAAAACAACATTTTAACAATGAAATAACATGCAGAATTGATGTTTTAGTGTCCAGAATAACTTGTAAAGTGTCGGGAATAAAAACTGTCACAAAAGGTACTTCATACTTTGTAAAACTGCACCATTTAGCACCTTAACGAGTCGATAACCGAACGAATAACCGTACCCGTTTGTAATTCTTTGTCACCCGACCCGTTACCCGTCGGGTATATGTCTGATAATTACCCGTCGGGTATCGGGTATACCCGTTAATTTTTTAAAAATACCCGTTGAGACAAATGTGCAATTTTTACTTTGATGTTTATATAATTTACAATTTTAATAACTATAACAAATGAAAATATGTTTAAATACTTCCTTATCGTATTCAGACTACATATACCAAAATAAATCAAAAGACTTAATTAATTAATTGTATTAGGGCCACCTAGTTGCATAAACATCCACATAATAAATGGTGCTAACTTCCATATCCAATATAATTTTGAAAAGATGATTTCTTGCAAAGAGAAGACTAGACCCTATTACTATAGAGAAGGTAATAAGTGCATGTACTAAGTTTATATATGTGGAAATTTATAATATGATACTTTCGAGCATTATTCGGGTAAATGGGCCGGATATCGGGCCAGGTATCAGGCGGGTATCACCAAATCTCATACCCGTACCTGATTTTTTTCCCATTTTTAAGCCCATACCCGTCTCATACCCATCAGGCTTCGGGTATACCCGGCCCATATGCTTCGGATTTCGGGTATACCCGTCAGGCTTTGGTTTTTTGCCATCCCTCCTCTACATAAACTACGATGCTACTAAGCTAACCGAGTGATGTATTTGTGGGATTATCACTTACATGTTTGGTTCTCACATAAACAAACGTCGATTGCTCTGTTTACTATCAAATCTGATTTAATAACTTTTATTAAAAAAACTAAAATAATAAATTCGAAATTATATCGAGATAGACCACCAGTCGTACCAAATTCCCAATTTTAATAGTACCGTCAAAATTCGATTCTCCGTTTCATTGACCACCAATCACAAAACATTTCATATTTCCAATTCTGCCCTCATTCCATACAGACCGTTTATAAATATCTTCACATAACATTCTCGAGGGTTTATGATTCTCCGAATTTTCTCAAATTAGGGTTTCATACATCTCAATTTCTAGGGTTTCATTAGCTTCAAAATCACGCAACAATGGCTGCCGCTGATAGCAATCGACAATCAGGCACCGTCAAGTGGTTCAACGACACCAAAGGCTTCGGTTTCATCACTCCCGAAGACGGCGGTGAAGATCTGTTCGTGCACCAGTCGTCGATCAGAACCGACGGTTTCCGGAGCTTAGGCGACGGCGAGACGGTGGAGTTCGTGGTGGAGACCGGATCTGATGGACGGACCAAGGCTGCTGATGTCACTGGCCCTGGTGAAGCGCCAGTTCAGGGGAGTACACGTGGCGGTGGCGGAGGCGGTGGAGATCGGTACGGTGGAGGCGGTGGAGATCGTTACGGAGGAGGCGGTGGAGATCGTTACGGTGGAGGCGGTGGAGATCGTTACGGAGGAGGCGGTGGAGATCGGTACGGAGGAGGCGGAGGCGGTTACGGTGGACGTGGAGGACGTGGCGGTTATGGAGGCGGAGGCGGTGGAAATGGATGTTTTAAGTGTGGTGAGTCTGGACATATGGCTAGGGATTGTAGTCAGGGCGGTGGAGGTGGAGGTGGTTACGGAGGTGGTGGTGGTGGTTACGGCGGAGGACGTGGTGGAGGTGGTGGTGGTGGTTATGGCGGAGGACGTGGTGGAGGTGGTGGTGGCGGTTGTTACAACTGTGGAGAAGATGGCCATTTTGCTCGTGAGTGTCCAACTGGTGGTGGCCGTTGATCGGAGATATGGTTACTGTTAGTTTTTTTTGTTTGAAGAATCAATGGTTGATCCATTTTGCTAATGGTATTGATCTGTTTTAGATGTTTTTAATTTTGGGATTTTGGTGTTTTATGTTGATGAATGTGGTTGATGAATTTGGGGTTTTGTTGATGGTACTGGTTGTATCTTGGTTTAACCTTTAAATTGAAATCAAATGGTTCGTATGCTCTTTTGTATAGTTTATTTTAGTTTTGATATCATGCATCTATACACAGATTTTTTGTTATGTGGATCCAAGTATTATTAGTATGTTTGATAGCTAAATTCACATAACCACTGTGTGGTAACCGCTTGATCTCCACTCTTTTCTATGGAGAGCACCAAATCGTCGAAGCCCAACATGCCACTGAGCCGAATTCCCAAACTGCTTCTTGTTTTATACCATTAACACCCGGAACTTTGTGCACAAAACACTAGATCCCTCATAAGAAATGCATTGATTGCTGAAATTATCCACCACATGCTCACATTGTACAGAGATTATCCGCCGTTTTTACATTTTCTCACAGAGCCAACAAACTGTAGACCCATGGTAAAAACATCTTTCACAGAGACCCTCAGCGTTGGTAACCTATCATGTTCTGCTCTCTCCACAAACAGATTATCCTTGAGCGGGACTCAATTGACCAATTCATAAGGAAAGAAAGTGGCCTGCAACGTTGAGAAGACACCACTGTATTTTCACCACCGCATGATTTCGCCGATAGACACCACTGCATGATTTCGCCGAGAAGACACCGTTGGGGTCCAGGTCTCAAACTCATTTGTCTCTAGAAATCTTCAAAGAAACCTGCTGCAACTTGTAACAACTCGCTTTTCCAGTCCCATTTAAAACCCACTGATGCATTGACATAGGTGATTCTATTAGCCACTGTTGCACATTTATTAACTTCCAAGACAAACAACTTTTAAGCGGGCAATCTCTCAACTGAATAGACTCCCCATTGTTGTGATCACCTCTCATTAACGAGTAGAATTGAGTATTATATCTTGACCATTCAAGCTCCACTTTGCAATGGAGTTCCACACACCCAAAATGCCGGCCTTGACGGGATGAATGACCTTGCTCTCGGATAATTATGAATTGCCATAATCACTCTTCTTCAAAGGCAAGCCTCCTCATTTTTGAACCGCCACCACCGCTTCCAAAAAACACATGTTCATGTGACGAAGCAAACCAATACCAACCCCGCCCTTATCACCCCGTAACCCATTCTCAACATACCCAGCTCATCTTCTTTTCTCCTCCCCCCCCCCCCCCCCAAAAAAAAAAAAAAAAAAAAAAAAAAAAACTTCCTCTAAGCCCTTCTAAAATATCCAAAACACTATTGGGAGCAAAGTTACCCTCCCCCCAATGGACAAAGTTAAGACCTTCCATTTGGACAACCTAGCATTGAACCTGTCAATCACACTACTCTAGTGTCTCGTTTGGTTCATATTTGCACCCACAAGATAACTGAATGGGAGTTTAAAAACCTTACAATTGATGATGGAAGTCATGTTAATCACCTCATTCGCGTCCACACCCAATCCAAACAAGCTGGATTTGTTAGGATTCAACTTCAGCCCCGAAATTAGGCAGAACATCTTATAATTCTAATTAAATTTCGTATGTTTGTCCCACTCCCCCATGAAAATAACATCGTCCGCATGCCTAAGATGAGACAAAGTTGGTTGGACCATTTTGTGTAAGATTGATGCCTTGTAAGATCCTCAATGACGAAGCCTTGTGATAAAACCCGTTAAAGCCTCCATTGCATATACAGAAATGAATGGAGACAAGGGGTCCCCTTCTCCTTTCCCTTCTTTTTCTGTTCTCGCAGTTCTTCAAAAGCATCGCCTTCGTCTAAGAATCCCGCTCCTCCCTCTCTCTTATTCCTTGGGCGCTATGAATGATTTCAGCAAGTCCATGTGTGACATATGTGAGATGGTGAAATACTGAATTGATTGTATTCCATTCAATAGGGTTACTATATATAGAGATAAACTGGCCCGTGGGCTCAATACTAAAACCCTAAATATTATACGCCATATGTTAAAATTTTAATGGCTAGCTTGTTAAATAGATGTAACACCCATATTTTTAATTAGTTGAATTTAAGTGTAGTTGCATTGTTGTAGAAATAATGTCTGCTAAAACAACGTAAACATTGTGTTGTAACCACTTGTCTCCGCTAGTTGTCTTGTAAAGCGAATAGGAGTTTAAGTTTCCACTGCCCCGTAGTTAGAAGTCCAAATTCGTTATTATGTGATGTTAATGTCGTACGGACTATTGAACAACTTTACATGCATGGATTTAGGCTTCCACTACCTCGTGCTTGGAAATCTAAATTCATGACTGTGTGATATGATTATTGTTGAGAATATATCAACAATAATGTGATAAATGTAGTATAGTATAATAAATCAATAAATAGTAAACGGGTTGAACTCAAGCTTCAAAAATAGGGCTACATCGAGCCTATCTCAAGATCACGAAAAAATATATTCAACCACATCTAGATTCTTACAAATCATATTTTTATTACATTACAAAGACAAACAAAAAAGAATAAACATCACGAAAAAAGTCATCGAGGTCGAGTTTAGTATGCGTGAAATCGGAGAAGTTCCCCTTGTATGTTGGTGTGTTTTTAGGGAGGTGCTACGAGATCAAGAGATTGCAAAACGACGTCGGTTATCAAAACTCTCTATGCCGTTGCATATGGTGTAGTATGTGATGTGCTACAAAATGTGTCAAAAGCAAAACCACAACAAATATTACAAGGAATATGAAAATAATATTTTCTCATAAATCAATTCCAAATATTTCCTATGCTACAATAAAAAGTGATCACACTGATGCGATTAACGTTGTTGGCGGGAATGATAGAAGCTTGGCTTCAAGGCTTGTGAAACACACTCCCTAGTAGTTGGAGGTGGTTGGTCGGAGATGCGATTGGCGTGGTTGCATTAAGCAGCGGTGGTGGTGGTGGGAGTTGCGGTGGACATTGGTAACACTTGGTGAATAGTCCAAATGTGTCTATTTGGTGTATGAAGTTTGTCATGCTTGCCCATCCTCCAAACCCGAATCCAACAATGAAGACCCACACGACTACAAATACGTTGATCGTGTATGTCCCAACCCATCGTCCAAAAAACTTTGGAGGTGGCTCCACCGCATTCTACAACACCAAATTAAATAAGTCAAACGGGTTGAAAGTAGTTTAACATTTATTTGTATTTCATGCAAATATATACATTATTTGTAAGTCAACCTAAGTAAATAGGGCTTGTTTTAACTTGTGTAAATAACTAAATAAGTGTATTGATACCTCTCGTGCAGCAGCCGAGCGGAAGGTGAACATGTGAGCAAGAGCGGGGATGATGTAGACGGTAAAACTAACAAGAAGAGATCCAACTGTCGAATTGATAGGTCCAAAGAAAGGAAAGATGATCGCAAGGAACCATATGGGGACGACCACAGGCAATCGCGCTGCAGCCCGTTTGCACATGCTTTTGCACTCGTGCATCCCTATAGCTTTCTCCCACACAAAATATAACGGAGTGCAAGCAAATCCAAACGTTATAAACTGCAACATGACCAAATTTATATCAACATTTCAAATTCAACTTCATTAAACTATAAAAGTGATATGTTGTGCAAACCGTATCTTGGTTAAGTAAGCGAGTTATCGTAATAATAACGTACTTGGTGAATAAGCATAAGGATTACGGCCATGTTTCTCCAAGGGGATCGAGGGAGAAGAGCAAAAGCGTTTGAGTGATTAAGTAACGAGTCACCAAAAGCCCAATAAACCGCAGAAGCGGATGGAAGTGTAAGTGTTAATACATATGCGGTAGCCCAAAAGTAAATGGACTTAAACTTTTGTGGTTTCCACATAGCATGCATGATTTCCCTGTTAAGACACCAATAATAATAATAATCCCCATTAGTACTTGTTAATCTCCATTAGAAAATGGGCCCAAAGCCCAACTTTATTGTCCAAAACTCTGGGCTCAAATTTGTTTTGATCCAATGAATTTATGGATTGATATGATATAAAGGTATTTATTAAAAGATAACTTTTAAATATAGAAAGTTGATGCCACAAAGTGGAAAAAGACAGAAAAGGGTGTCCCCAAAAAGAATGACTTTATGTCACCCATGCTTGAGAAAAGGGGCATTGCTGTAATTTAACATGTTTAAACTGTCATGCATCAGAAAAGAATTTTACATAGGTGTGGGTGAGTGCACAGTGATTAAGATAGAGACCAGTCAAAATATTGGGAATCTTATAGAGTAGTGTAAATTCATTGGGTCAGGTATATCTTACAAACATACACAAGCCCAAGTCGTTTTCAAAGCAGATAAATATAATAGATTAATATCTAGAAAATGATATTTTTTATACTATTATATTACATTTTATTTTTATGTTTTTATGACTAACTCTCACGTCCTCTAAAATTAAATAAAAAATTAATAAAATATTTAGGCTATAGAATGTAAAGTCTTAAAACCATCTTTAAAATGGCCTTTCTATGTCTAAAACCATCGGCAATCTAGGGTTCCGGAGATTAAGTGGTCGTTTGTGGCAAGGACGTAACATAGTCGTGGTTTCTCATTAACTGCGGGAGCATAGTTTGTTCGTCCCTAACGACACTTACCGATGGAGATGTGACCCACTTAATCCTCACTTGCTCATAATGGTTTTATTAAATATAGGGGTTGTTTGTTTACCTTTTAATGATTCAGACCTCTTACTAGTTCAACACTTAAGGGTTCAATGTTTCACAAGCAGATGTCTGAATGGTTTAGACATTTGCCTTTGAATGGTTAAACATTATACTGAGTCTGAATGGTTAAGACCTCTAATCTAAATTGGTCAGACATTTGCCTCTGAATAGTTAAGCATTATACTGGCTCTTAATAGTTCAAATCTCTTATTGGTTCAGTACTTAATCATTCAGAAGTTGCCAAACAGCCCTATAATTTTAAAATATGTACTTTGATTATATATATATAATGAGTGTCTCAATCTAACCTCTTTTATCTCTAAAGATTCTTTACATAAGTGGATGGATGAAAAGAAAAAAGAAAAAGAAAAGTGGAAAGCAAACAAGCTCAAGTTACTATCAACATGATGATAACACCCACATACAAAGCACAAGTGATGCTAGATGACAGTCGTGCCCATTAATTAAATTAAATATAAAAATGCAGGGGTATCTTTTGGAATTAAGGTAAAGAACAGGGGGTTTGTCTTACACAGTCACAGCATGTCCCCCGAACGTGTAGAGAATGTTTGTAGCCCCCGTGAAATATAGAACCATCTTTGCTGGACCTGTATGTTTCACCCCTTCCACCTACAAAATTAACATTTCACACCCCCATACTTTTTATTAAAAACACAAACGAACAACCCCCATTATTGTAGTGAATAATATAGTGACTAAAGTAATGTTTGTGTATAATCCTCATTACCACATTAAAACTAATAATATGTTTTGTGGGGTCAACTAACCAATAATCGACGCTATGCATAAGTTTATAACCATTACTGACTGACACGATATGCAAAATGTTATAACGTTTGATATTTGATTTGACAATATGGTGTAATTTAACTAATGCATGACGTACAAGTCATTGTAACATAAAATGGGAGAAGAAGATAAAAACCTGGCCGTGGAGGAGTGATGCGATGGTTAGGTACCACGCGGTGTAAGTAGTCATAATCAAGCCTAGAAACGACCAAATCCGATAGTTATGAAATGACGGGATAAATACTGTTGTCGCACAACATGCACCGAATATGTATGTCCATGTCCTCTTGTCTAAGTTGTCATTTATGTAATATATGTTGCTGCATAAACCCACAAATCATTATTTCGTTTATTTCATCGATGAGATGTACACAACATATTAATTACAAACAACATGTGCATGTGGGCCATTAGAACTATACGTGCGTAGATAATGTTAATGTGTCACGTCTTATTTATTAATATGACTGAGTGACATTATAATCATTATCACTCTTATCTCATATCTGGTTTGATCTAACAAAGCAATCATAAGTCGTATCGTACAACCAGTGACTGAACTAGCTAAAAAATATAGGAGTATCTTATTTTTTTTTATGAGGGGTATCCTTCGTATAACAGAGACGAAGTTGAGTGGTATTTTTACAGTACAAAAACAGAGTTAAGGAGTATTATTACACCACGAAGATAGGGTTTAGGGGTAGCCCGTGCTACCCCTAGCAACATTCTAACTCCGCCCCTGTGTACAACTCTATAAAGCTTTTGCTACCGTGATTTATATTATAAAACTTGCTTTTGATTAGTAACAACACATTTGGGGAATGAAAAAAAAAAATTGTTTGTAGTTTTATTGACTTGTACATTATGTTTAAAGAGTTGTACCTTGCACAAGCTATGAGTTGAATCACAGATCCAAAGAGAAGAAAGGTGCAATTAAATCCCAAACCAACATTTCTCCAATGCTTTCCAAGCAATCCATCAAGCACTTCAAACCACTACACATAGTAAACATTTAAGGTCAAACATATCCAATATAAACTACAAACTATAGAGCATGAGGTACAAGCCCTTATAACAGGAAGTAAGCAGTGGCAGATCCAAGACGTTTTCCAGTGGGTTCGTTTCGACAGATTCTCACTAATTTTATTCCACACCATACAAGGTTCTCACTATTTTTTCCCAAACCGAATGGGTTCATCTGAACCCACAAAACAGGTCTAGATCCGCCACCGGAGTAGTTGTACCTGGATTACATGGTTTCTGAAATCAGCCTTTTCTCTTTCCTTTCTAGTTCTATACTCAACATAGAGAATGCTGATGAGATAAGCAGTCCAACTTCCCATCAAACCATAGAAAATTTGGAACAAAATCCCTGAGAGCATTCCTAGTTGTGAAAATGAGTATGGTAGTGTAAGCAACACTTGTGCCACCTGTACGAATAAGATCACAACATGTCATTAAACGTATAAATCCTAAGAAACATATAATGATCATGATCATTAAACAACTATGTTTCTTTAGATTTATGTATCAGAGATCTTACAACTAAGTATATGATATTTCTGTATATTAGCATTAATAATTGTCATTTAAAACATATTATTTTCTTGAACCATTTCTTAATTCTTCTAAAACAAATTCATATGTCTTATGTTATACGAGTACCTTTTTCACACTAAAATCAAATACTTAAAATACAGTATTAATTGTTTAAGTATGCAAAAAGTTATATTATTGTGTAACAAATAAAGTCATTTTGGAAGATATTTGTCAGATTTGCCTTTTTTATGACTGAGTTGCCCTTAAAAAGGTTGCTTTGGTCACAAACTTATTTCTTATTAATATATTTTAGATGACAAATTTATTCTTTTAACCTACTTGTTCTATTTTTTTATAATAATACTACATAGTACATACACATCTATCAAGTTACTCATGAATGTTTCTACAGTTTGTCTATCGAAATCCGATAATTCGTACAACAAGTGTCGTTCGACACTTTCATGGTTCGCGATGAAAACCACATACGATGTTTAAAAACATCTGCTAGCTAGCTATCAGGGGCGTAGCTACATAAAGGATACGAGTTAGTGTTATATATATATATATATATGTGTGTGTGTGTGTATTTTGACTTCACATCCGTTGAAACTTCAACATGGAACCCACAGAAAAAGCCAAAACTTAGTAATAGACAACCTGTTGTCCGTCCCTTGAAAAATTTCAAACCCGTAGGAAAAGAATCCTGGCTACGCCCTTGCTATCAGATAAATTGTATATCTGCTTATTATGTTTTGATACAACAATAAGTTATACAAAAGTAATACCTGATTTGAAGAACAACTGAACCATGCATCATATGCAGAACCACCATGCCAAAAGAAGTTGGAAATGGTGGATTTGACATTTTTAGGCTTCCCTTCAACCTCCATTTCCACATAGTTGCCTGCTAGCACAGTCTCCACCACCTTCTCACGGCCTTCATCCATGGCTATCCTCTCTCTCTCTCTCTACTTTCTCTCTCTATATATAAATGTAAGTAACTTATATTAGGGTTTAATGAAACATTGAAGAGACAGTGGGTGTTGTGTGTGTATTTATAGATCAAGAGAGACATAAAAGAGGACCCGTAACTATATGTCTACATGCATGTTGGATGTTGGGAATACTTTATACCAAGATTTATTCTTTTTATAAATGATCATGAAAGGGTCTGATTTCTACAGTCTAATGTTTTTATTAAATCAATATAATATATTAGTGATTTTGTGTGTATGATGTATAGAGTATGAAGATGGATCCAAATATTTGTATATTTATGTGTATATGTATGAATTTAATATTTAAATTTCTCTCAAAAAAAGAGAAATTTGTGGAAATATGTAATATTTATCAGTGTATAGTATTGATTATAATAAAAAAGAGAGAGAATATTTGGGTCATGTAAAATGAAATTAGATATAATATCCCTATAGTTTAGAAATTTGTTGAAATAAATATTTAAAGAATTTCAAATATTTTGATGAATTAAGTTAAGGAGGTATGCTAAAATTATTACTTTTACAAAGCATAAGTAGTAAGAGCTTAGATCAAATATGATCATAAAACATTTATAAACGGGTGGATTTCTTTTAAACAGAGTACAAAATGGGTTGAAATCAAACAAAAAAATTGGGGCTTCGCTTTTCACGTTTTGCTATAATGTTATCTATCTATGATATAATGTATATTTATATCTCATACATACATTAGCAAAAGATAAATGAAGGCATACATGTTTACAATTGAAACTTCTTTGAAGATGATTTGAGAAACTTTTTAATTATTCCTAAAGAATTATCTTTCAGGGTCATTTGTACATAAACCCGGTAAGATAAAATTGTGGAACAGATAAAAGAAGATGCCTTTTTTGTGGATCAACAACCGATCCAATCTCGGTTCGATTAGCTGGGAGAATTGGAAGATGTTTGATGTTTCTGGTTTGATGTAATGTGTCTTTGTTGTCGTCCTTCTGTTTGTTTTTTAGTTTTCTGTTCTTGTTCTCCCAGTTTCTTGCTGCCTCTTTATATATATATATATATATATATATATATATATATATATATATATAGGACAAAGATCCGTTAGAAACCACCTTTTATTGCGAGAATCGCGAGAACCAATGTGAACACAACCAAAAATGCCTAAAAATAGCTAAAAAACACACAATTTTTGTTAATATTTTTTATAAGAAAATCGCTACTTTTAGTAGCAAAAAAAAAAAAAAAAAAAAAAATTGGCTACTAAAAGTAGCGATTTTAACATAAAAAATATTAAAAAAAATTTAGAATTTATTTTTTGATTTTTTTTTATTTTTTTAGGTTTTTTGGGGTTTAGTTTTTAGCATTTTAGCTTGGGTGTGGGGGGGGGGGAGGGGGATTTAGGTTTTTTTTTTTTTTTTGGGGGGGGGGGGGTTAGGTTTTTTTTAGGGTTTTTTAGCTATTTTAGGTTGTGTTCACATTGGTTCTCGCGGTTCTCGCGGTTCTCGCAATAAAGGTGGTTCTCGCATGAACCTTACCCTATATATATATATATATATATATATATATATATATATATATAGGGAGAGAGAGAGAGAGAGAGAGAAAGGTTAACATACTTCACGGCTTATCATACTTCACGTAGGAGAAAATAGTAACCGTTCGATCAGGAGTATAATCACGCATGGAACATATAATCACGCATGGGACCACATAATCACGCATGGGACCACATAATCACGCATGGGATCCAAAATCACGCACGTTATTTTGGTCAAAAAAATAATTACGCATGTTATATATTTCGTGAAGTATACGTTAATGTACGTTAAGGCGTGAAGTACATTATACTTTCTATATATATATAATATATATATATATATATATATATATATAGTGTGTTTGCTGTTCAAAAAAAAAAAGATAAAAGGGTAGTATGATCGTCATATGGCTAGAAAAACTTGGAATTGCATCCTATGGCTATATGGTTAACAACTAGAACGTCCATTCTAGTTAATGGATCACCAACGAGCGAATTCGAGGTTCAAAGGGGGGTACGATAGGGCGATCCGCTCTCACTGCTTTTATTTATTCTTGCCATGGAAGCTTTACATGTAGCCGCAGTCAAAGCCAACATGGAAGGAATTTTTAATGGCGTGAAAACTCCCAACGAGGGTCCAGTACTGTCACACCTCCTTTATGCAGATGATGTGTTATTTGTCGGCGATTGGTCCTTGTCAAACTTCAAAAATCTTGCTAGATTTTTAAGATGTTTTCACCTTGCCTCTGGTCTTAAAGTCAACTTCAGCAAAAGTCTACTATACGGGGTCGGAGTAACCAATGCTGAGATTAATAACATGGCACTAATCCTCAGCTGCAAACCTGGCTCTTTTCCATTTACCTACCTCAGTATCCCGGTTGGGGCAAATATGGGATTAGTAAAGAATTGGAAGCCGATAATCGAGAAGTTTGAGAACAAACTCACACTTTGGAAGGCCAGGACGTTATCTTTCGGAGGACGACTAACTCTAATCGAAGCAGTCTTAAGTAACCTTCCAACGTACTACTTCTCGTTATTCAGTGCACCACTCGCTGTCATCAAGCAATTGGAAAGAATACGCCAAAAATTCCTTTGGGGTGGCTGCCTGGAAAAAACAAGATTAGTTGGGTGCCATGGTTCAAGGTAGTTGCGTCCAAGGAGGAAGGGGGTTTAGGCATCGGCAGCCTCGCCTCCACAAATAAAGCCTTGATCGTCAAATGGTGTTTTAGGTACAAAAACGAAAATACATCCTTATGGGCCAAATCAATCTCGGCTTTCCATTGTGGGACTCACGTCATGCTTCTATTCCGCTTAATAGCTCGATAGCCAGGGTTTGGAAGTCCATTGTCAATTTGGGAAGGGTAACGCATGAACCGGTCGTTGATGTTAAAGCAAGGATGGTACCATACGTAGGAGTAGGAGATAAAACGCTCTTCTGGCTGGACACTTGGGTGGGAAACAGGCCCCTCCGAGATGAATTCCCGACCCTTTTCACCTTGGAATCCGATAAAAGATGCTTCGTCCAGCAACGATACAAGCGGATTAACGAATCATTGGAATGGTTTTGGGGTAGCTCCATACCTCTTTCTCTACCAGAACACTTGGACGCTTGGTCGAACTGTTCCGGGTTGCTTAGCTCAGCATTGCTTGGGCCCGGCCCAGACCGCTGGATATGGAGAACAGGATCTAGCAGTGACACCTACACCGTGAGTAGACTACGGTCAGAACTCGATCATATTAACATCATCCCCGAAACAAAACTGCTATCTTGGCTTCACTGGATTCCGAAGAAGGTGAATTGTTTCATGTGGCGGGTGGTTTTGGATCGTATCCCAACTAGGGAAGCGTTGAACGCGCGCGGGGTATCACTTCCGTATCTTGGCTGTGCAATCTGTAATGAAGATCGTGAAAACACGAACCATCTCCTCATCTCCTGTGATTTCGCACAAAGTGTTTGGACCGTAATTCTTCAATGGATTAAAATACAGTTCCCCCGTTAATTAATCAGTATCGTGCAGCTGCTGGAACTAATTTCAGCCGAAAAGGTTCCGAAGGGCACAAAAAAAGCAATTGGGATGGTTATCGTTGCAACTTGCTGGCACATCTGGAAGGCGAGAAACGATAGGAACTTCAACCACCGGCATCCACAACTGACAAAAGTAATAGGTGACATAAAGGCGGATTCCTTTTTCTGGGTAAAATCTCGTGCAGGTCACACTGACCTCAGTTGGGAAAAATGGCGAGGTTTTAAATTCTCCGATTTTCCGGTGTAATTTTACTTGGCTGGACTATATCTGTAATGCTTTTCTTTCTTTTGTTCATGTACTGTAATGCACAAAGCCTCTTGCTTGTGCTTTTGTTATGAAATTCGCCTTTTTCAAAAAAATATGGTTAACAACCAAAGTCCTATGATGTTTGTTCGAAGTCTTGCACAACCTTTCATTACTTGAAATAATATAACTTTGTCAATATCCATCAAGGCCAACTTCGTATTCACTCTACAATATCTCATAGTTATATAAGTAGAATGATGCATTTGACACATAATGTAACTCTCGTTACTCAAATTCAAATATTTAGATAGTTGTATGTTATGCAACACACGTATACGTAAATGTATCAAACACTTTCACATAACCACACAAACACTTTAAAGGATACTACCGCGTACCAAACACTTACACATAATCACATAAACACTTTAAAGGATACCGCTATGATTCCAGGATCCGGCGAGTTTGACGGAGCTTTGGTCCCGAAACGACATGTTCGGTGATAATAAACGATAAGAAATAAGTAGAAGATAGAATAGAACACCGAGCAGTCACTTATAATCTGGCCTCTTATTGATAATCCAAAGTTACAGCACCGCGAGACCAGTTGGACAACATGTCCCCTCTGGGATCCAAAAGCTTATCCAACACAAGATCCAAGCACCTATATATAGGCACTAGGCCTTCGTACGAAGCTACCTCTGGCTTCGTACGAAGCCAGCTTGATCTTGGATTTCCAGTTCGAACCCACTATTCAGTCAATTTGTACGAAGCCATGCCTTCGTACGAAGCCACTGTTACATCACAAAACCTTGGTTCGTCACTGGATTTCACTCTATTCTATACAATGTTCAACACACGCTCTATCTAGATATTCGCACAATGGCAGACGTACGAATAATGCACCAACAGATTCCCCTCGGCTGTCACTGTCGAATCGTCACAAAACCTTGAGCTGTGTTTGAATATTCTGCAACTTCAGTCTTTTCTGCAACATCAATCAGGCATCTTTAAATCTTCAATAGATTCCTCCTTGATTGATGCTTCGGGTTTGCTTTGACATTTGTTTGAACACATTTCCCCCTGAAATGAATCTTCAGATCTTGGTAGCACAGTTCACGACTCTTCTCTGATTTGCTAAATTTCAAACTTCGCGAACAATCACTAACTTGAAACTAATCATTGCAGCATTCTCTGTTTCAGCCTTAACCACATCCAAGTTCAGTTTTTGATATAACCTTTCACCAACACGGTCTCGCATTCCGCCTGCTCGATCTGAGAAGGTACAAAAACTCAACCGGAAATTGATAGAAACTTCAAACACCCCACTGGTTAACTTCAAATCCGTGATTCCCCCTGAAGATCTAATATCCCATTTTCCGTGATCACCTTTAAGCACCGTCAAAATGATTGATCCGTTTAAACGATATTCTCCACAATCAGAAAATCTTCATCAGATAACTAATCATCTGGTAATGTATTCCGATCTCTGAAGCATTCGTCCACAATCTGATTCATTTCCTCGGATAGTCTAGATCTCAGAAGCTATCATCCATGATCACTCATAGATTTCTGAAGCCTTCGTCCACGATCAAATATCTCTTCCTCGGATGTAACACCCCAAAAGTTGTATATGTAAATATGACGAAATAAGTATTTATGAATGTAATTGCCGTTAGAATGGTAACTAGAATTATGAACCTAGTTAAAGGGGTAAATAGGATTTTTGTTGGTGCATCCGTCTGTCATCTTCATCTTGTATCGAGTCTTGTATAGAATTGTTTAGTTTAGACTACGAAATGTTAATTTCCCGCAAAATGTTGATTCACCACGAAATGGTGATTTCCCACCAAATGGACATGACACTTTCGTGGGAAATCAGAAAGTGTCATTTCATGGGAAATCAGAAAGTTACACTTTCGTGGGAAATCAGAAAGTGTCATTTCGTGGGAAATCAGAACTACTATAAATAGGGTTGTGATAGTGTCATTTCGTGGGGAATCAGAATTTAGTACCGAAGTGCTGCCGGTATATTCTTGTAACCGTTTTCTCTGTCAAATCAATATATAAGAAGGTTAAAGTGTGAATCAAGCTGTTTTCAAGTCTGTACGTTTGTTTCCGCCTCTCGTATAGATAAGAACTCTTCTGAACGACTCGTTCGGGTCCGAAAACGATCCTACAAGTGGTATTAGAGCTCAGGAAGAAGAGTTCTATACAATTCAGCTGCGATTTCTGTTTCTACACCATTCTTTTTCGAAAATCAAAACTTTTCACAGTCAGAATTGGTTCAAATTTTCACAGTATGTGCGTAAACATGTTTTAACTAAACCGTGAAAGTTTCAGCTTTAAAATCGAACTAAAACTTGTCAAAATCGTGATTCCGCTCGAAATTGATCGATGATATGATGACATCAGCTTGATTTCGCTCGAAATTTTAGTCTTGATTCCGCTCTAAATCGACTCTCAGCTTGATTTCGCTCGAAATTCAGTCTTGATTCCGCTCAAAATCGATTTTCAGCTTGATTTCGCTCGAGAATTGATCTTGATTCCGCTCCAGATCAGTTTTAGTTAGTTGATTCCACTCCAGAGTACTAAATATCAGATTCCGCTCCAAAGTATTTGTGGTTATTCCGCTCCATGTTACTTTCTAATATCGCCTGAATTGAACTGTTGATTCTGCTCGAACTGTCATCGTTTTGCGTGAACACACATTATCAGTCCAATCAATTGTTAGTGTATCTGGTCTTTATAACTGCTTGTCGGCTAATAAAAATCAAAGTCATAAGTCCAGTATTTCAGAAGGTCCAATGAGATTTTAGTAGGCAATAGTCTTGCATGTGAATTTGTGTGATGAAATAATAGTTGTCGGTCATTGAACAGAGTAATCACGTGAACTGCTGAATCATTTTGTGATATTGCATTGGCCCAATCATATTGAGCTGAGAAATTAGTTGTCGGACACTTGATATATTCACAAGATTAAGTCAAAGTGTGCATTCAAAGTTGGTGAAACTGTTCGGCCCAAACAAATATTCGAGATCAAGTTTACATGTGATAAAGCAATTATTGTTGGTCAAATTTATTTGAAGATTAGATCCAAGAAAATTGCGGCCCAATCATATTCATTGGATACTTGAGATTGTTGGACATTATCAACAGTTAAAACATTAGATCTTTAACCGGCCCATGTGAACAAAATTTTAATCGGCCCATGTGTTAATGTTAAAGGTGATCAAGTCATTTTTGTCGTATATTGCTTACAATCAAGAAGTTCAGGTGTTTCACTTGGCGAACCAGTTTGTTTGAAAAGTCTATTTTGTGAACATTTGACATCGAAACATGGATTTTGAAGAATTATTGGCGTATATGAATTATAAATCTCAGCAGTATATTCCGATAAAGCAAGAAGGAGAAACAGTCTCAGCAAAAGAAGTTGTTGAAAAAGTTCCAGTTTTTGATCATTCGTCTGATGAAGAGAGTGACAAGTATGAAGAAGAAATCCAAAGACTTGAAAATCTTAAACAACAACTTCCATTTGATCTACGTAGTGGAAAGTTATTTTATGCCGATAAAATTGAAAAATTGAAAGAAAAACAAGTTGAAAAAAGGAAGAATCAAAAGGCAGTTATTGTTAAAGAAGAGATCAGAGCTGAGAAAGAAGTAAAAGCAGCAACAACTGAAGAACAAATCAAATCTAGTGAGAAAAAGCAGGTTGAACAAATTTCATCTGTCAAGATTGAGAAAGAAAAATTTAAAAAACCTGTAACTATGAATCCTGAACCAGTATCAAAGAAAAAGGTTGAAGAAGACGCACCTATCTTTGATCATTCACCAGAAGAAGAGAGTAAGGATGAAAGTGTTTATGAGGACAAGAAACAGGTTGAAAATATTTCAGCTTTGAAGGTTGAGACGAAAGCTGATGAGAAACAGATTCCCGGAAAATGCTTAAACTGTGAAAAATCTGAGACAAACAATGCCAAACTCTTGAAGAATGTAGAGAGTTTGACATTAGAAAACAAATTTTTAAAAGAAAATGAAAAAGTTTTGGAAAATAAAATAAAAATGTTTGAAAATGAAAAAGTAAAAATTGAAAAAGATTTTCAAAGTCAAATAAAGATTCTTGAAGATGGGAGATCTGTTTTTAGCAAGAATAACATTGACAAGCAAAAAATGATAAATGCTCATCTTCAGACGATTATTCGACTTGAAAAAGAAGCTGAATGTGCTCAAAAGAAAATCAAAGAGTTAGAAGGTAAAATCAGGGAATGGGAAGAAAAATTGAAGGTTTTTGTGAATACTTCAGCTATTCCCTGCCCAAAACCAGTTAATTCAGTTCCAAACTATGACAAAGTCGTAGTTGAAGATTGTGATGAGAAATCTGATGATGAAAATGAAAAAATCAAGAAAAAGAATTTGTTTTTGAAATTAAAAGAAAAATTTCAAGAAACTGTTCCGCAATCAACTGAAAAGGGAGAATGCTCTAAGCAAAAACCTTTGAAGAAGAAAGTGGAACAGAAACAAAAAGAGAAAAATTTGAAAAATATTCAAAAAGAAAATAAAAGCTCATCAGATCAATCATCCAATCGCAATCAAAAATTACAAAAAGTAAAAAATGAAAATTTAAAAATTGTTGGTAATGAGTGGTGTAGGTCGGACCACAGAGCTCAAAGGCCAAATCCAACAAATAAGAGGAGGAAAGATTATCACCAAGCCAAACAGTGCTTTGATCTAAATGTTTGGACTAAAAATGGTGATTGGTACGATAACAGAGTGTGTTACAGATGCGGTTATCAAGGACACATTGCTGTTAACTGCCAGAGTTGGAGGTTTGAGACGAGGAGATGCTTTAACTGCAACATCATTGGCCATATTGCTAGAGATTGCTCAATGAGATCAATGAGAAGATCGAGGGCTGAATCTCAGAAACAGGTAAAGAAACCAATCAATGTCAAGCCCAAAGAACAGAAGGTTCTAGAACCTAAAGTTCAAGAAAAGAAAGTGAAACTTTCTCAGGGACAAAAAGACAGACTGAGGAAGAAGAGGAAGAAGGCCAGAGATTATCTGGAGAAGATTTTGTCCTCGGATACAACTGGTAAAACAGATAAAAGTTCTGATAAATCATCTTGCTCACCAAAGAACAACAAATAAAGCAAAACGAATTCATCAGATATAAATATGAGGACGAAAGAGGAAAAGAAGAAGAAGAAAGTTTGTGGCAATGAATCTGTTTCTTCGGAAACAAAGGAGCCACATGTTGGCGATGAATTTGTTTCTCCGGAAACAAAGGAGCCAGTTGTTGGCAATGAATCTGACTCGTTAAAGTCAGATAAGCCACGTTCAGGCGATGAATCTGGTGTGGTAAAGCCAGAAGAGCCATGTGTTGAGGTAAAAGTTGAGAATTCTAGTCTAACAATGGATGATGCAAATTTTCCACCATTGTTAAACAAGAATTCAAAATCACCCAAGGACCGTCAGGCTTGGGTGAATCTGTTTAAATGAAAAACCTGACTGGCCGGAGCTCCCAGGTTGGTAAGCGAGGAGCAGGTATCGGCATCTTTCTTGAGGAATTTTCTACGGTAATGTCAATCATACAAACGGTAAAAGGTATGTTTGTGTTTTACTTACAAGTGGTAAGAATATTTGATTGTGCATTTCTGCAAATGGTAAATCAAGGACATTAATTTGTACTTGCATTTTCCTACTAGTGGTTGAAAGACAATATGATGAACCACATCCCCGAACCTATTATTGATATACCTACAAGTGGTAAAATCATCCAAACTTATTTTCTGGAAAAACCATTTTGATTAAAATAAACTTAAGTGTTTTGAAATCTAAATGGGAAAATAGTTTGTTGACAGGGGGAGTTCTGATTGTTTATGCCAAGTGGATGGCGATTTGATGCGATTTGATGTCGGCTGTCAAGTTCTTGTATAGTTTATTTTCAATTTTTTTTAATATGTTTGCATTTTAGGGGGAATAGAAAATTTCAGAAAATCCAAAAAACATTAGAAAATTTGAAAAAAGACAAAAACATGATAAAATGTAAAATAAGTTTTGTTGTCAAAAGAGGAAATGATAGTACATCAGTGGACTGTCACAACATGCTAAAGAATTGGAATGATAAAAATGTGATAAACAATCTCACTGTGGATATGCCAGTAGGTTTTTGCACATTTAATAGATTGTGACGAGATATAAACCTAAATTTCAAACTTGCTTAGTTCGTGGGGAACAACTTCTTGGATATATGGGTAACCCCCGAAATCTTGTTTGAAAGGTCCCTCTTTCTGAGATACTAGGTCTTTATGCTTAGTGATATCTGGGGTATTATCCCGGGACTTCTGCTGTATGGAAATACTGACCTAGTCCCCGTATAATACTTTCCGCAAATGCTTGAAATATAGCGTCGCCCTCAGCAAATTGATGAAACAATAAAATTGATAGTCATTGCTGTTGTAAAAAAGATCCTCTAAAGGGGACACACCTAAAGTCGAACCGTCATCTCTCTGCTGAACGGAAGTTCTGACCTGAGCTCTCACGGTTTCGCACCTAACCCCTTACAGATATCATTTAGGTATACTCACCTGTAAGACTGAATATTGGGATCTGGATACGGGAGTATATTCAAGTAGTGGGACACGCGAATAAGTTTAAGTTCTTAAGACATTAATATCGTATCTCGGATCTGTTGAACTTTGTTTGAAAATTTAAGTGGACCAGTATACTGACAATCTAGGTGAATTCTTTAGAACTTAAAATGAAATGAAGCTTAACGGTGTTGGTGATTTGTCTCATAAACTGATATGATCCTCTTACACAAACTCACAAAAAGATTGTCTGTAAATATTTCTTTAATGCATTCTATTTTGGTTATTTCACAAAATTCCAAAAAGATTTTCGGTGTGTTTTAGCATAAATTTTGAAAAATTCAAAAATATTTTCGACAACTGATATTGAAAAGCTGATTTTCAAAATCCCAAGTGCTAAACATGATGACATTTGGTTTGGGAGAGTGTGTTTTAAGAGTTTATATCATACAAGTGGTCATCAAAAGTTTTTGGAAACGATATGTTCTTACAAATGGTTCATCAGATACTAAATGTTAAATCATTTTATGGTTGTTACAAGTAGTGTCTGAGTGAGTTAAATTTTGTTTGTAAAAAAACTTATGTTTGAGGTAGAGATTGTGCAGATAACCTGAGCTGGAGGAGATTCAGGTCATAATATTGGAATAGAATCTGAACCTGTGAAAGCCAGACTGCGATCCCAGCTGATTGAGAGGGG
This sequence comes from Helianthus annuus, assembly GCF_002127325.2. Taxonomy (NCBI): domain Eukaryota; kingdom Viridiplantae; phylum Streptophyta; class Magnoliopsida; order Asterales; family Asteraceae; genus Helianthus; species Helianthus annuus. The sequence continues at coordinate 69,763,658 of NC_035449.2, forward strand.
GAGTCTGAATGACAAAAAGCCAGGTTCTGATCCAGAGATTATTTCTGCTGATTTGGGAGGGAGTATATGTTGGTGCTGATGAATTTGAAGATGTCAACATCCGAGAGAAGAGTTTGTTGATGATAGAGAAAAGAGTTAGAGATTGAAGGATACTTACAGTGTCAAACATTTCAAAGAAGAGAAGCCCAGAGACTGATAAAGACTGAAGATGCGAAGACTCGACACTGAAGACTCCGTCAACATCCGAGGGGGAGTTTGTTGGTGCAACCGTCTGTCGTCTTCGTCTTGTATCGAGTCTTGTATAGAATTGTTTAGTTTAGACTACGAAATGTTAATTTCCCGCAAAATGTTGATTCACCACGAAATGGTGATTTCCCACCAAATGGACATGACACTTTCGTGGGAAATCAGAAAGTGTCATTTCGTGGGAAATCAGAAAGTTACACTTTCGTGGGAAATCAGAAAGTGTAATTTCGTGGGAAATCAGAACTACTATAAATAGGGTTGTGATAGTGTCATTTCGTGGGGAATCAGAATTTAGTACTGAAGTGCTGCCGGTATATTCTTGTAACCGTTTTCTCTGTCAAATCAATATACAAGAAGGTTAAAGTGTGAATCAAGCTGTTTTCAAGTCTGTACGTTTGTTTCCGCCTCTCGTATAGATAAGAACTTTTCTGAACGACTCGTTCGGGTCTGAAAACGATCCTATAATTTTAACCTAAAAGAATGCATTTTGGCCATAATAATACAAACATCCAAACATGAGGGGTTAACTTGTAATGAATGGAAAGATTAAATATAAAAATAAAAATTAAAAACAACACACACACACCTGGGCGTGTGTGGGTGTTCGACTAGAGGAGAAGAAGAAAGGGGTTTCCCCTCTCAAACCCTAAATCAGTAAATTGGATGGATTTTTGGCCAAAATCGGATTGCATGAACCTTAATAGTGATAATCTAAGCAAGCTTCAGCCAAGGTATGTTTTAATTCTTAGTTTTGGTGAACAGCCATTAAGTGGGTGTTGATGGATATGTGAGTTCGATCTAAATTAGGATGAATGCTTGCTAATGTTATCATGTTTAAGTTGAATCATGGTTGAATTTTAGTTATCTTGGTGATTTAGGATGAAACCTATGTGTATGAGTATGAGAATGATTATGATGAACATGTGTATGTTCGTAATTTTGATTATGTTGATACACTAGATGTTATGTAGTAGGTTTTGATAGTAAACATGATGTAAAATTTGTTGACATTGTGATCTTGTTTGAATAAATTGAATCATGAGATAAATATTAGGAAAAAACATGCTTAAACTACTTGTACTATGTGCTTAAAATACAGTATGCACACCAAGTGTATGATGAAATGTCTAGGTGAAGTTAGAATGTGAGATATTTAGAAAAGATTTGGTGAAAACTAAATCTGTCCAGAAAGTTACAAGCTCGTAAATGAATTTGATTGCAGCTTAGTCAATGAATTTTTATAATTATTTTGGTAGAGAGTTAGACTCTAAAAATTTAACACAAGGATAACCTCTCCGAGGGGCACGTCACAAAAAAAGATTGTAATTTTTGCAAGCTCGTAAGTACAGTAAACGGACGTCCCAAAACAGCCTATTTTCAGTGAATTGAGCTATACATGTTAGTGAATGATTGATTAATGAAAGTAATGTAACTAAGTGGTTATATGTTTATCGGATTGGAAGTGTGTATGATTGATAGTTGACTTTTTAGAAAGTCAACAAGGTATGAATAATAAGGTTAGACTTCCTAACACTATTGTGAGAATAAGGAGATCATGTGAATATTCGCTAGATTATTATATGACGTACATGACGATAAGTTGAATTGGTTATGTTATGAATGATGTGATAATGGATCTATGCCATATGTATGTTAGGAGTTGCCCAATAAAAGTCAATGAGACATAGGAACATAATGATTGATAAGATGAATGATCATGTATACTAACAATGTTGTAATAAAATGGAATGAAAGGATATGCATCGCGTTAGCAAGGACTCAAGCGAAGAAAACTAACGAGTCAAGAGGAGACAAGGAAGTGAAAGCGAGAACGAACGCTCAAGGTAAGTGAAGTTCCACTCACTTCTTAGTAGGTATAATAAATTTTGATACGTAAGAATATGGGATATCATGAAAGATTATGTAATAATTGGGAGTATCAAATTATGTAATGTTCTAATAGGACGAAGGTTGTTAACTAAGCCGAAAGTAAATTGGTGGGATTAAATGGGTCGAATAATTATGCATAAGTAATGTAACGAATAAGTAATTTGTATAGATTAAGGACCCAGGGTAAGAATTTCTAGTTAACTATGTAAGGATTTGTTTTATGGACAATTAGGAATAAGTTTCAAGTGGTACGGATGCAAACGATCGAGTTACGAGAGTTTCGGCATTAAAAGTGAGGGCTGAACTGGGAACCACCGTAGCTTACGGTGCCCACCGTAGGCTACGGTCGGTGGTGGACTATCCTTTTCCACCGTAAGGCAGTCGAAAGTCATCGTAGCTTACGATGGAGGCTGTCGCGCCCCGCAAGAAAGGTAGCCAAGGCTCTCGCAGCCCGCGAGAGACCTTGTTGCTGGCATTTTGTTTGATTTTTTGTTGTTTTGGAAATGCGACTTGTTTTAAATGGTTTTCAAGGTCTCGTAACTTATGTTAAGGTTGGTTCGAAAATAAGTGATGATAAGGGCCTTCAGATAATGAAGTGTAGGATTTACCTTCGTGTTGTAGAAGAAAATCTATAAGTAAATGTGTCTAGGAAACAAGTAAGTATGTGGGTCGATAAGTACAAAACTTATAATATGGAAAGTTGTGAATATGATATGTTAGCATAGTTCATGTGAATAGAAGTGGAAAGCAAGAGCTCGTATGTATGTATGCGTGTATGAATGTATGCATAACTATAGAGGTATATGATTGTGTGTACGTAGGTAGGAGTGTATGTATGCATGTATGAATGTAATATATTATGAACGTACGTAGGAATTAGGAATGTAAGTGTAACACACCGTGTTTCAAAAGTTAAAGTCAAAGTCAAAGTCAACATTGAAGTCAAAGGAAGAAAATATTGCTAATTGGTATCTATCACTCCTTTCTCAACCGCTGTTTTGACTTCTTTGACTTGTAGATAGTCTATTTACTTTGTTACGTTAGTTGTATTATGTGGAGTATCTATTAATAATCGAGGTTTAATCGCTAATTATCGCTTGTTTTATCGCCTTATCGCTTTATCGCTTATCGCAATCGCATTTCGCATCTCGAATTGCGTGTTCTGGATATTGTTTTACGCGTGTGTGCTACTTATGTGTTACTTGTGCGTGTTTATTTATGTTATGTTGTGGTAATTAACCGAAACGCAATCGAAACTCAATCGCAATCGAATCGCAAACGCTAAACACAAGTGAATCCTAGTTAACTTGATGATTGTATGTTAGATATAGTAGTTGGGATTAAAAGTAATTTGAATGAGAAACTCTATCGCATCGCAACGCACAACACGCGAATCGAAACTGCAAAACTCGCCGCGTCGAACACTCGAATCGAGTGGCCAGCGGACCGAGTTGCCACCCGATCGGGCTGCCACCCGATCGAGTTGCCACTCGATCGAGCTGCCACCCGATCGGGTTGCCACTTGATCGACCAACTACTTTCCCCCTTTCCTTTTATGGAAATCCTATAAATACCTCCATATGTCAACATCACTTGATGTTGACAGCTCCCTCTCTCTTAACTCGCTCCAGCCGCTATTTCTTCAGATTTCTCGCGATTCTTGTAAGTTTTCAACCTAAATCTTGTACTTTCTTGATCTACACGCACTCCTACACCTTTCTATCTTTTGAATCTTAACTTTTAACCGTGAAATCACTAGATTTGGGGTGTTCTAGGATGATGTCATCATGGTGTTCATGAGAACTTCATGTTTTGGCTTCAATCCACCAAGAACAACTTAGATCTAATTGATTTCCACATAAATAAACAAAGATCTTTCATAGATCTGAACATATTCATGGTGAAAAGGATTGAAAGATGGTTTTCTAACTTTCTTTCAACCCTTTTACACTCAATGCACTCAAAACCGATAGAACCAGACCTTGTTCTAACCTTCTACCCCTTCCTGGTGATGTGTTGGCTCAAGATCTGAGTCCTACCAAAGAGACAACTGATTCTGGGTTAAGCATGAACAACCGTCATGAATCTGTGAACGGGTCGGGTTTGGGTGATTCTTGTCCGATCGGGTCACAAGGGTCTTGGCAAGGTTCTGTTGCTTAGCACGTAGTCACGATGTCTCGAGAAAACGCAAGCCATCAAAACAACCAAGTGAAGAAGACGACCAGGTCGTCTGGGACAGATTGTCGTCCGATCGGATTGCCACCCGACCGGACAGCCACCCGATCGGATTGCACCTTGGGTCCCACACTTAACTTTTATTTCAACATTTGAGGGTTTAAACATTGAACGGATTGCCTTCCGATCGGATTACCACCCGATCGGATTGCCACCCGACCATGTGATGTTTGGACTTTAATACTTAAACAATTTTTAGCATGTTCAGTACGGATTGTCACCCGATCGGATTGCAATCCGATCGAGTGACAAACTGCTGTGAACTTGTTCTCACTAAAGTGTCCTACCAATCGGATTGCCACCCGATCGGACCGCCGTCTGATCGATCGACCTGAAACGTAGAGATACTTCTCTTTTTTCAAAATGCTACAAAGAAAACATCAAAGCACAAGCCATCATACACAAACACATGCATTCCAAACGAGGTAACAATCCAATCGAATGGTCACCCGATCGGATGAACATCCGAACGGATTGACACCCGGTCGACTGGACACCCGATCGGATTGTCGTCCGACCCACTGACACTCTACACTATTTTACACGCCGCTTATCGTTTATGCTATCGTTCTGATCAGGCTAATCTCACTCAAGCGCCCCTTCAATCAATCATCGTTGTGAGTATACTCGAACCCTTTTTGCCTTACGCACTTTTGGGTGTTACATACGTTACTTATTCTAAATCACATTGAACACACTACGAAATACTTTAACGCTAACCGTTACCGCATGTTATACGTGACTTAATGAATGCTTGTTTGTTATGTTTACACATGGATTGCTGTCTACCTGCCTTAGCAACGATAGTACTATAGTTTAGACTTGGCACCTGTTTACTCAGGGGTAGTTAAGGACAATTAATCACATGGGTCACAGTGGTGATCATGTATTACGAACTGCCTTGCGCAGTCATTGGTATTGATAGGATCATGTCGATAACTTACGTGCTTCATTTCACCATGTGTACGTGCTGGTTATGCGTAAACGATTTCGAACTCTATTATATCTATTAAACTTGTATGCTCACCTTTACACTATGTGTATTGACTTTTACTTTAACGTATGTGGCAGGTGCTTAAGATGTTATATTGCTTGGCTTGCTGTGAAATCGAGGCTAGGAAAGGTTTAGAAACGAATAAATGAATTGTCTGTACTTGAAATCTGAGTTGTCGGAACAGAACAATTTGTCTTGATTTTTCCTGTAATAATTATGATACTTATTATGTCATGGCATGGGACGTGATGTTTTAAATAATTGGTAATCGTAGTTGTTATGGAAACTTCTGGACAATCTGTTTCGCTCAGTGCCACGCCCCGATGTTTCTGCCATCGGTTGGGGTGTGACAGATTGGTATCAGAGCCATAACTATAGGGAATTAGGCAAGACTCGACCTAGTCCGGGTCGATGTCTTAGAAACGACCTAGTCTATAGTTAGGTACCAACAGACCAACTTGTGCATACCCTTAGGGGTTTCCACGAGCTTACTTGCTATTTCTCGCTATTATCGCTTTCACTACACTATCACTGCACTCTAATTTTCGAAAATAAACTAGTGATTAGGTTGAGATTAGGTGTGAAAACTGCAAACTCTCGATTAAATCGCTTGTTCGACCCGCATTTTTCCCAATCAGACACGAGAATTTGTGTCGAATTAGGAGTGGAATCCATACTTCGACGATAATTCACGATAAAAATAGGGGCGGAACACCCTCAGCTCTATCACATAACTTTTACCACACTTACAGGAACAGAGTCGTTAAGTCAGGGGTGAAACCTGTATCTTAATGACCAGTTCCAGAATTCCTTATTTTGGTTGTATAAAACTCTCACCAAAGTCTCGACGGACTCCAACGACTTGAAGTCACGCTTAAACTGGAAGGATGCGTGCCATTCGCCCAAATGCGAGGCGAGAGCACAGTTCCGAAGGTCAAAGTGTGCACCAAAAGGTCTTTGTGAATAGTCGAACCACTTTGGGTAGCCTATGTCTATCAGCTGCAGACAATCTATTTCTCGATTTTTATACGTTTCGATTCTGAGCTCGCTACTGCCGACTCTGATATGTGTTGTTTTTACATGGATTCTATGTGTTTATGCGAGTTTATCTGTTATGAGTTTCGATTTTTGGTGATATTATTCGCTTTCCGCTTCGCTTTGATCGACACACACGACTCGCACTGCACACCTACCTCAAAACGCTGACAAATCGCTACTATTTGTGGGACCACCATACGCTATGTTGCTCGCTATGTATTCGCTAATCGCAATCGCTATTTTCGAAACACTCGCGGACTTTGAATGATAGGTTTCTGTATTCTGATTGCCTCTATGTGCTTCTATGTGCTTTTAGGTGCCCTATGTGCCATACGTGCTTATGTGAATCTGTGATTATGTGCCTACGTGTTTATGTGTTACATGATTGTGTTCCCGAGCTTTAGTAGTATTAGGCGTGTGAGGTGAGTTTCGATTATATTGTGTCTGAGTCCTATGGCGATGTCTGCTGCAGACAATGTCGTCATCTGGATTCCGTCACTCGCGTACTGCTCGCTAGAGCCAGAAATACAAACGCCTTGCTGCTCTTGTCGCCAAGCAAATGGTGAAAGTTGTTCCTCAGATCGTGAGTGAACTGTACGAGAATGTGAGCAAACCGTCTGAAGAGTCCAGGACTGAAACCCCTAAAGCTGCTTTCAGCTTCAAGCAGTTTAAAGTTTGCGGACCGAAAGAATTCACTGGCAAAGATGGCCCTACGGCTTTGTTTCAATGGTTTGATTCGATCGAGGTCACCCTAAGCCAGAGTGGTTGTCCTGACTATCTCCGCACTCTGAATGCTACCGGCATCTTCCAGTCCCACGCATTAGACTGGTGGACGGCCGAGAGGAACAAACACGGAAATCATATAGCTTATGGTCTGTCATGGGATGAGTTGAAGAATGTCATGCTCGAAGAGTTCTTCCCTCCCCATGAGCGCCAAAAGTTGGAGGACGAATTCTGGCATATCAAGCAGAAAGATGGTCACAACGCTGCTCTAACTGCTCGCTTCAAGCAGCTCAATATTATCTGTCCTGATCAAGTCAAGACTGCTGACATGACGATCAAGAAGTACATTCGAGCTCTGTCGGATTGTGTCGCAGATTTTGTGCATGCTTCAAAGCCAGCAACGATCGAGGAAACTTACTGGTTGCCGCTGAAATCAACGATAAGCAAGTCAAAGCTGGTTTTTCGGATAAAGCTTCGAAGAACCTGCATCAAGCTACCACCACCGCATCTGTTGAAACCGCCACCACTGCCCCGCAATCATCAAAGTCCTATCGTCGCAATAGGAAGAACAACAACAGCAACTCCAGCAACAAGAACTGTGCTGTCACTACCCCTGCTCCACTCCAAGCGGTACCAGCACAACAACAAACTCAGCACCGATCAGCTCCAGCACCAGTTACACTGGTCCCCACCCTGCTTCCCGACATGTACTTATCATCACCCGATGGGTATAGCCTGCAGATATTGCGTACATTGCAATATGTATGGCCATTTCACCGCCAATTGTCGAACCGGCCCCCGTAACGCCGCAGCTCCCGCTCCCGCTCCTGCTCAGCAAGCTCCTCTCACTGCTTCTCAAGGCCAACAAGCGGCTCAGGCACCCGCGGTCAACGCCAGAGTCTGCTTTGCGTGTGGTGATCCCAACCACTTCGTAAACATGTGCCCGAACAGGGTTGTGAAACAAGAGCCTCAACAACAGCAGCCTCAGCAGCAGCAGCAACAGCAGCACCAACAACAACAGCAACAAGCCGCCCGCGCCAGAACTTTCAACATCAATGTGCGCCAAGCCCAGGCCGACAACAACGTGGTCAATGGTACGTTCCTTGTGAATGGTATTTATGCTTCGTGTTTTTTTGATACTGGAGCCGATAACTGTTTTGTATCGTTTGAGTTCGAGAAGCTCCTTAATCGTAAGCGCTCCCATCTCCCTTCGACGTTCGATGTTGAAGTTGTCACCGGAAGAACCGTTGCTGTCAATTCTATTCTCCGTGATTGTACTCTTGAGCTCAACAATCACATCTCTCCAATCGACCTTATTCCAATGCAGCTCGGAAGTTTTGATATCATAGTAGGCATGGACCTTCTTCGTGAAAACCATGCTGAAGTTGTGTGCTTCGATAAGATGATTCGATTCTCCCTTGCGAATGGTGATCAATTGTGTGTTTATGGTGAAACTTTTTCGAAAGGTCTCAAGCTTATGTCGTGTGTCAAAGCTAGCTAGTATCTTCGCAAGGAATACAGAGCTTTCTTAGCTAACATTGTAGTAGCGGAGGAGGAAAAGAAAGGAAAGACAGAAGTGAAAGATGTCCCCGTTGTTTGTGAATTTCCTCAGGTATTAGGTATTTCCTGATGATCTCCCCGGCTTACCTCCAACTCGTGATATCGATTTTTGTATCGACCTCGTTCCTGGAGCCAACCCTGTTGCTAAAGATCCTTATCGCCTCGCTCCATCTGAAATGCGTGAACTCTCGAGTCAGCTCCAGGAATTACTTGATAAAGGCTTTATTTTCCCGAGCACCTCTCCTTGGGGCGCGCCAGTCCTTTTCGTCAAAAAGAAGGATGGGTCGTTCAGGATGTGCATCGACTACAGGGAATTGAATAAGCTAACCATCAAGAATCGCTATCCCCTGCCTCGGATTGATGATTTGTTTGACCAGCTACAAGGTGCTACGTGTTTCACCAAGATCGATCTACGCTCAGGCTATCACCAATTACGCATTCAAGAGGAGGATATACCCAAAACCGCTTTTCGCACCCCGTACGGCCACTACGAGTTCATTGTTATGCCTTTTGGTTTAACCAACGCACCCGCGGTTTTCATGGATCTGATGAATCGCGTGTGTAAACCATTTCTTGACCACTTCGTTATCGTGTTCATTGATGATATCATGATCTATTCCAAGTCGAAAGCCGAACACGCGCAACATCTTCGTTTGGTTCTCGAGCTACTCCAAGGGAATCGACTCTACGCCAAGTTTTCCAAGTGTGAATTTTGGCTAAATGAGGTTCAATTCCTCGATCACATTGTCAATATCAAGGTATTCATTTCGATCCCGCGAAGATTGAAGCTGTTAAGAGTTGGGTTACGCCTAAGAACCCGTCTGAAGTCCGTTCTTTTCTCGGACTAGCGGGCTATTATCGTCGATTTATCGAAGGGTTCTCTAAAATCACTGTGCCGCTTACTTCTCTCACGCATAAAGACAGATCCGTTGTTTGGGGAACCAAACTGGAGTCTGCCTTCCAAACCCTCAAGAACATGCTTTGCAATGCTCCCGTCCTTGCTTTACCGGACGGATACGATGACTTCGTTGTCTTTTTCGATGCCTCTAACCTTGGTCTTGGTTGTGTTCTCATGCAATGAGACAAGGCTATCGCCTACGCATCTCATCAGCTCAAGATCCACGAGAAGAACTATACAACCCATGACCTCGAGCTAGGCGCAATTGTTTTTGCATTGAAGATTTGGCGACACTACCTTTATGGTACAAAGTGTACGGTATTCACCGACCATAGGAGCCTACAACACATCTTCAGCCAGAAAGAACTTAATATGCGTCAACGCCGATGGGTAGAACTTCTCAACGATTACAATTGTGAGATTCGTTATCATCCTGGCAAAGCGAATGTCGTTGCCGACGCCCTCAGCAGACGAAGCTATCTGCATAGCACCCACAATGTTCAAGCCCAGCACTACCTTGAGACTCTCATTCGCGAAGCCCAACATGCTTGCTTTACTGAGCGTACTTTGAAGAAGAAAATGATTCATCACGATGGAGCTCAGCTAGTGAATAAATCGAATGGGATATTCCATTATCTGGACCGAATCTGGATCCCTAAGCGGACTGATTTACGACAGATTTTGATGGACGAAGCCCATAAATCTCGTAATTCTATTCATCCTGGTGCCGATAAAATGTATCAAGACCTTCACTATAAGTACTGGTGGCCGGGCATGAAGAGGGATATCGCTCTCTATGTTGGGAAGTGACTGACTTGCTCAAAAGTCAAGGCTGAACACCAAAGACCCTCTGGCTTGCTTGAACAACCCGCGATCCCTATGTGGAAGTGGGAAAGTATAGCTATGGACTTCATAACAAAACTCCTATGTACGCCATCAGGTCACGACAGCATCTGGGTTTTCGTTGATCGTTTGACCAAATCTGCTCATTTTCTGCCAATACGGGAAGACTACAAGGTGGAAAGATTAGCCCGAATGTACACCAATGAGATCATTTGTCGACATAGGACGCCTCACGATATCATATCTGACCGTGATGCTCGGTTTACTTCGCGTCTGTGGGAAACGTTTCAAACGGCTCTCGGTACTGTGCTTAATCTAAGTACCACTTTTCAACCCCAAACTGACGGTCAGACTGAAAGAACGATTCGTACCTTGAGGACATGCTCCGTTCGTGTGTCATAGACTTCGGTGGGAATTGGGACGCTTATCTGCCTTTAGTAGAATTCTCGTATAATAACAGTTATGATTCCAGCATTCAAATGGCACCGTTTGAGGCATTATACGGAAGAAGATGTCGGTCGCCTATTGTGTGGCACGAGATCGGTCACTCGCAAATAACTGGTCCCGAGCTATTACAAGAAACGATGACAAAATCCTCCAAATAAGTGACAACTTTCTGAAAGCTCGGAGTCGTCAGAAAAGTTACGCCGATAGATGACGCAAGCCCCTTGAATTTGACGTTGGCGACCATGTACTCCTAAAGGTATCACCTTGGAAGGGTGTGGTCAGATTCGGCAAGAGAGGGAAACTCGCGCCTTCATATGTTGGACCTTTTAAGATTCTGGAAAGGATCAGAAGAGTGGCCTAGAGACTCGAACTACCGGAGGAACTTAGCAACGTTCACCCGACTTTTCATGTGTCTAACCTCAGAAAGTGCCTGGCTGAGCATGATATGTATGTACCTCTGGAAGATCTTCAAGTAAACGAAACACTGCACTTCATGGAGAAGCCTGTCGAGATCATGGATCGCCAGACCAAGCAGCTTAGACGCTCGCGCATTCCCATTGTGAAGGTTCGACGGGAAGGCAAACGAGGCGCAGAGTTCACTTGGGAACTCGAAAGCAACATGAAGGCGAAGTACCCGCAGTTGTTTGTTACGGCTGAAGCCTAATTTCGGGACGAAATTCCCTTAACAGGGGGAGGCTGTAACACCCCGTGTTTCGAAAGTCAAAGTCAAAGTCAACATTGAAGTCAAAGGAAGAAAAGATTGCTAATTGCGATCTGTCACTCCTTGCTCAACTGCTGTTTTGACTTCTTTGACTTGTAGATAGTCTATTTACTTTGTTACGTTAGTTGTATTAAGTGGAGAATCTATTAATAATCAAGGTTTAATCGCTAATTATCGCTTGTTTTATGGCTTTATGGCTTTATCGCTTATCGCAATCGCATTTTGCATCTCGAATTACGTGTTCTGGATATTGTTTTACGTGTGTGTGCTACTTATGTGTTACTTGTGTGTGTTTATTTATGTTATGTTGTGGTAATTAACCAAAACGTAATCGAAACTCAACTGCAATCGAATCGCAAATGCTAAACACAAGTGTAATCATCCTAGTTAACTTGATGATTGTATGTTAGATATAGTAGTTGGGATTAAAAGTAATTTGAATGAGAAACTCTATCGCATCGCAACGCACAACACGCGAATCGAAACTGCAAAACTCGCCGCGCCGAACACTCGAATTGAGTGGCCAGCCGACCGAGTTGCCACCCGATCGACCAGCCACTTTCCCCCTTTCCTTTTATGGAAACCCTATAAATACCCCCATATGTCAACATCACTTGATGTTGACAGCTCCCTCTCTCTCAACTTGCTCCAGCCGCTATTTCTTCAGATTTCTCGCGATTCTTGTAAGTTTTCGACCTAAATCTTGTACTTTCTTGATCTACACGCACTCCTACACCTTTCTATCTTTTGAATCTTAACTTTTAACCATGAAATCACTAGATTTGGGGTGTTCTAGGATGATGTCATCATGGTGTTCATGAGAACGTCATGTTTTGGCTTCAATCCACCAAGAACAACTTAGATCTGAACGATTTCCACATAAATAAACAAAGATCTTTCATAGATCTGAACATATTCATGGTGAAAAGGATTGAAAGATGGTTTTCTAACTTTCTTTCAACTCTTTTACACTCAATGCACTCAAAACCGATAGAACTGGACCTTGTTCTAACCTTCTACCCCTTCCTGGTGATGTGTTGGCTCAAGATCTGAGTCCTACCAAAGAGATAACCGATTCTGGGTTAAGCATGAACAACCGTCACGAATCTGTGAACGTGTCGGGTTTGGGTGATTCCTGTCCGATCGGGTCACAAGGATCTTGGCAAGGTTCTGTTGCTTAGCACGTAGTCACGATGTCTCGAGAAAACGCAAGTCATCAAAACAACCAAGTGAAGAAGACGATCAGGTCGTCTGGGACGGATTGCCGTCCAATCGGATTGCCACCCGACCCGTCAGCCACCCGATCGGATTGCACCTTGGGTCCCACACTTAACTTTGATTTCAACATTTGAGGTTTTAAACATTGAACAGATTGCCGTCCGATCGGATTGCCACCCGATCGGATTGCCACCCGACCATGTGATGTTTGAATTAAATACTTAAACAATTTTCAACATGTTCAGTACGAATTGTCACCCAATTGGATTTCAATCCGATCGAATGACAAACTGCTATGAACTTGTTCTCACTAAAGTGTCCTACCAATCGGATTGCCGCCCGATCGGACCGTTGTCCGATCGATCGACCTGAAAGGTAGAGATACTTCTCTGTTTTGAAAATGCTACAATGAAAATTTAAAGCACAAGCCATCATACACAAACACATCCATTCCAAACGAGGTAACAATCCAATCGAATGGTCACCCGACCGGATGACCATCCGAACAGATTGTCACCCGATCGACTGGCCACCCGATCAGATTGTCACCCGATCGGATTGTCGTCCGACCCACTGACACTCTACACTATTTTACGTGCCGCTTATCGTTTATGCTATCGTTCTGATCAGGCTAATCTCACTCTAGCGCTCCCTTCAATCCACTATCGCAGTGAGTATACTCGAACCCTTTTTGCCTTACGCACTTTTGGGAGTTACATACGTTACTTATTCTAAATCACATCGAACACACTATGAAATACTTTAACGCTGACCGTTACCGCATGTTATACGTGACTTAATGAATGCTTGTTTGTTATGTTTACACATGGATTGTTGTCTACCTGCCTTAGCAACGATAGTACTATAGTTTGGACTCAGCACCCGTTTACTTAGGGGTTGTTAAGGACAACTAATCACATGGGTCACAGTGGTGATCATGTATTACGAACTGCCTTGCGCAGTCAACCCGCAGTCGTTGGTATTGATAGGATCATGTCGATAACTTACGTGCTTCATTTCACCATGTGTACGTGCTGGTTATGCGTAAATGATTTCGAACACTATTATATCTATTAAACTTGTATGCTTACCTTTACACTATGTGTATTGACTTTTACTTTAACGTATGTGGCAGGTGCTTAAGATGTTATATTGCTTGGCTTGCTGTGAAATCGAGGCTAGGAAAGGTCTAGAAACGAATGAATGAATTGTCTGTACTTGAAATTTGAGTTGTCGGAACAGAACAATTTGTCTTGATTTTGCCTGTAATAATTATGATGCTTATTATGTCATGGTATGGGACGTGATGTTTTAAATAATTGGTAATCGTAGTTGTTATGGAAACTTCTGGACAATCCGTTTCGCTTAGTGCCACGCCCCGATGTTTCCGCCATCGGTTGGGGTGTGACAGTACGCATGTATGTATGTAAGTTGCTATATAAAGTACGTAAGAATGACTCCAATTCATGTGGGCATTGACGAATACTAATAATGTGCTTTGAGATTGGAATGTGATGCATGTGTGAATTCATCGGATTTATGAGGAATTGAAGCCGAACTTGGATTAAGAGAATTTAAGAGAATGCCGGACTGAACCCAAGTTTATATTAGGGATTGTTATATGATTTCCTATTATTTAGAATAATGTCGTACGAATGCCAAGGACTAATGGTTAAGTTGTATGTGATTTCCATAGGTATCACACGGATTTCCTCTACCACTAACGAAGATAAATGGGCGAAGATCGAGTTAAAAAGCAAGGATTGTACGGAAGAACGGTCACATAGTTTGAATTATGTAACACTTTAAAGTATTAACTTAAGTGTAAATGTTGTGAATTACTTCTAGAAAACGTATGACATTTTGTAATTGAGCCTTCACGCAAGTAATGTCGTTAATAAAGAAAGAAAATTTAAGGCTCGTTTTTCCGTCGCGTCGTTTTTAAGATGTTACGTGTTAGGGTGTTACATCGGATCATCAAGATCTCGGAAGCTTTCACCCATGATTAGAGTTACATTCCCGGACAATCCAATGAATCATCTGATAACACATTCAGATCTCAGAAACATTTATTCACGATCAGAATCACATTCTTCCTCTTCAGTCACGATAATAGATCTATAGTCTTCTCTGCTAGTTCCGGCAGCAACTTAACCAACAAACATCATCATTCCCCGATGGTTAATCCGAAAAACAATTTACCTGGTCAAAGATTAACCAATCTGACACTTTAGCCTATCACACGTTTGTGATATCTTATAAGTATCCACAATACAGTTGCACCTCCTGATGCTAATCCTGCTGACCGGCTTGACGAAGACCCGGGACTCAAACCCTAAGACATCAATCTGACCTTGATCTGTAGATTCTGAACGTCCTATGATCACGAACTCACAAATCTAGATCCTATACATCTCTATACAACCCTTGTGACAACCTGAAATTTCAAGGTCTTCCCTCTACGCTTCTTTTTACGTTGCATCTTGTGCATGATTTTTGAAAGACTAAAGTATAGTTAGGTTGGGTTGTTAATGTTTAACGGAAAATCAAGATGTCAAAGGAGATTCTTCGCCAACCTTCACTGGACGAAGAATGATTGTTCGTCACAAGGTTCTTCGCCAACCTCCACTGGACGAAGGTTGATTGTTCGTCAAGATGGTGGTTCGCCACCAGGGGATCTCGGCCCAGTTTCCCTAAACCCAAACCGAGCCCAACCCTTCCCCATTATATACGTGTGTGAGGGAATGTATGCGTATAATTCCTTCCAGAACCTTTGCAAACCCTAAGATCCTCCCAGTCAAAGCGACGGCAGTGGTCCTTATCGACGCAACATTTTCATCGATCGAGCCTTCATCTCAGACACGCCACCTGCCACATTCGAATCTACATCCTTCTTTCGATTGGTAAGTTTTGATCATTAGGGTTCCCATTCTTGGTTAATATTAATTTTGTCCTATGAACTATCCTGATTGTGTTTTGGTAAACTATCTTGATTTGGTATATGATGAATGATCTCAAATATGATCGATGGAAATTAGGGGATCTTAGAGAATGTTCTTGTCATGCATGATTAGAGTTCAGATTAGGGTATTGGCTATGATTTTTGATGATGAGATTAATGTGCACGAGTTGTTAGAACTGGTTGCTACTTAGGCGTGTTTGTGATAACGAGTTTACAGATCTGAATGGCGATTGCCATGGGTTTGACATGTTGAATGATGATTGAATGTGTGAAATCTGTGATTCATATGATAGGATCGATGATTGATATTTGTAGAATATAATGTAACTATTTGTCAATGATTAGGGATCTTGAAATATTGAAAGTGTAACTGACTTGATTTGTTGTAACTGTCTGATGAGGGGCGACGAAGGATCTCCCCCACGCAGAATCCAGTCCGACGAAGAATCAGGTTCTTCATTGACTGATTCTTGACGAACCCTTGTAGTCCTTCGTCAAACCCCATCTCGATGAAGTATAAACCTTCGTCATGAGATTCTTCGTCAAACCTAAACTCGACGAAGGATAGTCGATTTTATAAACGATAACAACTTGATTTGAGTTGGTTAATTATGTTGCAATACACTTTTCAAAACGAGATTTATATTTTGACTCTTGTAGTCTAATAAAGTACTACAACATATAAACGAGCCATGAATCCAATACTCTTATAAAACCTATGTCAAACCCCATCTCGACGAAGGATAAACCTTCGTCATTAGATTCTTCGTCAAACCCAAACTCGACGAAGGATAGTCCTTCGTCGCCTAGGTTCTTCGCCGCAAGAGTAAATAGACAGAACAGTAAACAGATTATGATGTATATGATGATGGATACTTGTGTTTGTAAAATTTTATCTGTTGCATTATAACAATGTTAACCAGAAATGAGGATCTTGACTGGACTTGTGTGAGTAGACAATACATCTGTAAATGTTGTTATGTGATTTGCACATGGGATGTGGACCTGTATGAGAACCAAATACTTGCTATGCGATTTATGGTAATCTTTGCAGTGAATGCAATCTGTGACAATACGTGATTTGATTATTATGAAACTGATGATATTGGTAACCATTGTTGGGAACATGAACTTGTGTTATAAACGTGTATGAAATCCAAACATTTGCTATGTGTTACGTGACAATGGTATTACGTGTGACTTGTTGAATACGTGAATTGGGTATGTGTTTAAGAAACTGATCATCTTTGGTAACCACAGTAGGGTTTCGTTGACCAACTTGGAACGGGTAATGAAACGTAACATACCAAGCAAATCTAAGGTGAGTTCACTGCTCTTTTTCAAGCATGCGTCCCGGGGAGGGACATCTGGTAAATATTCCGGGGAGGAATATTGGGTAATGGGTTTGACTGGAATGTTAAACCGGAATGTTGGATAATACACTCACTCCTATCACCTTAAGTCCCATCATCTACCGAATTAGTTGCAGGGGAGGCAACGGGGTATTTAGTTGATAGCGCTATTAGGTTTGGCACCCTCACACCGTATCGGGGAGGAAGGGCGTGAACTAATTACCTTAAGTCATGCCCAATGCTTTGATAGGGGCATTGGGGAAAGGGCAAAATAATCTGGAGCCATCTTGTACGGTATCGAGTTATTATCAACATTGTTTTTGGAAATGCTTTTGAACTGAACTAAACTTTTGGCAGCAAAACATGTAACACGCTTCTCGGTAAACAAAACTGTGAACTCACCAGCGTTGTCTGATACACTTTTTTTGCATGCTTGCAGGTCTATAGGTACATATCATTGGAACTTGCTATTTGGAAAGCTGGAGTGGTAATGGGTCGAGTTACATGGAATCATGAGACGAGTCTATTGGTTTTTATTCACTTGGGTTATGATATTCTTAACTATTGTATTATGCTTCTGCTGAACAATAAAATGTTTTGTACGACTTATTTTAATACATGAAAGTTTTACTTGAAATCTTGTTACGAGTTCAATGTGATTGGTGGCTAGATCCTAGCACGTCACACGCCTCGCGGGGGTTTCCGCATGTGGTATTTTGGGGGTGTGACAGTTTGGTATCAGAGCCACTGGTTATAGTGAACTTGGTTTTAAAACGTTTTCTTATAAAACCAGACTATAACCGAACAAGTTCTGAATACGACTATGACACTTAGCTCCAGACTGCAAGGTTCGTCTCTCGTTTACTCATTGCACTACATAACTAGTGAACACTTACGTATGATATTGAATGTGATGGCATATTTAGCACTACAATACCAAATCATGTGTTACTTGCTTGTGTATGTGATTGATTGTGTGGCGTTCCCCCTAGACATTCTGACCCATGTTTTGTGATGTTCTTTGTTTGCTACTTGAGTCTGAGGAACTATTTAACACGAGTTAGGAGGAGCTGAGATGAGCATGCAAATCATGTTATTATTGTGGGTGCACACATAATAATAATGTGGGGTGCATGTGAGTCCCAACGAGGCCTAACAAGTGTGAAAGGGGTTCCATTCCATTATTTGACTAAATGTGAAACATAACAAATCTATAGGAGTCATAGCAGTGATTGTCTCCTACTCGAACCTGATCTTTTCACTCTTCTCTGACTCCTTGCGAATCTCAATGCTATCGAGTATTATCTGAGCACTCATCTGAACGTCTAGCGAACGTCCCTGAGTTGGATGTCGCAGCGTCGAATGATTGGTCTATACCTTTCTCACTTCTCTTCGTTTGCTAGAACTCAATGTATTGATGCCTTAGATCCCGAAGTGCGATCACTTCTGCAACACTCACGCAACATACCGTGTATTACTCAATCAACTTGCAAGATCGATGGACAAGAGGATGAGCGTAGTACCTTACCGGCCTCAGTATTAGGACGACCCTAACTACCGGCAACGAACACCAGCAAATTGACTTCAATCGAATCCTTAACCCTAATCAGCGACTTATGGGAGTCAACTCTTATGAATCAATCAGGACATAAACGATGACAATTGACTATAGAGTGGAATGTGTAACTGCCCGCACAGTGAGTAGTGCCTTAGGACGTGACACGGAATGTGAAAAGATGGACCCTGTTGGTGAAAGGGGCAGGACTCTGTTACAAGCAACGACATTAGAGGCAACAGTCACGGCGACATCAAGGTACTCGTAATCGTAGCCTACAGTATGGAAACGAAGGTGACTTCGACAAGGATTGACTGTTGTTAAGTCAAAATGTCAACAACCAAGGGAGCAATGACAGTATTGGGAATCCTCGTGACCGTAACAACAACACTGGTAGTGGTGCTCGTGGAAGGGCATTTAGGATTGGCGTTGGCGACGCCAGGCATAATAGCAACACGGTAGCTTGTATGGGTAGCTAATCGCTTCGTCTCTGTTATGTTTAACCCTGATGCTTCTTGAAATCGAACCTGTTGTGGAATCGGCTGATGGCAAGTCAATTGAAACCTCATATGTTCTTTGGGATGCAAACTCGACCTTGTGGGACAAATGTTCGACATCGACCTTCCTTCTGCTACCCTTGATAGTTTTGATGTAGTAGTTAGTGTGGATTGGTTATCCAGATATTGCGCAGATATACCCTGTGAGGCGAAAATTTTGCATATCCCTCTTCCTAGTGGAGAATCATCGTCTGTCCTAAAGTATCAGAGTGGTGTAAAGGTTAGCATCATTTCAGCAATGAAAGCCCAGAGTGTCTACGGAGGGATTACCCCGCTATGTTGGCAACCGTTACTAATGTTAAGGCTAAGGAAAAGAGGATCGAGGATCCACCAATTGTTCGTGATTCCTCTTAGTGTGCTACTCGAGGAACTTTCAGGTTTACTTCCACAACTGATTAGGTAGAATCTCAGTTTGATCTCACGCCAGAGGCAGCCTTGATTACTCGTACTCCTTACCGTCTTGCCCCAGGAGGGTTGCAAGAACTGTTTAATCAACTTCAGGAACTACCAGGTGGGAGTTTTAACGATCTAGCTCCTTGTCCTGGGAAGCCCGAGCTCTATTATGGAAATGAAGGACAAGTCCTTTCATACGTGTCCAGACTGCCACAAGGTGACAATCATAGACTATCACCCTCTATCTCGCATCGACGACCTGCTTGACCCGCTGCAATGATCAAGCTTCTATTCAGAAACTAACTTAAGATCGGAACTGTCACCTGATGGAAGACCCAGGGGAGGATGATTCTACAGACACAGTACAGCCACTAGGATTTTCTGTTCATGTTGTTTAAGTTATCCAACACACCAGCAGCCTTAGAGATCACATGAATAGTATGTGTCAACCCCATCTCGTCAGATTCGCCAACCGTGTTTATCTATGACGTTTTGAATCACTTCCAGGAGAAGGAACACCATGAATGACACCTGTATTTCATCTTAGAGCTTCTAGGGGGAGTATCTACGTGCGAAGTCTACCTAAGTGTGACTTCAGGATTCGAGAAGTTCACTTTCTTGGTCACTTAGTCAACAAAGTGGGGATACACGTGGATCTCGCTAAGATCCATTTTATTTGAAATTGATCGGCACCTAAGAGTCCTTCAGGGATACAACAATTTCTTAGTCTCGCTAGATACAATCGCAGATTCACCGTGCGATTTTCGAAGATCACGCAGCTTTAAACCTCTTTAGCATAGCAGGTTGTTGTGTATTCGTGAGAGACAAAACAGGAGGACGTCTTTTCAGCTTCTTGAATCCCAACTCTGCAATGCACAGAGCATCGTCTTTACCCGAGTATACCGTGATGGTTCGAATCAGAGTCCCAGCTACACACCGATGCAACACGAGAAGGTGATGGCTTACAAGAAGAATTGCACGAGTCACAACCTGCGGTGGAATCCATGGCCTTTGGATTTAAGTTGGAGGCATTACTTGGACGGTACCAAATGCACTACTTAGACCGATCACAAGGGCCTCCCGTGTACCCTTGTTTCGAAAGAGCTAAACATGTGATGGCATCGCTGGATGGAACCTTTGAATGATTTCGACTATGAAACCTAGACGCGTATGAGCCTCGTAGCACACCATCGACTCTAACCTATCTGATCAGATTCGACCTGTTCGAACCGAGGCACTGAAGGAAGAGAATTTTCAAGTTTGAGTCCATACAGGGCATGGAGGAGCAACTTTTAGCAAATCGGGCGATACCCACAACCCCATGGAGTGAATAGGAGTCTCACTATACAGCAATCCAAGGGAACTTGTGTTGAGCGAAGAACACCAGCCTTGATATTCTAGTCGTCTGGATTTTGATAGGAGATATTAGGATCTATAAATCTGGTACTGGCAACCGGGCATGAAGACCCACATAGCAATGTATGTGAACGATGTTTGACTTGTACGAAAGTCAAGGTGGAACATCAGAAACCCTCTGGTTTTGGGTCAACAACTGGAAATACCCATACGGAAATGAGAACAGACTGCCATGGATTTTATCACTGATCCACTTAAAACTCAAAACGGAAACAATATCACCTGGGAGATCGGTGATTGTCTCTTGTAACCAGTACACTTTCTTGCAATTAAGGGAAATTAACAAGTCTTCGTATCCTGCAATACACAACACCCTTGGCTCACGTCTAGGCATGAGCATTGCTTATCAAAATAGGACAAACGGTCAAAGTAACGAACCATCCTGACACTCAAAAACATGCTGCGAGCATGTGTGTGGTTGACTTTAGTAAAAACTGGGAGGACACTTACCTTTGGTTGAGTTCTACTGCAGCGGTTACCATTCTAGCATTCAAACAGCTCCGTTTGAGGCATTGCATGGACGATAATGCCAATCTCCTTGTTGGGCTAAGGTGGGTGACAACATAATCACGGGTCCAGGACTTGTACTCGAAACTCTTGGGAAGATTGTTTAGATCGGAAATCTGTAACACCCCGTGTTTCGAAAGTCAAAGTCAAAGTCAAGATTGAAGTCAAAGAAGAAAAGATTGCTAATTGCGATCCGTCACTCCTTGCTCAACTACTGTTTTGACTTCTTTGACTTGTAATCGAATCTTTATTTTAATTTCTTTAGTTGTATTATGTGGAGTACATGTTAATAATCGAGGATTGATCGCTATTTATCGCATGTTTTATCGCTTTATCGCTAATCGCATCGCAATCGCAATCATAGTACAGACCCTGTGAATCTGGGTGTTATTCTGTATATTGTTTTACGTGTGTGTGTTACTATGTGTTACTTGTGCATGTTTACTTTATGTTTAGTGGTGATTAATCGAAACGCAATCGCAACTCTATCGCAATCGAATCGCAAACGCTAAACGCAAGTTATTTATAGTGATTGTATGTTAGATATAGTAGTTAGGTTATTTGTGTAACTAATGGGTAATTCTAACGTAACGCTCAACACGCGAGTCGAAACGACAAAACTCAACACGTCAGACACCAGGATCGAGTGGCCACCCGATCGAGTGGCCATCCGATCGGATTGTCATCCGATCGAGTCGCCATCCGATCGGTGACCCATCCGATCCTATGCACCTTTCCTCTTTTGGAAACCCTATAAATACCCACTTGTTACATCATTTGTGATGTGACAGCTCTCCACTCGACCCAGCCACACTCAAGCACTCATTTCTCCCGATTCCTTGCGATTCTTGTAAGTTTTCAACCTAAATCTTGTTCTTCTATGATCTACACGCACTTCTTCATCTTTTTCTCTTTTAAGTCTTAACTTTTAACCGTAAAATCAGTGGATTTGAGGTGTTCTAGGGTGATCTCATCATGGAGTTCTTATGAACTTCAAGCTTTGGCCTCATTCCACCAAGAACAACTCAGATCTGAAGGATTTCCACAAGATTAAACAATGTTTTCGCATAGATCTACACATATTCATGGTTAAAAGGATTGAAAGATGGTTTTCCAACTTTCTTTCAACTCTTTTACACTCAATGCACTCAAAACCGATAGAATCGGAGCTCGTTCTGATCTTCTACTCCTTCTTAGTGATGTGTCGGTTCAAGATCTGGTTTCTATCAAAGAGACTACCGATTTTGGGTTAAACATGAACGACTGTCCTGGACAGTTAATTGATCGGACTAGGGTGATTCCTGTTCGATCGGATCACTTGGGCCATGATGGGGATTATGTTGTTTAGTGCGTTATCACATCGCCTCGATCAAAATTGCAAAAGTTTCAAAACAATCAAGTGCCAAAGACGATCAGGTCGTTGGGACGGATTGTCGTCTGATCGGATTGCCATCCGATCGGCTTACACTTGGTTCCACACTTAAACTTTATTTCAACCTTTCAAGGATCTAGACGTCAAACGGATTACCGTCCGATCGGATTGTCATCCGATCGAACGACCATCCGACCATGTGACGTTTGGGACTTCAACACCTATACAATTTTCAACATGTTCAATGCATAATCAGTAACCAACAGATTGCCACCTGATCGGATTGCAACCCGATTGAGTGACAACCCTGCTGTGAACTTGTCCTCACTAATTGTCCTACCAATCGGATCGTCACCCGATCGAACTGCCGTTCGTTCGATCGATCGTCCTGAAGGGTAGAGATACTTCTCTGTTTTCAAAATGCTACAGCGAAAACTTCAAAGCCATCATACACAAACACATCCTTACCAAACAAGATGTCAATCCAATCGAATGGCCATCCGATCGGATGACCATCCGAACGGATTGACATCCAATCGACTGGCCATCCGATTGGATTGCCGTCCGATCGGATTACCATCCGACACTTGGTACTTGCACCGTTTTACGCGCCGCTTATCGTTTATGCTATTGTTAACTGTCCAGGCTAATTTCTCTTAGCGCTCCCTTCAATCCAAGAGAGTGTTTACTTATTAAACACAATCTGTGAGTATACTCCATCCCTTTTTGATTTACGCACTTTTGGGTGTTACATACGTTGTCTATATTCAAATCACATCAATCACACAACGCAAACACTATTTATACGCTAACCGTTATTGCATGCTACGTGTTATTCGATGAATGCTTGTATGTTATGTTAACACAGTGATTGTTGCCTGACACCTTAGCAACGATAGTACTATAGGTTGGACTCAGCACCTGTCACGGACAGGGGTTGTTAAGGGCTTTACTTCATGTATCCCAGTGAGGATATGTGTTGCGCATTCTACAACTCGCAGTCATGTCTGTGCATATTTCTCTGTCGATAACCTACATGCCTTCACTTTATACATGTTACATGTTGGTTATGCGTAAACTATTTCGAACTCTATTATGCTATATCAAACTTGTATGCTCACCTTTACACTATGTGTATTGACCTCTATTTTAACGTATGTGACATGTGTTTGAATGCTAGGATATTGCTTGTTATTTGCTGGAATCGAGCTAGGATGGAGTCTAGAAATGAATTTAATAAAAACCTGAGTTGTCGGAACAGTTTGCTTGTTTTTTAGACAATTATCTGTAATAACTATTTTTACTTTATCTGTTACTAGTATGGGATATTAACATTAATGATTTGGTAATTTAATAGTTATTGTGGACTCTGTTGAACAATCTGTTTCGCTCAGTGCCGCGCCCCGATGATTCTGCCATCGGTTGGGGTGTGACAAAATTGTTTGGCGGCAACGCGTGACCGTCAGGAAAGCTGTTAAGCTCAGAAACCGCTGGGAGTTCGCTGTAGGCGAACGCGTCATAATTGAAAGTCTCACCCTGGGAAGGTGCGGTGCGCTTTGGAAAGCGTGGCAAGATAAATTTACCTGACGAAATAAGTAACATTCGCGGTGTCATTAAGTCTCGAACCTAAAGAAGTGATTGTCCAATGAAACATTTGTGATACCCTTACTAGAGCCTAAGGTTAGCGACAAGTTGCAGATGTCGAGGAATCTGTCGAAAACATGGACCAGGAAGTCAAGATTCGTCAACGTAGTTGATTTCCTATCGCGAGAGTTCGTTGGAACTCAAGACGTGGACCAGAGCTCACATGGGAACTCAAAGAGCGGATGCAGCTCTAGTATTCTCAATTGTTCTAACGGTTGAGTCAACTCCTGATGTCATTGGCGAATTTCAGGACGAAATTCCCTTTCAAGGTGGGGATGATGTGGAACCCGAGGAAAATCCACAGTCATCCTAATCTAACACTTTACCGCTTTGGGTTACCTATCAAATTTCGGGACGAAATTTCTTTCAAGTTAGGGATGATGTGACAACCTGAAATTTCAAGGTCTTCCCTCTATGCATCACTTGTTTCACAATTATTTTTATGTTGCATCTTGTGCATGATTTTTGAAGGACTAAAGTATAGTTAGGTTGGGTTGTTAATGTTTAATGGAAAATCAAGATGTCAAAGGAGATTCTTCGCCAACCTTCACTGGATGAAGAATGATTGTTCGTCACAAAGTTCTTCACCAACCTTCACTGGACGAAGGTTGATTGTTCGTCAAGATGGTGGTTCGCCACAAGGGACTCTCGGCCCAGTTTCCCTAAACCCAAACCGAGCCCAACCCTTCCCTATTATATACGTGTGTGAGGGAATGTATGCGTACAATTCCTTCCAGAACCTTTGCAAACCCTAAGATCCTCCCAGTCAAAGCGACGACAGTGGTCCTTATCAAAGCAACACTTTCATCGATCGAGCCTTCCTCTCAGACACACCACCTGCCACATTCGAATCTACATCCCTCTTTCGATTGGTACGTTTTAATCATTAGGGTTCCCATTCTTGGTTAATATTGAGTTTTTCCTATGAACTATCCTGATTGTGTTTTAGTAAACTATCTTGATTTGGTATTTGATGAATGATCTCGAATATGATCGATGGAAATTAGGGGATCTTAGAGAATGTTCTTGTCATGCATGATTAGAGTTCAGATTAGGGTTTTGGCTATGATTTTTGATGATGAGATTAATGTGCACGAGTTGTTAGAACTGGTTGCTACTTAGGCGTGTTTGTGATAATGAGTTTACAGATCTGAATGGCGATTGACATGGGTTTGACATATTGTATGATGATTGAATGTGTGAAATCAGTGATTCATATGATAGGATCGATGATTGATATTTGTATATTATAATGTAACTGTTAGTCAATGATTAGGGATCTTGAAATGTTGAAAGTGTAACTGACTTGATTTGTTGTAACTGTCTGATGAGGGGCGACGAAGGATCTCCCCCACGAAGAATCCAGTCCGACGAAGAATCAGGTTCTTCGTTGACTGATTCTTGACGAACCCTTGGGGTCCTTCTTCAAACCCCATCTCGACGAAGGATAAACCTTCGTCATGAGATTCTTCGTCGCCTAGGTTCTTCGCCGTAAGAGTAAATAGACAGAACAGTAAACAGATTATGATGTATATGAAGATGGATACTTATGTTTGTAAAATTTTATCTGTTGCATTATAACAATGTTAACCAGAAATGAGGATCTTGACTGGACTTGTGTGAGTAGACAATACGTCTGTAAATGTTGTTATGTGATTTGCACATAGGATGTGGACCTATATGAGAACCGAATACTTGCTATGCGATTTATGGTAATCTTTGCATTGAATGCAATCTTTGACAATACGTGATTTGATTATTATGAAACTGGTGATATTGGTAACCATTGTTGGGAACATGAACTTGTGTTATAAACGTGTATGAAATCCAAACATTTGGTATGTGTTACGTGACAATGGTATTACGTGTGACTTGTTGAATCGTGAATTGGGTATGTGTTTAAAAAACTGATCATCTTTGGTAACCACGGTAGGGTTAGGTTGACCAACTTGGAACGGGTAATGAAACGTAACATACCGAGCAAATCTAAGGTGAGTTCACTGCTCTTTTCAAGCATGCGTCCCGGGAAGGACATCTGGTAAATATTCCGGGGAGGAATATTGGGTAATGGGTTTGACTGGAATGTTAAACCGGAATGTTGGATAATACACTCACTCCTATCACCTTAAGTCCCATCATCTACAGAATTAGTTGCCGGGGAGGCAACGGGGTATTTAGTTGATAGCGCTATTAGGTTTGGCACCCTCACACCGTACCAGGGAGGACGGGCGTGAACTAATTACCTTAATTCATGCCCAATGCTTTAATAAGGGCATTGGGGAAAGGGCAAAATAATCTGGAGCCATCTTGTACAGTATTGAGTTATTATCAACATTGTTTTTGGAAATGCTTTTGAACTGAACTAAACTTTTGGCAGCAAAACATGTAACACGATTCTCGGTAAACAAAACTGTGAACTCACCAGTGTTGTCTGATACACTTTTTTTGCATGCTTGCAGGTCTATAGGTACATATCATTGGAACTTGCTATCTGGGATGCTGGAGTGGTCATGGGTCGAGTTACATGGAATCATGAGACGAGTCTATTGGTTTTTATTCACTTGGGTTATGATATTCTTAACTTTTATATTATGCTTCCGCAGAGCAATAAAATGTTTTGTACGACTTATTTTAATAAATGAAAGTTTTACTTGAAATCTTGTTATCAGTTCAATGTGATTGGTGGCTAGATCCTGGTACGTCACACGCCTCGCGGGGGTTTCCGCTTGTGGTATTTTGGGGGTGTGACAACCCTGAAGTCTTAACTACCCGAATACTGTTGCAGTGTCACGAATTTCAAAAATGTTGGAATTTCATCTGAAATTTTTATTCCCCCTCATTTTTGCAAATTCTGACGTCTTATTACAGAATTCCCCCTCAAATTAGGCAATCCAGTTCTTTTTGTTCTCTGAAAAACTTGACTATGCCAAAAATATGACACTTTTGCCTCAAAACGTCAGTTTTTCATCATTGCGGATTTTACGTTACGGCCCATTAATAGTCAGATAACCCAGAAGATAAACTTTCTGTACCAGTATCATGACTACCCCACTAATTTCCACGATCTGTGATCGCATCCTCAAATTCGTTTACTGAAACCCCAGACAGTGCCCCCGAACAACCCAGCTTGGTCGTTAAAAACTCGAAAAAAATTTCAATCACCAAATTTTTTTTCTGGAGACTCACCTCATCATTGCGATCAAAAAATGCATTTTTTAGGCATTTGTTCTGGATCAAATTGACATTTAACACCATGGTCCATTCGAACGAACCTAGGACTACTGCCTTCGTACGAAGCTATGATAATATGACAGTTTAAATCTTTAGTGCCTTCGTACGAACCCACGAATTGTTTGACAATTATACTCCCATGTCTTCGTACGAACCCAGGGGATGTGCCTTCATACGAAGCTACGCTGAAACCTCAAGAACACATTTCGAACACAAATTTCGATCGAGAATCTTTATTTCTACGAATTTCATGAACTTCACAGGATTGTGTGCGAATCAAGTCCGAACAGGATGATATCTTCAATTTTAAATTCCATCCGTGAATTGACCTTCAATTTGATGTTTATTCAATGTTTAACATCAAAACTCCCTACACATCCAAAATTCATTAGCGTAGGTGATTCAATCAACTGTTAGATCAATTGAATCGGTACCGTAGTTCTGATACCAATTGAGATTCCAGGATCTGGTGAGTTTGACGGATCTTTGGTCCCGAAATGACGTGTTCGGTGATAATAAATGATCAGAAATGAGTAGAAGATAGAATAGAACACCGAGCAGTCACTTATAATCTGGTCTCTTATTGATAATCCAACGTTACAGCACCGCGAGACCAGTTGGACAGCATGTCCCCTCTGGGATCCAAAAGCTTATCCAACACAAGATCCAAGCACCTATATATAGGCACTAGTCCTTCGTACGAAGCTACCTCTAGCTTCGTACGAAGCCAGCTTGATCTTGGATTTCCAGTTCGAACCCACTATTCAGTCACTTTGTACGAAGCCCTGCGTTCGTACGAAGCCACTATTACATCACAAAACCTTGGTTCGTCACTGAATTTCACTCTATTATATACAATATTCAACACACGCTCTATCTAGCTATTCGCACAGTGGCAGACGTACACGCTCTATCTAGCTATTCGCACAGTGGCAGACGTACGAATAATACACCAAGAACCGCCATGATGGGTAGGGATTTTACCGAATTCAAACCACTTGGGGAAGTACTTTAATTTTGTAATCACTTTAGGAGAATAATAACATTTTGGTTAGTTGTAATTTCACATAATATGTTATCTTTTTAGGTCTCATTATGTAGATTTGACAAAAAATTAATTTTAAATACTTAGACATTAGATACATCCAACTTAAGATCTGCCCAACTAAGGTGTATGGTCCTGAACATGTGTTCATTCGATAGGAATGTCTTTCATGTTTATCGTAATGGAAATCCAACATTAAGATTCGACTTTGTCAAAATAGAAGTTGCAATCTCATTATGTATATTGATCGGTAGTTAAATCTATTCATATCTCACAACTAGCATAGAGATCCAACCCAATGTTGATAAAAGGTTAACTTGTGTGCCGATCATTCTAAAGAATGGATACGCTACATATATTTTCCAAAACCTAAATGTTAAAAGTTATAATACTCTTATCAGAATGATCACATACAACTTGTAGAAAACTAGGAGGGGAATGAGTAGGAGACGCATGTCAAGAACCCAATAATACACTTGTAAACAACAATCAATAAGATATGCAAGTATGTAAAGAGTTAAAGGGAATGAATGACAAAACCCATTTATAGAGGTTCGATAGATGTTAATTAATCCCTTTACGTTCTCTCCCCGTTCCTTCAATCGAGAGTTTCACCACAAGTCGTCTCCCATAATCCGGTAAGGATACCCGTTACACAATCGTCTCGCTAAGCTAAGGTAGTGATCACCGTATACAAACGTCTCACTCTTTTAGAGAAAATGACCACCTTTTACGTCTCACTAATCTCAAGTGATAATGATCGCGACTCTGTCAAATCACTAAAGTGATGCTCCTTTCATATTTCGTATGTCTTACAACAACACTAAACAAGCTCACAATTAGATGCTCTACACAAGAATAAATAACAGTTTAGTTGTAGAACAACTGTTCTTTTAGCTCTTGATCTTGATTTCAAATCTCTCTTGGATTTGGAGTTTGAATCATAAGGGGATTAGAGAAATTTATCTTATAGTGATATTTTAGAAAGTTTAGAGCAGTTCATTTGACCGTAAACTAGAGCCACTTTTGATTCTGCAATATTTTGTTCATTAATGACTCCAGATTCTTTCATTTCCATGTAAAGATCATTTCCTTCACGGGTCCATTAACCGACTTCGCCAAATACAGATACGCCTCCGTGAGCTTTGGCAATATTGTTAATTTATAATTTAAAAAAAAACCATCACTAGTGATAGGCATTTCCACTTAAATCCATCACTATTGATGAAATAATGCTTGATGACATGACTGAACTTGATTGGAAATTGTGAGTGATAGAATTACATCACTAGTGGAGCGCCCTACCACTTAGCACACTTGATGTGATTATTATTATATATGTGTTATTTTGTTTGTGTTTTCATTGTTAGAATTATTTCTCAAAGGTTGTGGTAGTAATACACTACAACACATTTAAGGAATTGTGGTGGATGATTAATTTGTTTATTAGTAAATATGAATTACAAACTTTTCATAAATAAGAAAAGTTTGATCTATTCTAAACTACAGCTCACCAAAAAAACAAATTTGTGTTCTCACAAATATCACTTAAAAATTGACATATTAGTAGTTTTTTTCTAGTATAAAGTTCGTATGGGTATTTAAATTCGAGTATCCGAAGTTTCGGATATCCGAAAATTTCAGATAATTTATTTTAATACCCGAATCCAAAATTCGGATATCCAAAAATTCGAATTCGGATATTAAAACGGATACCCGAATTTGGAAAAAAAATATATTTAGTATTCAATAGTTTTTTTAAATGTTGAATAATTTAAAAAAAAAAGATATTTTGGATTTTCGTAATATTCATTTTCTTTCTTAAACAGTCTATCCAAAATATCTGAAATTTCTAATTAATGTTTAGAGTTAATTACATAGTTAGTCTATGTGGTTTGCACAAAATAACATACTTAGTTATTAATAGTTTAAAATCACATTCTAGGGTATTAACTTTTCATTTTATAATGTTTGGAGGTATTAACTTCTAGGGTATTAACATAGTTAGTCCCTGTGGTTTGCACAAAATAACATACTTAGGTACTAATAGAATGTGATTTTAAACTTACAAATAACGTTAATACCTCCAAACGTTACAAAATGAAAGATTAATACCCTCGAATGTGATTTTAAACTATTACTACGTAAGTATGTTACTTTGTGCAAATCACAGGGACTAACTATGTAACTAACTCTAATGTTTATTATTTAATATTTTTAAATTTTGAACAATCCCATCTTTTTAATAAACCTATTTGAAATCATAATTTTTGATATCCGAATTTTTGAACATTTCGGGTGCGGAATTTCAGATAGTTCTTGTTCAGTTTTAGATTCGAATCTTTTTACTTACCCTAGATTTGGGATGTGAATGCTCTATTCTAACTCCGGTAAATTGGAATATTTTTATTAGTTATCAACATCAATTATCATTACGTTAACTTAAACCAAACAATTTGAGGTTTTTTTGTTTTGTTGCAATATCTAGACACAGATTTGGTATTTTGATGGTTATATGTTAGGTAAGTGTTCTATTAATGAAAAAAGTTTTAAGGGATATTTCCTAAAAAAAGATTTATCATGTTTGAGTGTTTGGGTCATTCTCGTATGTCATAAGAGTCAACATATATTGTATTTTAAGAATATCTTCTTATATTTAATGGCGACAATTCTTAAAGTACAATAGAAAATTAATTATCAAGTTTTGGATTGGCTCATAAAACTTATATATTAAACGGGTCAACTGAACCTGATCTGTTTGATAAACATGTTACGTGTCGTTTCATAAACAAGTTATAAGAGTTTCCAAAACAAGTTCATATTAAAATTTTTGTGTATGTTACATTAAAGTGTTAGCAATTAAAATTTTACACTTTAATTGTAATTTTCTCTTCCACTATTCTTTTATAGAAGTGAAATTGATTTGCCTTTGAACTCTTCATGTTCAACAAACTAATAATTACTCACAATCTCACTTCCTCGTTCATCAATCCTCCTTTGCATTTGGTACCTCAAATCTTAAACTAAATATATAAACTCAAATTTGTTAACTAAAAGAGAACCAAGAGTTTTAGTTATGCGTCCACATTAAGAGCACACCTTTTGATGATTGATTCTTACTGTTATGGATGAGCGTGGTATAGATACGGTACTGATACTGAAAACGTCAAAAAGTAGGTATCGAATCGATACCAAAAATAATTTAGTACGGAAAATTTGATACCGATATCAAGTACCAAATGCTCATCCTTACTTACTATACATGTTAGAACAATGGGAATAAGTTTTTCTTCCTTTTGCATATACATGGGTGGAAAAGGGTACATGTTGTGACTCTATTTAGATTTTTTTTGGGAACGGCTATTTCAATAAAAACGACTACTAGCAAGACGTTAGAGCAAAAACACAACAAATTACAAAGAGAATTCACACCAATCTTTTCACGACAAATTATCTAACGAAGACCTATTTTTCATCCAAAGATAACCTAGCGATCTAATATCTTTCTTTAACTTAGTCGTTTCGTCGTCTTTATCAGAAAATATGTTTGCGTTCCTTGTTTTCCAAATGACCCAACACGCTGTAAAAATGATACCCTGGACCGCTTTCTTTTTAGTTTTCCCCAGCTTCATCCATTTATGTACTTCGAGAAGGTCACGGACTGAGAAAGCGAACACCGGGGGGAAGCCGCACCAAGAGGAAACAAACTGCCATATAAGTGTCGCCATGTAACAGGAGTTGAGAAGATGAACATTTGTTTCTTCTTCTTCGCCACTTATCCTACACATCAACGATCCCACCTGAATGTCTCTCTTTCTTAAAGCGACCAAAGTCGGGATTCTGTTACGTTCAGCCTTCCAAACAAAGACATTTAATTTTTTTGGAACCCATGAGTTCCAATCCATCACAAACCCATGTTCTGATACATCAGTTTTAAGTAAAATCATTTTCATGGAAGCAACAGATAACAACCATCTGGGTCTTCGGTCCATCTCCACCTATCTGTATATATTGAAACCTCATTTTTACACATCTATAAGTTAGAAACATGACCTGAAACACGATACACCCAACTGACACCTCTATATGTATTTAACTTTATATCTTTTCATTATTCTAGTCTTCAAACAACATATGGAGAATGTGTCTATAAGTTTTTTTAATCTAAATGAGTTTTGTATAACTATTGGATAAACCAAGAGTTTTATGTAAATGTGCTTTATTTATAAACTGTGATTATAAGAGGGCTAAAAAGAGGGTTAAATATGTTAATCTTTTTACATATTACTACCTCATAATATAAATATATACAAGAGCGTACAAATATGATCTAATACCCTCAAACTTTGGGGACTACTTTAAAAACTAAAACATAGATGAGTATCACTATTTGCAATTACCATAAAAGTATATTCATAATAACATATTACTTTGTTTAAGAGGTTAAAAAGTTACTAGATAGAAGATTGACCAAACGAAGAAAACTTCATAATATTTAAAGGGTTTTTTCTGACATTGAGGGAAAGTATAAGGGTTGTATACTCTTTTTAGAAAATGGTTTGGCTTTTAAGTTTTAACCCATTGATTAATTTAATTAATCTAATTATTTCAGCTACTAAAATAATATATCCTTAGTGGCCTTTCCGCACGAGCGGGTCCTTGTTTCAAGGCAAATAAATCAGATCTTTATAGTTTGACTAATATTAACTAAAAAAATGGTATTTTTAACCCAAACTTAATTTTACTTTTCTTATATAATAAATAAAAAAATGGTATTTTTAACCCAAACTTAATTTTACTTTTCTTATATAATAAATTTGTGTTAATATCATTCTTTTTTTTTAATCTCTCTGTTATATATATTTTTTAAATTTATTCGCTAATGATTTTATAATTAGTTATAGCACGCAAAATACCAAAATTTAGCTATTGTCATCCTTTAAATACAAACATTTAGCCATTCTCATCCCTACAAATATACATTTATGGGTCAAGTCATGCTCGAAACACAATGTATCGACCTTTTATATTGTTTATATTATGTTTTAACAAACCGTCCGAAGAACAGACAAGTTCAATTTTAACCAAGTAAAAGTATCATTTCATACGATGAATGTCGTTTTGCCTCAAAAAATGTGATAATGAATTATGATTTGTATGACTCAATATGTGGGAGAGAAGAAACTGTCCGGTAAGTATTGAAATGTTGAAGAACTCAAACATGCATGATCATATACCCAAGGAAAAATCTAAAAGAAATGATCAATGGTATCATGGTTCTTATCATATGAAGAATAAGAAACTGACATGTAATTCAAAATTATAACATAGGTAACAAACGACCTTGTTTCACATAATAAATGAAATATGTAATTATTTTAGTCACAAGAAATCTCATTTGACAATTATCATACCTGTCATCATCATATGCCCTGTTATTAATTGTTTATTATTAAAAGAAACTTTAAGAGAATGTAAACATCACACCCCTTTTAACATATATATAGGTTAATGATGTGGTTTAACAATCTCTTTCAATAGATAGTTATGTATAAAAACCATCTATGAGAAGTTTTATACCATACTCACATATGTAATTAAAGTAAGATGTAGATGTTACTAAATATGTAATTAAAGTAAGATGTAGATGTTACTACTTCACTATGCTTAAAACTACTTTTATGAGAAGAGGTTTTTCCAACCATGTTGTTTTGTGAGGGTTTAATGTTGAAAGATGTATATTGAGAAATGATCAATAGAGTGGAGGGAAATGACAAAACTAACTATCCCCCACACATTCAAATTAAGTGAAAATACTTATTAGAAGTAAATCTGGCCTAGTTAGGAAATCAATGCCAAAATGAAAAAAAATGAAATTAATCGACTGATTAAGATTTGTTTAAAAATGCACGACTATACTGATACAAGTATATGGTTTATCAAGAAGTTATATATAAAACACACAAATTATATCTCTCTCTTTTAGACCCACCGGAATCTGGTTTTGCTCGACGATGAAGACGGGATCTGAATAGCGTGCGAGGTTTAATCGTCTTGCATATTGGTTGTGAGTCTAGATATAACGTTATTCTCTATCTGGTTCCCTGATTCATCCATTCGCGGCCGGGTTCGGCCGGTGCCGGTCGGTTTGTCCTCTCTCTCTTTTCTTTGGTCTTGTCTTTCGGCGATGGGAGTAACTAAGTTTTATGTCGATAATATCCCAGATGGGTGCAAACCATGGGATCTTGTGAAGTTTCTTAGTTCCTTTGGGGATATAGTTGGATCGTTTATTGCTAAAGGAGAATGATACGGACTCAAGTTTGGATTTGTAAGCTTTAAAGGTGACTTAGACTGGAAGGAGATGGAGAAAGGAATGCAGGGGCTCAAACTAGGGGGATACAAACTCAAAATTAACCGGGCTAGATTCGCAAGGGAGAATGGAGAGGCTACAGACAATAGAGAATCATCGTTTAAGTTTCAATCAGAGAAAAGGAGGGAGGAGGTGGTCCATAACAACACTTTCCAAAAGGAGGCATTTATTAGACAAGGATTTTCCTACAGTGCAGCAGTTTTGAACAACAAGGGAGGTGTTAAGAGTTCGGAGGAAGTTTTGGGGGATATGGAAAAGGTGGTGGAAGTTCATGAGGAGATAAGTGTGTTTTTTGATTTACAAGGTAGAGCGGTAGTGGGAAGAGCTAAAGATTTCTCTAATCTGATCAGGCTGAAGGATAACTTAAGGGAAGTCGGAGTAAGTGGATTCAAACTTCATTATTTGGGGGCTATGAACATGATGATTTCATTTGAGGATGATGTTGATGCTTCGGTTTTTGTCCTTAATGCAAATATGTGGAAGGAATGGTTTGAGACTTTGGATTTATGGCCGGGTCAGTCAATGGCGTATGAAAGGTTAGCTTGGTTGAAATTCCACGACATGCCTTTGCATCTGGCGGAGAATAAGGTTTTCGACAACGTGGCATCGATGTTCGGGAAAGTTGTAAAAGGTTCTCAGATGTCTTTGAACGATTGGGATTTGTCCACTAACAGCGTCGGTATTCTAGTTGACTCGGGGTCGAGAATCACAGGTTCGGTTATACTCAAATAGAAAAACAAAAGGTTTAAGGTGTGGGTGATGGAAGAACTGGATGATTGGGTTCTGGATTGTCTTTTTGACGAGGAATGGCCGGAAATTGCTTCTGTAGCTAAGGTTGGGGATGTTGAATTGAACTCGCCGAGTAAGAACCTGGAAGATCATGGTTCTGGAAACTCTAAGAATGCTGAAGAATTGATCGAGGACATGTTGAACGAGGAGAAGGATAAAGAAGACGAAACTTTCAGTTCCAAAAATGAGGGAGTCCAGGACGGAGGATCAGGAGACGTTGCTAGTCCGGTTGCTATGACACCAGAATCTCGGTTTCCGGCAGAGGTTCTTGAACAATCAGGGATTTTTAATTATGAAGGTACCCTAGACAATGATTATCAAAGGATGTTTGGTGTTTCTAGATCCGTTCTAGATCCCCGTACGGTGGTGGCGCCGAAAAGTAGTTGTAGGGACCACGTTACACGTGCAGTGGATCCTCCCAGTAAAGACTTTTATTTTCCTTTTAATTCTGAGGTCCAGTTGGGTAGGCCCAATAATAAGGAGAGAAAAAGAAGGCCCAATATTAAGAAGGTGGGTCATCAAGGAAGTATAAGCCCAAAAACGTTTGTCAGGCCTGCGAAAAGAAGAAGGGATGAAGGGGATTTTAATTTTGACCTTAATGTGCGAGCTGATATTTGTCAATCGGAGCTTCAACCTTGATGCAACACCCGTCCCCTAATTACCCGGGAACGGGCAGCCGTGGCCAGTTTCGGTGGTATTCAGGTTTATCATTTTGGCAGCGAAAATTACATCAGGACCGTAGTTAGGAAATATTTTATCAGAGTAAAATACCACGCTTTTAAAATATTAAATACATGGGAAAATCACAAGTTTCAAGTACACACATTTTTATAGAGATAAACCCTATTTTATTTAATAAAAACATCTCTTTATTTTAGGTAACTTTATAGCCACTTTTCCAAGCCTTCAGTGCTGTCTAGCTGGCTTCTATTTGGCTTTCACATTTTGTTACCTAAAACGCGTTTAAAAACATTTTGTTAGTGGGAAATACTGGTGAGTGAATCTCAATTTAATCAAGTTAAATAAAACCATCGTACAATATTGAGGGCGGTCGCGCAATTACATTTGTTTCTATCTACTTTAATTACCACCCACGGTACTGTCAACCCGACTTGTGGTCATGTTACTACTCATAATGTAGTAACAAATTTTGTATACAAAACCCCAACATACCGACGATAATTGTAGAATACAAATACTCAATCACTGTTTAATATAATTTTAATCATGTGAGGTTTTGTAAAAACAGTTTGCAAAAAGGTTCACAAAAAGGAGATTACTCACATTGTTGTCTTAGGGTTTTCCTTAAGGATTTCCTGGTGATTATCTACAATTTACACAAATGCACACGCGTTAGTATAATAACCCAGTATTTACATTAGCAATACCCTCCCCGAGACGACATTCCAATGACTACGTCGGGCAGAACCTTGACAGCCGTTACGGAACCCTGGATCAATCGGGCAGCGTATCTAATACGTAACCGGGGTTATGATACTTACAACGAGGCAGAACTTCGTTATTTAGGGGGGTATTATGCCCGGAAATTACTTTAATTATGCCGAAATTCGAGAGAGAAGAAAGAGTGTGAGCGAATTCGACTGAACAGGCGATGCCCTCTATATATAGGGCCTGATTCGAGGTTCGTCGCGCCCCGCGTAAGAGAAAGAGGGGTCCTTCGCAGCCCGCGACTTAGGTCGAGTAGGCCCATGCCTTGACTAGTCACACGTATAGGCTCTACACGACACTGCCACGTGGCAGCTCAGGGTGCTGCCTCGTCGATGAGCGCTCGCGGCCCGCGTAAGACCAAGGCTGGGTCTTCGTAGCCCGCCACGGCCATTAAAATTTTGATTTTTAATTAAATTTAATAAAATAAAGGTATTCGGGGCTGTTTTCGTATATGGGGTTGTATTTTAAGACATATAGGGACACTTTAAATATATTAGGGGTGTCGAAAATTATTTAAGAGGGTTGTTATATCCTCCACACCTTGTTTTAGAACTCGTCCTCGAGATCTACTGAAATTGGTGTGGATATTTCCTTTGGATTTCTGACTCAAGCTCCTATGTGTACTCTGGTCCTCTTTTGGAGTCCCATTTCACTTTGACCAGAACTAATCTCTTGTGCTTGAGGTTCTTAATTTTCCTGTCTTCAATCTGTAGAGGCTTCTCTACAAATTTAAGTTGTTCATTTACTTCTATATCCTTAAGAGGTACCACTAATGATTCATCAGCTAAGCATTTCTTGAGATTAGATACATGAAATACATCATGTATTCCTGCCATTTCCTCTGGCAGTTGTAGCTGATAAGCTACAGGTCCTATTTTTCTAATAATCTCAAAAGGTCCAACATACCTGTGGCTTAGCTTTCCTCTTTTGATGAATCTTACCACTACTTTCCAAGGAGAGACTTTAAATAACACGTTTTCTCCTACCTGAAATTCCAGTGGCTTTCGTCTGGTATTAGCATAACTCTTTTTGTCAGTCACGTGTGGCTTTTAGTCGTTCCTTGACTTGAATGATTTTGTCGGTTGTTTCTTGTACTATCTCAGGTCCGGATAGTTGCTTTTCTCCAATTTCTGCCCAACACACTGGGGTTCGGCACTTTCGTCCATAAAGTGCTTCAAATGGTGCAACATTGATAATTGTGTGATAACAGTTATTGTAAGAAAATTCTATCAGTGGTAAGTGATCGTCCCAGTTACCTCCGAAATCAATTACACAAGCTCTAAGCATATCTTCCATTGTCTGAATTGTCCTTTCACTTTGTTCGTCCGTTTGAGGATGATAAGCGGTGCTTAGATTCAACTTGGTTCCCATTGCTTTTTGGAAACTTGTCCAAAAATGAGAGGTAAAACGGCTATCCCTATCAGACATAATTGATAAAGGAATCCCATGTAATGAAACTATTTCATTTACATACAACTTAGCTAATTGTCCCATACTGAAAGTTTCCTTCATTGGTAAGAAATGAGCTGACTTGGTTAGCCTGTCTACAATTACCCAAATTGTATCATTACCTTTCCTTGTTTTGGGTAATTTGGTAACAAAATCAATTGTTATTAATTCCCACTTCCACACTGGCATTTCTAATTGCTGCAACAAACCTGAGGGTTTCTGATGTTCGGATTTGACTTGTGAACAGGTTAAATACTTAGAAACATATGCTGCTATATCTTTCTTCATTCCAATCCACCAGAAATTCTTTCTTAAGTCCTGATACATTTTATCATTTCCAGGATGCATTATATACTTAGACTTATGGGCTTCTTCTAATATACGCTGGCGTAGGTTTCCTAGTTTGGGTGTCCACATTCTTTTCTTATGGAATCTCCAAATTCCATATGTTCCTTGTTCTAATTCCTTAATCGTTCCCTTGAACTTTTCAGCATCATCCTTGATTACTGATTCTTGTGCCTTTCTAATATGTTCATTTAAATCTACCTGTACATTTAATTTAAGAGAACGTACTCTTTTTGGCTTTTCATGACACTTTCGACTTAAAGCATCAGCCACTACATTTGCCTTTCCTGCATGATACTGGATATTACAATCATAATCACTAAGTATTTCCATCCAGCGCCTTTGTCTCATATTCAACTCCTTTTGCCCGAAAACATACCTTAAACTCTTATGATCGGTGAAAATGGTAAACTTACTGCCATAAAGGTAATGTCTCTAAATCTTAAGGGCAAAAATTATGGCTCCTAATTCCTAGTCATGGGTTGAATAATTCTCTTCATGATTCTTAAGTTGTCTAGATGCATAGGCTATAACCTTTTGACGTTGCATCAATACACATCCATAATCTAACTTAGAAGCGTCACAATAGACCACAAAGTCTTCAGTTCCTTCTGGTAACGCTAGTATGGGTGCATTGGTTAGTCTTTGCTTAAGAATTCTAAAGGCTTCTTCTTGTTTTGGTCCCCATTCGAACTTAACAGATTTACAGGTTAGGTTAGCTTAGTTAAGGGAATGGCTATTCTAGAAAAATCTTGAATAAATCTTCTATAATAACCAGCCAATCCTAAGAAACATCTAACCTCGGTTGGTGACTCGGGGGTTTTCCATTTAGTAATTGCCTCGATCTTGGTGGGATCCACATGAATTCCTTCATGATTGACTAAATATCCAAGAAACTGTACCTGTTCTAACCAAAACTTGCACTTCGAAAACTTTGCATAAAGCTTTTCTTTTCTTTATAAACTTAGAAGTGCGTGCAAATGCTTTGCATGTTCTTCTTTATTCTTAGAGTATGAGAATATCATCTATAAAGACAATTATGAATTTATCCAAATGTGGCTTACATATTCGGTTCATCATGTCCATAAATGCAGCTGGGGCATTGGTTAAACCAAATGGCATGACAGTAAATTCATAATGGCCATACCTTGTTCTAAAAGCAGTCTTAGGAACGTCTTCTTCCGATACCTTTAATTGATGATATCATAACCGTAAATCGATTTTAGAGAAAAATCGAGCTCCTTGCAACTGATCAAATAGATCATCGATTCTCGGTAATGGATACTGATTTTTAATCGTGACCTTGTTCAATTCGCGGTAGTCAATGCACATACGCATCGATCCGTCTTTCTTCTTAAAAAATAAAATCGGTGTTCCCCATGGCGAAGAGCTTGGCTGTATGAATCCTTTTTTCTAACAATTCGTCTAATTGTATCTTCAGTTCCTGCATTTCTGCGGATGCCAAACGGTAAGGTGCTTTGGCAATTAGTGTTGTTCCTGGTAGCAGGTGGATTCTGAATTCAACTTCCCTGTCTGGCGGTAGTCCGGGTAATTCTTCTGGAAACTGAGATACTACTGGAATATCATTCAGTTCTTTTCCTTTAGTGTTAGTGATTATGGAAATCAAATACACTAATAACCATTTTCTTATATAACTGGTTGTTTTCATCACAGAGATGAATTTTGTGGATCTAGACGGTTTATCTCCTTTAATTGTGATCTTTTCACCCCTTGGTGAATTTACTTGGATTGACTTTTGATCACATAAAATACTGGCTTTATTGGCTATTAACCAATCCATTCCTAACACAGCATCAAATCCTGCCAGATTCATTGGATAAAGGTTTGCAATAAACTTTTGATTTAAAATTTCTATTCTTGCTCCCTGCAAGATTTCAGAAATTATTGTTGTCTCTACTAGACATTCTTGTGGGAGTTTAGTTAATGGTTGATTGAGAAGTTTGCAAAATGAAGTATTAATAAAACTTTGGTTCACACCAGAGTCAAATAATAATTTAGCAAAAACATCATTAACTAAAAACGTACCGGCTATCACATCCGGGATCATCTTTGCTTCTTCTGCAGTCAGAACAAATACCCTAGCATTTTTGGTAGTCTTGTTGTTCATGGCTGGAACTACTTTCGGACAGTTCGGCTTGATATGGCCCTTTTCACCATAGTTGAAGCACATTCCATTATTAGGTTTCTTCCTACAATCTTCTTCCTTGTGTCCTAGTATCTTGCAGAAATGGCAGTAAGTGGAGCATCTTCCTGAATGCTTTTTCTTGCAGGCCTTGCAGTAGGGTGCAGAGGTAGAACCTACATTTTTCCCACGGTTGGAATTTCCATAACGAAATTCTTGGGTAAGCCTTTGAGCTAGGTTACTTCCCTGGTCTTCTTCTCGTGTACGCACTAATTCATCAGTCAAGGTATTTTCTAGTTCTACAGCTTCTTCTATTGTCTAGGGTCTAGCTGCCTTGACTACATGCCTAATTTCACTAATTAATTCCCAAATGTAAAGGGAGATTAATACTAGTTCTGGTGATGCAAGGGTTGGTACTATTCTAGCATATTCAAAGAATAACGTAGTATAACCTTTACTATCCACTCCAGTCATTCTAAGGTTTAAAAACTTATTTGCTATTTGTTCTTTTTCATTGGGAGGACAAAATTTCCTTTCTACCATGTTCTTAAATTCCTCCCATTCCATATTGTAAACCCTGTCACTTCCCCTAGACTGGAGGATAGTGTTCCACCATTCTAAGGCTGAGTTCTTAAACAGATTGGAAGCAAACATTATCTTATCCTCTTCCGCACATTTGCTTATTTTTAAGACAGCCTCAGCCTTTTCTATCCAGCGTAGAGCTGCAACGGCCCCTTCATTGCCCGAGAATTCCATTGGTTTACAAGACTAGAATTCTTTATAAGAACAACCATAAGGTATGATTCTTCTTCTTTTGGGAATGGGCACTTGAAGTATGGGTCCATTGTTTATGCTGTGTTCTGGTTCAGTTGGTCGCTTACTGCCATTGTTACTTCTATTATCTGCTTCCCTAACTATTTTGATAATATATGGCATTGCATCTATTATCCCTTGTGCCACTTTGTGTTGAATGGCATTGTTATCCACTTGGTTTCCATTATTATCATTGTGCGGGTTATCGTTGTTTGGGTTATTGTCATTCTGGTTTTCCTGGTTCACTTTGTTGTCCATCTGAATTTTAAACATTTTCCACATACTAATATATTTAATCAATCACACAACACGCATATTGATCAAAATCGTCGAACATTGCGACTTACTCTTTCTTATACTATGCATCCATATATATTACAGTACAACTGAAATTGAAATTACACTATTATTAGGCATCCATAGCTATTGTCTAGATATTTTTTTTTTGTTTCAAACAGACACACATATTATATATTATTATTTTATTATTATTATTATTATTATTATTATTATTATTATTATTATTACTATCATCATCACTGATATGGGTTCATCCAGA
The DNA here is from genome assembly GCF_002127325.2 of Helianthus annuus. Taxonomy (NCBI): domain Eukaryota; kingdom Viridiplantae; phylum Streptophyta; class Magnoliopsida; order Asterales; family Asteraceae; genus Helianthus; species Helianthus annuus. The sequence continues at coordinate 69,806,422 of NC_035449.2, forward strand.
CTCCATATTACGCTCGTCATACTTCCAGACGAGTCGTTCTCCGATCTGCCTCATCATGTCACTACCTTCCAAAATCTCCTCACCAAAGATTCGGAGTTCTTGCACATTTTCTGCACTCATTGGGGTTGCAGGAGCTGGTACTGGGTTTGGGAACTAGGCATGGGTTCTTGCTAAGGATAAGGATTCTCTAAAATTTCCCTAATATATTGGTCATTATCATAGAAGGGATCTAGAGGGTCCAAATCTGGGTAGGCTGCTAGGTTTGGCATGGGTTCGTCTTCTGGTATTGGGTAGCGTTGCTGGTAATCCCTAAGGTCTTCAAACCACGGGTCATAGTTTGGGTCTAAGGGATAGGGTGCTGGTACTCTAGGTATCTCATCTGGGTTGAAATCAGGCATTTGGATTTGATTTTCTGAATTGTTTTCAATTTCCATTGGCTGGGTGGGAAATAGTGGTAAGGGTTGGGGTGCTATAAGTTGCTCTAGGTTAGGGTCCGCAACTGTGGTTGCTAGGATATGGAAATTTGCTAGACTCCTATTGAGCATATCCTGGGTGTGAGCATCTGTTTCTCTCTTGGCGGCTGCTACAGCACGCTGTTGTTGTAACTTTTTCATTCTCTTCCTACGTTCATGCGCTCTCTTACTGAACCATCCTCTCTTTTTAGGAGGGAATGGCTCTTCAGACTGAGCCTTAAACATGAATATCCCATCTTCATTGTCAGCTGAATACCCTGAGAGGGCAGGCTGTGAAGAGGTGCCTTCGCTTCTAGGTGAGTTGGACAACTAACGGTAGGCGTCGGAAGGTCCTTGGTAGCTCATACTATAAACTAACAAATAGTCAAATAACACACAACAATAAAATAAAAATATGAACATAGTTCTGTAGAAAATTTCCTAACGTATTGAATAATATCTTGGTGTCAGCAGAACACTTATGTGGCTGAATCAGTGGCTTGGCTCTCATACCACCTTCTGTTGCAACCCTCGTCCCCTAATTACCCGGGAACGGGCGGCCGCGGCCAGTTTCGGTGGTATTCAAGTTTATCATTTAGGCAGCGGAAATTACATCAGAATCGTAGTTAGGAAATATTTTATCAGAGTAAAATACCACGCTTTTAAAATATTAAATACATGGGAAAATCCCAAGTTTCAAGTACACACATTTTTATAAGGATAAACCCTATTTTATTTAATAAAAACATCTCTTTATTTTAGGTAACTTTATAGCCACTTTCCAAGCCTTCAGTACTGTCCAGCTGGCTTCTATTTGGCTTTCACATTTTGTTACCTGAAACACGTTTAAAAACATTTTGTCAGTGGAAAATACTGGTGAGTGAATCTCAGTTTAATCAAGTTAAGAAAAACCATTGTACAGTATTGAGGGCGGTCGCGCAATTACATTTGTTTCCATCTACTTTAATTACCACCCACGGTACTGTCAACCCGACTTGTGGTCATGTTACTACTCACAATGTAGTAACAAATTTTGTATACAAAACCCCAACATACTGACGATAATTGTAGAATACAAATACTCAATCACTGTTTAATATAATATTAATCATGTGAGGTTTTGTAAAAACAGTTTGCAAAAAGGTTCACAAAAAGGAGATTACTCACATTGCCGTCTTAGGTTTTTCCTTAAGGATTTCCTGGTGATTATCTATAATTTACACAAATGCACACGCGTTAGTATAATAACCCAATATTTACATTAGCAATACCCTCCCCGAAACGACATTCCAACGACTACGTCGGGCAGAACCTCGATAGCCCTTACGGAACCCTGGATCAATCGGGCAGCGTATCTAATATGTAATCGGGGGTATGATACTTACAACGAGGCAGAACTTTGTTATTTAGGGGGATATTATGCCCGGAAATTACTTTAATTATGCAGAAATTCGAGAGAGAAGAAAGTGTGTGAGCGAATTCAACTGAACAGCCGATGCCCTCTATATATAGGGCCTGATTCGAGCTTCGTCGCGCCCCATGTAAGAGAAGGAGGGGTCCTTCGCTGCCCGTGACTTAGGTCGAGTAGGCCCTAGCCTTGACTGGTCGCACGTATAGGCTCAACACGACACTGCCACGTGGCAGCTCAGGGTGCTGCCTCGTCGATGAGCGCTCGCGGCCCGCGTAAGACCAAGGCTGGGTCTTCGCGGCCTGCCACAGCCATTAAAATTTTTATTTTTAATTTAAGTGTAATAAAATAAAGGTATTCGGGGCCCGTTTACGTATATAGGGTGTATTTTAAGATATATAGGGACACTTTAAATATATTAGGGTTGTCGAAAATTATTTAGGAGGGTTGTTATAAACCTAGGCCTCTTCATTCTGCGAAAAATATCTCTCTGTGGAAACAAGATAATCTTAATCAAGTGGGTGGAAATGAAGTTCCAGGTGAGTTTCAATCTGGGTCTCATGATAGAATGGGCGAATTTAAAGGATCTTCAGCTGATAAGGTGGAATCGGAAATCAGGGATACTGTTATTATTGGGAGCATAGTGGGGGTGAACCTTAAACCTTGGTAACCATAATGATCTCATCAGTGAAACCATCGAAGGTGAAGGTATTAATGTTGTGTATCCATGAATTTTCTGTCGGTCAATATTAGAGGAATTGCGGGGGATGCGAAGGCAGCGTTGATTAAAGATTTGGGGATTTCTAATAAAATCACTATCATTGCTCTTCAGGAGACTAAGGTTGCTTCTATCTCTAATTCTGCACTAGCGAGGTATTGGGGAAACAAGAATTTTGAATCCGTTTTTTCAGCGTCAGTAGGTCTATTGGGGGGGGGGGTTAGCTTGGATTTGGAATCCCAAAGTTATCAAGGTTGAATCTTCTATTATGGAAAGAAACTACCTAATTTTAAAAGGTGTTATGGTAGGCAGTGGCGATGCGATTAATCTAATCAATGTTTATGCCCCTCAAAACACGGCGGCAAAGTTACTTTTGTGGGGTGAGTTATCTAATGTCATTGATTCCTCGGATGGTCAGTGGGTTATTGTTGGTGATTTTAACGCGGTTCGGTCCGTTGAGGATAGGAAACGCTCGCAATTTAAGCCGGTAAGTGCGGAAAACTTCAATAAGTTTATTTTTTATAACGAATTGCTTGAATATCCGATGCAGGGTAGGAAGTTTACCTGTATCAGGGATAATGGTAAAAGCTTAGTAAGTTGGACCGTTTTCTGGTTAGCTCGGAGTTTTTTAATAAATGGTCGTCCGCGTGTGCGAGAGTTATGCCAAATCGCTATTCTGATCATTGCCCTATCATTCTTGAATTGGTGGATTTAAAATTTGGTTCCCGTCCTTTTAGGGTATTTAGCTCTTGGATTGGGAAACCAGGTTTCGATGTAGCGGTTAAAGAGGCATTGGATGGTGTGCAATACTTTGATCCCCCTGATTCGTGTCTCTCGTTCAAGTTCGCTCGTATTAGATCACATCTTAAGATTTGGAGGGATGAGTATTTGGCAAAAGAAAGTGAAAGTGAGAAAGTTGCATTGTCAGAGCTGGAGCAGTTGGAAATAGACTTGGAATCGAGGGATTTAACGGAAGAGGAAGAATGGATTATGGTGGAGAACAAGAAAGTGATAAAAGAGATCGATAATAGAAAGAATGGGGACGTTAAACAAAGAGCTCGGTTGAAGTGGGCTATAAATGGCGATGAAAATTCTAAATTCTTTCATGCTATGGTCAACAACAGGAAAGCTTCGAATAATATACATGGTTTATCTACCAACGGATTTTGGAGCACCAAACCGGCAAAGATAAAAAAAGGTGCTTCGAATAATATACATGGTTTATCTATCAACGGGGTTGAAGCACCAAACCGGCAAAGATAAAAAAACAGGTGCATTCTTTTTTTCGTGATAAATTCAAAGAACGTGTTCTTAACAGACCTGAGCTATTTTGCCATAATATTAAAAGGATTTCGGGGGATGAAGGTGTGATGCTTGTTGAGCCTTTTTCTGAACAAGAAATTAAAAATGCTATATGCGAATGTGGAGATGACCGATCGCCGGGACTAGATGGTCTTAATTTCAGATTCACTAAGCATTTCTGGGATTTATTTAAAGATGATTTCTGTAAAATTTTTGCGTGGTTTCACAGCAACGGTACCATTAACGATGGCAGTGGGTCGTCGTTTATTGCTCTTATACCCAAAGTTTCCGATCCGGTATCGCTTAATAATTATAGGCCTATTAACTTGGTCGGGGCTATTAGTAAAGCAATTTCCAAAGTTATGGCTAACCAGATGAGATTGGTTTTGGATTGGATTATTTCGGATACGCAGACCGCGTTCTTAAAAATTAGATACATCTTGGACGGTCCCGTTATAATCAATGAGCTTATTTCATGGATAAAAAAGAGGAATTCCGAAGCCTTTTTCTTGAAAATCGATTTCGAGAAGGCTTATGACAACGTCAATTGGAAGTTCGTGATCAATACGCTTCTTCAAATGGGTTTTTCGAATTTATGGGGTAACTGGATTTTGGGTATTCTCAAATCGGCGTATTCGCCAGTTCTGGTGAACGGGGCTCCGACTTTCCTTTTTAGATGCAAGAAAGGTATGAGACAAGGGGATCCTTTATCTCTGTTCCTGTCACACCCCTATTTTCCACGTGTCACCGGTGGGCCCGGTGGGGAGTATCGTGACGTCATTGATATCATCATAGTCAAACAACACAACATATAAAATGCACAGCGGAAGCAAAAGATATAGATTTATTTCAACTGAACAAAAATGTAATATTTAAGTATTACAACACAGTCGAAACAGATACACAGGCGGATCAAATAAAAAGGAAAACTGTTCAACAGACTTTGACATCTAAAGCTTGCGAGACTTGAGTAATGATGCCTGGAGTAGCCAGCCTATTTCGTCTAGCACCTGCACTTAGCCTTTTTGGAAAATACGTCAGTTTGCACTGGTAAATACAACTTAACTGACTCATTTTGAAAAGAGTTTGAAAATTGATTTAAATGCACTTCGGCAAAAATATTTTATAACTTGGGACAATTATTCAAAATAATCTTGTATACAGTTTTACTCATTTGTCGTCCATTAGGGCCGGTTTGTAGGACCGAACTTAAGTTAACTGACACGCCACAGGTATAATGCCCACAAGGTCGATTCCTTATAGTGGGATACCAGTTTTTACATAATGCAGCTGTCAGGTGTACGCCTACACCCCGTGCTTAGGTCGTGGCCATTTCATGAATGATGCCAAGGATATCCAAGACATGGTCATTTAACCCCCAAGGGCCATACACCAAATAATACATATCAAACAGGTTATGTAAATACATCAATCACAATACGATTTAAATGACTACATACACCCGACCAAGCGGCACTTTTATAGTACCGTATCCCAAGCCCGTATAGGGAAAATAAGTTAAGGGTATTTACCTGAGCAAAGTATAAATCAAATACAGCAAGTGCACGTAGCTTTTACTGGGCTCCTAATCTGGAACGAAGGTTTTTAATAACCTATTAGAATCCTAACGGGTCTTTAATTAAGTTTACACTTAGACCGGTTAGTTTTCAAAAGGAAAACACGGTTCAAACGCACGATAAGGCGAAGACCGGTTTAGAATGTGGTTTTGACCCGACAAGCTTGTAAGCTCGTTTAACATGGGTAACTTAAACACATTCTGGTTTTCGAGACAAAAACGATATGGTTTGACCCATTTCGGCTAATATATGTAAACTAGTTACAAAGACCGATCCGAACGCGAAACATGCGTAACGGGTAACCATAAGAGTCATGAACATGTTCCACAAGTTAATGTGCCTTAAATATGTTGTGACATCAGTAGGATGTCTTCTATTATGCCCAACACGAATTTAAAACCAACTTATGCCTCGCAGGGGCATTTTGGTCATTTAAAAGGTTATAAAAGGGTTTAAATATGTTTCAGAGTTTCGGGTCTGATGTAATCAGTAAAAATATTTAATTTACTAAGTTATATCAGTAGGGTATAACCTATATGTGAAATTTATCATTTCTAACCAAACTATACATCTTAAGGGCATTTTGGTAATTTCACTTAAGGTACAAAGGTCAAATTTGGAAATCTGACTTCAAAACCTCTACTTACTGCTAAAGTATGGAAATTTACTTAAAACATCAGTAGGTATCAAGTCTTATATGTCTAATATGGTTTTAATACATACTATGCGTTTAAAACGCTTAAAAACGCTTAAAATGGCGATTTTGAGCTATTTCGGGGTTCTTAAAGGGAAGCTGATATTTTTGCTATTCTAGAAGACTTAAAATATTCTATTTATCATATTAGATCAGTAGAAAAAGGTTTGGGGTCAAAAGAACTTGTAAAATTCCCGAACCAAGCTTAGAACTCTAAGTTATGCTCAGCCTAAAAATAAATAAAAATCCTTAAAGATCCCAAAATATTATATTACATCAGTGGGTAATAAGTTTGGTATTAAAAATTGGGTTTAGATAGGCTATATGCTAATTATGCGGTTTATTTACTTAAAAGCTTCTTAATTACGCTAATTAGCATAACTATTAATCTAGACCTCAAACTGATGTCAAATTCTAGGGACAAATTTATAAATCAGTAGTGAAGGTTTCTATTCTTTCACTTTATCAAAAATCACATTTTAAGGTGATAAGGGCATAATAATCAACATTTAAGCAATTAACGGAATCATGCATATGAATTGGATAACCAATGAACCAAGTTGTATAATCACAGAGGGTTATACTTATAGATAACTTGGTCCTATTGGAACTCTAAGGCATTCCTAATTCATGCTCAAACGGGTCAGAACTGAAAGTCAAAGCATAAGTCAAACTATGCGACTTTCGGTCCCAAACCGAGCTTAAACTGAAAATTGTCGAGTTGAACATGTTTAGACATGTTCTTATGTTAATTACCAAGTTATATTAATGTCAAAACAGGTTGCATAGCTTCTACATTGCTAATTATGCATTTATTCGAAAATTAGCTTTCTGTTGACTTTTTATAATCAAGTTTGACTCGACAATTGACCTAATTAGAGTGGGAATCAGAGGGTGACCTTTTAGAGGTTTAATGCCCACATAATTACCAACTCATAGGTACTTTCATAATGAAATTTGACTGGAGCAATTAAGATTAATGACGAAGTCAAACCTTAATTACGACGGTTTGACTAAACGCTAAAAAACTAAGCAAACTGAATTAAAGGAAGTTAAGCATACTTACAATAGTCCTAAGCACAACTAAGGATCACTAAGAAAGATGCTTGAGCTCCAGGAACCTCCAGGAAGTGAGCTTGTGAAGTTACAAGTGAATGTGCAAATGAAAACCCAAAGTTCATGGCCTTATATAGGTTTCTTGGATCATTAAGATCATGCCAAACAAGTCTAGGGATGTTATGGGATCATTACAAATGTCCCTAGGCCTTAATATACCAGCAAACAAGCACATAGAATCAAAAACAACCATTTTAAGTCGGTTAAATGGCTGGAACAGGCAGCTGTCATGAATTTCTGCATCTGGCACCCTGACGCGGCCCGCGTAAGGATCCATAAGGATCTTACGCGCCCCGCCTGAGGTACTCTGATCCGGTTACAAAGTTTCAATAATTGCAATTTTGGTCCCTGGTCCTTCCAAACTTGATTTTTGGCTCATTTCTTGCACTATAAACCCCCAAACTTGACTTTTAAGGACCCCAAGTCATAAACCAACTTTGTTTGGTCCCCGGTTATTCATACGTTCACCGAAAAGTCTTAAATTTCAACGTTGACGCTTTTAACCCCTCATATACGAATATTTGTCATAACTTTCTCATACTTTATCGAAACCTTGTGAAATTTTTATCACACATTCTTGTGAGTAAAATTTATCATTACAAAGCTTCGGGTCCGCTAAAAGATCACTCAGAGGTATACTTTAAACATGTTGACACATTTAGCCCCTGCAGTTTGTAATTCCTCACTTTCTTTCACAATTAGCTTCGTATGATCCATGATTTATTCGTTCAAGGGTATAAACATCTTGTAGGGTTATTGAAAGATATATTTATTCATCGTTGACATTTTGAACACTTATTTTGACATACTTTCTCTGTTTGTCAACTTTAGTCCTTCATACGTAATCTTTCACACGTTCAAAGCTTATGACACGTGTCAATACATTATTGGACATGAATTTTCGAGGTGTTACATCCTCACCCCCTTAAAAGAAATCTCGACCTCGAGATTTACTGAAACAAATGAGGGTACTTTTCTTTCATTGTGGATTCTACCTCCCACGTGTACTCGGGACCTCTGCGGGCATCCCATTTAACCTTTACAATAGGCACATGCTTCCTCCGAAGCTTCTTAACCTGTCGATCCTCAATCGACAAAGGTTTTTCCACAAATTTCAAGCTCTCATCTATATGCACATCTGTGTGTGGTATGACTAGTGATTCATCAGCTAGACATTTCTTCAGATTACAGACGTGGAACACATTGTGAATACCACTGAGCTCTTCAGGTAAGTTTAACTTATTAGCCACTGTTCCTACACATTCGATAATCTCGAATGGTCCTATATATCTCGGGCTTAACTTACCTTTCTTACCAAATCGCATCACCCCTTTCCAGGGCGATACTTTAAGCAGAACCTTATCTCCAACCTCGAACTTGAGGGGTTTTCGCCTTTTATCAGCATAGCTTTTTTGCCTATCCCTGGCAGCTTTTAGGCGATCACGAATCTGGACAATCTTGTCCGTCGTCTCGAAGACTATTTCAGGTCCTGATAATTGAGTGTCTCCTACTTCTGCCCAATAGATGGTAGCTATTATTGTAGGAGAACTCGACCAATGGCAGGTGCTTATCCCAGCTACCGCCTAAATCAATCACACGCGCACGTAGCATGTCTTCCAGGGTTTGAATGGTACGCTCACTTTGCCCATCCGTCTGAGGATGGTAAGCCGTACTGAAATTTAAATGCGTGCCCAAAGACTGTTGGAAACTTTTCCAAAAATGTTGTGACAACTGTGATATATAATCATCGTATTATGTAAAACAATGTCCGTTATCAATAAAACAATATGCTTTGGTGTTATTATGTGTTTTTTTGGTGTTACTATATGTGCAATTGTGTTTATTAATTTTACAATTTGATTCGATACCAATTTCAAGCTTTAAATTACTTTCTGGAAGGTTATACGCAAACTGGTGCTTAAACGCAATCAGTTTAAAGCAACATACACTCTGGAACTATGACGTAAGCCAAACATACCCTAAATATCACTTACATAACTTAGAAATAAGTTTCGAAGTATTCGGTATGGCGAAAACATGTTTATTTGAACTAAAGAACTAATTACGACAAAACTGCGAAACGAACGTTGGTGACCGCCCGGATAATATTTAAATCCCACAAATATTCTATTATGATTAAAATCTTATTTTAATCAGGTTCGTGTTGAAAAATAAATTAAAACGCTTAAAAACGTTATTTTTCAAGTTTAAGCGCGTACCGTGTGTTCCTACGCGACAAAGTGCTTATACTGCAAAACACAGGCAACGCAGCAAACCTAGGAATATGCCGGGAATATGCCAGGAATATGCTAGGAATATACCAGGAATATACCAGGAATATGCCAGGAATATGCTAGGAATATACCAGGAATATACCAGGAATATGCCAGGAATATACCAGGAATATGCAAGGAAGATACCAGGAATATACCAGGAATATGCCAGGAATATACCAGGAATATGCCAGGAATATGCTAGGAATATACCAGGAATATGCCAGGAATATGCCAGGATTATGCCAGGAATATGACAGGAATATGCCAGAAATATGCCAGGAATATGCTAGGAATATACCAGGAATATGGCAGGAATATGCTAGGAATATGCCAGGAATATGCGAGGAATATGCTAGGAATATGCTAGGAATATGCTAGGAATATGCTATATGGAAGGTCTATAAATACCACCATACCATAACTCCATCATTCCACACTCAACACTACACTCCATCTCTCCCTCTCTCTATCTTAATCTTCTTCATATCTTCAAGTCTTGTTCTTGAAGATTCAACATCCTTTCTAGTAAACTTCAAGATAGTGTGAAGATCTAAGGTTGTTCCCAAGGTGTTGTCAAGTGAATACAAGCTTCCTATCATCCCATAACTTACTTGAATCTTGAAGGTATAACACTTATATTTAAATCATACCTTTGGTTCATAGTTGTTCTTGATGATTTGAAGTTTCTCTTGAATCTTGGGATTTTCACTAAACTTGAAATCTAAAAGAAATGGGTCATGAAACAAATAAAAAAAAATGAAGGTGTGTATACATATGTATATAACCGTACATATATATGTGTATATATGAGTTTGAGTTTTGAGCTTTATTTTGATAAAGTACTTGTTTAAGTGTTTCATGTTCTTGAATGATGGAAAAAAATGCAAGTATTTGGTGATTTATGTATGATATGTTAAATTTAAATTACTTCACCAAATAAACCTAAAAACAACACATATTTGATGCATTTAGATCAACATAAAATGTTGATGCTATGTTAGTATGCTTTAGGCACTTGTACATGAAGATACATTTCGATTTAAAGCTCAAGAAATGGTAAAAAGGGGTTGTATGGCAAAAATGTTTTAGATCAGGTTATAAACACTAAAAATGACACTATTTAGTGTATTATAATGGCATGAAACTTTGACATAAGTTTGATAGCTTTGCGTGTTGTACATATAGCTCAAAAAGTGGTAAAATATGTGAAATTTACATGATTTATGTGCTTTATTTAAGACCTGCACTATCATGAGTATAACCATTATTTTATTCAATAAATAACATGGGTTATGTTAAAATTATAAGTCGTTTCGATTTGGGATGGTTCGGGTAATGTTTGATGCAAAACTATGCGGTAAAACGGTTAAAAATCGCCTTTTCGGAGGACTTTTACAAAACTTTTTTTAGATCAGTAACCAAACTGATATTTTTGGTATAAAAACAAGTATTTTAACTTATATTAAGTTTACTTAGTGTTCGGTTAGTCATACATGACTTCCGACGCTCAAAAATGTTACGGAAACGCTAAAATAAGTGTTTTTCGACATAACTATAATGGGTTGGTCATGAGTAAATTTTATGTGTTACAATGTGCTATGTGTTTTATAATATGTGTATGATGACATGATAATACTTGACAAGATTATTTGTTTTACGCTTGAGTACATATACGCGAATATACCAAAATAATCAAAAATAATAACTTTTCGGGGAATCTCAAAGTTATGTGAAAATTCTAAGTATCAGAGAAACTTCATCATTATTATGAATTTTGTTTATTAAATCATTCTTATTTAACTTAGGACAAATAAATAATTTGAGGGATTGTGTTAGCATATAAAAACGCACCCAAAGGTGAGTACATAGTTCCCCTATTTTACTGTTTTCAATTGTTTTGGGGTGATTCATATGTATCAAAACGATTTCGATGTTTTAACGATAGTTTCACAACGAGTAAGATGGTTTATATCAAACTAATAACGATTTCGATAATGTGAACGAGATTGTTGGTTGTAATTACATAACAAATGACATTCATTAATTTCGGCCAAACCGACCAGTATTAGGTTATGGTACCATAGGATCCGACAAATCCCGTTATCAGACTGGACCCATGGTTATGTGTGGGTTAGGTGGGTAACGACCGAATCTGATGATTGTTAACTTACCCTTTGGTGGTTTCTTAATACGAGAACAAGTGGAACGATGAACGAGTCACAAAGGTTTGAATGCTGTTAACGAGACGACCAAAAGTAGTTTCACAATCTAAAACGAGAATGATTTAAACGACTAAAGAGATGTTTAACTAATTAAACGATCTGGGTAAACGATTGGAAGCGATGTCACACAAACGAGGTTTTCGAAACGATATAAACTATACGAATTTTATTACGAAAATGATTTACGATTTGGTTTACGAAAGCAAATGTTTTGGGTAAAGATTCATGGTCTCGAGGTTTACAAATTATAACCAAACTATTTTGATTCGGTTATTCATATTACGATACAAATATTTTACAAAAACAAGGTTTCTAATGTCGATTAACGAAGTTATACGAGTTATTTCGACATGCAAACGAGCCATGAATCTGACACTCACGCAAAACCTATGTACTCGCCAGCATTTCTTTGCTGACTTTGTTTTTTTACATATGTTTCAGGTGAAGTTGCTTAGTGTTGGTTACGAATAGGAAGCATGCTCACTTAGGACCGGACGAGGCCTTAGTGATTTAATAATGACATTAGTCTATGTTTGATTTGCTTGTTTAACTTAAGACAATGTTTAATATTTAATGAAATGAAACTCTTCGTATCCATGGTTTGAAACAATAATTCTGTTACAACACTCCCCGGCGTTTCCGCCATGATTTGTCGTTTTACGTGGTCGGGGTGTGACAGAAGAGTTGGTATCAGAGCCAATGGTTATAGAGAATTAGGTTATTAGTAAAAATTTCGACCTAGACTATAACTTTCTAGGACCCCAACGCAAGTTGATTTGCATTTAGGAAAAAAAAAACGAAATCCGAATCTGCTTCAAAAATTAATCGTCCGTTCTAGGATGATCAATTACTAGGTTTTGAACCCTCCCAGTTTGATTCATTTTTTTTTGGCTTAGTGCCTTCTGAATTTCCAAAATCTCGTCAAAGTTTGGGTCTAAATAATGTGAACACGTGCAAACTGGAAGAGTGAATGCCTGTACCCTGAGTTTTCTGTCTAAGGCTAGAGTGTTCGTACAAATCCACATAATCGGACCAGTCACTCTTACCTGGGAACTCTTGGGGTGAGTGTTCACTTATAGGCGAGCATGTCTTCGCGATACATTATTTCGATTCATTACTTTGATTAGTCACTGTGTGTTGTTTGTTTGTTCGAGGTAACGAACAAATGATCGCCTTCCTTATATTTCGTCGATATTTTCAAAACCTCTTTTGTTTTTCCTAATCGTCGACCTCACACGTTTCCCATATTTCCTTGTTAGACGATGCCTCCTCGACGTGATGCACAACCTTTTACCGCTGAAGAAATCGCAGCCCTTGTCTCTCAGCAAATGGCTGCTGTGCTCCCAGGCGTTGTGACCCAAATCCACGAGCTGTACAACAACAATAACGATAACAATGCACAATGCACTTTCAAGAGTTTCAACTCTGCTAAGCCGCTAAAGTTTTCGGGGACACAAGGTGCGACTGCACTCCTCCAATGGTTCGAAAGTATCGAGAACACATTCAGACATGTGCAATGTCCGAATGGGCGTAAGGTTGAATTTGCATCAAGTGTGTTCGAGAAGCGTGCCCTTACTTGGTGGAACGGAGTGATGCGCGATAGGGGTGCTGAAGTAGCGTTGGCACAAACCTGGGAAGAGCTTCGAGCTCTCATGATGAGAGAGTTTTGTCCCCGTCACGAAATTCGAACTTTGGAACGAGAGTTTGACGATCTAAAACAAGATGGGGGAGAACACCGTGCGTATACGGATCGATTTGAGGAGCTCAGTCTTTTGCGTCCTACTATGGTTACCCCGTTGGAGAAAGCGATAGAGAGGTATATCGATGGGTTACCCGATTCCATACAAGACATTGTGACTGGTGTTAATCCTACTACTGTTCGCCAAGCGATCGAGTTAGCTGCTACCCTGACTGAGTCGCAAGTCAGGAAGCATAAACTTACCTGCAAAGGTGATAAGAAGAAGTCAACTGATTCTGCTAAAGACAAGGAAAAGGGTAAGGGTAAGAAGGGTGAGTCATCGAAGAAGTCGAGGAAGCGAAAGGGTGCTCAGAACTTTGCAGTAACTGCACAAACTGCTCAGAACCCTCAGAACCCAGCAGCTCAACCTCCTGCTAAGAAAGCATATGCTGGTACCGCACCCATTGTGCTCGCTGCAACGGTCATCACGTTGCACAACAAGCTTGTAGGCAATGCACAACGTGTGGTAAGCTTGGGCATCTGGCCAACGTCTGTCGTTTTGGTCAGAATCAGATTGTTCAAAATCAAGCTCCAGTACAGGGGAATGCTGTTAGATTCCCACCGGGTTCGTGCTTCAATTGTGGAGAGTATGGTCATTTCCGCAACAACTGTCCGAGGTTGGCAAATACGAATGCAAATCCGAACGTGAATGTCAATGTCAATGCAAATGCGAATCCCGCTCGTGGACGAGTATTCAACCTGAATGCAAACGAGGCGCGAGCTGACAACCTCGTCGTCAATGGTACGTTTCTTGTTAACAATCGACCTGCATCTATTCTTTTTGATTCTGGTGCCGATAGAAGTTTTGTTTCATTATCTTTTGAGCCTTTGCTTGCGATACCTAGAACTAAACTAAGGAAACCCTTAACTGTCGAAGTTGCTACTGGTAAACCTCTCGTTCTCGATTCTGTTATCCGTGATTGTTAGTTAAACCTTGATAACCATCTTTTTCCCATCGACCTCACACCGATGCAACTTGGTAGTTTCGATATTATCGTGGGGATGGATTGGTTAACCAAACATCATGCTGAGGTGGTTTGTTTCGATAAGATAGTTCGTATTCCTCTTCCATCTGGTGATGTTCTGGAAGTTCGTGGCGAGAAACCATCAGGTGGTTTGAAGCTTATGTCGTGTACGAAGGCTCAAAGTTATTTGCGAAAAGGATATATCGCTTTCCTGGCACATATCACCGAGGAGAAAGGCAAGAGCAAGAGTATTCAGGATATTCCGATTGTTCGGGATTATCCAGAGGTGTTTCCTGATGAACTGCCTGGGTTGCCTCCAGTTCGTCAAGTCGAGTTTCATATTGACCTTGTACCCAATGCCAACCCGGTTGCGAAGGCGCCTTATCGTCTTGCCCCGTCGGAAATGCAAGAGTTATCAAAACAACTTCAAGAGTTGTCTGATAAAGGATTCATCCGTCCGAGCTTTTCACCTTGGGGAGCTCCTGTCCTCTTTGTGAAAAAGAAAGATGGATCTTTTCGAATGTGTATCGATTATCGTGAGCTTAATAAGCTTACCATCAAGAATCGATATCCCCTACCTAGAATTGATGATCTCTTCGACCAGCTGCAAGGTGCTTCATGTTTTTCCAAGATCGACTTACGTTCTGGGTATCATCAACTTCGTATTTTCGAAGAAGATATTCCCAAAACTGCTTTCCGTACAAGATATGGGCATTACGAGTTCACTGTCATGCCTTTTGGTTTGACGAATGCCCCAGCTATCTTCATGGACTTAATGAATAGGGTTTGTAAACCTTATTTAGATAAGTTCATCATTGTGTTCATCGACGATATTCTCATTTATTCAAAGTCTCGAGCCGATCATGAACGACACCTTCGTTTGACATTGGAACTCCTAAGGAAGGAACAACTTTTTGCTAAATTCTCCAAGTGTGAATTCTGGCTTAAGGAAGTTCAGTTCTTGGGTCATATTATCAATGAGAAGGGTATTCATGTAGATCCATCCAAGATTGCTGCAATTAAGGATTGGAATACACCAACGACACCAACAGAAGTTCGTTCTTTTCTTGGTCTTGCTGGTTATTATCGTCGATTCATTTCTAATTTCTCGAAGATCGCGGTTCCGCTCACTGCTTTGACTCAGAAAAATAAGCCTTTTGAGTGGGGACCTAAGCAAGAAGAAGCGTTCTAAACACTGAAACGAAAGCTCTGTGATGCTCCTGTTCTATCTCTGCCTGAGGGAAACGATGATTTTGTTGCCTATTGTGACGCGTCGAATCTAGGACTTGGTTGCGTTCTTATGCAACGTGGTAAAGTCATAGCTTATGCGTCTAGACAATTAAAAATTCACGAGAAGAACTATACGACTCATGATCTTGAGTTAGGAGCTGTAGTTTTTGCACTTAAAATCTGGAGACACTACCTCTATGGAACGAAGTGTGTGGTTTTCACATACCACAAAAGTCTCCAGCATATTCTCAATCAGAAGGAGCTGAACATGAGGCAACGACGTTGGGTTGAACTCTTAAACGATTATGATTGCGAGATCCGCTACCACCCTGGTAAGGCGAATGTCGTAGCCGATGCGCTTAGTCGAAAGGAACGAGTCAAGCTTCATTCTGTTCAAACCCTATCTGATATTCGATCTCGCGTCCTTCAAACTCAACGATCTTGTGTGATCAAAGACTTATTGAAGTATGAGCTACTGCTCCAACTTGAGCTTAAACTCGAAAGGAAAGACGATGGTTTACTCTATTTTGAGAATCGTTTGTGGATTCCGAATCAGGACGATCTTCGCACCTTAGTAATGGACGAATCTCACAAGTCTCGATATTCTATCCATCCTGGTGCTGATAAAATGTACAAGGATCTTCGTACCCAGTATTGGTGGCCTGGTATGAAGAAAGATGTTGCCTTGTATGTATCGAAATGCCTAACTTGTCTCAAAGTCAAGGCGGAACATCAACGACCTTCTGGTTTGCTTGTACAACCAAAGATACCAGTTTGGAAATGGGAGAACATTGCAATGGATTTCATCACCAAGTTACCGCGTACGTCTAAAGGTCACGATGCTATTTGGGTCCTAGTTGATCGTTTGACAAAATCTGCTCACTTCTTACCAATCCGTGAGGATTTCTCTGCTGAAAAGCTTGCCAAGATCTATGTAGACGAGATTGTATCACGACATGGTGTTCCCTTGGATATCATTTCTCATCGTGATGCTCGATTTTCATCTCATTTTTGGAAGACCATGCAATCTGCTTTGGGAACCCAACTGAATCTAAGCACTGCTTATCATCCCCAAACAGATGGTCAATCTGAGAGGACGATTCAAACCTTGGAGGATATGCTTAGAGCATGCGTGATAGACTTTGGTGGTAATTGGGATTCTCATTTACCATTGATCGAGTTCTCATACAATAATAGTTATCATGCTAGCATTAAGATGGCACCATTCGAAGCTCTCTACGGTCGAAAATGTCGTTCACCTGTCTGTTGGGATGAGACCGGTGAAGCTCAGCTTACTGGACCTGAGATCATTCTGGAAGCAACAGACAAAATCAAGAAAATTCGCGATAATCTTGTGACAGCTAGAAGCCGTCAAAAGAGTTATGCGGATATGAAACGCAAGCCCGTAGAATTTCAAGTCGGAGACCGTGTCCTACTCAAGGTGTCACCTTGGAAGGGAGTGGCGAGATTTGGAAAGAAAGGAAAACTTGCACCACGATATGTTGGACCATTTAAGATTGTTGAAAGAATTGGAAAGGTTGCCTATCGACTAGAACTACCTCCAGAGCTTGGAAATATTCATCCGACTTTTCACGTGTCCAATTTGCGAAAGTGTTTAGCTGATGCTGATCTTCACGTCCCTCTCGACGAGATTCAAATCGATGAAACGATGCACTTTGTCGAGAAACCTGTGGAGATAGTGGACCGTACATACAAACAGTTGAAAGGCAAACGGATTCATTTAGTCAAGGTTCGCTGGGAATCCAAACGTGGCCCCGAGTTTACTTGGGAACATAAGGACCAGATGAAGGAGAAATATCCGCATTTGTTTTCACAAGATTCCTCTAAGTAAAATTTCGGGACGAAATTTCCTAAAGTAGGGGAGACTGTGACAACTGTGATATATAATCATCGTATTATGTAAAACAATGTCCGTTATCAATAAAACAATATGCTTTGGTGTTATTATGTGTTTTTTTTGGTGTTACTATATGTGCAATTCTGTTTATTAATTTTACAATTTGATTCGATACCAATTTCAAGCTTTAAATTACTTTCTGGAAGGTTATACGCAAACTGGTGCTTAAACGCAATCAGTTTAAAGCAACATACACTCCGGAACTATGACGTAAGCCAAACATACCCTAAATATCCCTTACATAACTTAGAAATAAGTTTCGAAGGATTCGGTATGGCGAAAACAAGTTTATTTGAACTAAATAACTAATTACGACAAAACTGCGAAACGAACGTTGGTGACCGCCCGGATAATATTTAAATCCCACAAATACTCTATTATGATTAAAATCTTATTTTAATCAGGTTCGTGTTGAAAAATAAATTAAAACGCTTAAAAACGTTATTTTTCAAGTTTAAGCGCGTACCGTGTGTTCCTACGCGACAAAGTGCTTATACTGCAAAACACAGGCAACACAGCAAACCTAGGAATATGCCGGGAATATGCCAGGAATATGCTAGGAATATACCAGGAATATACCAGGAATATGCCAGTAATATGTTAGGAATATATCAGGAATATACCAGGAATATACCAGGAATATGCTAGGAAGATACCAGGAATATACCAGGAATATGCCAGGAATATACCAGGAATATGCCAGGAATATGCTAGGAATATACCAGGAATATGCCAGGAATATGCAAGGAATATGCCAGCAATATGCCAGGAATATGCTAGGAATATACCAGGAATATGCCAGGAATATGTTAGGAATATGCCAGGAATATGCTAGGAATATGCTAGGAATATGCTATATGGAAGGTCTATAAATACCACCATACCATAACTCCATCATTCCACACTCAACACTACACTCCATCTCTCCCTCTCTCTATCTTAATCTTCTCCATATCTTCAAGTCTTGTTCTTGAAGATTCAACATCCTTTCTAGTAAACTTCAAGATAGTGTGAAGATCTAAGGTTGTTCCCAAGGTGTTGTCAAGTGAATACAAGCTTCCTATCATCCCATAACTTACTTGAATCTTGAAGGTATAACACTTATATTTAAATCATACCTTTGGTTCATAGTTGTTCTTGATGATTTGAAGTTTCTCTTGAATCTTGGGATTTTCACTAAACTTGAAATCTAAAAGAAATGGGTCATGAAACAAATAAAAAAAATGATGGTGTGTATACATATGTATATAACCGTACATATATATGTGTGTATATGAGTTTGAGTTTTGAGCTTTATTTTGATAAAGTACTTGTTTAAGTGTTTCATGTTCTTGAATGATGGAAAAAAATGCAAGTATTTGGTGATTTATGTATGATATGTTAAATTTAAATTACTTCAGCAAATAAACCTAAAAACAACACATATTTGATGCATTTAGATCAACATAAAATGTTGATGCTATGTTAGTATGCTTTAGGCACTTGTACATGAAGATACATTTCGATTTAAAGCTCAAGAAATGGTAAAAAGGGGTTGTATGGCAAAAATGTTTTAGATCAGGTTATAAACACTAAAAATGACACTATTTAGTGTATTATAATGGCATGAAACTTTGACATAAGTTTGATAGCTTTGCGTGTTGTACATATAGCTCAAAAAGTTGTAAAATATGTGAAATTTACATGATTTATGTGCTTTATTTAAGACCTGCACTATCATGAGTATAACCATTATTTTATTCAATAAATAACATGGGTTATGTTAAAATTTCAAGTCGTTTCGATTTGGGATGGTTCGGGTAATGTTTGATGCAAAACTATGCGGTAAAACGGTTAAAAATCGCCTTTTCGGAGGACTTTTACAAAACTTTTTTTAGATCAGTAACCAAACTGATATTTTTGGTATAAAAACAAGTATTTTAACTTATATTATGTTTACTTAGTGTTCGGTTAGTCATACGTGACTTCCGACGCTCAAAAATGTTACCGAAACGCTAAAATAAGTGTTTTTCGACATAA
The DNA here is from genome assembly GCF_002127325.2 of Helianthus annuus. NCBI lineage: Eukaryota > Viridiplantae > Streptophyta > Magnoliopsida > Asterales > Asteraceae > Helianthus > Helianthus annuus. The sequence goes on from NC_035449.2 coordinate 69,826,057, forward strand.
CTATAATGGGTTGGTCATGAGTAAATTTTATGTGTTACAATGTGCTATGTGTTTTATAATATGTGTATGATGACATGATAATACTTGACAAGATTATTTGTTTTACGCTTGAGTACATATACGCGAATATACCAAAATAATCAAAAATAATAACTTTTCGGGGAATCTCAAAGTTATGTGAAAATTCTAAGTATCAGAGAAACTTCATCATTATTATGAATTTTGTTTATTAAATCATTCTTATTTAACTTAGGACAAATAAATAATTTGAGGGATTGTGTTAGCATATAAAAACGCACCCAAAGGTGAGTACATAGTTCCCCTATTTTACTGTTTTCAATTGTTTTGGGGTGATTCATATGTATCAAAACGATTTCGATGTTTTAACGATAGTTTCACAACGAGTAAGATGGTTTATATCAAACTAATAACGATTTCGATAATGTGAACGAGATTGTTGGTTGTAATTACATAACAAATGACATTCATTAATTTCGGCCAAACCGACCAGTATTAGGTTATGGTACAATAGGATCCGACAAATCCCGTTATCAGACTGGACCCATGGTTATGTGTGGGTTAGGTGGGTAACGACCGAATCTGATGATTGTTAACTTACCCTTTGGTGGTTTCTTAATACGAGAACAAGTGGAACGATGAACGAGTCACAAAGGTTTGAATGTTGTTAACGAGACGACCAAAAGTAGTTTCACAATCTAAAACGAGAATGATTTAAACGACTAAAGAGATGTTTAACTAATTAAACGATCTGGGTAAACGATTGGAAGCGATGTCACACAAACGAGGTTTTCGAAACGATATAAACTATACGAATTTTATTACGAAAATGATTTACGATTTGGTTTACGAAAGCAAATGTTTTGGGTAAAGATTCATGGTCTCGAGGTTTACAAATTATAACCAAACTATTTTGATTCGGTTATTCATATTACGATACAAATATTTTACAAAAACAAGGTTTCTAATGTCGATTAACGAAGTTATACGAGTTATTTCGACATGCAAACGAGCCATGAATCTGACACTCACGCAAAACCTATGTACTCGCCAGCATTTCTTTGCTGACTTTGTTTTTTTACATATGTTTCAGGTGAAGTTGCTTAGTGTTGGTTACGAATAGGAAGCATGCTCACTTAGGACCGGACGAGGCCTTAGTGATTTAATAATGACATTAGTCTATGTTTGATTTGCTTGTTTAACTTAAGACAATGTTTAATATTTAATGAAATGAAACTCTTCGTATCCATGGTTTGAAACAATAATTCTGTTACAACACTCCCCGGCGTTTCCGCCACGATTTGTCGTTTTACGTGGTCGGGGTGTGACAGAAGAGTTGGTATCAGAGCCAATGGTTATAGAGAATTAGGTTATTAGTAAAAATTTCGACCTAGACTATAACTTTCTAGGACCCCAACGCAAGTTGATTTGCATTTAGGAAAAAAAAACGAAATCCGAATCTGCTTCAAAAATTAATCGTCCGTTCTAGGATGATCAATTACTAGGTTTTGAACCCTCCCAGTTTGATTCATTTTTTTTTGGCTTAGTGCCTTCTGAATTTCCAAAATCTCGTCAAAGTTTGGGTCTAAATAATGTGAACACGTGCAAACTGGAAGAGTGAATGCCTGTACCCTGAGTTTTCTGTCTAAGGCTAGAGTGTTCGTACAAATCCACATAATCGGACCAGTCACTCTTACCTGGGAACTCTTGGGGTGAGTGTTCACTTATAGGCGAGCATGTCTTCGCGATACATTATTTCGATTCATTACTTTGATTAGTCACTGAGTGTTCACTCTTACCTGGGAACTCTTGGGGTGAGTGCTCTTGGCATTGATTCTTATAGGCCTTATCCTTTCCTTTCGACTTAAGGCATCAGCAACCACATTTGCCTTGCCTGGATGGTATCTTATTTCACAATCATAGTCATTTAAAGTTTCCATCCAACGTCGCTGCCTCATATTTAAGTCCTTCTGATTAAACAAATGTTGAAGGCTCTTGTGATCAGAGTAGATTACACACTTCGTTCCATACAGGTAATGCCTCCAAAGCTTTAGTGCAAATACAACGGCACCCAGCTCCAAGTCATGGGTGGTGTAATTTCTTTCGTGCACCTTTAACTGACATGAAGCATAGGCAATGACCTTGCCTTTCTGCATAAGCACACACCCCATCCCGGTGTGTGATGCATCACAATATACTACAAACTCATCAATTCCATCAGGCAACGTCAAAACAGGAGCGTTGCTCAACTTTTGCTTCAATATATCGAAGGATTCTTGCTGCTTAGGCCCCCAATTGAACTTACTATTCTTGCAAGTCAGCAAAGTCAGGGGTGCTGCAATTCTTGAGAAGTCCTCGATAAATCGTCTGTAGTACCCGGCCAATCCTAAGAAACTGCGAATCTCCGTGGGCGTCTTTGGCTCTTGCCAGTTCATAATAGCTTCAATCTTAGCGGGATCTACTTGGATACCACGCTCACTAACAACATGTCCAAGGAATTGGACTTCACGAAACCAAAATTCACACTTCGAAAATTTGGCGTAAAGCTTCTCTTGCTGAAGTAGCCTCAAAATGCAACGGAGGTGCTTCTCATGGTCAGCTTGACTCTTCAAGTAAATCAGAATGTCATCAATGAAGACGATGACAAATTTATCCAAATATGGCTTGCAAACGCGATTCATGAGATCCATGAATGCGGCAGGTGCATTAGTGAGCCCAAAAGGCATCACTAGGAACTCATAATGACCATAACGAGTCCTAAATGCAGTCTTGTATACGTCTTCATCTTTAACCTTCAATTGATGGTAGCCTGACCTCAAATCAATCTTGGAGAAGTAGCTTGCCCCTTGAAGCTGATCGAATAGATCATCGATCCTGGGCAAAGGGTACCTATTCTTGATAGTAACCTTATTAAGCTCACGGTAATCAATGCATAGACGCATTGATCCATCCTTCTTCTTGACGAATAAAATTGGCGCTCCCCATGGAGACGAACTAGGTCTTATAAAACCCCTGGCTAGCAAATCATCTAGCTGCGTTCTCAATTCCTTCATCTATGTTGGTGCCAACCTATAAGGTGCTCTAGCAACAGGTGCTGCTCCGGGGATGATATCAATTCTGAATTCCACTTGCCTATCTGGTGGCAAACCAGGTAGTTCTTCAGGGAAAACTTCAGGGTATTCAGAAATGACTGGAATATCTCCAATCTTGGGCTTTTGCTCGTCGACCGTTACTTGTGCCATATAAATGACACAACCCTTCTTCATGCACCTAGATGCCTTGAGCATAGACACTTGCTCAGGCAATCCGTGTTGGGTATCTCCTCGAATGGTAAGTGACTCACCAGACGGAGTCTTAATCACTACTTGCTTCCTGTTGCAGATGATCTGGGCTTGGTTATGCGATAACCAATCCATGCCCAATACTATATCAAATCCGGCTAACTCAACGGAAGCAAGGACAAAGGAAAAGAGTGGTTCCTAATGGATATAAAACATCCATCTAAAACGGTTGAGGCGGTTTCTAAGGTACCATCAACTAATTTCACCTCATATTTCACACTTAAGGTTTTAACAGGTAAATTCAGCAACTTACAAAACTTGTTATCTATGAACGACTTATCAGAGCCAGAATCAAACAGTACTCTAGCATATACATCATTTACGAGGAAAGTACCTGTGATCACATTGTCGTCCTGAATGGCCTCCTGCACGTTCATTTGGAAAACCCTAGCATTGGTCTTCTTGGCTTCCTCAGGCTTCTTAGCGTATTTAGGGCAGTTAGTCTTAATGTGCCCTTTCTCATTACAGCCGTAGCAGGTAGCATCTTTGATTCTTTTGCAATCAGTAGTCTTATGCTCCTTAGACTTGCATAACCCACATGCAGGTGATCCTGATTGAGACTTGGTCTCAATCCTGCATTTTCCAAAGTGGCGTTTTTGGCAAGTTGAGCACTTTGGCTTTTCTTCAGTTCGCTGGTTACCCTTGTTGGACCCAGATTCTTTCTTGTGGTCCGAATTACCTTTATGCTTCTTCTCAGACCTTCGTGAGGTATCATCCTCACGCTTCCTCTTACTCTCCTCTGAGTTCTTGAGCGATCTCAGCCTGACCGCATCTAAGGTGAGGGATAGCGATAGATCAGCAACTGATCTAAAAGTAGTAGGTCTTGAAGCCTTAACACTGGCTTTGATTTCTGGGGCTAGACCCCCAATGAAACGAGCAATTCTCTTGGGCTCTGGTGTCACCAGGTAAGGAACCAAACTAGACATGGTATTGAAACTGGTGAGGTAAGCTTGACAATCTAAATTCTGCATCACCAATGATAAGAAATCCGATTCAATCCTTTCCACCTCATGTTGTGGACAATAGTTCTCCTTAATGAGAACAACAAACTACTCCCATGACATATTATAGAGTGGGATCTTCCCAGCAGCTTGAATGAGAGACTTCCACCATGCCAGTGCCTCTCCCTTAAATGATTGGGATACATACTTCACTATATCCCTTTCAGCACAACCGCTGATATCAACAATAGTCTCCATTTCATCTAACCAAGTCATACAATCAATTGCTCCTTTCTCCCCAGTGAAATCCCGGGGTTTGCAGGAAACAAAGTACTTATAAGTACAAGACTTGGTACGTGGCTCATCATCGAACACTATTCTCTTGGATGGAACACTATGTTGGTTTGAGGAATGTTCGACATCCTCTTTCTTAGGTCCATCCTTCTTCGAGGGTGGCTTGCTATGAGCTTCTGAATGAGTCTTAGGAACAGACTTAGAGTGAGGTACCGAAGAGGTTCTACTATACGTCTCACTAACCTCCTTGAATTGCTCCTTTACAGCTTTAGATACAGCTATATCAATCAGTGTACGGAGCTCTCCCTTGGTTATATTAACCCTATCATCATCGTTTTCCAGGGAATGACTGTTCACTTCCTCCGACCTCGCCATGTAGCTTTAATCGCTACATAAAAGAAAACAAGGGCAAGGTTTACATATAGAAGCTTATACAGTTCCATTGTTTTAAACGATTTATTAACTATGGTTTATAATACCCATTTTAGTTAATTATCCAGGATAACCCTAAGTTATATAATAGCACAAAAAGCCTAGTCACATAGACAGATTTAATTATTAAACCAGGATTTAATTATTACCCATTCTTGACAGGGAGTTGCAGGCTACCACTGTCTTTAGTCCCAGAGGACGCTAATTATAGCCCGTGGGCACTTCATCCTTAAGGGATGATTATATAAATAAGGGAATTTAGAATAACCCTTTTTAACAATGACTTATGTGATTTTATCGGATCACGCCTTGTCAAGCATATTAATATGCTTTCAGATGTTAACAAGGTTTGAATCTTTTCGAATAGGTTGTACCATCTTGGCCATGTCTGCAATGACATTTAGGCTAGGTTTCACCTTTAAGATCCTTATAATATTAAACGCAGAGCAATCCTAATTTGAGATGTTAACAAGGATCTGAATCTAATTGAGGAACTACCATCTTGGCCCTATCCCGAGCTAGGTCTTGTCCCTTTTTAGATTTTGCCATTTTATCACAATGGTAGATCTTATAATATAGGAATCTAATTATCCCATTAAATTTAAACAAGTACATGGTTGCCCTAAACGGGACTTCTATCAAAATGACTTGCCCATGCAAGGGCTAATCAGAAAATAACAATGGAGACAAAATATAACGAATTAGGATTAGTCCTATGTTCTTGTCTAGACTCGAGAATGTGCAATTGTGTAACTGAGATTAAACACAAAAGGCTAGTGTTCAATTCACTCAGTGTTGGCTCTGATACCAACCTGTCACACCCCTATTTTCCACGTGTCACCAGTGGGCCCGGTGGGGAGTATCGTGACGTCATTGACATCTAAAGATATAGATTTATTTCAACTGAACAAAAATGTAATATTTAAGTATTACAACACAGTCGAAACAGATCCACAGGCGGATCAAATAAAAAGGAAAACTGTTCAACAGACTTTGACATCTAAAGCTTGCGAGACTTGAGTAATGATGCCTGGAGTAGCCAGCCTATTTCGTCTAGCACCTGCACTTAGCCTTTTTGGAAAATACGCCAGTTTGCACTGGTAAATACAATTTAACTGACTCATTTTGAAAAGAGTTTGAAAATTGATTTAAATGCACTTCGGCAAAAATATTTTATAACTTGGGACAATTATTCAAAATAATCTTGTATACAGTTTTACTCATTTGTTGTCCATTAGGGCTGGTTTGTAGGGCCGGACTTAAGTTAACTGACACGCCACAGGTATAATGCCCACAAGGTCGATTCCTTATAGTGGGATACCAGTTTTTACATAATGCAGCTGTCAGGTGTACGCCTACACCCCGTGCTTAGGTCCTGGCCATTTCATGAATGATGCCAAGGATATCTGGGACATGGTCATTTAACCTCCAAGGGCCATACACCAAATAATACATATCAAACAGGTTATGTAAATACATCAATCACAATACGATTTAAATGACTACATACACCCGACCAAGCGGCACTTTTATAGTACCGTATCCCAAGCCCGTATAGGGAAAATAAGTTAAGGGTATTTACCTGAGCAAAGTATAAATCAAATACAGCAAGTGCACGTAGCTTTTACTGGGCTCCTAATCTGGAACGAAGGTTTTTAATAACCTATTAGAATCCTAACGGGTCTTTAATTAAGTTTACACTTAGACCGGTTAGTTTTCAAAAGGAAAACACGGTTCAAACGCACGATAAGGCGAAGACCGGTTTAGAATGTGGTTTTGACCCGACAAGCTTGTAAGCTCGTTTAACATGGGTAACTTAAACACATTCTGGTTTTTGAGACAAAAACGATATGGTTTGACCCATTTCGGCTAATATATGTAAACTAGTTACAAAGACCGATCCGAACGCGAAACATGCGTAACGGGTAACCATAAGAGTCATGAACATGTTCCACAAGTTAATGTGCCTTAAATATGTTGTGACATCAGTAGGATGTCTTCTATTATGCCCAACACGAATTTAAAACCAACTTATGCCTCGCAGGGGCATTTTGGTCATTTAAAAGGTTATAAAAGGGTTTAAATATGTTTCAGAGTTTCGGGTCTGATGTAATCAGTAAAAATACTTAATTTACTAAGTTATATCAGTAGGGTATAACCTATATGTGAAATTTATCATTTCTAACCAAACTATACATCTTAAGGGCATTTTGGTAATTTCACTTAAGGTTCAAAGGTCAAATTTGGAAATCTGACTTCAAAACTTCTACTTACTGCTAAAGTATGGAAATTTACTTAAAACATCAGTAGTTATCAAGTCTTATATGTCTAATATGGTTTTAATACATACTATGCGTTTAAAACGCTTAAAAACGCTTAAAATGGCGATTTTGAGCTATTTCGGGGTTCTTAAAGGGAAGCTGATATTTTTACTATTCCAGAAGGCTTAATATATTCTATTTATCATATTAGATCAGTAGAAAAAGGTTTGGGGTCAAAAGAACTTGTAAAACTCATTTTATAGCCTAAAAGGGCAAAACCGGCAATTCCCGAACCAAGCTTAGAACTCTAAGTTATGCATAGCCTAAAAATAAATAAAAATCCTTAAAGATCCCAAAATATTATATTACATCAGTGGGTAATAAGTTTGGTATTAAAAATTGGGTTTAGATAGGCTATATGCTAATTATGCGGTTTATTTACTTAAAAGCTTCTTAATTACGCTAATGAGCATAACTATTAATCTAGACCTCAAACTGATGTCAAATTCTAGGGACAAATTTATAAATCAGTAGTGAAGGTTTCTATTCTTTCACTTTGTCAAAAATCACATTTTAAGGTGATAAGGGCATAATAGTCAACATTTAAGCAATTAACGGAATCATGCATATGAATTGGATAACCAATGAACCAAGTTGTATAATCACAGAGGGTTATACTTATAGATAACTTGGTCCTATTGGAACTCTAAGGCATTCCTAATTCATGCTCAAACGGGTCAGAATTGAAAGTCAAAGCATAAGTCAAACTATGCGACTTTCGGTCCCAAACCGAGCTTAAACTGAAAATTGTCGAGTTGAACATGTTTAGACATGTTCTTATGTTAATTACCAAGTTATATTAATGTCAAAACAGGTTGCATAGCTTCTACATTGCTAATTATGCATTTATTCGAAAATTAGCTTTCTGTTGACTTTTTATAATCAAGTTTGACTCGACAATTGACCTAATTAGAGTGGGAATCAGAGGGTGACCTTTTAGAGGTTTAATGCCCACATAATTACCAACTCATAGGTACTTTCATAATGAAATTTGACTGGAGCAATTAAGATTAATGACGAAGTCAAACCTTAATTACGACGGTTTGACTAAACGCTAAAAAAACTAAGCAAACTGAATTAAAGGAGGTTAAGCATACTTACAATAGTCCTAAGCACAACTAAGGATCACTAAGATAGATGCTTGAGCTCCAGGAACCTCCAGGAAGTGAGCTTGTGAAGTTACAAGTGAATATGCAAATGAAAACCCAAAGTTCATGGCCTTATATAGGTTTATTGGATCATTAAGATCATGCCAAACAAGTCTAGGGATGTTATGGGATCATTACAAGTGTCCCTAGGCCTTAATATACCAGCAAACAAGCCCATAGAATCAAAAACAACCATTTTAAGTCGGTTAAATGGCTGGAACAGGCAGCTGTCATGAATTTCTGCATCTGGCACCCTGACGCGGCCCGCATAAGGATCCATAAGGATCTTACGCGCCCCGCCTGAGGTACTCTGATCCGGTTACAAAGTTTCAATAATTGCAATTTTGGTCCCTGGTCCTTCCAAACTTGATTTTTGGCTCATTTCTTGCACTATAAACCCCCAAACTTGACTTTTAAGGACCCCAAGTCATAAACCAACTTTGTTTGGTCCCCGGTTATTCATACGTTCACCGAAAAGTCTTAAATTTCAACATTGACGCTTTTAACCCCTCATATACGAATATTGTCATAACTTTCTCATACTTTATCGAAACCTTGTGAAATTTTTATCACACATTCTTGTGAGTATAATTTATCATTACAAAGCTTCGGGTCCGCTAAAAGATCACTCAGAGGTATACTTTAAACATGTTGACACATTTAGCCCCTGCAGTTTGTAATTCCTCACTTTCTTTCACAATTAGCTTCGTATGATCCATGATTTATTCGTTTAAGGGTATAAACATCTTGTAGGGTTATTGAAAGATATATTTATTCATCATTGACATTTTGAACTCTTATATTCACATACTTTCTCTGTTTGTCAACTTTAGTCCTTCATACGTAATCTTTCACACGTTCAAAGCTTATGACACGTGTCAATACATTATTGGACATGAATTTTCGAGGTGTTACACGTTATATAAAGCTCCTAAGAAAGTGTTATCGGATTTGGAAGCCATGATAAAAAAAAAGTTTCTATGGGGAGGTGCTTTAAAGGAAAGGAAGATGCATTGGGTGGCTTGGGATCGGGTTGCATGCCATAAGAAAGATGGAGGCTTAGGTTTGAATAAACTTAAGGAGATTAACATCTCTCTTTTGGCTAAATGGGGTTGGCGGTACAAATCAGAGAACAATAATCTTTGGAAAAGAATTATCGTCGCATTACATTATAGTCGGGTTGGGTGGGAATGTATTCCATTTAAGAAATCTCTTAGTGGTGTTTGGAACAACATAGCGAAGGTTTTTATTAACATAAAAGCGGGTGGAGTTCCTCTTCGGAATTATATGAAAGGTGAAGTCAGTAACGGAAATAATATCTCTTTCTAGCTCGACACTTGGGTTGGTAATGAGCCGCTTAAGCTGACTTACCCGGATATGTTTCGTATGGAATTGGATAAAAGGTGTAAGATATCGGATCGAATTAAAAGTCATGATGCTGTTTTTTCTTTTGAATGGAACTGGAAGGCGCCTCTGATCGATCAGGCTGTTACCGCTGAATTTCTACAGCTTCGGCAGTCCCTGGTCTCGGTTCAGATTTCAAATGTTGATGATAAATGGATTTGGGCCGCTGATCCGGACGGTTTGTTTTCAGTTAAAAACGTTAAGAAGCTGTTGTATTCGGATATGGAGATCAGTAACAAGTATATCATGGATTGGTGCAGATGGGTTCCTGAAAAATGCAACATCCATGCATGGAGAACGGAGATGGACAGGATCCCTATGGGTGAAGCTTTAAGGAAGAGAAACGTTCTTCATGGTGATTCGACGTGTCCGGTTTGCAACTCAGCCGTTGAATCTGCAGATCATTTGTTTAATGCGTGTTTTGTTGCGTCCAATGTTTGGAATGGTGTGAGCTCGTGGTGCAAAATACCTAACATTTTTGCTTTCTCGATCAAAGACCTTCTCGATATTCACAAGGTTATCTCTGCATCGGAGAAGAAAAAGGAAGCAATACATGGTATTGTTATTATTGTGTGTTGGAGCCTGTGGTGTGCGAGGAATAATTGGATTTTTTCTAGTATACCAATTAAGATTGATAAAATTCTAAGTGAGGTTAAGTCTTTAGGTTATCTTTGGTACTCTAATAGATCGAAAAATAAAGGAAGAGAATGGAAAGAGTGGTGTTCTTGTCACACCCCAACCGATGGCGGAATCATCGGGGCATGGCACTGAGCGAAACAGATTGTCCAGAAGTTTCCACAACAACTATTAATACTATTCAGTTAAATGATACGTCCCATACCGTATCCCAAATAATACAATAAATTATTACAGATAACAACTAGTCAAGTATTCTGTTCCGACAACTCAGATTTAAATAAATATTGTTCAAATGCTCCTAAAGACTCGGTCGGACAAGATCTACAGACAACTATGCTCTAGACGCTTGTTCCTGACAGACAACTATTTGTTGGGGGCCTCTAGAGCTTTATTCTAGCCTCGCTTTCCTAGCAAGCAAACACCTTAAACACCTGTCACATACGTTAAAATAAAGTCAATACATGAAATGTAAAGGTGAGCATACAAGTTTGATAATAGCATATAGAGTTCGAAATAGTTTACGCATAACCAGCACGTACACAGAGGAAAACGAAGCATGTTAATTATCGACATGGATCTATCGATACCAATGACTGCGGGATGACTATCCGAGACAGTTCGCAATACATCATTACCACCTAATCCATGCAAGTAATTGTCCTTAACAACCCCCGTGTGAACGGGTGCTGAGTCCAAACTATAGTACTACGTCGTTAAGGCAGGTAGACAACATTCCACATGTAAACATAACAACAAGCATTCATTTAGTCACGTAATACATGCGAATCGGTTAGCGTTCAAATAATTGAGTAGTGTGTTTGATTGTGTTTTGATATAAGTAACGTATGTAACACCCAAAAGTGCTAAAAGCAAAAAGGGATCGAGTATATTCACAGCGATTGATTGATGGATTGAAGGGAGCGCTTGAGAGTAGGGTTAGCCTGAATAGTTCGATAGCATAACGATGAATACACGTAAAATGGAGACAAGTGTAAGTGGGTTGAACAGCCTGGTCGATCGAATCAGCAGGTTCGATCGAACGGGTTGTTCGTTCGGTTGGAAGGTCCGTTCGGACAGTCTGTTCGATCGGCCGGTAGGCTCGATCGGCTGGACTGTTCGAGTGGATTGTTTCTTCCTTTGAGTAGGATGTGTTTGTGTATGATGGTTTAACCTTTTGAAGTTTTCGTTGTAGTATTTGAGAACACTGAAGTGTCCTTACCTTTCAGGTCGATCGATCGAACGGCCCATTCGATCGGCCGGCTTAACCGATCGATTAGGAACTTCAAAAGTGAGTCCTCAGCTGGATGTCACCTGATAGATCGAACAGCATGTTCAATCGGGTGGCACCCCGTACTACTACGAGTTGTAAATCGATTAAGGGTTGAAGCATAGTATCTCATGATCCGATGAGTTACGTTATCAAACAGCTCGTTCGATCGAACATCACCTTGTTCAATACTATACTTCATGAAATTGTCAAAGTGTGGGGCCACTTGCTAGCCAATCGGCTGGCCTGCTCGATCGGCTGACATGTCCGATGGGTTAGGCTGTCCATTCGGACAGCCTAACCGTTCGGTCAGCATCCTGACCTGGTCGGCCTGTTCGTCTAACACTTGGCTGTTTTTGGTTATTTGGCGTTATTTCGAGGTAGTTTGACAACGAGCTAAACCATGGAACTTTCATTCTTACTTGTTTCCCCTGCTCGGACAGGAATCACCCAAGTCTGGCCGGTAAACTGTTCGGAACGGTGGTTCGATGTTTAACCCGAAGTCGGTGAACCTCGTAGATAGCATCCGAATCTTGAACCACTCATCCACTAGAATGATTGGTGAGTTGGCTCAAGCTCCGTTCCTATCGGTTTGAAGGCATTGAGTGCAAAAGAGTTGAAAGAAAGTTGGAAATCCTTCTTTCAATCCTTCACACCATGTACATGTTCAGATCCTTGATAGATCTTAGCTTGTTTATGTGGAAATCGATTAGAACCGAGCTATTCATGGTGGATTGAGGCCAAAACATGATGTTCTTGAAGAACACCATGATGACATCATCCTAGAATGCTTAGATCTTGATGATTTCACGGTTAGAAATCAAGATTTGAAAGATAGAAATGTGTAGGAGTGTGCATTGTTCAAGAAAGTACAAGATTTAGGATGAAAACTTACCGAAATCGGAAGAAATCTGAGAAAAGATGAGGAGCACGAGCTGGTCGGTCAGAGAGTTTCCAAAAGTGGAAAGAATGACAATGACAGCCCTATTTATAGGCTCCAAAAGAGGAAAGGGCTGGCCGATCGGCCAGGCATCCCGATCGGACAGCCTGCTCGATCGGACAGTCCGTCCGATCGGCTGGGCTGTTTGATCGGCTGGCAGCCTGATCGATCAACAGCCTTGTAACACCCCGTGTTTTCGAATGTCAAAGTCAAAGTCAAAGTCCAAGTCAACTTTGACTTTCTTTGACTGTAGATAGTCGATTTTATGTTTTAGTTGTATTATGTGGAGTAAGTGTTGTAATCAGCAAGAATCGAAGTAATCGAATGTGTTTTAACGCGAACCGATCTACGGCTGTGAATGATAGGAAGTAACAACGCGATAAAGTTAACTAATCAGTAATCAAACCGATCTAACAATCAATCGAACTCGAGACTCGAATTATGCGAATTTTGGTATTGTTATACGTGTGTGTGTGCCTTATGTGTTACTTGTGCGTGTTTACTTTATGATTGGTGTGGTATTCAATCGAAAATCGAATCGAAACTCGAAAGGCAATCGAACTCAATCGAAAACGACATCGAAACGTGACTTATAGAAGATTGTATGTTAGATATAGTGATTGGGATTAAAAGTAATTTGACTAGGAACTCTATCGTATTCGTATCATCGTCCATCGAAATCGAAACGTCGAAAATCGTCGCGAAATACTCGAAGTGGGTCGCGGATCGAACAGGAGGCACCCGGATCGAACAGGCCAGCCGATCGGCTCGCATCTTGCCAGCCGATCGGCTCGCATCTTGCCAGCCGATCGGCTCGCATCTTGCCAGCCGATCGAGCAGCCCACTCGATCGGAGCTCCTGGCCGATCGGCTGCCACTTTCCTCTTTTGGAAGCCTATAAATAGGGCTGTCCTTGTCTTCATTTCCACTTTTGGAAAGTTCTGACCGGCCAGCTCCTATTCTTCATCTTTTCTCAGATTTCTCTCAATCCTGGTAAGTTTTCACTCTAATTCTTGTACGTTTTTTATCATTACTTGATTCTACACCTTTCTATCTTTCAAAACTTGAATTCTAACCGTGAAATCACCAAGATCTAGGTGT